>NC_080396.1:11532692-12146153 GCF_030265065.1 Corythoichthys intestinalis | reverse complement strand
CATATTTGTCGGACTATAAGACACAGTGGATTATGAGGCATGCCGTCATTTAACAAGTTTATTTTCATACATATGGTCCATCTGATTATAAGGTGCATTAGTCCATTGCTGTCCTGCATTTTTAAATAGTTTGTTAGATTTTAACATTTCAGTTATCAGTTGTTCAGATGGGGATTTGCAAGACAAAGGCCCAGATAGTAGAAGTCAATTTTTAATATTTATATATATATATATATATATATATATATATATATATATATATATATAATTTATATTTCATTTTGATAAAATCACAGAATTTACACATAAAAAATTCCAGGATGTAAGGGGCATAAAATTTGAATACAGAATGTGGCAAAAACTTACGATTCCTCCAAAATTCGTTGTAAACTGTGTCATTCATTTCTAATGGAATGCCATTGACAGCCATGTAAGTCCAAATTTCCCATTCATTTTCAATGGCAGAAAAACATTGGTCCTTATGATATATTTTTTCCGTGACAGCCCATTGACAATCAACTGGCACCTAAGTAAGTCGATGCCATTGACAGCCATGCATGTCCATGCCATTGGGCGGGACAGTTAAGTCGCTACAGTATCATTTAGTGAAAGCACAACAAAAATAATATTCCGACAGACCCGCCCCATTCAGTTATTGAAATTGCCGGAATTTCCGCGTGACGTAGGGAATTTTTGAAATGACATACCCCCAAAATATTCCGTTCCCCCGTGAACATGTTTTTTTTTTTTTTTTTTTTTAAACCCCAAAAAACAAAAAAACTCTTTTTCAAACCGCTACTTTTCCTACAATTTTTGATAAAATCACATAATTTACACATCAAAAATTCCAGGATGGTAAGAGGCATAAAATTTGTATACAGAATTTGGCAAAAACTTACATATCCTCCAAAATTTGTTGTAAACTGTCTCATTCATTTCTAATGGAATGCAATTGACAGCCATGTAAGTCCAAATTTCCCATTCATTTTCAATGACAGAAAAACATTGGTCCTTATGATTTTTTTTTTATTTTTTTTAACATTTTCCGTGATAGCCCATTGACATTCAACTGGCGCCCAAGTTGATGCCATTGACAGTCATGCATGTCCACGCCATTGACGGCCATGTATGTCCACATTTTTCATTCATTTCCAATGGTAGAAAAAACCTGTGTGGTTGTGATTTTTGATCAAAAACTTAACATTTCAGCCCATTGACATTCAACTGGCACCAATGTAAGTTGATGCTATTGACAGCCATGCAACAGGACGTGTCACCGAAATGTCCCCAAATCAACAGTAAGTCACCTGATATCAACAGGTAGTGTCCCCGAAATGTCCCCAAATCAACAGGAAGTGACCTGATATATCTATTTCTACCACAACAAATCTCCATCGTAATTTCTCCGGAAATGGCAGTTTCTAGTCTATTAATGTGTTTATTATTTGCTTCGTTGTTCTAATTATGGGTTGGATGAATGTTGAATTTGTGTCTTGAGCACTTTTCTGGAACAGTATCATACAGTTATTGTCCAAAAAATAAGTTTGAGGTCAGGAAGCATAACCAGAATCATACACTGTCAAATTTTGTCACTGTCAAATTTTGGGAAAGATAAAGGATTTAAGTGCACCGTACCGTCCGAAAAATTCTGTAATTGAGAATTAGAACCGAAACTGATGAAGACTTCAGGCACTTTGCAGTTCCAAGTCCAAACTTGCTGATCTGAGCTTTAAATTAGTGCTGTCAAATTTGTCGCGTTAACGTGCGATGATTAATTTTTTAAAATTAATCACGTTAAAATATTTGACGCATTTCATGCATGTGCGGAATGACCCGCTCATGCATTGCCTCAAACACATTACACTGATGTCATTTGTTGCACATTGAGAGCTACGAGGCAGAGAAAGGCAAGTGGACACAGGCGTTTATTGGACCGCGCCGTTTATTGGCATAAGCTTCAGCAACTCTTTCACAACAAACATAAGTATCATTTAGTGAAAGCACAACAAAAATAATATTCCTATCTCTCTCAAAAAAAAAAAAAAAAAGTTAATTCCTCATCAAAATAGCTATGCAAAATACATATAAAACTTACTCAGACTTTGGTCAAACTCTATTCAAACATTTAGTTTAGCTCCACAAATACACTGGATGGCAATATTTAGTCACAATATACAAACTATCAGAGGTCTCGAACGTTGTGAAGCCAGCACTCAAATGACCGTGAAGTACAATGGAAACAATTCAATTCAATTTTATTTGTATAGCCCTAAATCACAACAAGGTTGTCTCAAAGGGCTTTGCAGAGGCAATATGATACACAGTCAGAAACAGCAAATGAAGTAAACAAAGATTAATAAATAAAGTTCAAGTCCTGGGCATCCCCCATCCTTGGACCCTCCATGTCGGCAAGGAAAAACTCCAAAAACTCCAAGCTCTTTGGGAGAAAATGAGAAACCTTGGGGAGTACCACAGTCAGGAGAGATCCAGTCCTAGGACGGATAGATAGGATGCACCAGGACTGCTAATGGGAATTAGCAGACGGGGTTACAGTCTTTAAAGATGCAGTAGAGTAAAGGAACAAGAAAAGGTCCATCTAGCCAGATGAGACGGGTGTGGCAACGAGGATGTCCATCCAGCCAGGGGTCCGGACAGTCGGGAGGCTGCAGCTGAAAAATAGCTCCTCCCCAGAGGGGAGGGGGGAAAGGGGACACTGGGAGACTAGTGATGAAGAGACTAGTCAACTAGATATTAACATTGGAAAATAGAAATAAAGTAGGTAGAGTGAGAAAAAGGAGATAGAACTCAGTGGCTGTACTTCCACCAGCATTATAGCTTCTAGTGCAACTTAGACTGAACTGTGAGTCTCATGCGACTTCAACTAGTCTGACCATAAGCTTTGTCGAATAGGAACGTTTTTAATCTAATCTTAAATGTGGAGACTGTCTCTGCTTCTTTAATATTAGCTGGAAGCTGATTCCATAAAACAGGCGCTTGGTGGCTAAAGGCTCTAGCTCCGACAGTACTTTTAGAAACCCTGGGAACTACCAGTAGACCTGCATTCTGAGAGCGGAGGGAACTCGGGGTCAGTCGAGGGACAAAACACACTCATTGGCTTGATTTCTAAGAAATTTAAAACTCACCATTGACACCTTGTGGTGTATTTCAATCACTACCCTACGTAGTTAAAGACACTGTGGAAGAACGGCAGGGATTTTTTTGATTGAAAATTTTACAAATTTTATTAAAACGAAAACATTAAGAGGGGTTTTAATATAAAATTACTATAACTTGTACTAACATTTATCTTTTAAGAACTACAAGTCTTTCTATCCGTGGATCCCTTTAACAGAATGAATGTTAATAATGTTAATGCCATCTTGTGGATTTATTGTTATAATAAACAAATACAGTACTTGTATGTATGTTGAATGTATATATCCGTCTTGTGTCTTATCTTTCCATTCCAACGATAATTTACAGAAAAATATGGCATATTTTAGAGATGGTTTTAATTGCAATTAATTACAAATTTTTAAGCTGTGATTAACTCGATGAAAATTGTTAATCGTTTGACAGCCCTACTTTAAATATCGTTGAAACACCCCTTGTATGTTAGATCTTGACCATGCATAAGACTGACCTTGCCAAGTACTAATCTTAAAGTTCACGAGTTCTAAATTTGCCGTTATTAGCATTATTGAACAACCATTGTCTCCTCTATGTCAGCACTGCCTTAATTCAAAATTTGTGGAGACTGATGAAACTATTTTTGAATGGATGTGCAACAAGACACCACCCAACGAAAATATAGGACTTTGTTGTATTTTTCTGTTTGACAGTTTCGCTCTTATAGATTTCACAACATTCTTTTTCATATTCCCGTGTATGTGTTTGTGTGTGTTTTTAACTGTGTGCTACTCTGTTTTGAGAAATCTGAAGTGGCATCCTGGTCCTGAACTCCAATTTGTCAAAATACATGTATCTTGCACCATTGCTGCCAAGGGGGAAGTGGTGACCCACATGAATAAATGACAAAACATCATCACCACTAATAAATATACATACGTGCTTGTGTTGTGGCTGTGCTGTGATGGTTGCGACAACCACAGTGACACCAGTGAGACCAGATGCCGCAGCTCTATGTACAGTATATGCTTGTTCTTACATGTGTTCGACATGTAAAGTATGTGTCAGGAAATGTATTCTATCAGTGTCACTATAGAACATGTGTATAGTGGACACTTTCTTTTTCTTTCTTGACCTTGTGGTGAACTTAGGCCCATTGTCATTCAACGAGCATCACTATGAACCTGCTACCAGCGTTGGCTAATTACAACTGTGATGATTTTGTTGACTCCCTCCTAGAGCTCATTCGCACATGCATGAGCGAATGGCTGATGCCTTTAGCACGACTCCAAGGAAACAGTCTAGACGGGCGCCATCGCCAGCACTCTTACAAAATTTGATCTCACTAGGGAGCTGAGACTTTCTCAAGCAAGCACAAGTTTCATGTATTTTTTTAACTGTGTACAGTGGGGAGAACAAGTATTTGATACACTGCCAATGGGTTTTTTTCCATTGGCAGTGTATCAAATACTTGTTCTCCCCACTGTATATATATTTCAAATTTCACACGATTTGCTTTTTATTCTTTTTTTTTTTTTTTTACTTTCTTTTTGATTTGATGTGATTTTTACGAATCATTTGATCTCTGCTCGTGGATCTTCATGTTATGTAAAGCACTTTGATTTGCCTTATGTTGAATTGTGCTTTACAAATGAATTTGCCTTGCCTTTCTTACTCTGTATGTGATCCAGTCCGTTATCCAACACTGTCCACATCTCTCATCGTACTCTGCTTTTTCATTTCTTTTGGTCCTCTGAAGTATAAACACACTGATAAATGTTTTTTTTCACCTTTGCGCTAGCAAAGTCAGTTCAATTGATGAATTTTAATTCACTAAATTGAAAGCACGCTTGACATCATTGAAAGTGTGTTAAGCAGTCTCTTCGGATAGGTGTGCAAAGCATACAATGAAAATGAAAGCTCTGTCATATGCTTCTTGTTGAAGGCCCCCAATAAAATCAGGACTATGTTATTTGCACGATGTGTTTATCACACATATTCATGTAAACATTTTACAAAAGGTCAAACTTTTTGATTAAAAGGACCCCAGCTGCATGCAAAGTGTTAATATACATTTTGTCATGTTTACTCATGAAGTGTATTGTCCAACGCCACATCCTTTAATTGGAAAAAAACATATGGCGGAAAACACTCAGGTGACTTGAAGTTCCGCTCTGAGACCCCCAAATTTCAAAATTGTCCTATGTGCATGTGTGATACATCATTGGAAAGCTTAAAATCTATATTTTCTGGGGGAAGAAACATTTTGAAAAAAAAAAAATGATAATAATAATAAACAGCAAAACCCTAACTGGAGGTGGTAGCACGCGAGAGCAGAATTACAGACATCATTTTAACGAGATATTATCGCGTACTTACCTTGTTCCAATCCAAAAATTCAATGTAGCATGTATCACCGAGTGTCAAGACACAGATGTGAATGGCAACAGCCAGATTTTTGGGTGATTTTATGGGTGAAATATGGTAATATCACAAGGGTCGTGATGCAGAAATCGCATTGCCTGGTACACCAGACTCACCGCTGTTCCAGCTATTGAGTCTGGCCACCATTCAGGGGATACAATTTCCAGGGCGGAGCAAGCCACAGCAAACAGACAGCGGAGTGGACCAATCAGCGACGGGCAGACGTGACGTTAGTAAAACGACGAGGGCATGACGAGGGACTTGCGCGCGAAAGGAAACATACGAGGAGAGCGGAGTTTATTCAACATGGCTAGCGCGAGACAGACTGTTGTCAATGACTCGTGTCGATGTGTTTTTGGTAATTTAAAACTGAGTTTACCGTGGATTGGAACATATTCTCGGCTCTCCTGTTCACCATCTGTGTTGTTGTGGAGACGACTTCCGACGCGCAAGAGTGACGTTGCTCGTTAAGAACACGTCACGCAAATAAACAAATCTGATTTGTCGATTGATTTTGTACCTGATCGAGAGGCTGTTAATGGGCTGGGTCCCAGACTTTTCTCTCAGTGTCTGAAAAATACAGGGAGAACAGTCTGGCCGTGCCAGGCAAGAAATCGCAGACATTAAGGAGTGGTTGAGATGTTCTTTTTCATATATTTACCCTTTTAAACATTTTTCAATTTTTCTGTTTGGATCGATTATTTATCATCTAACATATTGGGGAAAATCTGACAGTAACAAAAAAATACAATTAATCGGTAGTTATTAGGTACATATCCGTGAATTTTTTACAGACGCCATTTTTTTCATTGTGACGTAATTTGTTTAAAAGTTTAAAATATGCTGCTACAAGCTGCCGTCAGAGGCATTGATTTAGTCTTTCCATATCCTGTTTTATTTTGGTAGGTTACTTTGTGTTCACTAAAGCCAGCTTTGTCTTCCTCCCCTAATCACCTGAGTGCCTACACCTGTTCCCCATTAGCTGTACTCCTTAAATACTCCTCTTGTTGTTGTCCTTTGCCAGTGTGTTTTCAATGTTTTGGAGATCAGTAGGCCATCACGTCACCACCATCATTCAAGATAAGTTTTTGCCATTGCCTGTTTTGTGTTGTACTTTGAAGCCTGTTTCCTTTTTTGAATTAAATACTTTTTGGATATTGCAATCGTGTCTTCTCATGCATTTGAGTTCAGCCGTGTGTGCCCCGCCGTGACATATGCGAGTGTATAATTTTTTAAAGTCGTTTTTCTTTTTTAAATGAAATATTAGACAGCAATTAATGATTCTAAGCTAAAACTGACAGAAATTTTGAATAATAGATACAATTAATTACCTTCGTTTTAGGGCTGCAGCTATCGAATATTTTAGTAATCGAGTAATCGACTGAAAATTCTATCGATTAATCGAGTAATCGGATAAAACAAATATATTTTTAGGTGAAGAGCAATTATAAATATACATGAGAAAACAAGACATTCATCTAATCTTGAACCATTTTCAGTCAATCAATGTCTTTATTTTCGATGTATATTGTTGAAAACAGCCAACAATTGCATCTCAGATGTAACTAGAATTAAAAAAAAAAAAAAAAAGACTAATTCACTGCTTTCACTCAAAAAACTTTTAGATCTTATTAAAAAATATATATACATATCTTACAAATGCCGTTACGCTTGATAACACACATCACTTAAAAGTTTTCCCACGGGTTTCAATTGAATTTCTCTTTGTGTCAAGCCAATTTTAAGTTCTAGTTAAGTTTTGAGTTAGTCTAAACTGTAAGTCCTGATAGGATTTTGAGTTTTTGCAGTGTTCAAAATAAATGTATGATACAGGCTGTATTGGAGCACATTAAGGACCACACCTACATGGTGTTTTATCCAGCAATGACTACTGAGCTAAAATTGATAGTTAGCATGATTAAGTTTTTATTTTACATCCTCATCACTCCACTATGCTGTGTTATGTTAAAGCCTGTATGTAAGACACGTTAGCCACGCATCGACAGTGGTCATAATTAAATGAAACCTAGCCCTCCGCAGGGCTAGCGTTATGTGAGCTAGTAGCGACAGTAACGTTAATCTTATTTATTACCGCTTAGCGCTCTACTGCTTTAAGATGGCGGCTGTTTACTAACGCTGCCCAGACGCGGCCGAGTCTGTCCATGCGCATCTAGTTCAACATACATGTGATCTCTATGAAACGCATCAGACGCTACCTGTACCAACGTAGCATCGTGCGGGCTAGTATTTAGCAACGTCGGCGTCGTTTGTGGCGGCTGTCGGCTGCAGTAAGTTTTTTTTTTTTCCTTCTTCCTCTCCGCACGTGACAGCGCGTTGTCCCGCATTAAAAGTAGTCCGAGCAAAACGTGATGCTTAGAGCTGTCAAAATAAACGATTACTCGAGGTGAATAAAATTACTCGGATCAGTTTTTAAACTCGAGTTACTCGAGTTGCTCGAGTACTCGTTTCAGCTCTACTTCGTTTTATGGCTGGGTTGAAACAAATGCGACGTGTTGCGCGACGTCTGTAAACGGGGTTTTCCAGGGTAAAACGGACAAATTAAAAACAGTTCGGGGGCTTAATACGCCAGGAATCTGCTATGGCATCATAATAGACATATTGTGCTATCAAACACAACAGTTCTTTTAGCTTAAAAGAAACTGCTGTATTTTAAAGAGGAGTGGAAGAGCAGAAGCTGCTTTTTCAGTCTTGTCTGTGCTTTCTGCCATACACATGTGTAGCGCACATTGTCCAAAACATACAGTATATGGCAGTCCTCAGAATTGAGTGTGTTGTTGTGTTTGCTTGATGTAAACCTACCAACCCATCTGCTAATATGATTAGCCCCTAGCCATGTGGCTTAGGAGTTGACACACACACCCATACATGCCCGGGCTCTGCTTACTGGGTGCCCTGGTTGGAGATAGCAATAGAAACAGACAACACCAGAACATCACTGCGGGGTCCCCATGTCAGCAGTAGCAGATGCAACATTAATTCAGTAAGCCATGCAAAGTCACTAAGCGGAATGGCGGCGAAAGGGCCAATATCGGAGAGCTGTAGTGACACTTTTTAAGATATTTGGAGAATTATTTTGGGGGTCCATATCCTAAACACTTGGCCTTTCTGACAAAACCAACAGAATACTATGACTAGCAACTCCAAAGTCCTAGAGGACCAAATGTTAGTTGGTCAGTTTATTAATTAAATTCCTCTGCATCGCCATGTAAGTTGTTACAGAATACATTGGGATGTGATAGCAACGCTTTTAAATTTGTGATGCTCCTACAGAGTGTCAAACGGATATCCTCTTGATCTTGAATAGGAACAGTTTACTTTGATATGTGCTTTTTGATCAAATTGAGCAATTCCAAGCAGCAAGGGATAAGTAGATGAAAAAATAGCCATAGCATAGACTCCACTATCAGTTGACAAGATAGTTCCCACAGACAGTGTGCCACGCCTTTCTGTAAGCAAAAGCTGAGTTGGCTTTCACTGTGATGAACTCAAACACACGCTGGGTTGTAACTAGAGATGTCCTGATCCGATATTTGGATCGGATCGGACGCCGATATGGGCAAAAAAATGCACATCGGTATCGGATCGGAACACAGGAAAAATTCCGATCCAGACTTCCGATCCAGTTTTTTTTTTTTTTTTTTCAAAGTCCAGTCCGGGTTTTCCAGCGCACCAATTTACATAATCCATTCCAGTTCTTGCTTCAGTTTCCCTAAATTCCGGTCCGCATTTTACGGCACACCTTCAACACACTACATTTACATTAGTCTCTCAATTTACCAAGTGACTTTATCGGTAAAAATGTCAGCTGTGTGGGATCATTTCACCTTAAAGGACGACAAAGACGAAGAGGCAGAGAGCAACATATGCCACAATAAAGTCAAGCATAGTGGTAAAGCTGTAAGAAGTTTTAATGCAACCAACCTAATCAAGCATTTTGCGAAATACCACCACAACCAAGATGAGTATGTTAAGAAAACCGAAGACAAAAAGAAAGGTCCTACGCAGCTAACACTGGCAGAAACTCTTGCTATGCGTAACAAACTGGCACTCGACAGTCCCAAAGCCCAGGGAATAACAAGAGTCATTGCCGAAGAATTCATTCTGGATGACGAGCCATTATCTCACGTGAGTAAAGACGCACCATCCAACACGCGATTCGGCCGCTGAAGATTCGAGAACGATTCACAAACATCCAAATTCCGATTACTGAAATATGTCAAGTAAAGCGCGGTCTTCGGGACGCAATGAGAAACTGACCGCATTGCTTCCCGCAAGTAAACATAACTTGTCTTAGACCCGGGTAATGCCAATGCTCAACTCACGGCTTTAGCTCAACTCATGCCGCTGGATAAAAAACACAAGAATACCTGACTTCTGCTGACAGCCGCAACAAACGACGTCAACGTCGTTTTACTGGAGATAATAGATATCATATGTATATAGAACCAGATGCTACACGACAGACTCAACTGCGTTAGCAACATTGAAGTATTGAAAACCAGATGCGTTGGTAAACAGCCGCCATCTTAAAGCAGAAGACTTCCCTAGTAGGCTGTTGTGAACCTTCCAAGCGTACCTAATTAACTTTTTATCTAAAATACTCCTAAATCGGCAAAATCTTGACTTGAATCTATCTTCAAAACAGTTTTAAAACTTTCACATGTCGAAAGTGGACAGAAGGGAAATTGTGGAATAACGGGAGCAATTTTAACAACTTTAACAGTTGATTCGCAAAATTAAATGAATTAAATGTAGTTTAAAGCTGCTGATACAGAATGGAGACTTGAGTATTTTATTTACCGTTTTAAAATGTTAACTTGATACTGAAATAGTCAGTTGTTTTAACCTATGAGGCTTTTTATACAATTTTTGTAACTAATGCACAAAACATTAAAAGCTTCTAATAGCTTGGGGGATTTGTGGGATTTTCCACTGAGGTTGTTGGTGGGTTTTGCATTTTTTAAGACAGTTTACAATATTATTTGCACGTTTTACTGACTTACTATGCCATTTTTGTTTGTTATTTATGTTTTGTGTTTGTCACTGAATAAACAGGTCAGTTTCTTGTTACCAACCGTTGTGTGTTAAAAACAAACTCACCTAATTCAGCTGGATAGTTGTTATCAAGGGTACTAAAACCTTTTTCAACATTAGTCTGACAAGTAAGTAAGGAGGCGAAATAACTTTAAACTTTAACACATGCTCAGATAGGTCGGTATAAGTATCGGTATCAGATCGGAAGTGCAAAACAATATCGGTATTGGATCGGAAGTGCAAAAACCTGGATCGGGACATCCCTAGTTCTAACGCCAAATTTAAGTGGAAATAGGACTAAGGTTCTCGTGCATACAATCAGACAGGAGTGTCTCAAGAGTGATTTGGTAGAGCATTTAAGGTAAATATATTTTTCACACCATGCATGCACTTTGAAACATTGTGAATACAATGAAATGAAATACAATGAAAATTAGCCTAGCTTTACCTTGAAATATTTACGTAAAATGAATGATAACTGGCCGTTTTTTTGCTTTTAACCATGAGTCTAGCGTGTTTTTCGTTCATATCGACAGAAATTCTGTGATTCAAATGTTTGTTCACAATAATTTTCAACTTAAAAAGCTCTTTGTCTCTTGACGGCTGCCATGTTGAATTACACAAGACAGCAACTTTTGCTTGAAAATTTTTTGAAAAATGAACGATAACTGCCTTTTTTTGCTTTTAACCAATAATCTAGACTGTTTTACATTCAAATTTATAGAAATCTGCGATTGGCTGGCAACCAGTTCAGGGTGTACCCTGCCTACTGCCCGTAGTTCGCTGGGATAGGCTCCAGCACCTCCGCGACACTCGTGATGAAGAGCGGCATGGCAAATGAATGAATGAATTTATAGAAATTCCCCAATTTAAGCATTTACTTAAAAGAATTTTTTAACTTAAAAAGCTCTGTGTTTTGTGACGGTTGCCATGTTGGGTTTTGTATCTCTACACAAAAGCGGAATTCAACCTAAATAAGTTGTGATTGTATATAGAAAAATGCAAATTTTGCTTTTGTTGAATAAAATTAAGATGATTCTGCATGCTGTCCTCAAGTATTAAGTTTCTGATGTGAAAATTGAGTTATTTATTCGCTGTTGAAAACTTGCACTAAATAAAAAAAAAAAAGTTGCTATTGATCCTGAGAATATTGATGATTATCTATGCATTTGGTTATTTTTGTGCATCTAGCGTAAAATTTTGGAATTTTAAGTGTTGCTATCCTTTATAAAAAAAAAAAACTGGGATTTTATTAGGGACTGACTTTGAATTTTTTGATGTCGCTGCTCATGGAGACTCATATATGCCTAAGGGAGGTACCTGTTTTGGTTTAAAGTTGCTAGCGGCTTTGGTTTTGAAAATATTTGAATTTTAAGTTTTTGAAAATAGGCCCCCTACGGATAGGCACCGAGCTCCGTGTTCCGCCAACTGATAGTGAAGTTTATGGCCATAGTGGGTCATTGCAAAAGTTATGCTTTCAGCACAACAACAAAAAATATCACAAAGTGCTTTTCTGCTATAACAACTGTATTCCATTTGCAAAAATTATTGTAGCAGTCCTTTGAAGTACAAATCTCGAAAGCTGCTAAAGTTCAACCAATACAACTCACCTGTTTAACGTATCTTTCAATGTCGAAATACCCTTTTTCTTATTGTGTGTGACACATTTTCTGTGAAGCAGCCTTAGGTTCAATGGCAGGCACTATACAAATCCACATTACCATATTACTATTATTGAAAATAAAACTGATCTCACAAATCATTTCCAATGCATTGCAAACAGGCTTTGGTATCATGGGAAAACTTTGGGCTTTCTACGTGCCTGTTATGAATATTGCAATAGATACTACAAAGTTTATTATTGTTTAGTCCAAAATGGTCCCACATTAAACTGAGCCTTAATTAGTTAACTCTGCAATCTGTAGAATTGTTTCCTTTTACAGCAGGCAAATTAGTGAACAGACCTTTTGACCTTACAAACAAACATGTCTTAAAAGGGGCGTATTAAATGCACGGTGGCCCGATTTTTATTTCCCTACAGGCAGTACTTACTTTGCTCCATATTTTTCATGGTCCTATAATATGCTGTATTTCTGCACCACTGCCATTTGCAGTCAATAGACTAGAATGTCGCCTGTGCGATACCCGCTGGCAAGTATTACCATAAACTACATTTAGAATGTATACACATAACAGACCCTGTATTGAGTGCTAAATCTGACAGTGAAGTCTCAGCAGTATTGAATGTGGTAAAGTGGAGCTAAGATTCCATGTCCATACACTGAGGTTTTTGCTCCTGCACAAGCACTAAAACGATGATGCGTACACTATCAGATCATACAAGTCTGACTCTTTAAAACATTTCTACTTGTAGTTTTAAAAAGTTATTATGAGTTAAAATAATTATATATTGAAACCCCTTTTGATGTTTTCGTCTTTATGCAATTTGTAAAATTATTTTAACTTGTAGGTTGCCATTGTTGTTGATGTCGCAGGTCGGTGACATCACATGGTTACACTGTTGTGCTGACTCTTGCGACATAAACATGTCATCTGTTCAACCCTTTCAATTTGAACCCGAGAGGAACATTAATGAGCATGACAGCACTGTTGATATTTCACAAAACGAGCAGCAAAAGCAAAATGAACAGGAAGGACGGAATGAGACGAGATGTGTTCAGCCAAAATGTACTACACCGGCGAAACGTGCTGCAAGAGGCGAATTTGACACGCAAAGTACTACCGTGCACTTTCAGCTGTTTTGTTTAGATGCATACAGAGATGCCTTGAAAAAAATACATAGACGTAGTAATATCATATAAGGGATCTTTAAATATGCTACTTGGCTAATTTGGTCAACAGATCAGACATCTGCTTTAAAGCTACCACAATAAAAAACAATGCAAAACTATGAGAGGGAAACACACGCAAAAAGTATTTTGAGGCTATGAAAAGGTAAACATAAACAGTAAGTACTCGCTGCTTTTAACCGATCAGCGCATGAGTTGGACGTCTCGCCGCGTAGAAGTAATTGCGGTAACCCGGTAGTATTCGTTGAGTGACAGTGACAATCTACGTCATCACCCCGAGCATCCATAAAACATGGCGCACTCCGTAGGTCAAAACATGTAGTAAATATTATAGATTTTAAAATCAATGTCGATATTTTATGTGTTTCTAATAACATATTTTAGTAAAGGAGAACAATTGTGGCTTATTAAAGCCTACAAGTCTTAAAGTCTAATGTTCCATTTAATGTCTGTTCTAGCCAGTGTTGTTAATCTTTAAAAAAGTAATTAATTACAGTTACAAATTACTTCCCCCAAAAAGTACAAAAAGTAATTGCGTTAGTAACTCAGTTACCTGAATTTAAGAGTAAACAGTTACTTGGCAAAGTAACTGGTGATGATTTTCATGTTTTTTATTTCCTCCAAAAAAATAAAAACAAAAACAGGTCACACAATGTGAAGTTTAAAGGGTTTTTGGGACAATTGGCCCTAGCCCAATTCTTTACCCTAAACTTAACTAGACACAGTGGTATTACGGATATTGCGATAACTAGATAGTAACCTTTGTTATGTGTGGAAGTCATTTAATGTTGTGAATCAACCGTTAAAGTTGTTAAAATGTTCCCGTTATTGCATTAGTTCCCTTCTGTCTACTTTCGACATGTGTAAGTTTTAAAATTGTTTCATCATTTAAAGATAGATTTAAGTCAGGATTTTGCCGTTTTGGAGCATTTTAGATAAAAAGTTACTTAGCTAGTTCGCTAGGAAGGTTCTCTACAACAGCGACCTTCCTGAGAAGTCTACTGCTTTAAGATGGCGGCTGTTTACTAACGCATCTAGTTCTTTATACATGGTGCTAATGCCGCCGTGTCTGTCATTTGCATCTAGTTCTATAATATGTGATATCTACCGTAGCGTCATGTGGGCATAGTTTGTAGGCTATCGGCTACAGTCAGGTATTATTGGATCCTCCTAGCATCGCGTTTGCAATGGCGTCATGCTTGCAACTCCTGCTCTGCTCTCTCGTCTCCGTGAGTCGTCTCTCTCACAGACTTTTCTCGCGTCATTTAACCAACATAGTAACGCACGCCTTTCCCGCCTCAGTAACGGTAAGGGCATTGCCAAAATGAGAAAAGTAATTAATTAGATTACTCACTACTGAAAAAAAAAAAAAAAAAAAAAAAAAAACGCCGTTAGTAACGCCGTTAAATTCTAACGCCCAGCACACTAACAGGCTGACGGCCGTGTACGCATCCCCTGAAGTGGCAAAGTTGGAACCTACAAACACAACAAGTCTGCAATCAGGTAAATCAATTAAATCAGCCCTGATACAAATAATTTCAAATGGAAAATGGAAACCACGCAGGAAGAGATTTGAAGCCTCAACGTCAAAACTATGAGGAAGAAACACTTCTCACTTTTGTCCAGTTTTATGCATTTCCAACTAAACTAAATCATTATAATTCTATTAAATTAGTGTTGAGCACGACTTGTATGTAAATTGTTTTGTCACGTCTTACCTGACACAATTCAATCCATTCATTCTTCCCGTGCAAGTATCGCGGTCCATCGCAGCGACTCTCCCCGGACATCAGTGCGAACAATAATTTTCATTTCCGCCCACACACGTAGCTACCACAAATGATTGAGGAGTAGGACTTCAACGTTAGTATCCATAAGAAGAACAGCAACAACCTGTGTGGTGACTTGGCAGGTCTTCAGCCTGTTAAAAAATAAATTACCGTATTTTTCGGACTATAAGTTGCAGTTTTTTTCATAGTTTGGCTGGGGGTGCGACTTATACTCAGGAGCGACTTACGTGTGAAGTTATTAACACATTATGATATCATTTCACATGTTATTTTGTTTTTTTGGAGTGACACTGATGGTTTGGTAAACTTGTTAGCATGTTCTTTATGCTATAGTTGTCTGAATAACTCTTAATAGCTATGGCTACGTTCGTGTTCTGCCTTTGGCAATGTGTGTTCAATTGTATTATTGACTTTTTTATATTGAAATGCATGCTTTTAGTTTGTGGCGCTTTCACGCCCACGATGGGGCGCACTCACACTTGTTTACTTGAAGAAGTGCGCTCACACACCAGAAGAAGACCGACAGCTACTGTATGTAGCTCTGAGTGAGTGGGCGAGTTAGTGAGAGAAACACTGCTGCGAACCTACGTTCATTGTTTATGCTTGTAAAATATCTCTACAGAGGCAACGCCTGTGTGTATATTCTTTTTTGTTGTTGTTGTGTGTTTTCCACCCGCGATCGGACACTTAGAGCCAGTTGTGTGGTTGTTTGAAAGATGTGCTAATGCTAGCGAACACATGCTAACCGTTTTTGTCATTGCTGTAAAAGCACCTAATTATCATTTATTTACGTTGATGCGAACCTGTTTGGTATCGAGGACAAAATTGATTCAGGAAATTATATGGACGTCCAGCATCGTCATTTGGGAGTTTAGCCTGCTGTATAGCCAGGACCAAGCCGTAACGTCCTCGTGAGGACGGTATATTCGCATTTCATTGGTCATGCACTGTACACTGTACACTTATTCAGTATGTTGTTCTCTATTGTATTTTTATATTAAATTGCCATTGAAGATGACATGTCTGTTCTATGTGTTGGATTTTATCAAGTAAATTTCCCCCAAAAATGCGACTTATACTCCGGTGCGACTTACAGTGGGGAGAACAAGTATTTGATACACAGTCAATGGGAAAACCCATTGGCAGTGTATCAAATACTTGTTCTCCCCACTGTATATATGTTTTTTTCTCTTCGTTGGGCATTTTATGGCTGGTGCGACCTATACTCAGGTGCGACTTGTAGTCCGAAAAATACCGTAGTATAAATTGGTGACTGAGCTGACAACACTAGTAACTCCAAAACACATCTCCTGTTTAGCCCCCTTCCATTGTTAACCGTTATCTGGTCTTCTTTCAGTGCGTCGGGGGATTCTAAACTGGGTTTAATGTTAGCGCAGGGGGTATTTCATGACATGTGACATGGAAACAGGTTGTTCTGTGTTTGTCCAGCTAATTTATGAAATGGAGACCAACCCAGAAGCAGACTAAACAGTCTAGAGAGTCTATGGGTCTTCCTCATAGATGTTTAAAATGCATATTAATATTCCGTAAGCGAATGACATAAAACAAGTTCAATTATTTTACACAGGCATGCTCCTTTCAGAAACAGACAACTCATTAATTAGATCTTTCCGTCATCTGGATTGTAAAAAAATTATCTCTAAAACCAGGAATGTTGTAGCTGTAAATTGTACAACGTTTTATTATGGTAATTCATTTTAACATCACCAGTGATTTTGGTGAAATAGCACAATATCTGAAGATTTCACTTATTAACCAAAAGCAAATAGATTGCATATGCAAATATAATTAGATATTTATATAATTCTAGTTTTTAATCTTGATGTACTGATGTTTTAGCCTGAAGAGAACACGATTCAGTGACCTCTTTACAATCTAATGAACATAATACTGGTTGAGTAAAAGAATACATTTTAGAAACACGCCTATCACTGCCTTCATCACTTTCCAAGCAAACAGCATATTGTGCTCTGTCATCCACCTTTCATTGTCATGGTGTCATTTACAACAAGCAGTGCTGCAATTTGGCTGACACTAGGCTATGCTACTATTCAGCCCTCTTCTATACCTCATAGCTCTTTCCAGTGAAGTGCAGTGAGTTTCATTGCTGGTGAGGTATTAACGCTAAGTCATATAGAACACATTTATGAGCAATAGTATGAAAAAGTATCTGAACCTTTTGGAATTTCTCACATTTTTGCATAAAATCACCATCAAATATAATCTGATCTTTGTCAAAATCACACAGATGTAAAAACAGTCTCTGCTTCAACTAAAACCACCCAAACATTGATAGGTTTTCATATTTTAATGAGGATAGCATGCAAACAATGACAGAAGGAGGGGAAATAAGTAAGTCAATTCTCTGCCGAAGGAGACTTAAAGAGCAATTGAAACCAATTTTTACTAGACAATTTAAGTCAGGTGTGTGCCCAATGACTGATGAGTGGTTTAAAGCTGCCCTGCCCACTATAAAACACACACCTGGTAAGAATTGTATCATGAGAAGCATTTACTGATGAGCATCATGGCTCGGTCAAAAGAGTTGTCTGTAGACCTGCGATCAAGGATTGTTGATTTGTATAAAGCTGGGAAAGGATATAAAACCATCTCTCAATGTCTGGATGTTCATCACTCGACAGTCAGAGAAGTTGTCCACAAATGGAGAGAGTTTGGTACTGTTACTTCTCTCCCAAGGAGTGACATAATGGAGTCAGATAGCGTCTTTAACCTGGTCGAAACAGCTGAAATTAAAGAGTTGATTGGGCACGGACTGCATCTAGCAATCAGTATGTTGCGTTATTTTGTATCTCTGTGTGTGTGATTTCTCCCTGATAGCTTTTATAATGCTAAAGCATTCAGCATAAATTATAATCCAACAGTCAAGCCTATAATATGACCGTTTAATGGCCACAGCTATTTTTCTGTATGTGGTTGCTTTGTTCTGTGTCATTACTGCCATCATAAAATCTTAAATGTTTCGTTGGCATAAGAGCAAGATAGCTTTAATGTAGTTGTGTTTGTGTGGAGGGTGCAAGGGTGGAAAAAAAAACTGAAACCTTGAAGTTAACACTTATGTTGAGTAATTATGTCACAGCAGCCATTAACAAAAAGATGTCTGTGTAAAGTGTACTGTTCAAGCTGTGAGTCATTTGTGTTACAATGACATGTTTGCAGTCGTCGTATTGATTCTTATAATGTTATAAATGTTCATTTTTGAATTCTTATTGTTCACAAGAAATTTTTATGTACAATTGTGAATAGACTGCATGTACAATTGTGAAATTGAAAGCTGGTGAATAAATCAACGCAAAACGGTTAATTTGTATTTCATGCATTCATTCAGATTTTCATATTATATAACAGTCCGCTTGGGCGAATTTATCTTCATTTATCGTTATTGAGGTAAATCTGCTCAATTTACCGTGATACGTACTGAAGGCCATATCGCCCAGCTCTATTACAACCCACCTCTGGTATGATATCGGTATCTCAATTTCAGTAATCGGTTAAAACAGGGGTGTCCAAACTTTTTGCAAAGGGGGCCAGATTTGGTGTGGTAAAAACGTGGGGGGCCGAGCTTGGCTGACGTCCTTTACGTAGAACAATATATTTAAGTAAATTTTAGCAAGCTATTCTGTGCGTCACATTTGCTTTTTTATTTATTTATTTTTTTTTTTTATTAACAATTTCAACAATCCCGCAACTAGCCTTTGTGGCGTTCTTTTGACTCTTGGGCTCTTGCGAAATACTGCTGCTGTGAAATTAAACTAGCTTCAAGTTGCTTCAATTTCTTGCTGCGTATCTTCCATGTAATCTTGTCGTACATGTCAGCGTATCTTGTTTAGCAATATTGCCTCACATTGAACTCTTTAAAAACAGTGACTGTCTCTTTGCAAATGAGGAAGACACAGTTGTTGTGTATTTTCGTGAAGAAATAGTCTGATTTTCACCTATCCTTGACGCTTCGGCCGTCACAGTCAACTTTCTTTTTTTTTTGTTGTTGTTGATTGGCGCCATTTTAGAAAATTGGGAGTAAAGGGTCACACTGGGTAATGTTGCTTAGAGTGCATCTGTCTTTTAGTGGGTAAATGAGGAGCAGCATTTAGTGTGTAAGCTACTTCATATGTTGGTAGCAGTACTGCTGACCAATTTATTAAGTCTGTGTTCGGGCCAGACGTGATTGATTTTATGACAGAGGCTGGGGGCCGGATGAAATTTAACCACGGGCCGCATTTGGCCCCCGGGCCGGACTTTGGACATGTCTGGGTTAAAAAGTCACTACCGGACAACTCTAGAAATAATCCTTAAAACCTTAAACATTTTTGGGACTTAATTATTAGCTGAATCCAGTGTTTCATCCTTATACCCTAGTAGCTGATTTTGTCAACATTTACACTGAACTCGTACTTGGTCAGTCGTCAGTTCTCACTCTTCTAGCACAGTGGACTTTTAAATGATACTCGGTATCACAGAGTGACACTCCACCCGGAGAGAGGCTTGTAATTCCAAGCTGCTAAGCTAAATGCCTACAACGTCGAAGGTTGTGATAAGGATAAGTGTAAGAGGATGAGGTCAGAGGGATGAATGGTAAAGTGGAGTGAGAACGAGGAATTGAGTGGCAGTAAAAAGCTCGAGGGAAGATCGAGGGATAAAGGCACAGATTGAGAGATGAAGGGGGTGAAAGAGGCTGAGGGGAAAGGGGGATGAGGGAGCAGTTGGAGCACTCCACAGCAGTGGGATAAGGATATGGGGGACCAAGTGGGATTCCTAAAAAAAGGACACCAAAAAAAAACTGATTATACAAATCCTTCAGACCCCCCTCGTAGTAGATTTGCGCCGGCACAAATGTACATGCACACACCTTCTGTTGCCGCTACACATATTGATTTACCCTGCTCTTTGGCACCCCGTGGCCATAACCAAATCCCTCAAAGATTGGACAAATTCACAGCCAAGAAAGGAGGTAGTCATCGATTAACAACACTGTTCGATCACATTTTATTCAACTATTCAACTGTCAAATTTGCTGTGGTCTGAATTTCTATCTCTGACAGATGAGTTGGAATCAATTTATGCTTAATTATTGTACTGACTTGTAATACTCTGGTGACCAATCATGCTCTCCCCATCTAGAAGTTGTTCCATTCTTTACATGACCGAGTGTAGGATAAGCATTTGGAAATGACTAGATAGTTTTTTTGGATCACAATCCAGTATTTGGAGTGAGATTATTTCATAAAATTGCAAATTAATTTGGATACAATTTGGTGGATTAGAAATGTATAATCTGTTTAACCATGATCTGGCTCTAAAACTATTGTTTGTCAAAATTCTAATAAATTAGTTGGATAATTATTAAGGCTGTCAAACGATTAAAATTTTTAATTGCGTTAATCACAGCTTAAAAATTAATCATAATCATCGCAATTCAAACATCTCCAAAATATGCCATATTTTTCTGTAAATTATTGTTGGAATGCAAAGATAAGATGTATACATTCAACATACTGTACATAAGTACTGTATTTGTTTATTATAACAATAAACCCACAAGATGGCATTAACATTATAAACATTCTTTCTGTGAAAGGGATCCACGGATAGAAAGAATTGTAATCCTTAAAAAATAAATGTAAGTACAAGTTATAGTAATTTTGATAGTTTGTACATTGTGACTAAAATACTAAATATTGCCATCTAGTGTATTTGTTGAGCTAAACTAAATGTTTGAATAGAGTATTATTTTGCATATCTATTTTGATTGGGAATGCCAGTTCTCTTTGCATTGAGCGCTTTTCTTTTTGTGAACATTTTATTTTTGAGAGATAGGAATATTATTTTTGTTGTGCTTTCACCAAACGACACTGTAGCGACTTAAATGTTCTTAACTGCCCCAATGCATGATGGGAATTTGAGCAACCATGAGTCACAGTGGTGGCTGCAAATGGTATATCTTCTCTGCGTTGTGTACAATACATGGTGTTAAGAAAAATATCATCTCCAGTCATTCTTCCCATGTCGCTCGCCACAATAGTTATAATTGATGTGGTAGAAAGGCCACAGCTTATACCAATAAATAGCGCGACTCCAATAAATGCCTGTCTTACCAATTCACCCTTCTTGGTAATTGGCGGTGCTTTCAACTCCTCACCGTATATATATATATATGTCTTATCTGACCAGAGAACATTCTTGTAAAACGTTTTCGGCTTTCTTAGGTTAGTTTTGGCAAACTCCAGCCCTTTTATGTCTCTGGGTCAGAAGCGGGGTCATCCTGGGTATCCTACCATCGATTCCCTTTTCATTCGGACGCCGACGGATAGTACGGGTTGACACTGTTGTACCCTCAGACTGTGGGACAGCTTGAACTTGTTTGGATGTTCGTTGAGGTTCTTTATCCACCACATAATCCACAATCTTTCGCGGAAATGTATTGTAATTTTTTCTTTTCTGTCCACATCTAGGGAGGTTAGCCACAGTTCCATGGGCTTTAGACTTATTGATGACACTGCGCACGGTAGACACGGGAACATTCAGGTCTTTGGAGATGGACTTGTTGCCTTAAGATTAACCATTCCTCCACACAATGTTGCTTCTCAAGTCCTCAGACAGTTCTTTGGTCTTCTTTCTTTTCTCAATGCTCAATGTGGTATACACAAGGACACCGGACAGAGGTTGAGTCAACTTTAATCCATTTTAACTGGCTGCAAGTGTGATTTAGTTATTGCCACCACCTGTTATGTGCCACTGGTAAGTAACAGGTGCTGTTAGTTACACAAATTAGAGAAGCATCACATGATTTTTCAAAGGTTGCCAATACTTTTGCCAGGCCCATTTTTGGAGTTTTGTGGAAAATGATAATGATTTAATTATTTTTCCATTCTCTTTTGTGTTTTTTCATTGCAAGCAAAATAAATGAAGATATTACTACTGAAGCATTTGTAATTGCAATCATTTTCTGGGAGAAATTGAGCATTATCTGACAGAATTGCAGAGGTGCCAATAATTTAATATATAATAATATAATAAAATAAAATCATGCATCACAAAACAAAAGTGAACAACAAAACAAAACGACAAGACGCAGGTGTCGTAAAGTCGAAATCGAAACCGTCGTAACCCGGTGACCAACCCAATTCCGATCCTCTGAAAAATTGCGCGATCAGTCCAGTTTGATCAGATCGGGGACATCTCTACAATTTTTCAGTGCTGTGAAAAAACAAAACAAAACAAAACAAAACAAAAAAAATCCTGGCACGTAACAATTAATTAATTTGGCAGAACATTTCTTAGCTTGCTCAAAAAAAAAAAAAAAATCCACATTTTGAGCTCAGGATGACTCATAAATTGAGTCAATCTTAAACCCTTTTGTGGGAGTGGGTTTATAAAAGGGCTTTTACATATAACTATAAGATGTGGAATTCGATTTGGCGGGTGTTTTCATTTAGGAAGGCATTTATGTAGTGTGGTCCTTTTCTGTGTTCCAATCCCACTTTATGTTATGCAGTATATCTTCTAAAATGATCCAGTATATCTCACCTCCTCTCTCATTAATCTTACTCCCTCTGTCATCCACCTCTTTACTTTGGACCCAGAGGCCTTACACTGTAACTCAACTCAAAACGTTTTAAACGTAATCACACGGAGCGGCTGTGTTGCAACATTACAAGGGAAGTCTCCCAATACGAGCCCCTCACCTTATCGAAAGAAGCACAAATCATACACTCTTACAGATTTAGTCATTGCATTGTGCTCAAGCGAGGCTTACAACACACAGTAAAGAATACTGCAGGCATGACAATGGGTCAGGGGTTAAAAAGGTGAGAAGGGTGTGGAGTAGGAGTGGGAACCTCAAGGCACCTCACGATACGATACGATTCGCGATACAAGGCTCACGATAACGATTATCTCACGATATCACGATACAGCAAATATCGATATATTGGTCAGAAATTTGATAGATGATATTCTACGATACAACTGTTGAAACGAAAAAAACATATTTCAAAATAGAAAAAATACTGTTTAAGTCATTTATTAAACAGTGACACCTTTTCAGTGTAACATTGCTGTAAAATATAAATCTACTGATAATTGTGTACCTGCACATATAGAGGAAACAAACCACAACCACTGATATTTCTTGGCGAAATCATGATGAATGGCACCCTTAATTTCTTAAGTTTTTAATCTTTTGAAAATTTTTAACAGTGCTGTAAGTGTCAGTCAGCAGTTGAGCTTTGAGTGGGGCAATGATAAAATTGGTGGGTCTTTTCTTTGTATATGACCTTTGTTGTCAAAAGCATTGGTTTGAGCACTTCCACCATCTGCTTCAGCATTTGTGACGTCAGACTCAGTCAGTTACATTCTTCCTCAACTTAAAAACAAAATAAATAAAAAACATTAGCTACTCAATAGCTTTTGAGTTGAAATTCTGATTTTTTTGTGTGTGTTGGAAGTATTGAGTGAATTAAAAAAATATATGAATTGAATGAATAGAAATTAAAAATGCAATAATTACCTGTTTTTAATATGTAGGACACATTAATTATCATGCACGTCACCTTATATATGTTGGAAGCTATTCAAGCCGTTTTTATAGCTTATTGTATCAAAATGGCAGTCATAACAGTTTGTGTAGTAAACTAGATGGAAAGTGGTTCTCAAATATGTCATCAAAATAATACATTTAAATGAAAAAATCAATTACTAGTACATTGCAAAAGTTTCCTACCTCAAGTGATGCGCCACAGAAATCCGGTGTTCAATTAGTCACCAGCTGCCAGTGAACCTTATTTTATTAGACAATTCTTGCATACAGCAAAGTCCTTGTTCACCTTACTTCCTTTATTGTTGGTGTAAAATCCAAAGTGTGTCCACATGTGTGATTTTCAGCAATATTTTTCTCACTTTTTCCTCCACCGTTCTCACGAAGCTTTATTTTTTTTTCAACCCACTTGGGACCGCTCTTCTTCTCTAGGCGACTTGTGTGCACTTTACCTTCACCGCCACTGTTAAGCGCCCCTAGTGGACCGCCAAGGAATTGCTCAACAAACATTGAGCAGTTTACAGCATCCATACTCCATTTTATGGCCAATATGTCAAATAAAAGTATCGATGCTTGGCGGGAGCATATCGATAACCGATCGGGTTGCAAAATATCGCGATATATCGCTGTATCGAGATATTGTCACACTCTTAGTGTGGAGGAAATATGTTCCAGTACACTGTACACCCCAACAAAATATTGAGCTCTGTCGACCCACACTGTGTTTCAGCAGGGCCGTGCAGAGACCGGTGGAGGGGCGGCTGCTCGTAGATCAAAAGGAGCACATGAACAAGTATTTAATACACCTTAAAACAACATAACTTCAATTTTAACCAGCTTTAGATAATTATTGGCTGCGACTGTGACATACTTTAATTGGGAGGGGGCAACAGTGAATAGAAATCAAAACTGTCATCAACACTTTCTGGCTTTGACTCAGTCAGTCTGCCTATTTTCTTCCCTCAACCTCTGCATCAAAACTTCCTTCCTCAACTTGTTCATCTGAGAACAAACCACATTAGATGGTCACTGAGCCACCAACAGCACAGTTTTCTTAAAACTATTATTTCATTATTATCCATACTTAACAACTCTAGCACCTAATGATTAATAAAGCAATGACATAAAATGTTATAGAAACATAACATTGTAATTGTGTTTATAATTGTATTTAATACCCGACTATCCTTGCAAACTTGTTCTTACCAGGTCTGCTATTCACCCAGCTGATGAGGTATCCACTGCCTTTAGCAGCCTCATCTAACTCCTTTTTTATCCCTCAATCTCCCTTCCCTACGAGGCATGTCTATGTAATGAAATATAAATATTAAAAAAAAAAAAAAAAAAAAAAACAGACTCCCTGGTGGCTTTTAGTTTTAAAGCTTTCTTAATTTCTTTCTCTCTCAATAACGATGGAGGTAGATTTGTGTTTTTATTATTCAATCGTGTTTTTATTATTCAATCAAAAAACAAAGTTACTTCTATCAAAAACAAAGTTGCTTCAATCAAAATACAGTATATACTTTTAATCCCCAAAAAGTCACTTCAATTAAAAAAAGTTGTTTTTGATTGCAAAAATAAATTTGAGACAAAAAATGCATTTGAAAACTATTTTACTTGATTGAAACAAATTTTTCCATTGAAGTAATGTTGCTTTGCGTTTGGGCCACATTTTGGCTAGGACATTTGTGTCTTTATTATTCAATCAAATAAGTTGCTTCAAACAAAAAAATATATATAAAAAGAAAAACTTTGCACACGTGTCAATCACCGTTTACCAAAGCCTGAGAGGGTTTGAGTAGACTCACTATGAAGCATTTAATAAAGCCAAGCATTTTCTTACTACTTTATTCTTGTTTAAAAATAATTCGGTGGGCCAGGAACATGTTTAAAACTTATCATAATTCTTACATTTTGAAGTGCCTGAAAACCATTTATAAATGATACTTTGGTGAAAAAAGTGAAAAAACATGTCATATATATGTATCTTTTTTCCAATGTAAAATCTGAATAAATGCATTGAACACGCACAAAAAAAATGGGGGTGGGGGGGGGGGCTACTTCGCGGTTTTCACTTATTGCGGCGGGTTCTGGTCCCCATTAACCGCGAAAAACGAGGGATCCCTGTATTTCTGAAAAGCTTTAAGAAACAGGACTCATTCCCACCACTCGTCGGGCCGGTGTTGTGCTGACACCGGCCGTCAGCCCAAATCCAAGCCGAAAATAATGCGTCTCCGGCGGACGACGGGAGCGATGTGAGGCGCCACCTCCATCCGAGAGCATGCCGCTTAATTTGACTCAACAGTGTGTTTCTTCGTTTATATTACCGCTAAATACACAAGCTTGACGCCAATTTAACGGGAGCTATTTTTTTTTCATGGGAGATTTGGCTAGCTCTGGCAGTGTTCAACGCAAGCTGCAACGAATGGCAGTAACTTTTTTATATCGCAAAATGTGAAAACGATTGAAACCATTACTCACCAAATTCAATCTGCTGGCAAATACAGGCAAGTGTGTATGCTGCGCTCTGGTCTGCCCCGATGTGGATAAGGCCTGCTTTTTGTTTTCGCAGCTATGCAATGCCACCCAAAGGCTCTCCGAGCACTCCATGTTCAGTAAGGAGTGCGCGCGTTTGGAATAATGGAACGCACCTTGGGCCGATGATTGGTTCTCGTCAGCGAAGCATCTAGAAGGATTTGCTGACTGTCCAAGTGTGACATTTTTTAAAGAACCGATTTCTTAAGTGCTCAGTTTACGTACTAAGTTAATCACATGATGATAATAATAATGTAACATTGATAATAGTCAACCGTTTTATCAGATTGAAATTCTTTATTTGTGGAAACTTATTGAACAACACGACTGCTATCTGCCGCAGCCAACGCACATATCTCCACCGCCAGAACAAACGTAAACACGGAAGGCACGTCCCTCGCTCTCCCGCACCTCCCTCACCCCTCCACGTCATGCGGTGCATTCAGGAACACATGCTAACACCCTCGCCACATTATAACTCGATTCGTTACAATAGTAATAATTAAATAAAACCTCCCGACCCCCCCTCCTCCTCCCAAAATGAATTTCTCCTCGGATCTACGCAATTCACGTAGGTCGCCATTTTTGACTTCAAAACGGCGAATTTCGCCGAAAGGTGAGAGATTTTCATGCCTGATACTGACTCAAAGTGATTATACGGAATGTATTTTGATTTATCTTGTCGTAAAGCCACTGACAAAGGGAAGCGTACTAATTGGCTGTAACCAGCACAGGAATTGATGATTGTGTTTCAAGTAGTTGTGGAAAAGAAGAATATTCATTGAAGGACTAAATCCATGCAGACCTCTGATGTGACCCAACCTCTCTGAGGCGTAATTTTATTGTACACCTAAACCTTTGAATGCCACTGTTCTTTTCTATACCTTTACTGCAACTTTATACACAGACAGAGAAAAGAATGATTTTACCCGTGAAATCAAAGCTGGCATTTAGAGCACCACAGGAGAGACATTTAGTGGGGAAAAAAGACACGACACATTTGCTTGAGTTAGTAGTTTTAACTATTCCAAAGTGTAAACAAAAAAAAAAATTGTTTAGTAATGTTTTGGAATTGATCGTTGTCCTTTTAACTCATTCACTCTCAGCCATTTTCACTGGTGCAAGGCCCTTCGCTCCCGGCCGTTTTACTGGATTTTGACTGATTTTGCAAGGCCCACAGAAAATTCCGTTCTATTTAGGGCTGCAGCTATCGAATATTTTAGTAATCGAGTAATCGACTGAAAATTCTATCAATTAATCGAGTAATCGGATAAAACAAATATATTTTTAGGTGAAGAGCAATTATAAATATACATGAGAAAACAAGACATTTCATTTAATCTTGAACCATTTTCAGTCATCAATGTCTTTATTTTTGATGTAGCCTATATTGTTGAAAACGGCCAACAATTGCATCTCAGATGTAACTAGAATAAAAAAAGACTAATTCACTGCTTTCACTCAAAAAACCTTTAGATCTTATTTAAAAAAAAAATATATATATATATATATATATATAACTAAAAATGGCGTTACGCTTGATAACACACATCACTTAAAAGTTAGGATTTTTTCCCACGTGTTTCAATTGAATTTCTATTTGTGTCAAGCCATTTTTAAGTTCTAGTTAAGTTTTAAGTTAGTCTAAACCGTAAGTCCTGATAGGATTTTGAGTTTTTGCAGTGTTCAAAATAAATGTATGATACAGGCTGTATTGGAGCACATTAGGGACCAGACAATGCTACTTGGTGTTTTATCCAGCAATGACTACTGAGCTAAAATTGATAGTTAGCATTAGACATGTGCCGGTTACCGGTTTCACGGTGTACCGTGGTGTGAAAACGTCGCGGTTTCAAAACCACTAAAATTTTCCGTCATACCTTAGTACGGTATTCGCTATTTTTCATGTGCCAAAATGCAGCCGAAGTGGCTTGGTGCGGCACCGCTCACCCCTTCCCGTTTGTTGCCGTGAGTGTCACTAAACAGCCAGCAAACCCAAAAACAAATCCTCCAAACACAAGGCGTACTTTTCTTCAATTTATTGAACTCTCAAATCGTGGTGAAATATACAAATAAATACATTTAAAACGTTGTGCAATTGTATTTTTCCACGTGTGATTAGGTTCAACAGGATAGCAGTAGCACCATTAAAAAGTTCGCCAAAAACAAAACACACAGTTTCCTTTCAAATTCAATATACAAACTAACTAAAACTTACAAAGACGAATGTTAGCCTAGGCTAAACTGGGAGAGCAGCTTCTTTTATGTCTCACAGCCGCTGAGTGAGAGAAAAGCTTGAATGAAGGGGGGAAAAGAAAAAGAATAGCGTCAAAGATCACTAATTGAAAGAGGAGGTCTCACTCCTCACTTTTTTTTTTTTTTTTTTTTTAGATGAAACCTTTCCTCAACAATATTTACATTTTAACTAATTTATAAAACTAACTTATACATTTTTAACTAACTTATTAACTTATGAATTCTTTGTTCTTTTTAACATAAAGGCATGGCATTATGTAGACTAGAGTTGACACAGTGGCTGAAAATGGTGAAACCTCAATTGAGCTTCCCCCTCAAAAAAAAGTCATACAGTATATATTTTTGATTTTATTTAGAAGTGTTTTTACTTTTTATAGCAATTATTTTGTTCTTACTCTAATATTGAGCAACTTGAGCTGTGGCTGTGGGTATAGTCTAGGTTCTATTTATTTTAATTTTATATAATATTTGCTATTTTTTGTTAACTTATTTATTTTCACATTATATTCATGTTCCAATTTGCAAATATGTTTTGAAAAAATCCTGTTCAATGGATTTTTTTTTTTTTTTTAAACCCATACATCTCAAAATTTTGGAGCTATAATTGCAATACCGTGATACCGTGAAACCGCGTTATTTTTGCTCACGGTTATCGTACCGTGAAAATCTCATACCGGCACATGCCTAGTTAGCATTATTGAGTTTTTATTTTACACCCTCATCACTCCACAACGCTATGTTATGTTAAAGCCTGTATTAAAGACACGTTAGCCGCGCATCGAAAGTGGTCATAATTAATAGAAACCTAGCCCTCCGCAGGGCTAACGTTACTTGAGCTAGTGACAGTAACGTTAATCTTATTTATTAGCGCTTAGCGCTCTTTATTAGCGCTTAGCGCTCTACTGCTTTAAGATGGCGGCTGTTTACTAATGCTGCCCAGACGCAGCCGAGTCTGTCATTTCGCATCTAGTTCAACATACGTGTGATCTCTATGAGACTCTTCAGACGCTACCCGCTGCCAACGTAGCATTGTGCGGGCTAGTATTTAGCAACGTCGGCGTCGTTTGTAGCGGCTGTCGGCTGCAGTAAATTTTTTTTTGCTTTTTCCTCTACGCACGTGACATCAGCGGGTTGTCCCGCATTAAAAGTAGTCCGAGCAAAACATGATGCTTAGAGCTGTCAAAATAAACTATTACTCGAGGTGAATAAAATTACTCGGATCAGTTTTTAAACTCGAGTTGCTCGAGTATTCATTTCAGCTCTAGTTCTATTGCTATATAAACATGGAACCCACCAAAAGAAATATTAGACTCTCTTGTTTCAGCAGAAAAAAGTCATTTCATATCTTTTTCCATTCTTTAGAAATCAGCATTAGGAAATAGCTTAGTTTGAGCAATTTTCAAATTTCTGATGAAAAAACGGAGAAATTGAGCTTTTTGTGAAAGCATACATTTCAAACATAACTTTGACTTATACACAGCTGTTTTTTGCTTTCGTTACATCCCAAACATCTGAATGATGTTTTACTTTAACAAAATAAGATAAACGACAAGACAAATAGAGCTTTTGATCGCAAAGTAACAATTTATTTACAAATACTAAACTATTGAACTGTTGAAGTATTTGCGCACATAATAACGGGGAAGGCTCTCGGCTGCTCCCGGTTGAATGAGGTGGCTCCCAGTAATCTGATGAGTCCGGATCAAGATCGGTCTCACTTTTTTCATCATCTTTATCGTTGGTTTCAACCTCGGACTAAGGAGTAACGCAACGTGAGCTCCGCAGAATGCGTGTGGAACCTGACGCTGTTGTGGATGTCACCGTCTGTCTCATCAAGATACATTTTGTTGAATCCTGCTTTGACGATGGTTTCGTTTTCTTTTCAAAACACTCCTCCAATGTCGTTTGCCTTTTTTTTCCCTGATCGGACTCCACATTTTTCTTAAATTCTCACGCGTTTTCACAAGATCCCTCCAACTTCTGTTTCCTGACTATTTTTCTTCACTTCCTTTCTTGGCCCGAGATGAGTTCTTACCAAATGCGCTCCTGACCTCCAGTGGCCAGTTTTATTGCTTTAAAAAGGGTTTTGAGCTTTGTGCATTCTATTTTAGATAGATCGGAACCTTTAGATGCCTCTTGTAAAAAAAATAAATAAATAAATAAAAAAACGCAAAAGGCGTATAAATACGTTTTTGGGACACTGAAGAAATTAAAAATAGAACGTATTCATATGTTTTTGAGAGCAAATGAGTTAATATGATTTTTAGTACTTGTGCTATGGTATAAATTTAAATTTTTTTTGAATTTTTTTCTGAATTACTTGTGTTAGCGCACGTGTGCGTGTGATTTTGTTGAGAGGGTCAAATCCTTGAATAATATGTGTGAAGCCTTCATGTTTTTCACATGCAGATCAGCCACATAAGCCTCTTCAAAGAGGCATTCACGAGGGCCTTCAATTGTTCAACAAACCACTACCAGTTCCTTTCAGTGAATGCAATGCTGGTGGGTGTGCTTGTTGACTCACCCGGCAGCATTGTGTGTGGAGCTCCAAAATGTATTCAAATATTTCAAGAAAAGTGTTTTTGAAGCCAAGTTTTTTTTTTCTTAGCGCCAGTGTGTGCTAAATCTTCATTAGATCAAAAATTAGTCCTACCATTTATTTCTTTTTTGAATGAGTGCTCCTGCAAAAGGACCACTATGCCTAATTTACAACGTTAACCTATTTTCACTTTTAATGCTCATGCAATGATCAAGATATGTTTAAACGGTATTTGATGAGCATCATTTTCTTTAGTGCATCGTTTTCCACAAAAATGCACAAAAATGATTCATTTGATGCATAGAGTCCCTGCCAAAGTATTGTCGCTTATCCATTTTGTAGAAACAATTGCTAATAACCTGACTTTTAATTATTCTATTGGTTTCAGAAATGGCTCATATGAAAGCTAAGACCCTCCCAAATGATGTTGAATGTACAAGAATATACTTGTTTCACTGGTCATTTAATGAAGACATAAAGGTCAAATTTTGGCATGACAAAAGTTTTGTCGTCTACAGAAAGTAGTGTAAAAATTGAACAAAAAATGTACTTCAAATACAAAAATATGTTACATAATATAAATGAATTAAGTAGTGGTGCTGTGAGATGCAATTTTAATATTTTGTGTGACTTCCATGGGCTTAAATGGACTGCATCCGTGCGGTTCGGCAAGGATTAATACAATTTATTGATGAAGTCACCAGGAACATCAAAGAAAGCAGTCTTGCATGCCTCCCAGAGTTCATCAACATTCATGGGTTTCGTCTTCCATGCTTCCTCTGTCATTCTACCCCAGACATGCTCAATGATGTTCATGTCTGGTGACTGGGCTGGCCAGTCTTGGAGGAGCTTGATCTTCTTTGCCTTGAGGAACTTTAAGGTTGAGATTGAAGTATGCGATGGAGCACCATCCTGCTGCAGAATTTGCAGGGTAAACCTTTCCCTCATTGTCGCCTGTCTCATCAAGATGGATTTTTTTGAGTCTTTCTTTTGTGGTGACCACTGCTTCGTGGCAGAGTTTGCCTGGGGATTTGTGTGGGGCATGTTGTGTTCCTGGGGAGGGACTATTTTGAGCACCGTGCACGTTTCCGGCTGAGTCGCGGGGCACTGGAGGGTTAGTGGTGGTCCCGGTCGTTCTGCTTGGTCGTCCAGCGCCTGACATCCTAGGCGTCCTCCCGGTTGTTCTGCTTGGTCCTCCTGGTTGTCGCACTTGGTCGTTCGTCGCCTGGCATCCCGGACGTCCTCCCGATGGTTCTGCTCGGACTTCCCGTGCCTGTCGTCCTGGACGTCCTCCTGGTCGTCCATTCGGTCGTCTTCCACTGGTGGCCCGGCCATGCGGCCCGGCCGTTCGTTCCGTTGAATCAGGTTGCGGATCTTACCAAATGCGCTACTGCCCTCCAGTGGCCAGTTTTATTGCTTTAAAATGGATTTTCAGCATTGTGCTTTGGAGCTAAGTTGCATCAGAACCTAGAGATGTCTCTTATGAATAAAAAAAAAAAAAAAACGCAAAAGACGGATAAATAAGTCTTTGGGACACTGAAACAATTAAAAATAGAACATATTTATACATTTTTGGGAGCAAATAAGAGTTTTTCAGATAACAATAGCATAAAGAACAAGCTAACATGTTTACCAAACCATCAGTGTCACTCCAAAACACCAAAATAATATGTGAAATGATATAATAACGTGTTAATAATTTCAAACATAAGTCACTCCAGAGTATAAGTCGCACCCCCAGCCAAACTATGAAAAAAAAACTGCGATTTATAGTCTGAAAAATACGGTACATTTTATTTTTCCTATATTTTACAAAGTCTTAATGACATTGCCGCAAAATCACTTCGGCCTCTGGTCCATCGCCGGGAGAAATAAGCACATGTGTAGTGAAAGTTCTTCGTATTATTGTTCCTCGGAGGACTTATTTCGATATCTGTGGGAAAAGAATCTTTATATGTGCAGTGTTCTAGCTCTATTAGGATTATTAGAGTATACCACATAGGCCTACAGTACAGCCAAAATTGTAACGTGCCTGATTTTTTTTTCCTGTCATGTGTGGGATCACTAACAGAAAAACAACATTTTAGCATCTAAAAAATCCCCAAAGTGTTTACTGGGCCTTATTGACAGTGTGACAACTGAGTGAGAATGGAGTTAGTCTCTAAATGCGTCTTGTGATGGACTGGCAACCAGTCCGGGATTTTTCATGGTAATGTTATTGGTACTTGTTGCTGCCTTCATTTATCTTGGATCGATTGTATGTCCCCTCTAGCCACATGCTGCAGCAAGACCAAGTGAGCCTTGTGACATTTCATTGGTGAGCTTGGCCACTTATTCGGGTTACTTGGAACACATGACTCGGCTTTAGCTCGAGTAAACTTTCGCAGCAACATTAATTTATTAACATCCATGGGGATTTTCAATATCTTTTGAAGCAACCCAGAGGCATATGGTCATTTTATACTTTTTTTTTTTTGTTTTTATTGAGTTGCTCCTTTATTAACATACCTTTAGAGTTGTGGTATACGGTCCCTGACAAAAGTCTTGTCGCTTATCGATTTTGTAGAAACAATTGCTAATAACCTGACTTTTAATTATTCATTTGGTTTCAGAAATGGCTCATATGGAAGCTAAGACCCTCCCAAACGATGTTGAATGTACAAAAATATATTTGTTACACTGGAAAACGATTTCTCATTTAATGAACACATAAAGGTCAAATTTTGGTATGACAAAAGTTTTGTCGCCTACAGTAAGTAGTTGAGATGTCCCGATTGATCGGCATCCCGATCGATCGGGTCCGATCACGTCATTTTCAAAGTATCGGAATTGGCAAAAAAATAGCGGCAATGCCTTTTTTTAATATATATATATATATATATATATATATATATATATTTTTTTTTTTATTTATTATTAAATCGTTTTCTAATTGTATTTAACGTTACAGACATAATATGTTACACTTATCCAGTCTTTAGTTTAGGCTTAAGGTAGGGTTATCAAATTTATCCCAATAACCGCGGTAATTAATTTTTTAAAAAATGTATCACGTTAAAATATTTAACGCAATTAATGCATGCACTGCACGACCCACTCACACATTGTCGTGCTCCATCTGTAATGGTGCCGTTTTGCCTATATAGAGTGCTATAAGGCAGCGTAAAAGGAGTAGAGTGAATTTTGGCAGCCTTTGGAGCCTTATTTTAATTGGCTAAAACCTTACAATCCCTCTCCCTACCATTAGAAATATCATGGGAAGCAATGTGGGGATGCAAGGTAGCAATTGATCTTTTTCTTAACACCTTATGTTATTTCCCAACGCAGAGAAGATATATCAATTGGTAGCACTACGCACAGTCATGGTTCCACTTCCCATCATGCATTTGGGCATGGCCGTCAGTATCATTTACTGAAAGCTCAACAAATACACTAGATGGCAATATTTAGTCACAATATACAAAGTCACAAGTCTTTCTATCCGTGGATCCCTCTCACAGAATGTTAATAATGTAAATGCCATCTTGAGGATTTATTGTCATAATAAACAAATACTGTACAGTGGTACCTCTACATACGAAGTTAATCCGTTCCAGGACCTTGTTTGTAAGTCGAAATGGTCGTATGTCGAGCAGGATTTTCCCATAGGAATACATTATAATTCCATTAATTCGTTCCACAGCCCAAAAACCTTCACTAAATCCTTAAAAAATACTGCTGGTACTATTACAAATGGCAATTACACATAGCAAAACAAATAAATTATAAATCAAAATCGGAATAATAATAATAATAATAATAATAATAATTCCTGTATTAATGTAACGAATCGGGTTCTAATGTGGCGGACGTTTTTTGCTGACCCTGAACACACCGCGGGGCTGACGTGCCAGAGACAGATCGGTGAGCTTAAGTTTCACTTTCACTTTGAATGTTTTCTTGAGAACACCGTCAATTGCGGCAGACAGAAGGTGTTTTTGTTTTGAATAAGTTGTGAAATAAATGATAAAAATGTGGCGAAGTTGGCGATTTCTCTGGAGATGTTACCACAATAAGAATTGTCAGCTTAACTTATAAAGACTGGCGAACGATGGTCGGAGGAGGACCGTGGAGATGTATTGTTGAGCCATTTCACGGATGCCCACCCTACGCTCATATGTTTCTGTTATTTGCATCTTCATTTAGAAGGTAAGCGTCAACCTTTTCCTTGTTTCACCACCTGTACCAACCTTTTCTGAAACCAGTGTTGATTTGTCACACAAGAAAATCCGCCGTGCATTCGTCTGCGGTGCTGCGTTGTCGTCGTATTTCGAGCATGTCGTCGGATGTAGAAACAAATGGCGGGTCAAATTTTACGTCGCATGTCGAAAAGTTCGTGTGTCGAAGCGATCGTATGTAGAGGTACCACTGTACTTATGTACTGTATGTTGAATGTATATATTCGTCCGAGTTTTATTCATTTTTTTCTTAATGCATTGCCAAAATGTATATGATCGGGAAAATTATCGGGAATGATTGGAATTGAATCGGGAGCAAAAAAAAAACAAACAAACAATCGGATCGGATCGGGAAATATCGGGATCGGCAGATACTCAAACTAAAACGATCGGGATCGGATCGGGAGCAAAAAAAACATGATCGGAACAACCCTAGTAAGTAGTGTGAAACTGAACAAAAAGTGTACTTCAAATACAAAAATATGTTACATAACATAACTAATAACTTCACTGTTTTGTGACAAAAGGTGGATTTTTCAGATGAGTCTTCCATTGAATTACAACACAGTCGCCACAAATATTGCAGGAGACCTACTGGAGCCCGCATGGATCCGAGATTCACTCAGAGAACAGTGAAGTTTGGTGGTGGCAAAATCATGGTCTGGGGTTACATCCAGTATGGGGGCGTGCGAGAGATCTGCAGGGTGGAAGGCAACATAAATAGTCTGAAATATCAACAAATCTTAGCTGCCTCTTAGTTCCTAACCATAAAAAGGGACAAATTCTGCAGCAGGATGGTGCTCCATCGCATACTTTAATCTCTACCTCAAAGTTCCTCAAGGCAAAAAAGATCAAGATCCTCCTGGACTGACCAGCCCAGTCACTAGAAATGAACAGGATGAAATAGGAAACATGGAAGACGAAACCCAAGATTGTTGATGAACTCTAGGAAGCATGCAAGACTACTTTCTTTGTTGTTCCTGATGACTTCATCAATAAATTGTATGAATCCTTGCCAAACCAAATGAATGCAGTCTTTCAAGCCCATGGAATTCATACAAAATATTAAATTTGGATCTCACAGCACCACTACTTAATTTGCTTATGTTATATAACATATTTTTTTATCTGAAGTACATTTTTTGTTCAATTTTCACACTACTTTCTGAAGGCTACAAAACTTTTGTCTCGTCAAAATTTGACCTTTATGTCTTCATTACCTGATAAATAGTTTTTCAGTGAAACAAGTATATTTTTGTACATTCAACATCATTTGGGAGTGTCTTAGCTTTCATATGAGCCATTTCTGAAACCAATTGAATAATTAAAAGTCAGGTAATTAGCAATTGTTTCTACAAAATGGATAAGCGACAAGGCTTTTGTCAGGGACTGCAGTTGTACTGGTTACTAGCTAAGGTTATTTATCATTAGCTCAATTAATAAATGTTGTTTATACGGGCAGTTCATATGACCTTATTAGATTTCCTGATAGGCCCATGCATCATAGAAAAGATAACTGAAATACAATACAAAATGATGAATCAAATCTCTTTCTTTTCTACAAAGCTGGACTCCTGTAGACTCCTTAGATTGAGGTCTTCCTCCTCTTCCTCTTCTCATCTCATTAAGTCGCAGTGCCCAAGCTGTCCTTCCAGAACTATAATTGAAAGCAGGGAGAAAGGCAAATGTTGCTTTAATCTCATTTGCAGGGGAACAATGGGCCTGGGACTATGCGAAATTCATAAAAGTGTCTTTAATGCAGTAGAATTTAATGAGGTAATTTGCGACAGAGTGAGGTGGTGTCCTGCTGCTTGCGAAGGCACACACAAACGTGCATACACACAAATGCATTAACACACAGCCACCCGTCAATATCTGCCGCGTATTAACATTAATACTTGTACATTTGAATAAATATGATTTAGCACTTTAAAAGCATATACTTCAATAACAAGCTTGCTTGTTTTTTTTGTCAGAATTTTGGTGTGTAGGCTCTGAATTATTTTTGTTATACAGTATGTGTAATCCATTTAGTTACAGAAATCTGAAAAAAGGAAAATCAGATTCAGTATTCAAACCTGGATTTTACTAGATCCACTATTTTACCAGATCAGTGTGATTCAGAGCTATGCAATTACAAATGACCAGTGTTATTACTAACGGCGTTATTTTTGTCAGTATTGAGTAATCCAATTAATTACTTTTCCCATCTTTGCCACGCCGTTACATTACTGAGGATGTAAAGGCGTGCGTTGCTATGCGTTACTATGTTGGTTGAATGACTCGAGAAATGTCTGAGACATGAAGAGAGCAGAGCAGGAGAGGGGAGTAGTTGAAGGGGGTTGTTTTCGCCGTTGCAAACTCGATGCTAGGTGGCTCGGAGCGTTAGCATAGCACTTACTTTCACGCTAGCATTAGCATTTATCGTGGCGTGCGCCATGTTAAACTTTTTACATACAGTTTGTGGTGTTCAGGTGGGTAAATTTAATTGAAAATAATGGAATGTTTTCCTGTTCAGTATACATTATCATCACCAAGTGGGCGTTGTCCTTGTAGGTGCTACTATATAATAATAGTTTTTGTTTTTTATTACCCAAAATAGAGCCTACCCACGTACCACGTGCTCGCTGTATGGTTCCGCCCACTTGTCCGTCAAAACATAGTGTTAACCTGTTACGGCTACGTACATTTCTCCTATTTACGGCGTGTTTTTCTGCTCCTTAACATTAATCAAAATGGTGAAGGCGTGTGTGGCTGTTGGTTGCACTAACAGAGAAGATGGAAGGAGAGACTTGAAGTTTTACCGTATTCCGAGGGATCCAAAGAGGAGAGCGAAATGGACGGCTGCAATTCGACGTGAAAACTAGACACCAAAAAATCACCACAGACTATGTAGTAGTCATTTTATATCCGGTAAGATGCATTTAATATATATTTAGAGGGTTTTGGCCTGACAACCACAATTAAGATCGTTGCTAGGCTAATCTCCGACAACATATGACGTAGTACGACATAGTTTCAAATTCAAGATGTTTGTGACTTCCCTTTCTTCCACCATCGTTATTTTTTGAATAATATTTAGCTGGTACCAAGTGAAAGAAACTGGCCTCGTCTACGGGGCTGACAAATAACCACAATTAAGATCATTGCGAGGCTAATCGCCGACAACATACGACGTAGTACGACATAGTTTCAAATTCAAGATGTTTGTGACTTCCCTTTCTTCCACCATCGTTATTTTTTGAATAATATTTAGCTGGTACCAAGTGAAAGAAACTGGCCTCGTCTACGGGGCTGACAAATAACCACAATTAAGATCATTGCTAGGCTAATCGCCGACAACATACACGTATGTATGTAGTGAGAGTGCTATCGCTAAACCATATAAACATTAAAAGCCTTAACTCCATTGACAAACGACATGAAATACATTAGACTTGACAGTGGATGTTAGCAATAACAAAACATTTTGAATTGAAAATTTCGTAACTCACCTTTCCAAGCACAAGATAGATTCCTGCCGAATTTTCGTGGACGAGGACCTGTTTCACCCAACCAGCAACGAAGTATTTATAAGCCTCCAAGCTCTTGAAGTTTTTCATATTTTCGTGAGAATAGGCTGATTTAGTGTGGACAAGATAATTGTAAATATCTGCGTAGCAGATGTCAGGCAGACAGGGCGAAGACAGTGGGTCGAAAAACATCGATTTGGGCATCAAATATGGATCTGGCGACTGTATAGAACGAAGCTTTTCCTCATAACGCCTTTTATGCAACAGATCCAGTGTGTTTGCGGCATCAGAAAGCACCGGGTCTTCCATGAAATGCATTTTAAATTCCGCCATCAATTGAAAACAATGCTAATACAGAGTCAAAATGACGGACAAGTGGGCGGAACCATACAGCGAGCACGTGGTACGTGGGTAGGCTCTATAGTCACTTGCACTAAACGTTTCTTGAATGACGCTTCCATAAACCATGTGTGATTATTTTTATTTTTTTAATCAAAATAACTAGAGCAAAGACAGAAGAGTGAAGAGATTCAAGCCTCGCCTGCATATTGAAAAATATAAAAAAATATATCTATATATATTAGGGGTGTGATGGTACACACAAGTCACGGTTCAGTACAACAGGAAAAAGGCTTTTTTTTTGTACAGCGTTTGAAAGTTAAAGTTTGTATACCATTACACTCCTTTATATATGTATAATTTTTTTTTTAATGTAAAAAGGGTGCCCTATGTTTTTTTTTTTTTTTTTTTTTTTTTAATGAAAAAGCGTTCAATTCAATCAGTTATTATAAACATATCTGATGTGAAAGACGTTACAGAATGGATCATGTAATAACATGTAGAACATGAAAAATAACGTCTGTTACTTTGCAGAGTAACTATTTACGCTTACGTTGAGGTAACTGAGTTACTAACTCAATTACTTTTTGGGAGAAGTAATTTGTAACTGTAATTACTTTTTTAAAGTAAGATTAACAACACTGCCAGTGACTGGGTAAAATTTGTAATCCCAGGGGATAAATAAAGATTTAGGTCACCATGATGGGCGACTATTAAAAATTGAATTGTGATTTTGGCCTCTCATAATCATAAAAATCAAAGACATTACTGTGCCAACTGGTGCGTAATGAAGTTCTTATGAAGTTTGTAATTGTAATGCAAATGGAAGTGAATGAGTACTAGAGTATGTACTCATATACAGTACTTTTTTAAGTACATTCTTGCCAAGAACATGAAAAGTACGGACTTGGCGAGAACGGCACTACCCAAAATGCTTTGCTTGGGTATGAGAACATCTGAAAACTTGATAATGATACCACAGTCTGTCTACAGGTATTGCTGGCTAGTCATTTTTGCAGGCTTGTTTTGCAGTGAAGCAATATGGGACACATCGATTGCCCAAAACTCTGATGATGTTTCACTTGCACACGAACAGACAAGAACACATATTTAGAAACACATTTAGTCGCCAGCCTTCCTGTGTGGAGTTTGAATGTTAATCCCGTGCATGTGTGGGTTTTTTTCTGCAAACTCTGGTTTCATCCCTAATCTCCAGAATAGGCTTGAACATTTTTAATTAACTATAGGTTTGAATGTGATTGTGAATGGTTGTTTGCCTTGAAATTGGCTAGCATCCAGTTAAAGGTGTATGCCACCTCCCGTCCGTATTTAGATGGAATAAGCTCCAGCACCTTGAGGAGGTGTGATGATGGATGGATGTACATTTGAATACAAAACATACTTCGTTTTAGGATCACCGCTAGCTTTAATGCTAGCATGCAATGAAAACCCAGTTGACAGGCTAAACTCAAATTAGTTTAGGGCTGTCAAACGATTACAATTTTTAATCGAGTTAATCACAGCTTAAAAATTTACTAATCGGAATTAATCGCAATTTAAACCATCTCTAAAATATGCCATATTTTTCTGTAAATTATTGTTGGAATGGAAAGATAAGACACAAGGCGAATATATACATTCAACATACTGTACATAAGTACTGTATTTGTTTATTATAACAATAAATCCACAAGATGGCATTAACATTTATTAACATTCTTTCTGTTAAAGGGATCCACAGATGGAAAGACTTTTAGTTCTTAAAAGATAAATGTGAGTACAAGTTATAGTAATTTTATATTAAAAACCCTCTTAATGTTTTCGTTTTAATAAAATTTGTAACATTTTCAATCAAAAACTAAACTAATAGTCTATCTTTTACTACGTAAGGTAGTGATTCAAATACATCACAAGGTGTCAATGGCGAGTGTTGAATTAATTAGAGATCTAGCCAACAAGTACACTTTGCCCCTGACTGACGCCGTAGTTTCCGGGTTCATTGTACCTTACGTTCATTTGAGTGTTGACTTCACAACGTACGAGACCTCTGATAGTTTGTATATTGTAACTAAATATTGCTATGTAGTGTATTTGTTGAGCTGAACAAAATATATGATTATATTTATTATTTATTTCGGGGACAATATCAGGTCAATTCCTGTTGATTTGAGGACATTTTTTTTTTTGCCATTGAAAATGAATGGGGAAAAAATGTGTACATCCATGGACATCAATGTCAGCACCCTCCATAAGCGTCAAAGGAATCGGGACATTTGTGGGACACGTCGTATTGCTATCTGGTCATTTCCTGTTGATCTGGGGATTTTTTTTTTTTTTTTTTTTTTTGCCTTTGAAAATGAATGGGAAAATTTTTGGACGTCCATGGACGTCAGTGCTATCGACTTACATAGGCGTCAATAGAATCCAAATACATTAGCATCAATAGAATGAAAAAAATCAGATTAAATGCCATTGGAAATGAATGGGAAATTTGGAAATTCTATTGGAAATCCTATTAAAAGTCAACGGGACATTTCCCATTAAAAATGAATTGGCAAACTTTTGGCAAATTTCCGTGGGACTGTAAATTTTTTTCAAAATTCTGAATACAACTTAAATGCTCCTCGCCATCGCGGAATTTTTGATGGCCAAATTGTGTGATTTGGTCAAAAATTGAAGGACTAGATACATTTTGAAACTTTTTTTTTTTGTTTCCCCTTAAAAATGAATGGGCAAGTTTTTGTCAAATTTCAGGGAAACCGTACATTTAAAAAAAAAAAAAATCTCTTAATGACTTCTGTGCCCTTCGCGGTCCCGGGATTTTTTATTCCCAAATTGTGTGTTTTGGTAAAAAATTGAAGGACTATACACATTTTGAAACTTTTTTTTCCCATTAAAAATGAATGGGCAAGTTTTTGGCAAATTTCCGGGGAACCGTAAATTTTTCCCAAATTCTGTATGCAACTTATATGCCCCTCACCGTCCCAGAATTTTTGATACCTAAATTATGTAATTTGGTCAGAAATTGTAGGACTAGATGCATTTTGAAAATGTATTTATTTATTTATTTTTTTCCGGAAAATTGCTATTTGCGGCGTAGCGCAAATTCTTTCGGAGCCGTTTGAAAAATTCCCTGCGTCGCACAAAAATTCCGGACGTGTGGATACTTGAACGGTGCTGATAGGTCAAGCAGTTCGGGGTGTGTGGCTCGCCAAAGAAATCCCATTCAAAAAAAAAAAAAAAAAAAAAAGAATAACACTATCTGGGTCTTTTTTCAAAGACCCAAATAACTCTGAGGCATTATGTGGTGGGCACATTTGGAAAGACCCTTAGGACATGCAACGATTGACTTTGTAGAGGAGCAATAGAATAAATGGCTGGTTGTGTATCCAATCTAGCTACCAGGTGTCATGGTCACAAATTCTTCAATCCTTAAACTGAGTTCAAATGCAGGTTATAGGTTCTCTTCTGCAGACTTCTATGGCACAGACCCACACAGAAACTACTTTACAGTGGCGGTGCTGCTTTGCTTTCCAGTACACAAGCCAATAAGAGTTTAACTGTGCTGTCACTCAACCGTGGCCAGCTGGAGGGAGGGATAAAAGTGAACACTGACTGGGTGAGAACACAAGGAAAGGAGGGAGAGATTAAAAACAGACGGATGGATGAGACTGTGGCAGCATGGAGAGGCCTAGGAATGAAGCAGATGAGAATACTGGAAGAAAGCAGGTGTGTATGTTTGAGAGGGAGATGGACCTCTAGCTATATAGCATTGCAGCTTGACGTAAGAGTTTTAGTTGGCCATTTCAAATGTTGGCAGTTTTCCACTGATTGCAAGTCACCACTGGCTTCAAGAACCTTGCATGAGCAAACACCAACTGTCACAGTCCACTTGATGGTCAGAATTTATATTTCATGTCATGAATGCACATTTCCAAGTTTAATTAAATATTAGAAGTATTTATTGAAATCAATTAGGCTTCGTGAGCACTAAGATTTAATATCTAATCCTCTATCAAATGGGCGCCGCAAGGCTCTATTAGCTCAGAGATGAGGTGACATTAGCTTGACGAAGGTTACTCACCTTCCCGGCTTATCCTTGGGTTTTATGATACTCCTACTTTTCCAATGGCATGAGCTCAGCGCGCATACAGTATATATGTGTGTGTTCATGCATGTTGTGCCGTCAGTTGGAGTCACACTGGGGAGCAGCTGAGCTGTAATTGAAACCCTGTGTGGTAAATTGATATCGCACAGGGGGGGTGTCGTGTCATCTTAGTAAATTAGGATTTTATTGTGTGTAATACATGCAATTGTTCATCTTATTAGAATCTTTTCAAATTGATAATTATTGTCAGGATGTAATTCTTACAAAATTAAGATGCGGATGATAACAGAAGCACATGCCTCTGTTAATAATTAAAAATACATTTTATCAGCATTCCCATTGGTGCGTCAAAGGCCTCCAAAGATTTCAATTTTTTAATAGATTGCTTAAAGAGGCAGTAAGGTCATTTTTCAATATTGAAAACAATGTTGATTTTGGCAGCCATTTTCATTTTCGTCTTAGTCTTTTGGCCGAAAATACCGTATTGGCCCGAATACAACAGTGTTTTTTGCATCGAAATAAAACTGAAAAAGAGGGTCGTCTTATATTCGCGGTCTAGACATTATACCCATTCACGACGCTAGATGGCGCCAGATATCATTGAAGCGATGTTCTGTCATGACACATCTCAGCTACTCTCCCCATTTACGACATTAGATGGCGCCAGATATCATTGAAGCGATGTTCTGTCATGACAAAAGCTACTCTTTTTAGTTAACCAGTTTGCATTATTTTATTGCAATGTTTTCCTTATTCAGATGTTTCAAGACTACAGTTAGTTAAACTTCACTTTGGTTAATGCAGTTATTCCAATTTTGTTGTTTTATCACAATAGATTGGTTTATTTACATTTCAAAAACCAAAAGCCATTCATTTACGAATGTGATTGCCCTTTATTTTACATATGTAAATGTTCAGATATCACGATTTGAATTAGGCAAAATAACATGCTTTTTCTCTCAAATATATTGTTATAATCCTTTGTTTCGGATGTACTGTAATTGTTTTCTGTATAAAAATTAATTTGTTGTTCAAAAAGTCTTTTTTTCAAACTTGAGTCTTGAAAAAAAGGGAGTCGTCTTATAATCAGGGCCGTCTGATATGCGGGCCAATACGATACTTATTAGTCATAGTCATATTTTAGTGATTTCAAAATGTGTTAGTGTTCTTCTAGTTTTAGTCAACGAAAACTCAAATTTTGTCTAGTTTGAGTCGACAGTTCTCAAATGTTTTTGTCTATTAACTTCAAAAGATTCAGTCCATGAATGAATGAATAAATTAAAGGTTTATATTTTATAGGCTTCAGCACCCATGAGCATTGTGTAAGTAATTATTGAGATCAACAATGGCGGGCTACTAGTTTATTTTTTGATTGAAAATGTTACAAATTTTATTAAAACGAAAACATGAAGAGGGGTTTTAATATAAAATTTCTACAACTTGTACTAACATTTATTTTTTAAGAACTACAAGTCTCTCTATCCATGGATCGCTTTAACAGAATGTTAATAATGGTAATGCCATCTTGTTGATTTATTGTTATTATAAAGAAATACAGTACTTATTTACCGTATGTTGAATGTATATATCCATCTTGTGTCTTATCTTTCCATTCCAACAATAATTTACAGAAAAATATGGCATATTTTATAGATGGTTTGAATTGCGATTAATTGCGATTAATTACGAGTAATTCATTTTTAAGCTGTAATTAACTCGATTAAAAATTTTAATCGTTTGACACCCCTAAATAGTTCCTATTGTTACATTCTAGTCTACAGCGATGCACTCGTTCTGATTTCCGACTTAAATTCTCACTTTTATTTTACCGAACCAATCCATGGAAGAAACATTTATTCATCATGATGAAACGAGCAAGTTATACAGCAGCATTTAAAAGAAAAGTCACATCTGTTTTGTTTTCTCCTGGATTCTGGTAAGTTGAAGAAGTTATCAGATCATATTATTACCGTACATATTGTCAGTTTACGGTTATGTTTTGAACTACCAATGTGCTATGCTTGTGCTGTCTTTCACCAGTCAGTAAAATTACATTTCTGTATCTGTACACGAGCTGTGTTTTCTTGTATTCTTCTAGTTATTGGTGCTAAAATTAGGGTGCGCGTTATACACGGGTACAATAATTTCCCTAGATTTTACAAGTAAATTTGGAGTGCTCATTATACACGGGTGCGCCTTATATTCGGGAAATTACGGTATATCTTGAACTAAAACAATCCCATCTGTTGATACTAAGGAAATTTTCAACTAATTCCCAATTCTTCCATTGGTTTTTGGCTATAAATATACCTTTTTGTGCGATGTTCTGCAGTAGAAGTCCTGTTCTGGGACCAGTGATGAGTCCCGGGTTGTTCCAGACACCTTTTTTCGATTTAACTGACTCTGCGGCTGATCTCGCCCACCGATATGAAGTGACGCTAATGGAGCGTTCCATAATCTTCTCCATCCATCAGTAATAAGCTATGCTATCAATCCGGAGCAGTTGAGGGAAAGTGATGGGAGAGACAGGGTGGGGCTGATGGGAGCACCTCAAGTCATTTTCCCTGCTCACAATTCCTCATAAAGATTGGTAATAACCATTGGCTTGAGTGTAATCTTTGCTGTGATGAGACCGCTCATAGCCAGCCTTGACCCCCGTGACTCTGCCGCCGCTGCTGCTGATGTCATTTCCTCAAATAGGCCTTTTGTCTTTAAGTGGATGTGTGGGTTTTGTGAGTTGAAGGTCAAAGCTCTGATCTCATCTGTCTCTCAGTACACTGATTGAATCCAATGAATGAAGCGTGATACAAGCGGTCTTCAAAAATGGGCGAGCCCAGTGTCTTGTGTGTGTGTATGATTTCGTGTGTGTTAGCAGGTTTCAGATACTTCCAGGTTTTCGGCATTAATGAGCATGCTCCTGTGGGGAATGCCAGCAGTGTTGGCCAGCGAGTTTTCGACTGCATCTCAAAAATATTAATACCGACAGCCTCTCTTCATCTCTCAGGCCTTGCCTTCTTGTAGGAGTGTGTCTCGTTAAAAGAAGATATTTTCCTACATTTTGGCATGTCATTCACACGCAAACACAAATTGAATGCAATAAATAGAATTGTTTTAAAGCGTTTCAACCAAAGTGAATAATTCAAATTCTCAGTTTAATCCATCTGCATGTGTCAATAACAAAATCAATAACCGGGGCTTTGCATCTGAACCATCATCGTCTGAAACGATAAATGATCTTTCATCACATGTGCGATAATGCGATCCATATATACTATCGGAAACATAAGACCTCATGAGGATTTTCTGGATTATTTTTTTACATGCCCAGATAATGCTCCATATTCAAGAACACAGGCAAAGGATGACATACAAATCGTAAAAAGTACCACAAAATATGTTCCCTTAACATAACATTGTCTGATGTATAATGACTTATTCCACTGAGAGGTTTCTTATTCTGTACATTTACATACATGAGTGGAAGAAACTTACGGTGGCCCTGAAGTGCAAAACACAACTGCAAATCAAAAAACACTCACACAACATAACATAATAATGAAAAAAATAAAAATAAATAAATTAAAAACAAAATGCCAAATCACATAACATTAAAATAAATTAAAAAACAACGCCAAATCACATAACAAAGAACAAATTAAAAAACACAACGCCAAGTCACATAACAGAAAAACAAATAAAAAAACACAACAGCAAATCACATAACAAAAAATGATTTTAAAAAACAAATAAAATACAACGCTAAATCACATAACAAAAAGCAATTCAGAAAACACAACGACAAATTATAAAACACAACGGCACATCACTTACTTAGCAAAAAAAAAAAAAAAACTAATCAGAAAACACAATGACAAATGTAACGACAAAATTAAAGAACCGGAAGAACTAGGTACCAGTCAAAAAGTACATTCATCGCTGATTAGACGAATCTACCGTCAACGGTAAGTACTGATAAACTAAGAAATTGTTCCGCGTCTGGGCCTTACTCACTCTGGCCTTAAGGTATTATATCTTTGTTTTTTTCTATAACTGCGGTTTTACACAGTTAATCGTTTGGAAGTGGCTTTCAGATTATGTTTGCATTTATAACAATTTACTGCAAGAATTATTTTCAATATCCAATAGAACCCATTTAGGAAGAAAAAAATCATTTATGGTTGATTTTATACCTGAGCTTCAGGGTATCCCACCTACTATATATTTATTAGAGGCGTGCAAAATTTCCGATTCTTAGATGATTAGCAATTCGGCCGTGGAAGATTCAAGAACGATTCACAAACATCCAAATTCCGACTATTGAATTATACCAGGTAAAGTAGAAATAAAACACAGTCAGCGCGGTCTTCAGGATGCAATGAGGAATGGACCAAGAGTAAATATCATGTTCAACTCATGCCGTTAGATAAAAAAAAAAAAAAAAAAAAAAAAAAAAAAAACAATAATACCTGACTGCAGCCGTCAGCCGCTACAAACAGCGCCCAGTTGCTAGTTGCTACAAACATACGGCAACATACGGCTATGGTGGATACCACATACAGTGGGGAAAACAAGTATTTGATACACTGCCAATGGGAAAACTCATTGGCAGTGTATCAAATACTTGTTCTCCCCACTGTATATCTCCAACTAGTTGTGAAATGACAGACAAAGGCCGTGTTAGATCATATACCAAGAACTAGATGCGAAATGACACTTTCCCGCGCTAATAAACAGGCGCCATTGTCAGGGAAAACGCGGGCAGGTGGTTGTGTGGACCCAATTGCAGGGAAACAAAAGGCAGCCAATGAGGTGGTGGTGTTCTCAAAAACGTTTTAATAATAATTAACAAAACACAAAGTACAACCAAAAGTACTGGGGATCAAAAAAGGCAAGGTTCAAACCAAAACTTACTTAAACAGAGGGACTGGTACACGAGGGCGTTGACAGGACTTGAAATTGACGTTCGCATAGACATAGACATTGACAATGACGCAACAAGGACTGAAAAGAAACTGGGAGCTTATATACACACGCAGACAAAGAGTAACAAGACAATGAGGAACAGATGGGTGACACAGGTGGACTTAAATTGGAGGATACACAAGGAGCGGTACACCAGGTGAAATCAATGGCAATTACAAGGACACACTAGGAGGGAACCAACACAAAACCTAACAGCCATCTTAAAGCAGTAGACTTCTCTTGAAGGCTCTGTTGTAGCAAACCTAATTACTTTTTATCTAAAAAAAAAAAAAAAATCGGCAAAATCTTGACTTGAATCTATCTTTAAATGAGGAAACAGTTTTAAAAACGTTCACGTTAAAAGTAGACAGAAGGGAAATTATGGAATAACGGGAGCAATTTTAACACCTTTAACGGTTGATTCACAACATTAAATTAATTGAATGTAGTTCAAAGCTGCCGATACAGAATGGTGACTTGAGTATTTTATTTACTGTTTTTAACGGTTAACTTGATACTGAAGTGGTAGTTTGTTTAGCCTGAGAGGATTTTTGAACAATTTTGGAACTAGTGTACAAAAAAATTAAAGTGGGGGGGTGCATCAATAATCGATTTATAATTGAATCGGAACCCCTGAATCGTAATCTAATCGTTAGGTGCCCAAAGATTCCCACCTCTAGTGTTTATGTCCTGCATATTAGACCCCCCGCTCATTGTATAGGTACCAAGTGACAACAAGTGCATTGTTTTCTCCAGTTGCTATAATACTTTAAAGCAAAGAAAAGAGTATTTGTTTGGGTGGGTCCTGTGCACTGGCGACTGTACTTTGCCAGCAGGGTGCTGGATAGTAGCATCCCTAATCATGACATCATGGTTTCCACTGGGTCGTTTCCATCTCTTTTTCATCCTGATTCTGCCCTTCTCACCCTGTCTCAAGATTGGTTTGCCTAACTTCTGGTGACCATGGAGCATAGACTTCATGATAATATTGAAATATATATATAAAATATGAAAATATGAAATATATATATATTAGAAGCTAAAAAACATCTTTTTCAGGGGTGCCAATAATTATGGAGGGCACTGTATAATACACACGTGCATATACTGTATAATGATAATAATAATAATGATAATACATTTTATTTGTAGAGCGCTTTTACCAATGCTCAAAGACGCTTTACAGTTGAAACAAAAATCAGCAAACAACGTAAATGAAAACTCACCATTTTGATAACTTAAGATATCATAGGTCTCATGAAAAGTCTCAACAATGTTGAGGTGGATCCAACTAACTCCCGAGGTGCCAAGGTCTCAAATATGCACCTTATAAATCGATAAAACTTTCACATTCGATCCAAAATACCCAATTTCCTGTTGGGTTTGGAATAAGGGTGCAATAGACTTTTTGGAGCAGTTTTGCACAACGCATCGACTGCCCGACTTGCATTGCTCTACGTTGAAAAAAAAATTCAAGAGGGGTCCACTGAGCCATTTTGTTACGTTTTTTTTGCAACGTTGCAAAATCAAAATTTACAAAAAGCCGCATGTATGTGCAAATTTTGGTGAATTTTCAAGCATAAAAGGGCCCCAAATACTGCTGCCACTAGTTGACGCTACAGAGTGGATGCAAATGACCACTACAGGACTCTTCAGGGTAAGACTCTAACCAAGCACAAGAAGTTTGGCGCATGTATCTTGTATATCTGGCAAGTTATGACTGTTCAAAAATTGCGGTGAGACAAAATGGCTACAGTCATTTTCACTTTCCTGTTTATACCCCTCCGCTTCAATGAAGGCAAGGCAAGGCAAATTTATTTATATAGCACAATTCAACACAAGGCAATTCAAAGTGCTTTACATCACATGAAGACCATAAAAATCACATTTAAATCAACACAACGTAAAAACCAAGACAAATGATCGCATTTAATCACAAAATAAAAATAAATAAATAAAAATAAAACAAAAATAAAAATAAAGCAAAAACTACTACTACTAATAATCATTGAAATCAGCAATGGAGATAAGCACAAGAGGAATAGAAGGCAGGTAGGTTGAAATATATAGACAGTTATGGATATGCAGTGCCAAACAAAAGCGTTTTTAGCCCTGATTTAAAGGAGCTAACAGTTTGAGCATACTTCAGACGTTCGGGTAACTTGTTCCAGAGGTGAGGAGCATAATAACTAAATGCTGCCTCACCCTGCTTGGTTCTTGTTCTTGGATCAGGCAGAAGACCCGTTCCAGACGATCTTAGGGGTCTAGATGTCTCATAGGAATCTAACAAGTCAAGCATGTATTTTGGTCCAAGGCCATTAAGTGTTTTGTAGACGAGCAGTAGTATTTTATAGTCTATCCTTTGACTCACTGGAAGCCAGTGTAGTGATTTCAAAACCGGTGTGATGTGGTCCAGCTTCCTTGTATTTGTGAGGACTCTGGCTGCAGCATTCTGTACTAGCTGCAGCTTCCTGACTGATTTTTTATCAAGGCCTGTAAATATACCATTGCAGTAGTCCAATCTGCTGAAAATGAATGCATGCATAAGTTTTTCCATGTCTTGTTGAGTCAGAAGCCCCTTAATTCTGGTTATATTTTTTAGGTGGTAATAAGCGGATTTAGTGACGGACCGGAGTGAAACCTCATTTAACCTATTTTTCATCAGGCACCTGAACACATGTCTTAAGGATACAGGTTAGATTCCAATAGATTTTTTTTCCTTTGGAGTAGGAGCCTGTCTAGTAAAAAGAGAATTTCCTGTTCCAAGTAGGGGGGGCCAGGCCTAATGGGTAATATTTTAATGCAGTCGTGTTCAGGCTGGGATACCTATCATACATGCCAGTCATGAAAAAGATTGAACGTTGTGTCAAGGAATTATTAGTCATTTTCTGAATTTGGTGTTTTGCCCAAAAAACGGCCGACTTTGGCACCCCGCTCAAATCTGGCCCGTGAATGAAAACTCACCATTTTGATAACTTAAGATCTCATATGTCCCCTGAACAGTCTCACCAATTTTGAAGACGATCCAACTAACTCCCTCGGCGATGAGGTCTCAAATGTGCACCCTGTAAATCGATAAAAATGTCACATTCAATCCAAAATACCCAATTTCCTGTTGGGTTTGGAATATGTGTGCAGAAACTTTTTGGCGCAGTTTTGCACAAGGTATCGACTCCCCAAATTTCATCGCTCTATGTTGAAAAAACCTGAATGGAGAGGCCTTTTTGAAAATTTCATCCAAGTATAACGCTAGTTAGCAACCCAATATGGCGGCCGTAGCAGCTATTTTTTTCCATTGTATTCATGTTTCAAAATGCATGCATGGTGCGAAAAATATAATAATCATCTTGAATCCTCAACCAAAACACTCTTGAGAGTGCCTGCTTGTAGGCTTGAGTTTCGTCCTGTTTCAACCTAAATATGGCGCTAGTGTTTGAGAATTGCTCTCCCTGCCAGGGGCCCAGGCTGGTGTGGGGTGGGTCGGCCCCCTACCTGAAGGCGTGGCGCAGGGTCTGCTGGAAGTGTCATGTCAATATATTATGAAGTCTATGCCTGTAGTAAGATTATACACAAGTAAATGCACACTCTTTGTCAAGTTCATTATTTATTCCACAGAAAAGTGGAGAAAAAGTAGAATAAAATGAAAAACAATAGGATAATAGAGAGATTAAAGTCCTGAGAGCAGAATTGGTGTCTCCTTCTGCCTGGCACTCCACATTCTACGGGGGCCACCCACAGTTATACACATACACATTCCTTCCAAGCTTACCCCAGAAATGGACACAGGCATTTAATAGCTGCTTTTAACTGTTGCAGTTTAAGCATTTTTGTTACCCAAAAACAACTCGTATATTTCAAATATGTCTCGTGGCACCAAATAATGAAATAACAGTTGGAGCGGAAACATTTAAGATGTAACAATGTTTTAGGGATCTGTCTTGTATAAGTGATGAAGTGTCAATGGGTTCTTGAGCAAGGGATCTGTAAGGGAATAAATATAAAAGAGCTTTGATGCCATTTAACCCTTTAAGGTCTGGGCCTATTTTGTCTTATTTTGCATGCCTTTGAAGTTGCCTTTATATTTCAAAGAAAGAATTGTTTACGATGGCCTGGTTTGGTCCCTTTTTTTGTGACACCTTGAACTTCATGTCCAAACTGTTGTTTCCTTCACTGACCAATTATAAATCATCATTTTGGGCCCAAAAAGACCAAAAATTCCAAAATCGTTTTGTCAAAATTTTTAATATTGATGTCCAATTGACAACCAAACATGCGTAACGAACCGTTTTGAAACTTTGTAATATTTATTCAACATGTTAGGATGAACATTCAACCAAAAAAACTTAGAATAAATAGTCTTATATTTGACAATTCAACATAAACAACAGGTATAGCCATAGGCGTTTTTTGCCTTTATACATGCTCTAGTCAAAACAGGTTATATACAGCAGACCAAACAGTGAAGAACAGTGAAATAATATACCATCTAACACAAAAAGTGTTTAGAGGCCATCTCTATATGAGTTTAGGTATTGCGGCCCATCACCTGATGAAAACTATGTACACACAATCAAGCTTCTTGAACACACATTTATACACACAAATTGAGAAGACTGATTGTGGGGAAAAAAAAATATATAACATTGGGAAAAAAAGTATTTTCAAAAATATTTACAATAAATAAGTTAAATTTTTTTCAGGCATGCCACTCTGAAAAGCAGTTTCGTCCTGGAATTAGACACAGGGCTACATCACACAGCCCACACTTCCATGGGGTGTCGGTCCTCTTTCCACCCTTCCATTTTCATTTCACTTTACTTTCGTTGTCACTATAAATATACATGAAAAAAAAGTCAGTATTTATGAAAATAATAAAGTATAAAATAAAAATATATACAGAAATAAATAATAATGGAAATCTATATGTATGACAATAGAAAGAATACCATAGCTGAATATGTGCTACATCCCTAATCTTCATATAGAAGGAAGACCACAAATTATACTTTGATCCGATATGCACATTTTATTATTATATACACAAACACACACTTATATTGCATCAAAATTAACTTTGTCTTGCAATATCAAAAGAAACTTTCAAAAGAAACTTTTTCAGCAGCATAAAAAAAAAAAAAAGTGGGTTGGCTTACCTCTGCTCGTCGATGGCGTCACCCACGTGTTCAAATCCGTCACTATCTTCACTCGAGGACTCTTCCGAAGAAGACGATGATGACGAATTTGGACCATCCTCTTCCTCACGTTGATCAAAAAGCACAATTGCTTGCGCTAAATTTAGTTATCCGTTCATTCTCAAAGTCACACAAAGTCGCTCGCTCGCTCGATTCAAACGGCCGTCGGTCGCCACCTCGCTGCTTCAGAACACTCCTCCCTCTCGTTCGGTGGAACCTCGCATGGCAGTTATATTTATTTAAAAAAAAAAAAAAAAAAAAAACGCATGTTGTGCTTCCACTGTGACTTCGAAAGGGTTCGTTTGATTTGTGTTTTTTTCATGGAGCTTCCGTTTTGAAAAAGGACAAGAAATGATGGAAATATAGACATAAACAAATTATCCATGCAGCGTTTTAATGTTTTTTTGAGAGGACAATAAAACTATAAAACTTAAATGACAATATCTCACGTTTTAGTTGGTCGATTGACTTCAAATAACAACGAGAGTAAACCGCAACTTCCGCACTTTAAAACGAGACCAACCAACGGCATGTGGGTGACGTAATTAAAACGCGAGGGCGCTTCAAAGACGACGTTCGCTGAGGACGCGCCGGCGCGTCCTTCGACTCTCAAGGGTTAACTCATTCACTCCCAGCCATTTTCACTGGTGCAACCCCCTTCGCTCCCGGCTGTTTTACTGGATTTTGACAGATTTTGCAAGGCCCACAGAAAATTCAGTTCTATTGCTATATAAACATGGAACCCCCCCCAAAATAAAAAGACTTTTTCTTTCAGCAGGAAAAAAAGTTAGTTCATATCTTTTTCCATTCTTTGGAAATCAGCATTAGAAAATAATTTAGTTTGAGCAATTTTCCCATTTCTGATGAAAAAACAGATTTTTTTTTTAAAAGCATATATTTCAAACATAACTTTGCTTTGTGACATCCCAAACATCTGAATAATGTTTTCCTTTTACAAAATAACATAAACAACAAGCCAAATAGAGCTTTTGATAGCAAAGTTACAATTTATTTACACATAACTAAACTATTGAAGTGAGAGATGACGCTGTTGTGGCCAAGACAGTCGGAGTAAACTTTTCCCTCATCGCCGCCTGTTTTATCAAGATGGATTTTTTTTAGTCTTTCTTTTGTGGTGACCACTGCCTCGTGGCGGAGTTCGCCTGGGGAACTTGTGTTCCTGGGGGGGAACCGGTTTGGCCATGCGCATTTCTGGCTGAGTCGCGGGACACTGGAGGGTGCGGGGGACGCGAGCGGCCGGGCACGGCGGCGCGGGCTCCGCTCGGCGAGCAGCACGGACTCAATGGCATCATCCGTTGCACTGGTAGTCCCGGTCGTTCTGCTCGGTCGTCCAACGCCTGGCATCCCGGGCATCATCCCGGTTATTCTGCTCGATCGTCTGTCGCCTGGCATCCTGGACGTCCATTCAGTCGTCTTTCGCCGGCGCATCGGCTGTTCGTTCCGTTGAATCGGGTTGCGGGTCTTACCAAATGCGCTACTGCCCTCCAGTGCCCAGTTTTATTGCTTTAAAATGGATTTTCAGCATTGTGCTTTGGAGCTAAGTTGCATCAGAACCTAGAGAAGTCTCTTGTGGAAAAAAAACCCTATAAGGCTAATAAATACGTCTTTGGGACTCTGAAACTATAAAAAATAGAATGTATTTATACGTTTTTGGGAGCAAATGAGTTAAGGTCAAATCATGCTCGACAGAGATTTCCTTTTCTTTTTTCATTCATGTTTTTGATGTGAAAAGTGGAACCCTTTTTAAATGTGTGGACAAGTTACAGGATGACAATGAATTCATTCTGTAGTTATGTTGTTTTTCTCTCTTCCTTCACTCAGTCTGTTCTTCTGCATTCGGTTCAGATGTTACAGTCGAGTATTTTCGGAGTCATAATGTCTAGTTCTATGAAAACATCATGTTGAAGCTAAAACTGTTTTGCCCTCATAGAGTTTATGGTGCTTTTATTGTGTTTGAAGCCTATTAGTGGTGCTGAGAACACATTTAATCGCACTGAAAGCGAGTGACCGTGAACATTCTGCTGCAGAGCTGCACATGGAATAGGCAGCAACCAATAAAAAGCTGTCAAAAATGAGCAATGGTATGTACTTATTTCAGACAACTGCGCTGCATCTGGCATTTGTGCACAACTCACAACAAAGTAGGAACAGTTAACTCTATCTCATTTATAGAGCAAATATTCACTCCTTTATCTGGAATATATCTTTAACTCCAGATGTTTGCTTCCATTATGCGTTTATTCTCATCTTTCATGAGTGTATCTTAGGATATTAAATTTGTTCCACTGACACTGTTATGAAATATTTTTATTAGAGGGGGGGGAAACTGGTTATTTGGCATTCAAAAAAAGTAATATTTTAATTCTATTCATGAACACAAAACTCAAAGAAAACAGTCTATTCAAGGGTTGTTACTAAAAACCAGGCATGCTCTTGATTTATTGATCATGCACAACCAGATTCATGTCATACCCTTAAAAGAAATAACTCACTTTTAATACATTTACGCTTGTGATATGTTCAGGTATTTACAAAAATGTATAAGGTTAAGCAATATGGCCATAAATAACATTATAGTGTAGCCAGGGGCGTTACCGGGGGGGCAGGGGTGGGCAGTGCCCACCCATGGACATGCTCTGCCCACCCAAAGAAAACTGGATGTACTACTAATGGCAGTCTGAGCATCCATTCATATAGTACTGATGTGTTCTAAGTTTTAACCTTTGCGTTGTAACCTACTCTTTCACCTTTAAAAAAAATATATATACTGTATATATATATATATATATATATATATATATATATATATATATATATATATATATATATGAAATGAAATGTTGGTCTTGTTACTAGGGGGCGTTACACATATTAGGGTATTTGGAATTTGTCTTTACACGGTATCAAAGATCAGTTCAATTCAATTCAATTGAATTCAATTTTATTGGTATAGCCCTGAATCACAACAATGTTGTCTCAAAGGGCTTTGCAGAGGCAATATGTTACACAGTCAGAAACAGCAAATGAAGTAAACAAAGATGAATAAATAAAGTTCAAGTCCTGGGTATCCCCCATCCTTAGACCCTCCATGTCGGCAAGGAAAAACTCCAAAAACTCCAGAGTCTTTGGGGAAAAAATAAGAAACCTTGAGGAGTACCACAGTCAGGAGAGATCAACTCCAAGGACGGATAGACAGGAAGCCCCAGGACTGCTAATGGGAATTAGCAGGCGAAGTTACAGTCCGTAAAGATGCAGTGGAGTAAAGGAACAAGAAGAGGTCCATCTAGCCAGATGAGACGGGGGTAGCAGCGAGGACGTCCATCCAGCCAGGGGTCCGGACAGTCAGGAGGCTGCAGCTGAAAGACACCGGGTGACTAGTGATGAAGAGACTAGACAACTAGATATTAACACTGGAAAATAGAAATAAAGTAAGACAAGTAGTATGTAGAGTGAGAAAAAGGAGATAGAACTCAGTGGCTGTATTTCCCCCAGCATTATAGCTTCTAGTGCAGTTTAGACTAAACTGTGAGTCTACTCCGACTTCAACTAGCCTGACCGTAAGCTTTGTCGAATAGGAACGTTTTTAATCTAATCTTAAATGTGCAGAATTTCTCGGCTTCTTTAATATTAGCTGGAAGCTGATTCCATAAAACGGGCTTGGTGGCTAAAGGCTCTAGCTCCGACATTACTTTTAGAAACCCTGGGAACTACCAGTAGACTTGCATTCTGAGAGCGGAGTGTTGTGATTGCACTTGTCTTGACCAGCCTGCCGATTTTGATGCATTTTGAAGCATTCTAAGGGGGTGAAATTGAGTTTAACGGGGCTGCGGAACAAAGAAAAACTATAATACCGTATTGGCCCGAATATAAGACGGTGTTTTTTGAATTGAAATAAGACTGAAAAAGTGGGGGTCGTCTTATATTCGCGGTCTAGACATTATACCCATTCACGATGCTAGATGGCGCCAGATATCATTAAAGCATTGTTCTGTCATGACAGATCTCAGCTACTCTCAAGTTTAATCAGTTTGCATTATTTTATTGCAATGTTTTTCCTTATTCAGATTTGTTTCAAGACTACAGTTACAGTTAGACTTCGCTTTGATGGTTAATGCAGTTATTGCAATTTTGTTGTTTTATCACACTAGATTGGTTTATTTACATTTCAAAAACCAGAAGCCATTCATTTATGAATGTTATTGCACTTTAGTTTACATATTTAAATGTCAGATATTAAGATTTGAATGAGGCAAAATAACATGCTTTTTTTGTCAAATATATTGTTATAATCATTTGTTTCGGAAGTACTGTAATTATTTACTGTATAAAAATTAATTTGGTGTTCAAAGTCTTTTTTCAAACTTGAGTCTTGAAAAAGAGGGGGTCGGCTTATAATCAGGGCCGTCTTATATTCGGGCCAATACGGTAATAATAATAATAAAACCGAGGAACCACAATAGGTTACCGAAAAAAAAACATTGTCACCTGCATGTTCGTACTGTTCAGTTATGGATGTGTTCTAAGTCAAATACCATCCCATCATGTCCAGTCCTGCAGTTTAGAGTTCACTATTATCTGCAGCAATGTTGCAGTGAATAAAAAAGGGAGTAAACTATTGCAGATGGCCGCAGTATAAACAGAAATAAATTTCCACTGAAATACAGATTTTATGTTGCCTCTAAACAAACCAGTCTCCTAATAGCTTGCCTTAGCTTCACCGTGAACTTGCTTCATAAAGAAAGTTGTTAAAGGTTGCTCAACACCCGTGTGCATTTATAAAATAAAGAAGGGGGGAAAAAAAGACGTGGGCGCTTTGTCTAGTTAACGCTCTAGAAAACATTGTTGTGGCTAGTGTCTTTAGGACCATAAAACTTTACAGCAGAGTTGGAAATTGTTCTGGCTGTTAGTGTATTCACTAAAGCTCAAGTGGAAACTTCAGCATGTGGGTTGGAAGCTAATGGATGATATTATTCGGAATGCTTGGAGACAAACCATTGTATTATATAGACAAGTTTCCTGAGCAAAATATGGACGGCGCCATCGTGGACGTCTGCCTCGAACTTCCGGTTCAGAAAAAAACAACATGAATTACAGTTGAAGTAAGCAGTGTTTGATAAAGTTAAAACTGCAAAATTAAAGCAGAGGAACTCACGAAAACTCCATAAATGGATTCAGCACGACGTAGATGAGACGTAGATAAGATTGTATGATTGTTCTTATCACTTTGTTGATCATTCGTGGACAATATTATAACAAGCTGTCAGCCTGTGCTGACGTGAGGTATAAATTGATACGCCGGCCACTTGAGTGACCAAAATTAGATGAAATTACACATTATATTATATTTGTCAAATGCAGAAGGGCTGACACGCATTTTGTCGTTACAAGGAAATACTGCAAGGTATGTACATATCATATAAACAAAATAGTATGTGATTCTTTTTTATAGCAGCCAGTGATCGCGGTAAAACATTTGGACAACATGATTTCATTTCTTGTTTCATTTAAAACAGTACTTCTCAAATGGTGGGGCGCGCCCCCCCAGGGGGGCGCAGAGCGATGCCAGGGGGGGCGCGAGTGACCTCGGGGAACATGCTTTTTTTTTTTTTTTTTTTTTGCCGTACTAGAATAAAGTGTACTTGCACATCCACTCCGTGGGTGGCAGTGGCGCTCTCATTTTCAAAGTGCGTGCAGTATTTTTGAAGTAAGCAACAGCACACGGAAGAGACTCATGCAGAGCTGGACTCACGCAGCGACCCCACTGTCTTTCCCACGTGTCCGGCCGAGAAGTGCCGTTTTCGGCTTGGGATCGTCACGACCACCGCCCTCACCTACGGTTCTCCCTCGGCCGCCGAGAATGCGCTTTTTTCGGGCCGTTTGCCTTTGACTTTTAATATAGTGGGAAATGAGGAAAGACCACTGTTTACTGAGTCTAAAAATGATTATAGCGGAGAAGCCAAATCAGTTAAGACGCCACTTAAAGACATTAGACCTCAATCTCATTGATAAGCCGCTTGATTGTTTTTCAGCGAAAATGTGCCGAATATTGCCAATTGTCACAATCGTCCCGCTTTGTCAGTGTTATATCAGTAAACCAGTGAGCACTGTGGTGAATCAGCGAAAATAAAAACTTTCCTTCTGTCCAGAGACCTTTTTCCCCCCTTCTATTCAGTTTTGTTTTTTTTCGGTCAAATTTTTTGGCATGTTGTCCTGAAGAGTAAATGTTTCTAATCAATTTGAATTTGTTATTATTTACTGATTTTATTACATTTTATTTTTCAGTATCAAATGGTCAAAAATGTACCTTGAGTGTATTTTTACAGTTTGGATGTGACTTTTTTTTTTTTTTTTTTTTTTTTTTTTTTTTAACTTCAGGCAAATTGATGCGCATTAAGTCTTTTCTGTTACAAGCAACACAATGTTAATAAAGTTATACTTTATTATAAGTTGATCTATGTTACTTGTTTTCTTTAATAGAAAAAAAGGACACAATGTTAGGCTGAGGCGTACTTATAATAGTAATATAGACGAATGATACTATTTACAGTGGCGGCAGAGAGTTGGGGGGGGGGCGCGAAACATTTACGTCTTCCTTGGGGGGGCGTAACAGAAAATAATTGAGAAGCACTGATTTAAAACAATTGGTGCATATGCAAAACAGGTTAATAAATCATAATTAATAAAATGATTAGAAAAAAATTAACGAAGGTTAGGCATATGAGGAATGTTTTATCAGACAGCAGAGCTTAAGGGAGCCAAATTTTCACACGACATTACGAGACTCTCGGCGGCATTCAGAAGGGCTTTCTCCCGCTGTCCTCGGTAATTCCAGCTCCTATAGCGTATCATAAACTTGCTGCTGTTAAAAAGTTCATAGTTTGATTTGGAGATGTCCCGATCGGATATTTGGATCGGATCGGATGCCGATATGGGCAAAAAAATGTGCATCGGTATCGGATCGGCTAACACGGGAAAATTCCGATCCAGACCTCCGATCCAGTTTTTTTTAGTCCGGTCCGGGTCTTCCAGCGCACCAATTTACATAATCCATTCCAGTTTTTGCTTGGTTTCCCTAAAAACCCGGTCCGCATTTTACGGCACACCTTCAACACACTACATTTACATTACTGTTTACATTACCAATTTACCGAGGGACTTTATGGGTAAAAATGTCAGCTGTGTGGGATCATTTCACCTTAAAGGACGACAAAGACGAAGAGGCAGAGTGTAACATATGCCACAATAAAGTCAAGCGTGGTGGTAAAGCTGTAAGAAGTTTTAATACAACCAACCTAATCATGCATTTAGTGAAATACCACCACAAACAATATAAGAAGTATGTTAAAAAAAACCTAAGACAAAAAGAAAGGTCCTACGCAACTAACACTGGCAGAAACTTTTGGTATGCGTGACAAACTGGCACTCGACAGTCCCAAAGCCCAGGGAATAACGAGTCATTGCCGAAGAATTCATTCTGGTTGACGAGCCATTATCTCTCGTGAGTAAAGACGCACCATCCAACACTTAGAAACACGGTACAACATGCCCAGCCGTCATTACATCCTTGAGCGATTCGGCTGTGGAAGATTCGAGAACGATTCACAAACATCCAAATTCCGATTATTGAAATATGTCAAGTAAAGCGGAACTAATACACAGGGACGCAATGAGAAACGGACCGCATTGCGTCCCGAGAGTAAACATCATGCTTGTCATAGACCCAGGTAATGCCAATGCTCAACTCACGACTTTAGCTCAACTCATGCCGCTGGATAAAAAAACACAAGAATACCTGACTGCTGCTGACAGCCGCTACAAACTATGTCAACATCATTTTACTGTAGATAATATATATCATATGTATATAGAACTAGATGCAAAATGACACTCGACAGTGTTAGCAACATGGAAGTATTGAAAACTAGTTGCGTTAGTAAACAGCCGCCATCTTAAAGCAGGAGATTTCCCTAGTAGGCTGTTGTTAACCTTCCAAGCGAACCTAATTAACTTTTTATCTAAAATACTCCTAAATTGGCAAAATCATGACTTGAATCTACAGTTGTGGTCAAAAGTTTACATACACTTGTGAAGAACATAATGTCATGGCTCTCTTGAGTTTCCAGTTATTTCTACAACTCAGATTTTTCTCTGATAGAGTGATTGGAACAGATACTTCTTTGTCACAAAAAACATTGATGAAGTCTGGTTCTTTTATGACTTTATTATGGGTGAACAGAAAAAAGTGATCAAATCTGCTGGGTCAAAAATATACATACAGCAGCGCTAATATTCGGTAACATGTCCCTTGGCCATTTTCACTTCAATTAGGCGCTTTTGGTAGCCATCCACAAGCTTCTGGCAAGCTTCCGGTTGAATCTTTGACCACTCCTCTTGACAGAATTGGTGCAGTTCAGTTAAATTTGATGGCTTTCTGACATGGACTTGTTTCTTCAGCATTGTCCACAAGTTCTCAATGGGGTTTAAGTCAGGACTTTGGGAAGGCCATTCGAAAACCTTAATTCTAGCCTGATTTAACCATTCCATTACCACTTTTGATGTGTGTTTGGGGGCATTGTCCTGTTGGAACACCCAACTGCGCCCAAGACCCAATCTTCGGGCTGATGACGTTAGGTTATCTTGAAGAATTTGAAGGTAATCCTCCTTCTTCATTATCCCATTTACTCGCTGTAAAGCACCAGTTCCATTGGCAGCAAAACAGCCCCACATCATAATACTACCACCACCGTGCTTGACGGTAGGCATGGTGTACTTGGGGTTAAAGGCCTCACCTTTTCTCCTCCAAACATATTGCTGGGCATTGTGGCCAAATAGCTCGATTATCGTTTCGTCTGACCACAGAACTTTCCTCCAGAAGGTCTTATCTTTGTCCATGTGATCAGCAGCAAACTTCAGTCGAGCCTTAAGGTGCCGCTTTTGGAGCAAGGGCTTCCTTCTTGCACGGCAGCCTCTCAGTCCATGGAGATGGAAAACACGCTTGACTTTGGACACTGACACCTGTGTTCCAGCAGCTTCTAATTCTTGGCAGATCTGCTTTTTGGTGATTCTTGGTTGAATCTCCACCCTCCTGACCAATTTTCTCTCAGCAACAGGTGATAGCTTGCGTTTTCTTCCTGATCGTGGCAGTGATAAAACAGTGCCATGCACTTTATACTTACAAACAATTGTTTGCACTGTTGCTTTTGGGACCTGCAGCTGCTTTGAAATGGCTCCAAGTGACTTTCCTGACTTGTTCAAGTCAATTATTTGCTTTTTCAGATCCATGTATGTATATTTTTGACCCAGCAGATTTGATCACTTTTTTCTGTTCACCCATAATAAAGTCATAAAAGAACCAAACTTCATGAATGTTTTTTGTGACAAAGAACTATCTGTTCCAATCACTCTATCGGAGAAAAATCAGAGTTGTAGAAATAACTGGAAACTCAAGAGAGCCATGACATTATGTTCTTCACAAGTGTATGTAAACTTTTGACCACAACTGTATCTTCAAAACAGTTTTAAAACTTTCACATGTCGAAAGTAGACAGAAGGGAAATTATGGAATAACGGGAGCAATTTTAAGAACTTAAAAAAAAAAAAAATGATGAATTTACTCTAATGCTTGAGATGATAAGAACTTAGAAAGCGAAATAACCACAGTGTAGCGAGGGCTGAAAAGTTCAAGGTTGATGCAGAGTGAAGGATATGATGCATACCTGCACCAAAATATACCCAAAGCCCTGAGCTATTGTTTTCAAAGTACCTCTGTAATGGCTTTATCCTGACAGAAGTGTGATGAGGGAGAACCATTGGAAGTAAATTGTCATCTCTCTGATTCTTTGTGTGTAATCGACTTCCTTTTTCTCTTCCTGCACTCCTCTATCCACCACTACTTGTCACATGCTCTCTTCTGCAACTCCACCTCAGCTCACACACATGAGCAGCCAACCAGAACACACTGGCTGTGTACAGCGCAGCGATGCCGTTCGTGTACCCCTTCTGTACGCGTGTGTGTGTGTTTTCCTTTCTTTGCCCTGCAGTGAGTGGTGCAGGTACAACTAAACGAGTTCAATTTGTCAAGAGGAGAAAGGTGGGGCCCTTGAGGGCTAGTGGACAGCTGTCGACAAGGCGACAAGAGACGATTTAAAAGGAAAAGACAGGATATTCCTATGGCTAACACTAAGTCAATGCTGTTTCTTTCGATGCAGCTGATCAGAGCAAATATATAATGATGATGACGATGCAAATTTAATGTATGTGGTTGTTGATAAAGTGCAGTCAAGACCTCAGTGTTGACTTAGTGTTTAACGTGTGTGTCAGTAAACAAAGGCCCCGCTCCAGTAGACGACGAGCCATTAATAAAGATGCACTGCTTCACAATGATCACTACCTGACCCCAATGACCTGGATCAAGAAAACAATGTCTTGGCGCGGCCAAGGGTTCGAGCGTTTACTGAGTGAATGATGAATGTCTCTGCCTTTGGCTCTCCGTTTCTGGCGAGTTGCCGTTGTTATTAATTCTTGGCTGCAGAGAAGAGGGTGATAGACTGATGAGTGGGGCACATTTTGGACAGCCTTGCGTCAAAGGCCACAAGCTGAAGGTAGCGCTACACACATTATTTATGCTGTGAAATCATTCATCTCCTAAAAATATGTATGAGTCAAGACATCAAATAATCATGTTGCCCCATCTGGCCTAATGAAAGAAAACAAGGAAGAACAGAAGATGATATACGATAATGTCTGAAGAAGAGCAATCCTGGGATGTGCCAAGGATTTATCATATTTTTCATACTTATGTATATATTAGGGCTTATACTTACAGTGCCTTGCAAAAGTATTCGGCCCCCTTGAATCTTGCAACCTTTCGCCACATTTCAGGCTTCAAACATAAAGATATGAAATTTAATTTTTTTGTCAAGAATCAACAACAAGTGGGACACAATCGTGAAGTGGAACAACATTTATTGGATAATTTAAACTTTTTTAACAAATAAAAAACTGAAAAGTGGTGCGTGCAATATTATTCGGCCCCTTTACTTTCAGTGCAGCAAACTCACTCCAGAAGTTCAGTGAGGATCTCTGAATGATCCAATGTTGTCCTAAATGACCGATGATGATAAATAGAATCCACCTGTGTGTAATCAAGTCTCCGTATAAATGCACCTGCTGTGTGATAGTCTCAGGGTTCTGTTTAAAGTGCAGAGAGCATTATGAAAACCAAGGAACACACCAGGCAGGTCCGAGATACTGTTGTGGAGAATTTTATAGCCAGATTTGGATACAAAAAGATTTCCCAAGCTTTAAACATCTCAAGGAGCACTGTGCAAGCCATCATATTGAAATGGAAGGAGCATCAGACCACTACAAATCTACCAAGACCCGTCCGTCCTTCCAAAATTTCTTCTCAAACAAGGAGAAAACTGATCAGAGATGCAGCCAAGAGGCCCATGATCACTCTGGATGAACTGCAGAGATCTACAGCTGAGGTGGGAGAGTCTGTCCATAGGACAACAATCAGTCGTACACTGCACAAATCTGGCCCCAATGGAAGAGTGGCAAGAAGAAAGCCATTTCTCAAAGATATCCATAAAAAGTCTCGTTTAAAGTTTGCCACAAGCCACCTGCGAGACACACCAAACATGTGGAAGAAGGTGCTCTGGTCAGATGAAACCAAAATTGAACTTTTTGGCCACAATGCAAAACGATATGTTTGGCGTAAAAGCAAAACAGCTCATCACCCTGAACACACCATCCCCACTGTCAAACATGGTGGTGAAAGCATCATGGTTTGGGCCTGCTTTTCTTCAGCAGGGACAGGGAAGATGGTTAAAATTGACAGGAAGATGGATGCAGCCAAATACAGGAACATTCTGGAAGAAAACCTGTTGGTATCTGCACAAGACCTGAGACTGGGACGGAGATTTATCTTCCAACAGGACAATATTCCAAAACATAAAGCCAAATCTACAATGGAATGGTTCAAAAATAAACGTATCCAGGTGTTAGAATGGCCAAGTTAAAGTCCAGACCTGAATCCAGTCGAGAATCTGTGGAAAGAGCTGAAGACTGCTGTTCACAAACACTCTCCATCCAACCTCACTGAGCTCGAGCTGTTTTGCAAGGAAGAATGGACAAGAATGTCAGTCTCTCGATGTGCAAAACTGATAGAAACATACCCCAAGTGACTTGCAGCTGAAATTGGAGCAAAAGGTGGCGCTACAAAGTATTAACGCAAGGGGGCCGAATAATATTGCAAATATTATTTGTTAAAAAAGTTTAAATTATCCAATAAATTTTGTTCCACTTCACGATTGTGTCCCACTTGTTGTTGATTCTTGACAAAAAATTTAAATGTTATATCTTTATGTTTGAAGCCTGAAATGTGGCGAAAGGTTGCAAGGTTCAAGGGGGCCGAATACTTTTGCAAGGCACTCTATACGTACTTATATATATATATTAGGGCTATCAAACGATTAAAATTTTTAATCGAGTTAATTACAGCTTAAAAATGAATTAATTGTAATTAATCTCAATTAATCGCAATTCAAACCATCTATAAAATATGCCATATTTTTCTGTAAATTATATATACTGTAAAATAAATTGTTGGAATGGAAAGATAAGACACAAGATGGATATATACATTCAACATATGGTACATAAGGACTGTATTGGGCATTTCACTCTACTGTCATTTAAATCTGTCCATGCTGTCCTCACTCCGAAGCGTCTACTTTTTCCAAAGCTAGACAGCTAGTGAACGATACCTTAATAATCAGACTTTTTCCTTTTTCATCTGATTTATTTATAAAATGGCCTCAAACCATTGTCCTCTTTAGACCGTCATAAAACTACAAAAAAAAAGTACACAAGCATTGCATTAGCAACAACGTTAGCTTAGCACGCTATACAGGTTCACTAAACATAAACAAAAAGCGTCTCATACAAAAAATAGAACATTTCGCTCACTAACATAATATGTACATTCTTTACAACTACCATACTTACAGACAAATCTTGTCCAAGGATCATATAAGCACAACATTACAACATAGGCGTCAGCCCGAGACGTCGTGCAGCCATATTGAACTGGCAAGAAAACAATAAACCATGTCGCAAAGCGACCACAAGAGTTCGCTGTTAGACAGCACAAAAAGCCTTGCTGTAAAACTTACCAAAAAGCAGAATACTGTCTGAGCGGGACATGTGCGTTAATTGCGTCAAATATTTTAACGTGATTAATTTAAAAAAATTAATTACCGCCCGTTAACGCGATAATTTTGACAGCCCTAATATATATATATTAGAAATGCAATTTTAAGGTAATCAGTGATACAAAACATACGGAGAGAGTCCATGGTAACAATTAGGAGGATAACTTATTTTTTGTGATTTCATAGTAAACTGAAATATAAATATTACATGTAGGGCTGTCAAATTTATCGCGTTAACGGGCGGTAATTATTTTTTTAAATTAATCACGTTGAAATATTTAATGTATTTAACTCATGCGCGGAATGACCCACTCACGCATTGCTGCAAACAGACTACAATGGCGCCGTTTTATGTATATTGAGAGCTAATTGGCAGAGACAAGCGAGTGGAGTGGACACAGGCATTCATTGGGGCCGCGCTATTTATTGGCAAAAGCTTTGGCATGTCTTCCACAACAAAAATAACTATTGTGGCGAGCCTCGTGGGCAAGAATGACAGATTATCTTTTTCTTAACACCCTGTATTGAACACAACGCAGAGAAGAATACCATTTGCAGCCACCACTGACAGTCATGGTTACCCAACTTCCCATCATGCATTTGGGCGGAAAAGTTAAGTCGCTACAGTATCATTTACTGAAAGCACAACAAAAATAATATTCCTATCGCTCGGGAAAAAAAAAATGTTCACCAAAAAAAGCGCTCGATGCAAAGAGAACTGGTATTCCCAATCAAAATAGAAAATATTTGAAATTTACGTTTTTGAAAATAGGCCCCTGCGCAGCCTGATTGTGTTTCATCAGATTTTAGCAGATGCACATTTTAGATTTGTTAAATAAATGACCTTGACAAAATGAGACATTTTGGCCAAGGTTTGGCTATACTTTGCTATAATTTACAGGACCAAAACAACGTGAATCCAAAAACCCTAATAAGAAAAGTTCCCATTGTGAAGTGCAATAGGGTCTCTCTCTCAGACATCAGCTCATTCTCAACATTGCACTGTGTTTGGTGTAAAAAGAGTGGGCAGCTAGATTTATGACCTCTCACACCCTCTAACGCACACCGTTTCCCTCTCAACATCAGTCTGCTGCTTTATTGGAGCTTCATGTCAGCAGTGTGGGATGGGTCACAGAGGGAGAACAAATTAGTGAACTCATATTCCGGACTTTCTTTTCTGCTGTGCTGTCATTTATCGGCTACAATTGTCTCTTGAGTTACAGGTGGTGAATATATACAGCAGTACATATCGGTACAATGCCAAGGCATTTACACCCTTCCTACAGTTTGTCTGTGCAGTCTGCCATCCTACTGTGGATATGTAATTACAAGGGGGATATGATAAGACTTTTTTTATACTCCTATCCTCTGGGAGCTCACAGCTAATTATAGAGTCAGCCGAGCTTCAAATTGCCATTTAAACAGCCATACGGTGGAAGACAATAACAAACTCCCTTGGCGGTGTCATTGCTGTGCAGTAAGTGTAACCGCAAAGACAACGTCTCACAGTAGTAGAGACAGTCACAGAACAAGCATTTCAGTGTGTCTGCATCTAAAACACTTTACATTTAGTTTGCTGACGTATCTGCCTGTCCGTCCGTCCGTCCGTCCGTCCGTCATGGAGTCAATATGTATTTTAATTTTCCAAAATGTAGGTAGGTATACCGTTTGAATTGGGCATATTCTGTAAAAGAAAGGTCAATATTGAGTTGTAAATTTTGTCTTGTTGCTCAGATTTCAAAGTCCCTAAAATTCATACAATATTCTGAAACCATGCTAAAGTGACCTGAAACCACATACAAAAACATATTAAAAAAAAAAAAAAAAACAAGTCAGAGGTTGCGCTAGACTTTTTCGTTGTCTGTCATTTTGACTGACAGTGTCATAAAAATCCGGTCATAATCTATTTTTACCCGTCACTTACATTTTTAAAATGATAATAATGACATATTCAATAGTATTTAGTTTCCATTCATTTTTAATTAATATTCTGTCCGAACAAGCTTAACAAGAGGCAAACAGACAGCCGAGTACACCAATCAGCGACAGGCAGACGTGCCGTTAGCAAAGGGACGAGGGCAGGACGAGGGACTTGCGCGCGGAAGTAAACATACGAGGAGAACGGAGTTTATTCAACATGGCTAGCGCGAGACAGACTGTTGTCAATGACTCCTGTCGATGTGTTTTAGCTCATTTAAAACTGAATTTACCGCGGATTGGAACATATTCTCGGCTCTCCCGTTCGCCATCCGTGTTGTTGTTGAGACGACTTTCGGCGCGCAAGAGTGACGTTGCTCGTGAAGAACACGTCACGCAAATAAACAAATCTGATTTGTCGATTGATTTTGTACCTACTCGAGAGGCTGTGTCCCAGACTTTTCTCTCAGTGTTTGAAAAATACAGGGAGAACAGTCTGGCCGTTCCAGGCGAACACTCAGTTGCCTTGACATTTTTCCGAGTAAGGCCAACGACGTCACGCATCAAGAGAGACAATAGCTTATTAATATGCTCACTCGCCACCCTGTGGTCTGGGGTGTGAATTGCAACCTGTCAAAATGACAGATGGACTTCAGTTTTTTCCGTCACTGTTTTAAAAAACCGGTCAACAACGGAAAATATTCGGTTAACGCGACCCCTGCTCCAAGTTTATTATAGCTCCATTATCTGTATATGGCGGAAAATACTCAGGTGACTTGAAGTTCCGCTCTGAGACCCCCAATTTGGCCAACTTTCAAAATTGTCCGAAATGCATGTGTGATACATCATTGTAAAGCTCAAAATCTCAATTTTCTGGGGGAGGAAAAATTTTGAACAGGAGGGCATTTCTTAAAAAATATTTTTTTTTTTTTTAAACCGCAAAACCCTATCTGAAGGGAAAGGCAAGGCAAGGAAAATTTATTTATATAGCACAATTCAACACAAGGCAATTCAAAGTGGTTTACATCACATGAAGATCATAAACATCACATTAAAATCAATAGAACGTAAAAACAAAGACAATCGAAATAGGAAATAAAATTATACATGAAAATCACATTTAATCATGAATAGAATAAAAAATAGATAAAAATAAAACAAATACTACTACTACTGCTAATAATTGGAATCAGCAATGGAGATAAGCACAAGAGGAACAGAAAGCAAATAGATTGACATATACAGACAGTTATGGATATGCAGTGTTAAACATAAGCGTTTTTAGCCCTGATTTAAAGGAGCTAACAGTTTGAGCATACTTCAGACCTTCAGGTAACTTTTTTCCAGAGGTGAGGAGCATAATAACTAAATGTTGTCTCACCCTGCTTGGTTGTTGTTATTGGAACATACAGGAGACCGGTTCCAGACAACCTTAGGGGTCTAGATGTTTCATAGGAATCTAACAAATCAAGCATGTATTTTGGTCCAAGGCCATTAAGTGTTTTGTAGACCAGCAGTAGTATTTCATAGTGTATCCTTTGACTCACTGGAAGCCAGTGTAAAGATCTCAAAACCAGTGTAATGTGGTCCAATTTCCTTGTATTTGTGAGGACTCTGGCTGCAGCATTCTGTACTAGCTGCAGCTTCCTGACGGATTTTTTTTATCAAGACCTGTAAATATACCGTTGCAGTAGTCCAGTCTGCTGAAAATGAATGCATGCATAAGTTTTTCCATGTCTTGTTGAGTCAGAAGCCCCTGAATTCTGGCCATATTTTTTAGGTGGTAATAAGCAGATTTAGTGACAGACTTTAGATGGCTATCAAATTGAAAGTGAGAGCACGCTAGAGCAGAATTAAAGACGCCATGACTTTAACGAGATATTACTTATAGATATTACGTACTTACCGTGTTTCAATCCAAAAACTCCATGTAGCATGTATCACTGATTGTCAAGACACAGCTGTGAATGGCCACAGCTGGATTTTTGGGGGATTTTATGGGTGAAACCTGGTAATATATCAAAGGTCACGATGCAGAAATCGCAGACATCAAGGAGTGGTCGAGATGTTCTTTTTCATATATTTACCCTTTTAAATGTCGTTTTTCAATTTTTCTTTGTTTGGATCGATTATTTATCATGTAACATATCGGAGAAAATGCGATAGTGACAAAAAAAATACAATTAAGCGATAGTTATGAGGTAGATATCCGTGACTTTTTTACAGACACCCTTTTTTTCAATGTGACGTAATTTGTTTAAAAAGTTTAAAATATGCGAGTGAATAATTTCTTTTAAGTCGTTTCTTTTTTTTTAAACGAAATATTAGACATCAATTAATTATTCTAAGCTAAAAATGACGAACATTTTGAATAATAAATATAATTAATTACCTACGTTTTATGGATGGGTTGAAACAAAAGTGATTGTGCGAGGTCTGTAAACGGGGGTTTTGAGGGTAAAACAGATTAAATGAAAATAGTTTGGGGGATTAATGCGCCATGGATCTGCTATGGCATATAGACATATTGTTCTTTCAAACAAAACAATTCTTTTGGCTTAAAATACAGCAGTTTATTTTAAAGAGGGTCGCAAGCGCAGAAACTGCTTTTTCAGTCTTGTCTGTGTTTTCCGCCATATTATGAATTCATTCCATATCTGTTTTAGAATCCAAAATGGGAAAATGGATAACGACTTGTTATTTTTTTTTTGTTTTTTTTGTTCTAGAATCCAAAATTGGAAAACTGATAACGACTTATTTCATTTTACGTTTAAGAATCCGAAATCGGAAAACAGACGACGAGTTATTTCATTTCTCGTTTTCAAAGAAAAAATATTAGCGTGTCATTCGTTCATTCCATATCAGTTTTAGAATCCAAAATTAGAAAATGTATAAAGACTTGTAATTTCAATTTTCATTTTAGAATCCAAAATGGGAAAACAGATAAGTTCACGATAGCACGGGAGTACAATAGCTAACGTCTTTGTTAGAGATGGCGGACAGGCACGTGTTTGTTAAAACTGACAGCAAGGTGTGGGGTGGAAAGTCCGAGTAAAACAGATGCTGGGAAATGGGAAATTTTTGTAGGGGAAATGTTTTGAAGAACAAAGAGAATATGATGAGAAAAAGTCCAAGGAAGACTACAGAAAGGACAAGAAGCGATTTTGTGGCCTGTGGTGGAATGTGCTTTGACTGAACAGTTGCTGCCAACACACACAGGAATTAAACTTTAAACACACCAAGGGGGCCCATTGTCCTCTTCTTTCCCAAAAACAAAGATGGCTTGCCGTGGGAGAGTTATTATATGAATTGAAGTCCGTGGTACATATTCAGAAATGCGTACATGTTTGAATCATCATCTGTACTACTACACAGTTCACACACAGTACAAAGACACACATTACTGGCAAAAAGAATAGGTGAATTATTTCAAAAAGACATCCATTAATGTTAACTCCCTTTACAATTACTGCTGCATGTGTCTGTTTGAAGCATTTTGTTTATATTTCTCCTGTCCCTGACTTTGAGTATCGCTGAAAAGACTCCCAATGGGTACAGTGCTGGGCAAAAGTATTGGCACTCCTGCAATTATGTCAGATAATGCTGAATTTCTCCCAGAAAATGATTGCAATTACAAATGCTTTGGTAGCAATATCTTTATTTATTTTGTTTGCAATGAAAAAACACAAAAGAGAATGGGAAAAAAACAATTATCATTTTACTAGGGCTGTCAAAATTATCGCGTTAACGGGCGGTAATTAATTTTTTAAAATTAATCACGTTAAAATATTTGACGCAATTAACGCACTTGCCCAGCTCAGACAGATTTAAATGACAGAAGAGTGAAAGGCCCACTTGTTAATTGTGTTTTGCTGCCCTCTGCTGGCGCTTGGGTGCGACTGATTTTATAGGCCTCAGCACCCAGCAGCATTGTGTAAGTAATTATTGACATCAACAATGGCGGGCTACTAGTTAATTTTTTGATTGAAAATTTTACAAATTTTATTAAAACATTAAGAGGGGTTTTAATATAAAATTCCTATAACTTGTACTAACATTTTTCTTTTAAGAACTACAAGTCTTTCTATCCGTGGTTCGCTTTAACAGAATGTTAATAATGTTAATGCCATCTTGTTGATTTATTCTTATAATAAACAAATACAGTCCTTATGTACCGCATGTTGAATATATATATCCATTTTGTGTCTTATCTTTCCATTCCAACAATAATTTACAGAAAAATATGGCATATTATATAGATGGTTTGAATTGCGATTAATTGTGATTAATTACGATTAATTAATTTTTAAGCTGTAATTAACTCGATTAAAATTTTTAATCGTTTGACAGCCCTACATTTTACACAAAACTCCAAAAATGGGCCGGACAAAAGTATTGGCACCCTCAGCCTAATACTTGGTAGCACAACCTTTAGACAAAATAACTGCGAACAACCGGTTCCCGCATCCATCCATGAGATTCTTACAATGCTCTGCTGGAATTTTAGACCATTCTTCTTTGGCCAACTGCTCCAGGTCTGTGAGATTTGAAGGGTGCCTTCTCCAAACTGCCATTTTCAGATCTCTCCACAGGCTTTCTATTGGATTCAGGTCTGGACTCATTGCTGGCCACTTTGGAAGTCTCCAGTGCTTTCTCTCAAACCATTTTCTAATGCTTTTTAAAGTGTGTTTTGAGTCATTGTCCTGCTAGAAGACCCATGACCTTTGAGGGAGACCCAACTTTCTCGTGCTGGTCCCTATATTATACTGCAAAATTTGTTGGTAGTCTTCAGACTTCATAATACCATGCACACAGTCAAGCAGTCCAGTGCGAGAGGCAACAAAGCAACCCCAAAACATTAGGGAACCTACGCCATGTTTGACTGTGGGGACCGTGTTTTTTTTTTGTTTTTTTTGAAGGCCTCGTTTTTTTCCCTGTAAACTCTATGTTGATGTCTTTTCCCAAAAAACTCCTTTGTCTCATCTGACCAGATAAATTTCTTCCAAAGCTTTCTCCGGTAAGTTCTTAGGTAACTCCAGCCTGGCTTTTTTATAGTTGTACCCTCGGACTGCTGAACAGCTTGAACTTGTTTGGATGTTAGTCAAGGTTCTTTAACCACCATCCGCACAATATTTCATTGAAATCTCTCATCAATTTTTCTTTTCCGTCCACATCTAGGGAGGTTAGCCACAGTGCCATAGGCTTTACACTTATTGATGACACTGCACACGGTAGACACAGGAACATTCAGTCTTTGGAGATAGACTTGTAGCCTTGGTATTACCTATGCTTCATCACAATTTTGCTTCTCAAGTCCTCGGACAGTTTTTTGGTCTTCTTTCTTTTCTCCATGCACAATGTGGTACACACAAGGACACAGGACAGAGGTTGAGTCAACTTTAATCCATTTTAACTGGCTGCATGTGTGGTTTATCTATTGCTACCACTGATCTCCAAAAATACCAAACCGAAAATCTGGCACATGAAATGACTTGTTGCCTTTGCTATTGATATTACGATGATGATTGTAATTATGAAGTTTAATAATTTTTTTCTACAACTAATGCTGCTGCTACTAGCCTGTTGCTAATCAGTACGTGCTGGATGGCACCACATAAATCCAAGTTTAACAAGTTTTTGTCCGTTTGTTTACAGCTGGAAAATGCTGTTAGGCAAGGGAAGACAACTTGACCTGTACGTTAATGGACATATATCGTGACTACGTGTGTTCTACTTTGATGATGGACGGCTCGACTCCGGGGGGCGGCTTAGAAGCAGGGGCTGGTGGTGCTAGCTCGCCTCGAAGCGGACCGTCAGAGCTCGATCCCGCAATCAAACTAGGGATGTTCCGATCCAGGTTTTTGCACTTCCGATCCGATACCGATATTGTTTTACACTTCCGATCCGATACCGATACTGGCCAATACCGATACCGGCCTATCTGAGCATGGATTAAAGTTTAAAGTTATTTAGCCTCCTTACTTAGTTGTCAGACTCATGTTGAAAAAGGTTTCAGTACTCTTGATAACAACCAGCCAGCTGAATTAGGTGAGTTTGAATAACACACAACGGTTGGTAACAAGAAACTGACCTGTTTATTCAGTAACACAAAACTTTGTAAATGACAAACAGAAATGGCATAGTCAGTCAGTAAAACGTGCAAATATTATTGTAAACTGTCTTAAAAAAGCAAAACACACAAACAACCTCAGTGGAAAATCCCACAAAACCCCCAAGCTATTAGATGTTTTTAATGGTTTCAGAAGAACAAAATACACGTTCTGGAGTGGCCAAGTCAAAGCCCAGGCTCGAACCCCATGAAGATGCTGTGGCATGACCTAAAGACAGACATTCATGCCAAACATCCCAGGAACCTGACTGAACTACAGCAGTTTTGTATAGAAGAATGGGCCAAGAGAGGTCATGATCGATGTGCCAGACTGATCTGCAGCTACAGGAAGCGTCTTGTTCAAGTTATTGCTGGCAAGGGGTGGGTGGAGGGAGGGGGGTGTCACAAAATATTAAATGTGATGGTTCACTTACTTATTTTTCCCCCTTCTGTCATTGTTTGCCTACTATCCTCATTAAAATATGAAAACCTATAATTGTTTGGGTGGTTTTAGTTAAAGCAGACACATTTTTTTTCATCTGTGTGATTTTGACAAAGATCAGCTCTATGATGGTGATTTTATGCGGAAATGTAAGAAATTCCAAAAGGTTCAGATACTTTTACATACCACTGTAAAACGACATTCATTATATTAACAAATCTTGAAAATCTTGTAAACCTTGGAATCAAAAGCACATTCAATTTTTGAAACCATGATCACTCCAGCGCGGGGGCTAGTGACTACTGCCTAAGTCCTAATGATTCCTTTTTTATCTTCTAATCATTAATGTATTTTTTTTTAAGCCTTTGAAAATGTCATCTTGTGAGCGATATACTGTACAATCACTGGCCACTTTATTAGGTACATCTGTCCAACTGCTCGTTAACACTTAATTTCTAATCAGCCAATCACATGGCGGCAACTCGGTGCATTTAGGCATGTAGACATGGTTTAAGACAATCTCCTGCAGTTCAAACCGAGCATCAGTATGGGGAAGAAAGGTAATTTGAGTGACTTTGAACGTGGCATGGTTGTTGGTGCCAGAAAGGCTGGTCTGAGTATTTCAGAAACTGCTGATCTACTAGGATTTTCACGCACAACCATCTCTAGGGTTTAAAGAGAATGGTCCGAAAAAGAAAAGATATCCAGTGAGCGGATGTTCTGTGGGCGGAAATGCCTTGTTGATGCCAGAGGTCAGAGGAGAATGGCCAGACTGGTTCGAGCTGATAGAAAGGCAACAGTAACTCAAATAACCACCCGTTACAACCAAAGTAGGCAGAAGAGCATCTCTGAACGCACAGTACGTCGAACTTTGAGGCAGATGGGCTACAGCAGCAGAAGACCACACCAGGTGCCACTCCTTTCAGCTAAGAACAGGAAACTGAGGCTACAATTTGCACAAGCTCATCAAAATTGGACAATAAAAGATTGGAAAAACATTGCCTGGTCTGATGAGTCTCAATTTCTGCTGCGACATTCGGATGGTAGGGTCAGAATTTGGCGTCAACAACATGAAACCATGGATCCATCCTGCCTGGTATCAATGGTTCAGGCTGGTGGTGGTGGTGTAATGGTGTGGGGAATATTTTCTTGGCACTCTTTGGGCCCCTAGGTACCAATTGAGCATCGTTGGAACGCCACAGCCTACCTGAGTATTGTTGCTGACCATGTCCATCCCTTTATGACTACAATCAACCCAACTTCTGATGGATACTTTCAGCAGGATAATGCACCATGTCATAAAGCTGGAACCATCTCAGACTGGTTTCTTGAACATGAGAATGAGTTCACTGTACTCAAATGGCCTCCACAGTCACCAGATCTTAATCCAATAGAGCATCTTTGCGATGTGGTGGAACGGGAGATTCGCATCATGGATGCGCAGCCGACAAATCTGCACCAACTGTGTGATGCCATCATGTCAATATGGACCAAACTCTCTGAAGAATGCTTTCAGCACCTTGTTGAATCTATGCCATGAAGAATTGAGGCAGTTCTGAAGGCAAAAGGGGGTCCAACCCGTTACTAGCATGGTGTACCTAATAAAGTGGCCGGTGAATGTATATACATACAGCACTACTCCCTAATGACTGTATACAAATAGAGATGTTTCTCTGAGGTGTAGCCTACATTTTCGCAGAAGCTTTCTAGCCAACTTCCACACAATTACATGACATTTTGCAGAACCGTGTGGATGTCATTAGACACACAGTGGCCTCACACCGCAGGATCTGCCTGGGGGAAGAATATAGAGCTGCTGTTTTTGCGCACAGCCTGCCCTACTTGTATCTCAGTGTGGCACTGTGAGGGTGGATTGAAGAAGACCCTTAAGAAAAAAAAAGACGTAATTGGATTCAGTCCTAAACTTCTGACAGTTCCGCTTGATTTAGATGCAAATCTACCATTGTCAAGATTTGAGTGAGTACATGCAGTATATTGCTTTGTCACTTGATTAAGTTGGGATGTTATGCAATTGTGGTCTGATTTAGTAATCCCCAAGGCACCCCTACTCAGTCGTAAATGAATAAAACTTGTGAATTGCTCATTAACTAAAATCTAACTCAAGGGTCAACAATGTGGAACCCACGGGCACCAAGGTGCCCCAAAGGACCACGTGTGTCACCTGACGGCCTGTTCTAAAAATAGCTAGCTAATGATGGGACATTAAAAAAGGAAGTTGGTAGACTGGCAACACTTTCAGTGGAGGAGTAGTGTCACACTTGCACTGGTTTGACTTCCCGGCAGTAGAGTCCCCCCCCAGCATAGTACCCCAGAGAAAAAATAAAATGACGTTTAGGCAACCGAACAAGGCTGATATTTAACAAATAAGAACTCTGAGTAGTGAGTACAAATGAAAAAATGTTTATGAGGGGGAAAAAAACGCAGAACAGATAAATGGAATGGGCAATGTTGTCAAAAATGACTTGAAAAAGTAATTTAATTATTGATTACGCCTCAAAAAGTAATCTAGTTACTTTTACTCATTACTTTATTATCAAAGTAACTAAGTTACTTTAAAAGTAATTAATCATTTTTTAACCATTTTTTCTTCGTTTGCTGCCTCAACATAAGACACAAAATTGTCATCACATGTAATTGATTTTCCAAAAATTTAATTTGAAGGGGAAGATCAGAATGTTTCATATATGGCTTAATCTTTGAGTTACCGGGGTTTAATTAGTCGATGGAATTGATTTCAACCACTGGTGACTCGCGGTAGCTTAGCCACTCCGGAGCCATGAAACTAACAAAAAACTGACAAACTGCATGGAATTTGATGAAGTTAACTCCACCGACATTAAACCCCCGCTAACTTCAGGTTAGGGTTCAGGGGTTGGTGTTAATAGCATATCAGTGCTGTTGGAATTCGAAGCCGAACGAAGTGGTGCTCCGCTGCTTAACGCTTCCAACCAGGAGGGCGGATATTCCGCGCGTTCACGTCTTGTGTTACCCCTTTGTACTGACTCCATGTTCCAAAAGTTTGAAGAAGGCTCACCAAAAACAAAAACAAGGCAAAAAACAGACGACGGCGGGACAATTCTGGATCCAAAACAAGGCTACATAGAAAATGTTTCCGAGCAGCAAATTCATGTTATCTCAGTGTCCAGTGTTTTTTAGGTCCGTGGTGGAGTAGGCCGGGCCGAAGGTGTGTCTGGGCGTTGCTTTTGGGACCTTCCCTCTGTGGCCGGTTTTGGGCGGTTTAGGTTCGTGCGCGGATGGGACGTGGTTGGCACAGCGACTGACGCTGGTCTTGACGTCCCAAGCGCCCGCTATCAACTTTGTTATCCGGGCTGGCTCTACTTGTTTTCGGACAAAACGCGCTGCTCTTTGTCCTTGTTGTGGCCAGGAGAATTGACTGCGATAGTTGGTGCGTCAATCTTGCTCGTGACACACACGTTGGGCTTCTGTGATAAGATGGCATTGTGTATCTATTCTGCTTCTTTTCCTTAAACCATGGTGTGCTATTTATTTTATATTAGGTGTGTGTTAAAATTAGGGTTGTTCCGATCAAGTTTTTTTTTGCTCCCGATCCGATCCCGATCGTTTTAGTTTGAGTATCTGCCGATCCCGATATTTCCCGATCCGATTGCTTTTTTTTTTTTTTTTTTTTTTTTTTTTTTTTGCTCCCGATTCAATTCCAATCATTCCCGATAATTTTTCCTGATCATATACATATTGGCAATGCATTAAGAAAAAAATGAATAAAACTCAGACAAATATATACTGAACATTCAACAAACACTATATAAGTACTGTATTTGTTTATTATGACAATAAATCCTCAAGATGGCATTTACATTATTAACATTCTTTCTGTGAGAGGGATCCACGGAAAGAAAGACTTGTAATTCTTAAAGGATAAATGTGACTTTGTATATTGTGACTAAATATTGCCATCTAGTGTATTTGTTGAGCTTTCAGTAAATGATACTGTAGCCATTTAACTGTTCTGCCCAAATGCATGATGGGAAGTGCAACCACGACTGTGCGTAGTGGCACCAATTGATATATCTTCTCTGCATTGGAAAATAACATAGGGTGTTAAGAAAAAGATCAGCTACTACCTTTCTTCCCCACATTGCTTCCCACGATATTTCTAATTGTTCAGAGAGGGATTGTAAGGTTTTATCCAATTAAAAGAAGGCTCCAAAGGCTTCCAAAATTCTCTCTACTCATTTTACACTGCCTTTTAGCTCTATATATAGGTAAAACGGCACCATTATAGATTGAACGCAACAATGCGTGAGTGGGTCGTGCAGCGCTTGCGTTAAATATTTAAACGTTATTACCGCCGTTAACGCGATAAATTTAATAGCCCTACTTTAAGCCAAAACTAAAGACTCTTAATGAGTATAAGACATTTTGTCTGTAACGTTAAATACAGTTAGAAAACGATTTAATAAAAAAATAGGCATGTCCGATATTTTTTTGCCGATTCCGATACTTTGAAAATGACGTGATCGGACCCGATCGATCATCTTTAGTTAAAATAGTACAGTCTTAAAGTAAATATGAGAAATGATACTTTTCCCTGATTAATTAAATTACGTAACAGTTAGACGGTGCCTACGAGAAATGGTACCATTTTTTCATTTCCCCCTCATGAGCCCTGATAAGGTGATTCACTTTACTGTGTCCCAGGGCATGGAGTGAAGTCTGCCTAATCTATAGTTAGATGAATGCATTAGACTAATGCAAACAATTAAATGAATGTGTTCGAGAACGGTACCTATTCCTTTTTTTTTTTTTTTTTTTTTTTTTAAACCTGTCCTGTTCAGCTGTTTGACACAGAGAATGGAAGTCTAAGTGCCCGGATTCTGAACAGTTTTAATGTTTCACATTGAGAGTCTGACATACTCCCATTGTGATCATTCAAAATACCTTTTTATTATGACAAAGCAGCGAACAGGAAGGGATTATGGGGGGACAGAAGAAAAGAAATACAAGAGAAGAAAGAAAAGAAACATACACAACAACAAGAAATACATTGAACATCTAAACTAGTTACTAATATGCTGGTGCTATCGTCAGCGAGATGTATTTCTGGTTTACACCATGTGGGGGCCTATTGGCCAGTGAAAGAGGAGAATGGGGGTGGGGGTGTCTATAAGACTATAAGCTAAGTGATTGAAAGGGGTAGAGTGTACACAAATCAGTTCTGTGATCTAGAACCCAGTAATCGTGTGAATCTCTTATAAGTGTGTAAGCCCGTTGGCGACCAACCCTACGTCGCCGCATCGCCAATCCCGGCACCGGAACCCCCAACCCGAGCATGCCCTACCACATCCAGCAGCACGCAAGCCCCACCGGGCGCGCGACAGCCACGCAGATGGGCGGAGAAACCGCGCGGGCGCCTACCCAGGGCCACGGCCCCCACCCAGCCAGCCCGGGGAGGGAGGGCGGGTCGGGGGGACGGGGGGGGGCCACGCGCAGCCCATCCCTCCTCCCGCCGCCCAGCAAAGGCATGCTCTTAGTAAAACAATAACGTCTATGTAATTGTAATTACTGTCAAGTTTTATGTTTGAGAGTTATATGTTGTGTCAACCAACATCGTTATAAGGCCCTAAGCAGAATTTGATTTGGATCGCTGCTCCTTTCATATTTAATAAGTTGTGCTTTAACACAAACCTTACACTTTTCGGGTGGTTCTCTAGTGGCATGGTGCTCCAAGCAGCCTCCTATTTATTTTTCATGTTCGTGTTAAGTTTTACTCAGGTTGAAAGTATACATATGTGTTCATTGTAATGCTACACGGCAGAGCTTGGATTCTGATAACCACACACAGTTGCGTTAAACATAAATGAATCAATGATTGAATGGCAAAAATGACAACTATTACACTGCTGGCCGAAAGTATTGGCACCCCTTCAATTCTGTAAGATAATGCTGAATTTCTCCCAGAAAATTATAGCAAATACAAATGCATTGGTAGCAATATTTTCATTTATTTTGCTTGCAATGAAAAAAAAACCAAAAACAAAAAACCAAAATCATTATCATTTTACACAAAAATAAAAAAATTGGGCAGACAAATGTATTGGCACCCTAAGCCTAATACACTGTAGCACAACCTTTAGACAAAATAACTGCGAACAACCGCTTCCGGTATCCATCAATGAGTGTCTTACAATGCTCTGCTGGAATTTTAGACCATTCTTCTTTGGCCAACTGCTCCTGGTCTCTGAGATTTGAAGGGTGCTTTCTCCAGACAACCATTTTCAGATCTCTCCACAGGTGTTCTATGGGATTCAGTTCTGGACTCATTGCTGGCCACTTTAGAAGTGTCCAGTGCTTTCTCTCAAACCATTTTCTAGTGATTTTTGAAGTGTGTTTTGGGTCATTGGAAGACCCATGACCTCTGAGGGAGACCCAGCTTTCTCGTGCTGGGCCCTACATTATGCTGCAAAATTTGTTGGTAGTTTTCAGACTTCATAATGCCATGCACACAGTTAAGCAGTCCAGTGCCAGAGGAAGCAAAGCAACCCCAAAACATCAGGGGACCTCCGCCACAGTTTACTGTGGGGACCGTGTTCTATTCTATGAAGGCCTCGTTTTTTTCCCCCTGTAAACTCAATGTTGATGCCTTTTCCCAAAAAGCCCTACTTTTGTCTCATCTGACCAAAGAACATTCTTCTAAAACGTTTTTAGCTTTTTCAGGTAGGTTTTGGCAAACTCCAGTCTGGTTTTTTTATGTCTCTGGGTCAGAAGTAGGGTCTTCCTGAGTATCTTGCCATAGAGTCCCTTTTCATTCAGACACCAACGTCTAGTACAGGCTGACTCTGTTGTACCCCTCGGACTGCAGGATAGCCTGAACTGGTTTGGATGTTGGTCGAGGTTCTTTATCCACCATCTGCAATTTCAATTCAATTCAATTTATTTGTATAGCCCTGGATCACAAAAATGTTGTCTCAAAGGGCTTTGCAGAGGCAATATGATACACAATCAGAAACAGCAAACGAAGCAACAAAGATGAATAAATAAATTAAAGTCCTGGGTATCCCCAATCCTTAGACCCTCCATATCGGCAAGGAAAAACTCCAAAAACTCCAGAGTCTTCGGGAGAAAATGAGAAAACTTGGGGAGTACCACAGTCAGGAGATATCCACTCCCAGGATGGATAGACAGGAAGCCCCAGGACCGCTAATGGGAATTAGCAAGCGAAGTTACAGTCCGTAAAAAATGCGGTGGAGTAAAGGAACAAGAAGAGGTCCATCTAGCCAGATGAGTCGGGGGTAGCAACGAGGACGTCCATCCAGCTTGGGGTCCGGACAGTCAGGAGGCTGCAGCTGTCTTCGCACAGTCTTTCCTTGAAACCTCTCGTCAATTTTTCTTTTCCGTCCACATCTGGGGAGGTTAGCCACAGTGCCATGGGCTTTACACTTATTCTTGACACTGCGCACGGTAGACACAGGAACATTCAGGTCTTTGGAGATGGACTTGTAGCCTTGAGATTTCCCATGCTTCCTCACAATTTTGCTTCTCAAGTCCTCAGACAGTTAATCGGTCTTCTTTCTTTTCTCCATGCTCATTGTGGTACACACAAGGACACAGGAAAGAGGTTGAGTCAACTTTAATCCATTATAACCGGCTGCAAGTGTGATTTAGTTATTGCCACCACCTGTTATGTGCCACAGGTAAGTAACAGGTGCTGTTGATTACACAAATTAGAGAAGCATCACATGATTTTTCAAAGGGTGCCAATACTTTTGTCCGGCACATTTTTTTGGAGTTTTTTGTAAAATGATGATTTAATTTTTCATTGCAAGCAAAATAAATGAAGATATTTCTACCAAAGCATATGTAATTGTAATCATTATCTGACAGAATTGCAGGGGTAGCAATACTTTTGGCCTGCAATGTAAATGTCCGTATCAATGCATTATGATGGTATGTTGTCATTGACCAGCTGTTTGTCTGTCACTGTGACTTGTAATGCTTGTGCGCGGGTTTGTGTGTGAGTGAGGGGGGGTGTATTTGTTTGTGTGTGTGTCACCGGAGGCTATCTTCCTGTTGTGAGAGTGGCGGTGCGGCAAAGGAACAATGATTAATTTCACTACAAGTCACCTGTGTGTGCGCGTGCAGGGGTGTGCGCGCGCGCAGTAGACATGTAGTCAGCAGGTGTGCTGTGATACTTTGGCTGCCCTCCATTCGGGTTTACACACACACATGCACTGAAACGCATACACACCTAAGTGTTCATTCACAGATTTTGGTCTCTTTCTTTCTCTCTGGATTGCATTTTTTTCTTATCCTATATTTATATAGCCCCTGTCCTTTTTCAGGTCCCAGCTAAGTACACCCTAAACTGTCCGCCATTCAGTGGGAGAACACATCAAGACAAACAACCATCAAAACATTTATTCATTTTCAATAAGTATAATAATGTGGTACCTCGACATACGAACACCTCCACATACGATACTTTCGACAGTTGGTGTAAAATTTCACTCGTCATTTGTCTCGACATATGATAACATGCTCAAAATATGACTATTTACAACAGCGTCGCAATTTCATTGTTTTCCCCCAAGACGGCAGCACAGCGGTCCCAAGAAGGTTAGTCCAGGTAGTGAAAAAAGGAACAAGGTGACGCTTACCATTGAAATTAAGATGGAATTTATGTCTACGATCTTGACAGTCCTCCTTTGACCCCTGTACACCAGTCTTTATAGGTTAAAGCAACAATAGGTACCTTTTCAACCTTTTAAAAATATTTTCTAAGGCTGTCAAACGATTAAAATTTTTAATCGAGTTAATCACAGCTTAAAAATTAATCGTAATTAATTGCAATTCAAACAATCTAAAATATGCCATATTTTTGAAACACAAGACGGATATTTACATTCAACATACTGTACATAATAAGTACTTTATTTGTTTATTATAACAATAAATCTACAAGATGGCATTAACATTCTGTTAAAGGGATCCACGGATGGAAAGACTTGAAGTTCTTAATAGATAAATGTTAATTCAAGTTATACTACTTTTATATTAAAACCCCTCTTAATGTATTTGTTTTAATAAAATTTGGTAAAATTGATTGATGATGATTAGTGTTCTAGCCAACGGTGTTTTGCCCCTCGACTGACGCCGTAGTTTCCGGGTTCATTGTACCTTACGTTTATTTGAGTGTTTGCTTCACAACGTACGAGACCTCAAGTTTGTATATTGTGACTAAATATTGCCATCCAGTGTATTTTTTTAGCTAAACAAGAGCTAAATGAAATGTTTGAATAGAGTTTGACCAAAGTCTGAGTAAGTTTTATGTGTATTTTGCATAGCTATTTTGATTGGGAATGCCAGTTCTCTTTGCATTGTTGCGTGGGAATAGCGCCTCATTAATACAGATTGAAGCGCTTTTCTTTTTGTGAACATTATTTTTTTTGAGAGATATTATTTTTGTTGTGCTTTCACTAAATGATACTTACAGTATGTTTGTTGTAAAGGAGTTGCCGAAGCTTATGCCAATAAATGGCGCGGTCCAATGAACGTCTGTGTCCACTCGCCTTTCTCAATGTGAAAAAAAAGGCGACATTGAAAACTGTTTGAGGCAATGCACGAGCGTTTCATTCTGCGCATGCGTTAAATGCGTCAAATATTTTAACGCGATAAATTTAAAAAATAAATTACCGCCCATTAACGCGATAATTTTGACAGCACTAATATTTTCATAACATTTGTGATAATATGTCGACTGACAACTAGTTGGATGACACCTCTTTTATATCTTGAGGGGGTCTGTATTGCTTTCACTGACACTAATTAACTTTGAGGAGGGTGGCAGGAACCTTGCCACACAAAAAAACTACAAATGTGCTGACTGCTTTACGGCATACGTCACTTGCCCCTTTCCCCATTCATTATCAAGACGGAAGTCAATGCTTTCGCGCAAATTCTGTAAAGATGGCAGAGCATTAAAAGAGACAAAAAGTTTTGTCTGAGGAGGAAAAAAGGAAGGCTACCAGGATATACAGAATAAACATTGGCCCGGCTTTGAAATGAAATATATATACAGTATATATTTAACTTTTTTTTATTATTGTCATCATCATCGGTATCATTGACAATTACAAAATGTGATATGATTTGCTCGAAGGAAGAAAGAACCGAAGAAAGACAAGGGCAGACGGGAGAAGCATATGCTTATCATTTTCCCGTCCTCCATACAGCTAAAGACGCACAATCAAACATGGTAGAGTTGCATACATCACATTACATGAGCTTTTCCTTTTTCACATGAATTATCTTCACAAAAGTTATTAATTGCATGGCACTTAAGCTAAGTTGTCGATTAGTGTAAGTAGGCCGCATTGTTGAGAAAATTCTGTCCAGTGAACTCAGCATCCAGTCAAGCAGCTCCATTGCGTGATTGTTGAGATCACACAGCAGTCTTGTGCACAAGCAGATTAGTGGTCTGAGTTTCAGGGCGTACAAAGTTATGGCTTTGTCATTGTCCCTGACATTCCAGCATCGATTTGTTGTGGGAACATTTTGTTGTGGCTGTGTGTGTGGCAAAAGTGTTATGTGTTATCACAGCTGGTGTGCAAGTAGCGACTCAAAATGCTTTTCTTATAAGTCTCTTTGAAGTAACCAAATGATTTTATACTCGTAAGTGTTGGGTCACTGATATTCCATAGGCGAGCGCCACTGTTTGTAACCGAAAATTATTTTAAGGTTGTTCTGACTTTTTGATAAGAGAACAATCAGGTTCCACTCAGGTCGTAATTGGATTCCCTCAGTTGGAAGCGAATTTGTAGGTTAGGCGGGAGACAGTTTGGGTGGGCCTTGTACATCATTTGAACAGTTTTGAAGTTTATCAGGTCATAAAGTTTTAATAGTTTGGATTTGATGTAGAGCTCATTTGTGTGTGCTCTTAATGGTGCGTTGTGGATAATCCGAATTGCTTTCTTTTGCAAGATCAAGAGAGGATAGAGGTGAACCTTATGTGTATGTCCCCAAATTTCCAAACAATAACTAAGATGCGGCAAGACTCGCTGGTTTGAAACCCCCTCAATCGAACTCGCTAAAGCTGACGAGTTCAGGTGGGTTGGGGAGGTTTGTCACACTATGCCACACAATTGCTAACCGTCATATGCTATTGTTTAGCCACAACTGGATTCATTACCTTATTACTTTTCATCCTCCACACAGCCGCTGGAAACAGAAATGTTGTTTAATCCATTGATTGATTGATTATTTTACGACACTGCGGGTGTGTGCTGGTTCTCATGGGAAACGCAGTCATCCATAACCCCTGTCTCGTGTTAGAAATCAGCCCACATTTTTGCTAGGGAATTTAATTGATCTGTAAATTAACTTGGCCTGAAAATACTAAACCTTTGCAGTATATGTTTTCGGGTCAAGACTGACCCGTTTTCAAGTTTGGGTATGTCAAAAGTGCCATTGATTTTTGCATACGAAAATTTGAAAACAGGTCAATTCTGACCCCACGAGGGTTTAGGCAAAACACTACCGCTTTTGTCCACCAGCGCCACTATAATCGACCAAAACTGAAACCTACCAAGTGGTGCTTTAAGGTGACAATTATTGCAACATCGGCAAGGAAGTCGCCATCTTCCTCAGCTTTTTAATAAATTATATCAGAAGTTGTGCAACACAACACAGCTACTGTCCGCTGTAACTGGCGCCAACAACTAAAGAACACGATAAGTGAAAGTACCGTATTGGCCCGAATATAAGATGTCCCTGATTATAAGACGACCCCCTCTTTTTCAAGACTCAAGTTTTAAAAAAGGACATTTCGAACACCAAATTAATTTTTACACAGAAAATAATTACAGTACATCTGAAAAAAAATGATTATAACAATATATTTGAGAGAAAAAGCATGTTATTTTGCCTCATTCAAATCTTAATATCTGAACATTTAGATATGTAAACTAAAGTGCAATCGCATTCGTAAATGAATGGCTTCTGGTTTTTGAACTGTAAATAAAACAATAAAATGGCATAACTGCAATAGCCATCAAAGTGAGGTACTGTATCTGTAGTCTTGAAACAAATCTGAAATAAGGAAAAACATTGCAATAAAATAATGCAAACTGGTTAAACTTGAGAGTAGCTGAGATCTATCATGACAGAACATTACTCCTCAAGTTCAGCATTCACTTCAATCATATCTGGCTCCATCTAGCTTTGTGAATGGGTATAATGTCTTGACCGTGAATCAGAGATGTCCGATCACGTCATTTTCAAAGTATCGGAATCGGCAAAAAAATATCGGACATGCCTTTTTTATATATATTTTAATTAAATCATTTTCTAATTGTATTTAACGTTACATAATATACATAATATATGTTATGTATATATACATAATATGTTACACTCATCCAGAGTCTTTAGTTTTGGCCTAAGGTAGGGTTATCAAATTCATCCCGATAATGGTGGTAATTTTTTTTTTTTTTTTTTAATGTATCACGTGAAAATATTTAACGCAATAATGCATGCGCTGCACGACCCACTCACGTATTGTCGCGCTCAATCTGTAATGGCGCCGTTTTACCTATATAGAGAGCTAAAAGGCAGCGTAAAATGAGTAGAGTAAATTTTGGAAGCCTTTGGAGCCTTTTTTTAATTGGCTAAAACCTTACAATCCCTCTCCCTATGAGTAGAAATATCGTGGGAAGCATTGTGGGGAAGCAAGGTAGTAACTGATCTTTTTCTTAACACCCTATGTTATTTCCCAACGCAGAGATTGGTAGCACTACTCACAGTCATGGTTCCACCTCCCATCATGCATTTGGGCATGGCTACAGTATCATTTACTGAAAGCTCAACAAATACACTAGATGGCAATATTTAGTCACAATATTCAAAGTCACATTTATCCTTTAAGAATTACAAGTCTTTCTATCCGTGGATCCCTCTCACAGAAAGAATGTTAATAATGTAAATGCCATCTTGAGGATTTATTGTCATAATAAACAAACACAGTACTTATGTACTGTATGTTTAATGTATATATTCATCCGAGTTTTATTCATTTTTTTCTTAATGCATTGCCAAAATGTATATGATCGGGAAAAATTATCGGGAATGATTGGAATTGAATCGAGAGCAAAAAAAAGCAGTCGGATCGGGAAATATTGGGATCGGCAGATACTCAAACTAAAACGATCGGGATCGGATCGGGAGCAAAAAAACATGATTGGAACAACTCTACCGTCAATATAAGACTACCCCCACTTTTTCAGTCTTATTTCAATGCAAAAAACACAGTCATATATTCGGGCCAATACGGTAAAAACTCTAACGCACCTATCTCACTTTCTCGTCAGCCTGTTCAGGAACAGCATGCAAAACACAACCGCCACATTAGAACCCGATTGGTTTGTATATTATTATGTTATGATTATTCTGATTTATTTTTATAATTTAATTGTATTGCGATGTAAATTGCTATTTGCAATTGTACCTTCAGTATTAAAGAAGGATTCAGTTTTTGGGCTGTGGAACAAATTTATCGAATCATAATGTATTCTTATGGGAAAATCCCGCTCGACATCTGACAATTTCGACTTTCAACCCAGGTCCTGGAACGAGTTAAATCCATATGTGGAGGTTACACTGTATTTATGTTTTTGGAATGTGGGACGAAGCTGGAGCAGTCTGCTCAAATTGAGTTCTCAAACCTCAAGCGTCATTGTCTTTTGAGGCTGGCAGTTTTCTGATAAGGCATTAGCGTATTAGTATGCACCTATGTGCCGAGTCTACTGACAAATGCATATACAGTACATGATCGTTTACCAAAATCCTCATCAAGAGATGAGATCAAAATCTATTTCATTAGAGACCCTACACACATTACACAATTGCATACACATGGACTGATTTCATTAAGTAAGTGCCTCCCTCTGTTCGCTCCATCATCAAAGAGCTACTAAAACATTTCGGACTCTGGATCATTACTCTTCCTCACCAGACAGTTTTAACATTAGTTTCCTTGAGAAATTCTAACAAGGTTAACAAGTAGCTCCTTTAATACCTCTCCCACTTTTCCCTTCTCGCAATCACTATCCAGCCATTGCCCTTTTCTGCCCTCTCCTTGTCCACCCACGTAATTAAGTGCATAGTTAACTGTTAAGGTCACTAGCACATAAGGAGGAACAAGTGTTTTTTTTTTCGCTTAGTAAAAAAAGCTTTAGAAAAGAAGTAGATGTAAGTGACATTACCAGAAGATGAGTAGGTTACAGTTGTAGACTGTAAAATTGAATATGAATAGATAATTTATGTAATACTTTGACTACTGTTCAATATTTTGTTTTTTTTCCATGAAAAGTGACACTCTCATTTTTCAAATGAGCTGCAAAATGAATAGAAAGTAAAGTCAAGACTGACAATGTTAGAAAATGATTTTTATTTGAAGTAATGATATTGTCCTTCAAGCTCTCGTCAACAAGACATGATTTGCAGAAATTGTAGCATTGCACACTTTTGGCATTCTAGCTGTTAATTTCTTGAGGCTTCTGGAGAAATCTCAGACCACGCCTCCAGAAGCCCAACTCATAGACTTCATAATGTATTGACATGACACATTCCCCATTCACTGCATCACGCCTTCCAGAAAGGGTCGACCAACACTCCGCTTCATTTATTAGCAGTCGGTCACATGCAGCAATCTAACACCGGATTTAGGTTGAAATAGTATGAAAGCTGTTCTGCATGCAAACAGGAAGGATTGTCTCAGGAGTGAGTGATTTGTTTGAGGATTCAAGGTAATTATTATATTTTTCATACCATGTATGCATTTTGAAACATTGTGAAAAAAATCAATGGGAGAAATTGGATTGGATTGATTATTGGATTGGAAATTGACATTTTGCAATATTTACGTTAAAAAAAAATGCTTATTCTTTTTTTTTTTTTTTTTTTTTTTTTTGCTTTTAACCAAGAATCAAGACTCTTTAACGTCCATATTTGTATAGAATTCAGGGATTTAAGCATTTATTCACAAGAATTTTCAACGGAAAAAGCTCGTTTACATATGACGGCCACTAATTTCCTTACTGACTAGCCTTATAGTTCGCAATATTTACGTAAAATAAATGCTACCTGCACTTTTTTTTTTTTTTGCTTTTAACTAGGGCTGTCAAACGATTACAATTTTTAATCGAGTTAATCACAGCTTAAAAATTAATTAATCATAATTAATCGCAATTCAAACCATCTCTAAAATATGCTATATTTTTCTATAAATTATTGTTGGAATGGAAAGATAAGACACAAGATGGATACAGTATATACATTCAACATACGGTACATAAGTACTGTATTTGTTTATTTTAACAATAAATCCACAAGATGGCATTAACATTATGAATTCTTTCTGTTAAAGGGATCCACGGATAGAAAGTCTTGTAGTTTATAAAAGATAAATGTGAGTCCAAGTTATTGTAATTTTATATTAAACTCCCTCTTAATGTTTTCGTTTTAATAAATTTTGTTAAATTTTCAGTCAAAAAATAAACTAATAGCTCGCCATTGTTGACGTCGCTGAGCGGGACGTCACATGGGCTACCTGCCGTTCCTCCACAGTGTGTTTAACTACGAGATGTAGTGATTGAAATACACCACAAAGTGTCAATGGCGAGTTTTAAATTAATTAGAGATCCAGTCAAGGCAAAGTCTGAGTAAGTTTTATGTGTATTTTGCATAGCTTTTTTGAATGGGAATGCCAGTTCCCTTTGCATTGGGCGCTTTTCTTTTTGTGACATTATTTTTTTTGAAGGATAGGAATATTATTTTTGTTGTGCTTTCACTAAATGATACGGTAGCGACTTAACTGTTCCACCCAAATGCAGGATGGTAAGTTGGGCAACCATGACTGTCAGTGGTGGCTGCAAATGGTATATGTTCTGCGTTGTGTTCAGTCAAGCGTGTTAAGAAAAAGATCTTCTCCTGTCATTCTTCCCCATGTCGCTCGCCACAATAGTTATGTTTGTTTTGATAAAGTTGCTAAAGCTTATGCCTATAAATGGCGTGGTCCAATGAACGCCTGTGTGCACTCTCATTTCTCTGCCTCTTATGTTCAATGCGCTAAACACGGTGGCATTGTAATCTGTTTGAGGCAATGCATGAGCGGGTCATTCGATATATGTGTTAAATGTGTCAAATATTTTAACGTGATTTGATAAAAAAAATTAAGAACCGCCCGTTAACGCGATACATTTGACAGCACTACTTTTAAACAAGAACTGAGACTGTTTTACGTCCCTATCTATAAAGAATTCACGCATTTAAGCATTTATTCACAAGAATTTTCAACGTGAAAAGCTTTTTGTCTGGCCCCTAATGAATCGGCTCTGTGCCCCGTGTCCCGTCAATACATTGTGAAGTCTATGTGCCACCCATAAATGGGATTGTCTTGATGGGCATGATTATCATGATATCTTGTGTACCATACGGTCAATCTGCCCATACAACAACTCAATAAGGTTTAGATTTGATGACTGTACGGGCAACTCCATTACAGAGGGAACACCAGATGCCTGCTTCCCCCCTAAATTTTTTTTTTTTTTTTTTTTTTTCACAATTTAGAGATGTGCTTTGGGTCATTGTCTTTTGTAGGATGAAATTGGCTCTAATCATGCACTGTCCACAGGGTATGGCATGGCTTTGCAAAATGGAGCGATAGCCTTCCTTATTCAGAATCCCATCTAATTTGTTCAAATCTCCCACTTTGCCAGCACCAAAGCAACCCAAGACCAGCACATTACCTCCACCATGCTTGACAAATGGTGTTAGACATGGTTCAACGATTATAGAAGAGGAAAAAAGAATGAAGAAAAAAACTTTGTTGCGATAACTGCGTAGAGAGAGCCTATGAGCATTATTGTATTTCTTGTCTATGCATATTTTTCTACAATTTGTGTGTGAATGCGCATTGTTTTGATAGGCAATGTGATGGTAAGTTTTTTTTTACACACAAATGGCATATTCCATTGTATATTAGCATTAAACCTGCGGGGTTTTGAAAAACGAAATGTATTTTGTATTTTAATGCACGGTAAGAGTAACGTTTATTCATTATGTGTGTTTAGTTTTTCAGTTTACATCAACTAGAGAGTAATTATTTGTAAATGTTTTATTTATTTATTTATTTCAACCTGCCCTGATCAGCCGCTTGACATAGAGAATGGGAATCCGAGTGTCCTTTTGGTCTCAACAGTTTTAATGTACAGTGTATCACAAAAGTGAGTACACCCCTCACATTTCTGCAGATATTTAAGTATATCTTTTCATGGGACAACACTGACAAAATGACACTTTGACACAATGAAAAGTAGTCTGTGTGGAGCTTAATATCTAAACCCCTGGCAACAATAGTAAGTACACCCCTGAGAAACTACATCCCTAATCTTCCAAATTGAGTACTACTTGTCATTTTTCCTCAAATGTCATGTGACTCGTTACAGGAGTGCTGTCAGCATTGCTGGTACACAAGAAAGCCCACAAAAAGTGTGCTGATGACATTGTCAACAAAGCACATGGATTACTGGAACCGTGTCCTATGGTCTGATGAGACGGGCAGGCTTTCTTGCGTACCGTCTTGAGAAGAGGCTTCCACCTAGGGTGACAGTCATGCACACCAATTTGATGTAGAGTGCGGCGTATGGTCTGCGCACTAACAGGCTGACCCCCTGCCTCTTCAATCTCTGCAACAATGCTGGCAGTACTCCTGTAACGAATCACATGACATTTTGGAGGGAAAATGACATGCAGTACTCAATTTGGACATTTAGGGATGTAGTTTCTAAGGGGTGTATTTACTTTTCTTGCCAGCGGTTTAGATATCAATGGCTATATTTTGTGTTATTTTGAGAGAAAAATAAATTAACTATTATATAAGCTGCACACAGACTACTTTTCATTGTTTCAAAGTGTCATTTTGTCAGTGTTGTCCTATGAAAAGATATACTTAAATATCTGCAGAAATGTGAGGGGTTACTCACTTTTGTGGGACACTGTATAATGTATGATTAACTCCCAGTGTGATGATTATTCATTGTGTTTCGTTTATTAGGAGAAAGCAGAGGCAGTAAGAGGGTTATTGGGGTACAGAAAGGGAGAAAAAGAGAGAGATACAGAAGAGAACAAATAACAATAATAAATATATTCAACACCTACGCCAACTATGAATATAGTAGCGCTATCATTAGCTAATTGTATTTCCAGTTGACACCATGTGAGGGGTCTGATGACTGAGGAGATAAAGGAGGGGGGAGAGTCTGAAAGAGAACGAGATGTGATTAGGTGGGGTGGAGTGTGCAAAAATTGACAATGTGAGGGGAAAAATGAGGTGAAGATATCCTATTCTATGCTGCCGGATCGCAAATCATGGGACCGATAGTTTCTTTACTTGAGTATGTCTAATTTCACCCAGTCATGCGTGAATCCCATCAGACGTGTGATCGTCCTGCAGACTAGTGGAAATTGTGCTCGGGGGCCCGTCCCTCCTCCTGCAGCTCCAGCAAGGGGGCCGATTTCATCTTCCCCCCCGGGACCCAGGGTGGTCCCCAGGACCATCCGCTCCCCCATTAACCGGCTTGAGTGTAATTAAATGCTTGAAAACTATTAGCATTCGACTTTTTTTCCCCAGACTAATAGTATCTGACAAACTATAGTCATTTCGGATCCACACCATATTTACTCGATTGAATACAGTAAGGCAACTAAGTATTTAGTCAACCACTAATTGTGCAAGTTCTCCCACTTGAAAATATTAGAGAGGCCTGTAATTGTCAACATGGGTAAACCTCAACCACGAGAGACAGAATGTGGAGAAAAAAAAAATCACATTGTTTGATTTTCAAAGAATTTATTTGCAAATCATGGTGGAAAATAAGTATTTGGTCAATACCAAAAGTTAATCTCAATACTTTGTTATGTACCCTTTGTTGGCACCATTCCTCCTTGCAGATCTCCTCTAGAGCAGTGATGTTTTGGGGCTGTCATTGGGCAACATGGACTTTCACTCCCTCCACAGATTTTCTATGGGGTTGAGATCTGGAGACTGGCTAGGCCACTCAAGGACCTTGAATTGCGTCTTACGAAGCCACTCCTTTGTTGTCCTGGCTGTGTGTTTGGGATCATTGTCATGCTGAAAGACCCAGCCACGTCTCATGTTCAGTGCCCTTGCTGATGGAAGAAGATTTTCACTCAAAATCTCTTGATACGTGGCCCCATTCATTCTTTCCTTTACACAGATCAGTCGTCCTGGTCCCTTTGCAGAAAAACGCCCCCAAAACATGATGTTTCCACCCCCATGCTTCACAGTGGGTTCTGTGTTCTTCGGATATAATTCAGTATTCTTTCTCCTCCAAACACGAGAACCTTTGTTTCTACCAAAAAGTTCTATTTTGGTTTCATCTGACTATAACACATTCTCCCAGTCCTCTTCTGGATCATCCAAATGCTCTCTAGCAAACTGCAGACGAGCCTGGACGTGTACTGGCTTCAGCAGGGGGACACGTCTGGCAGTGCAGGATTTGAGTCCCTGGCGGCACATTGTGTTACTGATAGTAGCCTTTGTTACTGTGGTCCCAGCTCTCTGTAGGTCATTCACTAGGTCCCGCCATGTGGTTCTGGGATTATTGCTCACCGTTCTTGTTATCATCTTGACGCCGCGGGGTGAGATCTTGCATGGAGCCCCAGATCAAGGAAGATTATCAGTGGTCTTGTATGTCTTCCATTTTCTAATAATTGCTCCCACAGTTGATTTCTTGACACCAAGAATTTTACCTATTCCAGATTCAGTCTTCCCAGCCTGGTGCAGGTCTACAATTTTGTCTCTGGTGTCCTTCGACAGCTCTTTGGTCTTGGCCATAGTGGAGTTTGGAGTGTGACTAACTGAGATTGTGGACAGGTGTCTTTTATACTGATAATGAGCTAAAACAGGTGCTATTAATACAGGTAACAATTGAGCCTCATTAGACCTTGTTAGACCTCTTTGACAGCCAGAAATCTTGCTTGTTTGTAGGTGACCTAATACTTATTTTCCACTCTAATTTGGAAATAAATTATTTAAAAATCAAACAATGTCATTTTCTGTTTTTTTTCCCATTATTTCTCTCATGGTTGAGGTTTACCCATGTTGACAATTACAGGCCTCTCTAATATTTTCAAGTAGCAGAACTTGCACAATTGGTTGTTGACTAAATACTTACTGTATTTGCCCCACTATATGTCACGGCTGATCAATGGGCTCACCTCATTTATTTTCCATCCTACAATCTTGATCTTAAAAACAGCCAGCCCTAGTTTAAGCCTAACGCAGTGTTTGTTTTTGTAGCATTTCTGACTAAATTCTCACAATTATATTCGTCAAAGTCCTGCAGGTATTCCTGCCAGATAAAAAAGTATGCTGCACTGCTCATGCCAGCCCTGTCAGTCTGGATTTGGTTGCCTTTGATAATGGCCACCAAAATAGAATGCTCTTAAGATCCACATACCATTTGTACTCTATTTTGACTGCAAGCAGAAAAATAAGCTGCTTTTTTGATGATGCACAGCATGACTCGCCTGTGAGTGAAGAGATGCTACTCACATAGCTGCTTGAATGTGTTAACGCGACCATGAAAAAAACAAAAGCAGCAGATTCCATTGTGTACCGATATCACATACCTAATAAGTAGGAAGTGGGACTTATTTTTGCACGCCATCCAAATTTATATTAAGGTGTGGTTTAGATCAGGTTTTGGTAATTTCATGGACAGGTGCAAACACACATTTTAAAAAGAGTTTGGGACAAGTTGCTAAGAGGTGTAACTCCTTTACACTAATAAGTATGTTTCTTTTTATTCCCTTTAACGCCGGTGCATTTGTTGGCATAGCTCAACCTCTAACTGAAGAAAAGAAATGCTTGCTCAGTAAACACATGCTTGTTATGAGGAACTATGATCACTCGTGTCTGTGTATGAAACTTACAACTCCTCTTCAGCATGATTATAAAAGTGCTTCTTTTGTCCATGAAATTATCACTTGCACCAGCCAAGCTGTGCCTATATGTCTCCATTGGCACAGACTGGTCTACCAAATTCCAAAACTTACATGCTGTAGTTTGCGCTTGCGCAAAACCACACTTCATTTCTGTTTTTCACCGAAGTGCATAGACTCAGTTCGTCAAAATAGAGCCCTGTGTGTCTCATGCATTTGAAAAAAAGTTGTGGACTACTGCCCACTTCTTCCAATAATTTACATTATCCCGCTCAACATCATTTATACACAGACAAAAGGGGTTAGTAACTTCCTATATGTTCAAAAAACTAAACTCAGTTAAAAAAATATACAGTCCCAGACAAAAATATTGTCGCTTATCCATTTTGTAGAAACAATTGCTAATAACCTGACTTTGAATTATTCAATTGGTTTCAGAAATAGCTCATATGAAAGCTAAGACCCTCCCAAATGATGAAGTTACAAAAATATATTTGTTTCACTGAAAAAAGATGTATCATTTAATGAAGACATAAAGGTCAAATTTTGGCAAGACAAAAGTTTTGTCGCCTACAGAAAGTAGTGTGAAAATTGAACAAAAAATGCACTTCAAATACAAAAATATGATACATAACATAAGCGAATTAAAGAGTGGTGCTGCGAGATCCAAATTTAATATTTTGTATGACTTCCATGGGCTTGAAGGACTGCATCCATGTGGTTCAGCAAGGATTTATACAATTTATTGATGAAGTCATCGGGAACATAAAAGAAAGCTGTCTTGCATGCCTCCCAGAGTTCATCAACATTCTTGGGTTTCGTCTTTCATGCTTCCTCTTTCATCCCGTTCATGTCTGGTGACTGGGCTGGCCAGTCCTGGATGATCTTGATCTTCTTTGCCTTTAGGAACTTTGAGGTAGAGATTGTAGTATGCGATGGAGCACCATCCTGCTGCAGAATTTGTCCCTTTTTATGGTTAGGAATGTAAGAGGCAGCTAAGATTTGTTGATATTCAGATCTCTCGCACACCCCCATACTGGATGTAACCCCAGACCATGATATTGCCACCACCAAACTCCACTGTTTTGTGGCAAAAGGTGGATTTTTCAGATGAATCTTCCATTGAATTACACCACAGTCGCCGCAAATATTTCAGGAGACCTTCTGGAGCCCGCATGGATCCAAGATTCACTCAGAAAACAGTGAAGTTTGTTGGTGGCAAAATCATGGTCTGGGGTTACATCCAGTATGGGGGTGTGCGAGAGACCTGCAAGGTGGAAGGCAACATATATAGTCTGAAATATCAACAAATCTTAGCTGCCTCTTACATTCCTAACCATAAAAAGGGACAAATTCTGCAGCAGGATTGTGCTCCATCGCATACTTCAATCTCTACCTCAAAGTTCCTCAAGGCAAAGAAGATCCAGATCCTCCAGGACTGGCTGGCCCAGTCACCAGACATGAACATCATTGAGCATGGAAGACGAAACCCAAGAATGTTGATGAACTCTGATAAGGCATGCAAGATTGCTTTCTTTGATGTTCCTGATGACTTCATCAATAAATTGTATGAATCCTTGCCGAAGCCCATGGAAGTCATACAAAATATTAAATTTGGATTTCACAGCACCACTACTTAATTCGCTTATGTTAAGTAACATATTTTTGTATTTGAAGTACATTTTTTATTCGATTTCCACTCTACTTTCTATAGGCGACAAAACTTTTGTCTTGCCGAAATTTGACCTTTATGTCTTCATTAAATGATAACTCTTTTATCAGTGAAAGAAATCTATGTTTGTACATTCAACATCATTTGGGAGGGTCTTAGCTTACATGTGAGCCATTTCTGAAACCAATTGAAAAACTAAAAGTCAGGTTATTAGCAATTGTTTCTACAAAATGGATAAGCGACAAGGCTTTTGTCAGGGACTGTGTAACATAGTACACATCTCATTTGGTCTTTTTCATTTTAAGTGGGCCAAATCAATTAAATTATAAGCAAACTAATGAAAAATGCTGTTGTAATTTAATTCTTTAAATAAGCCATGTAACTTGCTCTGATCCAATGCTTTGAAAAGCTGTGATACTAGTGTGTGGCCACCCTGTACACATCTGATGTTGCTCACTGTGGTCCGCAGTGTGCTCAAGGAGCTTGTGTGTCCGCTCAGACACATGAAAAATTAGAGGGAACATTGCCTACATTAGTAAAGATATGGGTTGAATCGCAAAATCAACATAGTAAATTGACAAATAATGTAAAAAAATAATAGTACCAGCAATATAAGCATTATCTGTCAACGTCACCAAAAGGGTGATGCTAAGAAATAAGTGACTCAAACAAATGACAAAGTTAAAAATTACATAAAATATGAACCCAACAAAGTTGGATGGAAATGGACGCAGGAGGGGAGCAGAAACCCGCAGGCTATTTGAAAAGATGACAATGTACGCTCACCTGTGACACTCTTCATCCCTTCTGTGCCAGCTGACCTGCATCCACCGCCAACTGCCCTCTGCCCCGAGCTGTAGGGCAGCTTGCCTGATCATATTCCCACATAACTGCACTATAATCTTCACAAATGTTACAACAATCACACTTGCTTTCCAGAATAACAATTTTAAGATCAAACTTACGCCAATGGACAGTTTTGAATGTTTATTTAGCCAGCGTTTTTTTCACAGGGGTCTTTGAATGATCTAAAAGTCAGGTCATCATTCGTGTAACTTGTTCCATTGTTCTTTCACTCCTATATTCCATTTTGTTGTACACTCAAGAGGTAAATACATGACAGTTTGCTTTGTACGGTAAAATCTTGAGATTTTTTTTCCTGATAAAACATCCTGCTGAGAACCTTCTCAAAGCAGATTCATCCATGCACTTGCCTTTTATACAAAGTGGATTGCTGCTCTGAAGGAACAACTGCACCCGCTGTTTTAAATTATGTTTTTTTTTTTTTTAAAAGACAGGAGTTAAAATAATGTATTTTTATATGTATTTGGCATATTTGTGAATACATATTTAATAACTAGATTTTTTAAATAGTATAATTAGTGTCTGATAATTTCACTTCGTTTCGAAAGCCTTTGTGGCGTTCTCTTTCGACTCTCGGGCTCTTGTGAAATACTGCTGCTGTGAAATTAAACTAGCTTCAAGTTGCTTCAATTTCTCACTACGTACTGTATCTTCCCTGTAATCTTGTCGTACATGTCAGCGTGTCTTGTTTGGTAATATCGCCTCATATTGAACTCTTTAAAAACAGCGACTGTCTCTTTGCAAATGAGGTAGACACAGTTATTGCGTATTTTAGTGAAGAAATAGTCCAATTTCCACCTATCCTTGAAGCGACGGCCGTTGCAGTCAACTTTTTGTTGTTGTTGATTGTCGTCATTTTACATCATTGGGAGTAAAGGGTCACATGCGGTAATGTTGCTTTGAGTGCTGCTGCCTTTTAGTGGGTAAATGAGGAGCAGCATTTAGTGTTAAGATAGTTCTTAGTTTTTAGTTAAACTGCTTCATATGCTTGTAGCAGTACTGCTGACCAATTTATCAAGTCTGTGTGCGGGCCAGACGTTATTGATTTTATGACAGAGGCTGGGGGCCGGATGAATTTTGACCACGGGCCGCATTTGGCCCCCGGGCCGGACTTTGGACATGTCTGGTCTGCACTAACTATTAATATGTTGGTGCTATCGTCAGCTAGATGTATTTCCGGTTGACGCCATGTGGGGGGCCTGTTGACAAGGGAAAGGGGGGGGGGAACTATAAGCTAAGTGATTGGGAGGGGTAGAGTGTACACAAATCAGAACTGTGATCTAGGACCCAGTAATCGTGTGAATCCCTTGTGAGTGTAAGCCCGTTGGCAACCGACCCTACGCCACCCCGCCGCCAATCCCGGCACCAGGACCCCCCACCCGAGCGCGCCCAATCACAACCAGCTGCACACGAGCCCAACTAAGCACGCGACAACCAAGGGCCATGGCCCCCACCCAGCCAGTTCGGGCAGGGAGGGTGGCCGGGGGCAGTGTTGGGAATAACGCCGTTATAAATAACGCCGTTACATAACGGCGTTATTTTTTCAGTAACTGGGTAATCTATTATTTTTTACCGTTACTGACGGTCAAAAGCGGTGCGTTACTTTGAATAAATTGAAGAAACTACCAGCCGTAGCTAGTTTACTCTGCTGTTAATTTGTCATCCAAGACTTGGGGTGCGTTCAGGTTCATGGCAATGAAAATGGTAAACGCACATAGCCTACCTTTGCAAGAACGATGGAGTTGCCGTTTGATACGGTCATAATGTGCAGGTCCTGCAGCCATCCGCAGCAAAACTGTCCGTAGCTTTGTAGCGAGTTGTAATTTCGGAATCGCTGATGAGTTTAGTAACATACAGTACACCAAACAATAAATACAGCAGAATGTCCATTTCGCGTAATTGTGGAAGCCCATCGACATCTTTACTCCATTTGTCTTCAAGTTTGATCACATATCTGTTCTTCGCCTTAGTAACGAGTTTGTCTCTTTATCGAACTGGCAAGTTAAAGTTTAATGTCCCGCGAGCCAGACCTGCTTCCAATATGGCTGCGTTGTTGTCAAATCTCACGTGATCCCCCATTCTGTGACGTAAACGCTCGAGCCTAATAACGCACGTGTATTTGTTGTCAATAAAGTTTTTTTTTTTTTTTTTTTTTTAAACAAACTTCAGAGCCGGTGTTTTCACACACAAACCGGAACAGCATGTGCGGCAAACACGCACGCAAAGCCGATGCAGAGGCATGATGATGGCAGAGCATCTAGAGGAAAATTTGTCCTTTACGAGGTGGAGATATAAACACTATTTCAAGTTGGTCGAAATTAAAGGAAAGAACGTGCATGTAAAGTGTGATTTATGTCCCGGGGCAAAGCTTTTGTCGACATCTGTGGTAAGCAATTCAAATGTTTATTTTTGTTGCACTTCAAGTGTAGGATAAATCTGTTGCTGGTGAGGTGCAATAAATATTACAAGGTTCTATAACACAACTACCAGTCTGTTCTTTTCTATTCAACTGACTCGAATACTGCTCAGAAAATGTCAAATTCTTTGACATAAAACAACTTTTTAAAGTTACTTTCCTTGGTAACTAGTTACTTTTACCTATAGAGTAATTCAGTTACTAGCTCAGTTACTTTTTGGAAGAAATAGTGAGTAACTATCACTAATTACTTTTTTAAAGTAACGTGCCCAACACTGGCCGGGGGGTCAGCGTGCCCATCCCTCCTCCCGCAGCCTGGTGGGGTTTTTTAAATTCATGAAAATGTCCGGTTTTTCATTATTTTTCGCAGGACCAATGAGCGTGTGTTGAAATTGACTGACACACAGAATACACAAAGTACTGTGCTGCCTGTGACGTGTTCCCAGAGAGCCTGCCCATATATTAAGACTTTTATTAAGATCAATAGGTATATAATCAAATGCTCATGTACCTAAAAGAGTAATTAAGTCGAAAATATATTTATTCTACTTCGGATACCAATTTGCGAATGTGTGTGCAGTCACAGACTGGCTTTATCATGGCGTCATTCCCAAACAAACCTTCGTCACGCCAGGAGCTCACAGGCTATGTACACTTGCTAAATTTACCTTTTGACGACCGTTGACTTCTGTTGGAGCTTTGTACTGGTGTGATCTGTAAAATCCTATTTTGTGTTGCATCATTGTGCTGCCGAATATTGTAAACTTTTACAGTGACGTTTGATTTTTGTCTCAGCTCCAGGTGCTCTCTAAAAGAGTAGTGAGCTATATATATTTACATATTATCTTGCCAGCTTGTCCGAGTCGGCTTTATGATCACTTTTTTTTTTTTTTTTTTCCTGAGCGCATTTCAACGCAGCATGCAGGAGAGTGAGGGAACGCTCGGCTTTTACGAGCATTCGCTGAGTTGATTGAGTGATTGAAATTAATCTTTAGAAAACAACAATGAAAGCCTGCCATCGTTACTTGGTATGTTACAATCGTTGCGCACTCACCACTTGGAAAATAACAAATAGAATCATGGTGTGGCACTGCACATATTACCTGTCAGTGTAAAACCGCAACAAGGGAACTTGACAAATTTGACAGGCGAAAAAGTCATGGAAGTCAAACTGATTGCATGCCTCTATGACTTGAGGTACTGCACTGTACACTTTTGTGGTTTAATTTTCCCCTACGCATTTTTATATACTCCAGATCGCTCTGTTCATATTCTTGCGACGTATGTTTGAAGGTCCAAGAAAAATGTGTGAATGGACCATCAGCTCATCACAGCTCGTTCATGTCAAATGAGCCGGTTGATTCCACATTTAAAATTACGCACTCATCAAAAGAGAGACATAGGTTCCCGACCTCTGGTTTAAAGGAATACATTAATCATAGTTTGTTTCTGAACCACCCAAAGGTTATTGCTTCTGTGAAATGACTGGTGTGGAATAGTGATCATGTCACGTTTTTTTCAAAATGCCTACTATGTTTATTGATTGCTGAAAATTTAGCATACAAAGTTGTTTTCTTTAAGAAAGAAACTGAGCCTGTAGAAATGATACTATGTTTTCTGTTTGATTTCTAGATCCTTGTCAACTCTGTTACCCAGCCTCCTTTGCTGTATGAAAACGTCCTTGTGAACAACGGCAGTCCTATCCTGAAAGATTTGCTCTTCAGCCCAGATCACCAATACTTGTACACTCTCACTGATCAACAGGTAAAGTTCGAACATACACACACTTACGAATAATCACCAACAGAAGATTATCATCAATCGGAATTGTGTTGAATACTTTGAAATACCTCACCAAAATCTAAGGAACATTGCTTCTATTAACAACTCAGTGTAGATTTTAAGGCATGATATGCCATGACTTTCACATCTGAGACTGTAACAAAAACATATTTTTTATGGAAGAAAGCAGGTCTGAGAGACCAAGCAATAAGGCATTCAGATGCATTATGTGATATGAGCAAATAACCATTCAGCATAACATATGCAAGAGTCCGAACATTGTGGGAAGCTGTCTTTTATACACTGAAATGCTTTGCAACAAAATACTAAAACATAAGGAACAATGTTAAAATCATTTGTAATCATTAATTAACAGTAGTTTTACTTTCCTGACGTGTGAATGCAGTGTCAATATATTAACACACAACAGACAGAGCATATCGTGGCATTATCATCACTGTCTTGCACATAAATGTGTTAAGTATGACCCTTTGCCTTGCTCTACTTTCCATCCTCTTCTCCTTTTTTACCTGCAAGACTCTTATCTCATAAAAGCAAATGACCACATTGTGATAACCTTCAGTGAAACGTTCCCGGCATATAGAACCATCAATTGAGTGCCGCGTAATTTACCAAAGATTAGACATAATTGACTTCCATGTGTCTGGATGAGCACAGAGAAGTGTAATTGATACAAATGGACAGTGTTGCCCTGCTTGGTATTAGGCCTGTCAAACAAGAGTGGCAGGTCTAAGGAAGCGATTTAGACTGAATAAAACCATCCAAAGAAAAGGCTCCAAACTAGCAACATGTGGAGATATTGCAAAAAGTGTACATTTTAGGTCTGTCAAATTTATCGCGTTATCGGGCGGAAATTAATTTTTACAATTAATCACGTTAAAATATTTAACGCATTTAACGCATGCGCGGAACGACCCACTCATGCATTGCCGCAAACAGACTACATTGGCGCCGTTTTATGTATATTGAAGCTAAGCATTCATTGGGGTATGTATTGGTATGAGCTTTGGCATCTTTTCCACAACAATTAGAACCATTGTAGCGTGCGACGTGAGGAAGAATGTCAGGAGATGATCTTTTTGTTAACAACCTGTGTTGAACACAACGCAGAGAAGATATACCATTTGCAGCCACCACTGACAGTCACGATTGCCCAACTTTTCATCATGCAATTGGGCAGAACAGTTAAGTCGCTACAGTATAATTTACTGAAAGCACAACATAAATTATATTCTTTTTTCCTAAGAGGGGTGTATGATTTAGTTTAGTTAGTTCTGTCTGTTGTTTTAGTGAAATGTTTGATTCCAAGATACTTTATATTCCCTATTGGAATATTGTAATTTAGATTTTGATCTGCAGGATTCCATGAGTTTGTTGATAAGGGCATTATAATTGATTTTGACCAATTTATAGCATAATCTGATATTTGTGAAAATTTCTTTATTAGTTCAAAAATCTCATGAAGGAAGGGTTCTGGTTTTTCTAGATATAGTAGTATATTGTCTCCGTATAAGTTAATTTTGTGTTCTGATGTTTGCGAGCGGATCCCTTTGATATTAGTATTTTGTCTTATTGCGATTGCTAATGGTTCAATAAATAGAGCGAATAATAGGGGTGAGAGTGGACAGCCTTGTCGAGTTCCCCTTTGAAGACAGAAACTTTGTGAAATGACCCCGTTTTTGTTGACAGTGGCTTTTGGGGCATTGTAGAATGTTTTTATCCAACGGATAAATGGCTCACCGAAGCCAAATTTTTCCAAAATTTTGAAGAGAAAAATCCAGTTGACTTTGTCAAATGCTTTTTCTGCGTCCAAAGAGAGGATAATTGCTCTCTGTTTATAATTCTGTACTCTGTTAATGAGATTTAACAGACGTCTTGTATTGACAGTCATGGTTGCCCAACTTTTGGGCAAATTTGGGCAGAACAGTTATGTCGCTACAGTATCATTTACTGAAAGCACAACAAAAATAATTTTCCTATCTCTCCAAAATAGTAATGTTCCCAAAAAAGAAAAGTGATCAATGCAAAGAGAACTGGCATTCCCAATCAAAATAGCAATGCAAAATAATTCTCAAACTTTGGTCAAACTCTATTTAAACATTTTGTTTAGCTTAACAAATACACTAGATGGCAATATTTAGTCACAATATACAAACTATCAGAGGTCTCCTACGTTGTGAAGTCAACACTCAAATGAACGTGGCGAGCTATTAGTTTATTTTTTGATTGAAACTTTCACTAATTTTATTAAAACGAAAACATACAGAGGGATTTTCATATACAATTACAATAACTTGTACTCACATTTATCTTTTAAGAATTACAAGTCTTTCTGTCCGTGGATCCCTTTCACAGAAAGAATTTTAATAATGTTAATACCATCTTGTGGATTTATTGTTATAATAAACAAATACAGTACTTATGTGCAGTATGTTGAATGTATACTGTATATCTGTCTTGTCTTATCTTTCCATTCCAACAATAATTTACAGAAAAGTATGGCATATTTTAGAGCTGGTTTGAATTGCGATTAATTACGATTAATTAATTTTTAAGTTATGATTAACTCGATTAAAAACTTTAGTCGTTTGACAGCCCTACAAAATTTTCATTTTAATGTAGAATTCATAGATGTCTAAAGGAAAACATGTCTCCAATGGTGTTTTTATTTGAAACATAACGTAAAAAAATCAATTAAAAAAATTATAATTCATGGACAGACACACAACGCACTACAATCAATTTATTTTTCCTTTCATGTCATGAAAAACACAAATATGACCAAAAACATAGAAAAACTACTTTAAAGTGTACTTCCAATTGTCAGCTGAAAAAAAAGGTGGATCAAGAAAATTTGCATTCAAACGTGTTTATGTTCCACTCAGGATTAGATTTAAATTAGAATTTGAACTTTTTGTCCGAGACGCCATGACAGCTCAAGCGCACAGCCATATTTGGTTGTGACCTAATGTCGGCGAGGGGCAACTGTGCCATTCATTGAGATGCTGCTTCAGTGGTTCTTAACTTTGGTTCTATCGAACCCCAGGGGTTTGGGGAGTCACTCTAAGGGGTTCGGTGAAGGTTAAAACACACGGCGCCCTATTTTTGGACACTGACTAAATCTAGGCAAAGTAGCGTTTTAGACCAGGTTTTGGACTGGTTAGTCTACAATATACAGGCTTTATTCCAGTTCTTTCAATTGCTAGTCCTCTATCTGATGGGAGGAGAAGCTGGTTTGCTCAGTGGAAGGTTGACTCTCACTTGGTATGAGGAAATACAACAGCAACTGCGTTGACATTAAAAAAAAAAAAAAAAAAAAACATTTGTGTCGCATTTTACGCCATGAAAATAGTATGTGAAGCAAGGATGCGATAGAATGAGAGTGTCGATATGAAAACAAAAATAGAAACAGTGTGAAATGAATTGAGTTTAATTTCATTTTCCAATGTCAAAAGGCAAAATTATTTGTTGTAAATTCACACTTTTTATTGGATTTGTGAAAAGATTCATGAGATGTAAACATGACAGAAACTGCACGGTCAAGGTTAATACAACCAAGCAAGTTTAATATTGAACAATATAAGAGAAATTCCTCTAGATTTAAATGAAAAATTCTAAGCATTGGGCCAGTCTTGGTTTAGTTGCCTAATAATCCTGCAGGCATAAAGATAAAAACATACATTTTGCCCTGTTTAAAACATGCTGTTAAAATTAGAAGAAATTTGAATAGAAATTCACTTAGGTTTTAGCTTTCTAGCTTAGATATATCGATTTGGAATTTTAGGGGAAAAAAATATATATGTATAATTCCAAAGGGTTCGGTTAATGCGCATGTGAATCTCACGGGGTTCGGAACCTTTAGCAAGGTTAAGAAGCCCTGTCATAGCTCATAGAGGATTCTGAACTAATGGCTGAATGCAAAAACAAGGATAAATACTAGAGGTGTGCGAAATTTCTGATTCTTAGATTATGCGCAATTTGGGTGTGGAAGATTCGAGAACGATTCACAAACATCCAAATTCCGATTATTGAAATATGTCAAGTAATGTGGAACTAAAACACAGCGCGGTCTTCAGGATGCAATGAGAAACTAACCGCATTGCTCCCTAAGAGTAAACATCATGCTTGTCATTACCCCGGTAATGACAATGCTCAACTCACGGCTCTGGCTAAACTCATGAAAAAAAAACAATAATACCTGACTGCTGCCGACAGCCGCTGCAAACTACGTCCACATCATGCTACAGTATATAATAGATATCATATGTATATAGAACTAGATGCAAAATGACAGACTCGACGGCGTTAGCAGAACATATATTGAAAACGAGATGCAAATGACAAACAGCCGCTATCGTAAAACAGTAGACTTCTCTAGAAGGTTCTGTTGTAGCGAACCTAATTAACTTATCTAAAATACTCCTAAATCGGCAAAATCTTGACTAGAATCTATCTTTAAAACAGTTTTAAAACTTTCACATGTCGAAAGTAGACAGAAGAGAAATTATTGAATAACGGGAGCAATTTTACCAGCTTTAACGGTTGATTCACAACATTAAATGAATTGAATGTACAGTAGTTTAAAGCTGCTGATACTGAATGTGGACTTGAGTTTTATTTACTGCTTTGAACTGCTAACTTGATACTGAAATAGTCGTTTATTTAAGTCTGAGAGGCTTTTTGTAGAATTTTTGTAACTAATGTACAAAACATTAAAAGCAGCTAATAGCTTAGGGGGGTTTGTGGGTGTCATCAATAATCGATTTATAATCGAATCGTAGCCTCTGAATCGTAATCAAATTATTAGTTGCCCAAAGATTCCCACCTCTAGCGAACCTAAATAACTTTTTAAGTAAAATACTCTTTAATCGTCAAAATCTTGACTTGAATCTATCTTTAAATGATGAAACAGTTTTAAAAACTTTGACATGTCGAAAGTAGACAGAACGGAAATTATGGAATAACTGGAGGAATTTTAATACTTTAACTGTTGATTTACAACATTAAATTGATTGTAGTCTAAAGCTGCTGATACAGAATGGGGACTATTATATTTATTGTTTTCAACTATTAACTTGATACTGAAATAGTCATTCATATAAGTCTGAGAGGGTTTTTGTACAAGTTTTTAAACTAATGTACGAAACATTAAAACCGGGGGGCGGGGCATCAATAATCCATCTATAATCGAATCGGAGCCTCTGAATCGTAATCGTAATCGAATCGTTAGGTGACCAAAGATTCCCACCTCTAGTAAATACTACTTTTGCATGCCTAACATGTTCATCCAGAACGTTCTTTTGATTGTGGAATAGATGACAATAACAACAATCCATCATATCACTCAATAGCAACACTTTTTGTTTTGTTTTTGTTTTTTTTTCAAATTTTCGTCTTAGTCTGATGTACGAAAATACTTATTAGACTTAGCCATATTTTAGCCAACTCAAAATGTGTTTGTGTTCTTCTCGTGTTCGTTGATGAAAACTCAGAGATATTTAATTTAGGTGTAGGCCATGTCTACAACTAGCAAGTGTTTTTTTTTTATTTATTTTTTAAACCGACTATTCTGCCCTAATATGTCGGGGGAAAAAATAATTACTTCCACACAGCCAACCGCATTCATTCATTTTCTAGTACATTCATAACAATGCGCGAAAAATAATTGTCCACAATACACCTATCCTTCTCATGTGTTCTTCAATATAAAGCACAGCAAGAGTTTGTAAAAAAAAAATGGAAGCAAAAAAGTACGTAATTTACTCCAAATGTAAACATTGGTCTCGTGTGACGTAGGGAAAAAGTTTGTCGCAGTCAGTGACGTTTCCACAGTTAAATCTTCGGTTAACAGATTGCGCCACAAACAAAGAATTCGCACAGCTTCGTTTTGGGCGCAGTTTTCAAAAACCCTCATTTAAATGCGCATGTGGATGAAAGGCCAAACCCTAGAAAAAAGTTCTCCTTTTTGCCAACAACCCTGCTACGTGTAGACATGGCCTTAGTCGACGCATACTCAGAATGTTTTTGTCTGCAAAATTGAAAAGCACATATATTGTAGCTCTACAAGGACAACGCCAACTTGGTGATGATATTACACACTCAGTAGGAAAACAGTACATTATTTTCAATTTTCAATTAGACCCACCTGGATGCAGCAAACTGTATGTTAAAAAAAAAAAAAAAGTAGCCCGAGAGTTTTGATGATCAGTCAACACAGACCTTTCAAGGCTAAAGCAACATTGCAAATTCTCTTGCCAAAATACGAAAAAAGATCTTACCATATGTTTCAAGACAAGAAAGCCAGGAGAAGGCACCGGTGAGTGGGGGTGGGTGCAGTACGTCACATGAGTGACACAACAAAAAACTGCTACAATGAAGGGTAACTGCATATACAATGAGAAAATGTCACACATTTTCGTGCCGTTGTCTCGTCAGACGAAAATGGACATTCATCCCATCATTTTAGCTTGTTATCTTCTCTTCATCCTCATGAAAAAATTATTCCTCCACAAAATATTTTCGTTATCGTCCTTGTTGACCAAAACAACAAAGAATAGTAACTAGTGGGTGCAACAGAAGCCCAGTCAACGCCATGTCGCTACATCCGTTCCTCAAATGGGGCGTGCATGAAAATTAACTAAGGGGATAAATTTGGCTAGATCATAGACTTCATAATGTATTGACGTGACACATTTGCCATTCACTGCGTCACACTTTCCCGAAGGGGGCCGTCCCACACTCCGCTTAATCTATTAGCAGTGGCGGCCGCTAATTTGCTTACTGACTAGCATCATAGTTCCCTATATCTATGTAAAATAAATGCTAACTGCACGTTTTTTTTGTGTGTGCTTTTAACCAGGAATGGAGGCTGTTTTACGTACATATCTATAAATAATTCAGGGATTTAAGCATTTATTCACGAGAATTTTCAACGGAAAGAGCTTTTTATTTTCATATGGCCGCTGCATTTGTTTACTGAGTAGCATCATAGTTTGCAATATTTACCTAAAATAAATGCGACCCTCGTGAGGAAAAGCGGCATGGAAAATGAATGAATGAATGAATGAAATGCTAACTGCATGTTTATATTTTGTGATTTTTTTAGGGCTGTCAAAATTATCGCGTTAACGCGCGGTAATTAATTTTTTTAATTAATCACGTTAAAATATTTGACGCAATTAACACACATGTCCCGCTCAGACAGTACTCTGCCTTTTGATAAGTTTTACAGCAAGGCTTTTTGTGCTGTGAATTCTTGTGGTCGCTTTGCGACATGGTTTATTGTTTTCTTGCCAGTTCAATATGGCTGCACGACGTCTCGGGCTGACGCCTACGTTGTAATGTTGTGCTTATATGATCCTTGGACAAGATTTGTCCGTAAGTATGGTTGTGTACATATTATGTTAGTAAGCGAAATGTTATATTTTTTGTATGAGATGCTTTTTGTTTATGTTTAGTGAACCTGTATAGCGTGCCAAGCTAACGCTGTTGCTAATGCAATGCTTGTGTACTTTTTTTCTTGTAGTTTTACAACGGTCTAAAGAGGACAATGGCTTGATGCCATTTTATTAATAAATTAGATGAAAAAGGAAGAAGTCTGATTATTGAGGTGTCGTTCACTAGCTGTCTAGCTTTGGAAAAAGTAGATGCTTCGGAGTGAGGACAGCATAGACAGATTTAAATGACAGTAGAGTGAAATGCCCGCTACAGTCCTTACGTACCGTATGTTGAATGTATATATCCATCTTGTGTCTTATCTTTCCATTCCAACAATTTATTTTACAGAATATATATATATATAATTTACAGAAAAATATGGCATATTTTATAGATGGTTTGAATTGCGATTAATTGCGATTAATTACGATTAATTAATTTTTAAGCTGTAATTAACTTGATTAAAAATTTTAATCGTTTGACGCCCTAGTTTTTTTGTTTTTTGCTTTTAACCAAGAATCAAGACTTTTACGTCCATATCTATGAAGAATTCAGGGATTTAAGCATTTTTCACAAGAATTTTGAATGGAAAAAGCTCTTTGTTTTCATATGGCCGCCGCTGCATTTGCTTCCTGACTAGCATCATAGTTCGCAATATTGACGTAAAATAAATGCTAACTGCACATTTTTTATTTTATTTTATTTTATTTTTTTTGCTTTTAACCAAGAATTGAGACTGTTTTACATCCATATCTATTAAGAATTCAGGGATTTAAGCAGTTATTCACAAGACTTTTCAACGGAAAAAGCTCTTTGTTTTCATATAGCGGCCGCTACATTTGGTTGATGACTAGCATCATAGCACGCAATATTTATGTAAAATAAATGCTAACTGCATGGTTTTATACTTTTAACCAAGAATTTGGACTGTTTTACGTCCAGATCTATAAAGAATTCAGGGATTTAAGCTTTTATTCACAATAATTTTCAACGGAAAAAGCTCTCTGTTGGTGATATGGTAACTGCTAATTTTCTTCTTGAATAGCATCATAGTCAGCAATATTTACGTAAACTAAATGCTAACAGCATGTTTTTTTTTTTTTTTTGCTTTTACCAAGAATGGAGACTGTTTTACGTCCATATCGATAAAGAATTCAGTGATTTGAACATTTATTCACAAGAACTTTCAAGCTCTTTGCATGTGTTTCAACTCGGTCAGCTTTGACGGGAATAGGCCCCCTATGAATGGGCCCCGTGTCTCGTCAATACATTATGAAGTCTACGGCTAGACATAAATATTATCACACCTGATATTCATCAATTCATACAATATTTCTCCAGGAACCATATACTGTTTATTTTTTCAGCTGACCACTTTTAACTTTGTATTTAAAGGCACTCTTACATTTGTTTCCAGTAAGCATCCATAATTGTGATCTAGCATTGCTCAGCAGATTTCTCAACAGAGTTGTTAGAAGCTGCAAAGTCATTCATGTTTCAAGTGCCCCCATAGGTTCCCTCTCATTTGCTGTTATCTACATTATAATGTCTCCTGGCACCAAAATAGCCATTTTCAATAATTAAAGCTGACTGCTTTACTTTTTGATGAGCACCAATATGTATGCTACATTTGTGTGTTCGTACTACGACTGTGTGGAAGACAAGATAAAAGCCTTGTATAAACCACAATACTTCCATGGAAAGCTGGACCATAGTTGATACACTCATGTAAGAGTCAATATACTAAGTGGGAAGTGCTGTCTACATATGCACGTGTCCCTTTCCAATTCTTTTCAGAGGAGAATAAGTATAAAACAATAGCTTTGGGAAGCACATAATTTCAGTTCCCTCCACAATATTCACAACCATTTTCAGAAACCAACTGAGGTGTGAGTGCCGAAGAGGTGGAACAATATAATTGGTTTGTGGGATTTGCACCGTTTCCCTTTGTGCCTCTTCTTGCGTCATTTCTTTATTTTGTTCTAGTAAGTTTAAACTAGAGATGAGGAGGAAATGCTTTCCCAGTAGGGGCTTCAGACAGCTAAAGGTCTCACACTCATACTTAATAAATTCAACATGAAAGTGGAGCAGGAGCCTCTCTGGCCTGCTGATTTGGAGGACTGTCTGCGCTTGAGGCTTTTTGAACTACGGTATTAAATAATTTCTATCCGAGTCTGAAACACAAACACATGAAGGCAAACAAATATTTACGATGGACTTTGCAAACGGGTAATTGTACTGTCTGAGACTTGCTCAGCTGAGGTAGCTGACTGATATTGTTTGCCATCTTGACCAGCACAAAGCTGGCATATTTGGAGTCCATCAAAAAAGATAAGAAATCAATGACTTTTGCTCCTCGTGTTTGCAAGTGTGACAGATGAAAATATTTGGCTGTATTAAAATGCAGATTTCAATCATTTATACTCCACTGCAAAACCTGTATCCCGTCTAAGATCAAATAAATGCAGGTCAGCCGGAATTGCAATGTCACTTGAACAGATGGTGATTTTGGCTTTATTCAAGTAAACAACATACTATTTGATATCTGTCATCTCTTTAACATATCACAATGCATGCACATGGAACATGCAACTTTACACTATACATATACTATGGGCTTTTCTTTGTTGTTTGAGTACTGGGGAATATTGTAGGAATAGGCATGGTTATACCTACAAACAGTTTAATGGTGAACTTGGGAAAAAAAAAACATTAACAATTTACACTTAGCATATTTTCTTTATTATTTTCGTAAATTGTATAGAACAGCCTACTCTGGATATACAGTACACATAAGTTTTATTTCTGTTCTAGGCTCATCATCACACATTGTCTTATGTACAATTACATACTGATCCACGGATAGAAAGACTTTTTTATTAAGAGTTAAGATAATTTGATATGAAAACCCCTTTTGATTTTTTCGTTTTTATTAGGGCTGTCAACTTTATCGCGTTAACGGGCGGTAATTAATTTTTTCAATTAATCACGTTAAAATATTTGACGCAATTAACGCATGCAGGGAATGACCCGTTCATGCGTTGCCTCAAACAGAATTAAAGCCGTTTTAGCACATTTAGAGCGAAAAGGCAGAGAAATGCGAGTGGACACAGGCGTTCACTGTACCGCGCCTTTTATTGGCTTAAAGTTTGGCAGCCACTACTAACAGTCATGGTTGCCCAACTTCCATCAATCATTTGGGCGGAGCAAAAGACGATGGTTTTCCTAACACGCTTAATAGAACACAACGCAGAACATATTGTATACCATTTGCAGCCAATACTGATAGTCATGGTTGCCCAACTTCCCATCATGCATTTGGGTGGAGCAGGAGAGGATCTTTTTCTTAACATGCCAAATTGAACACAACTCAGAACATACTGTATACCATTTGCAGCCGCCAATGACAGTCATGGTTGCCCAACTTCCTATTATGCATTTGGGCGAAAAGGAGACATTCTTTTTCTTGACACGCCTATTTGAACACAACACAGAACATACTGTATACCATTTGAGTCCACCACTGACAGTCATGGTTGCCCAACTTCCCATCATGCATTTGGGCGGAACAGTTAAGTCGCTACAGTATCATTTAGTGAAAGCAGAACAAAAATAATATTCCTATCTCTCAAAAAAATATAATGTTCACAAAAAGAAAAGCGCTCAATGCAAAGAGAACTGTCATTCCCAATCAAAATAGCTATGCAAAATACACATAAAACTTATTCAGTCTTTCAGACTTTTTTTTAGATCTCGAATTAATTTAAAATTCGCCATTGACACCTTGTGGTGTATTTCAATCACTACCTTACGTATTTAAAGACACTGTGGAAGAGCGGCAGGGAGCCCGATGTGACATCACCACTCGGCGACGTCAACAATGGCGAGCTATTAGTTTATTTTCTGATTAAAAACTTTACAAATTTTATTAAAACGAAAACATTAAGAGGGGGCTTTAATATAAAATTACTATAACTTGTACTCAAATTTATCTTTTAAGAACTACAAGTCTTTCTATCGGTGGATAACTTTAACAGAAAGAATGTTAATAATGTTAATGCCATCATGTGGATTTATTGTTATAATACACAAATACAGTACTTACAGTATGTTGAATGTTTATGTCCGTCTTGTGTCTTATCTTTCCACTCCAACAATTATTTACAGAAAAATATGGCATATTTTAGAGATGGTTTTAATTGCGATTAATTACGATTAATTAATTTTTTAGCTGTGATTAACTCGATTAAAAATTGTATTCGTTTGACAGCCCTAGTTTTTATACAATTTGTAAAATTAGTTTAGTTAGTAGGTCGCCATTGTTGACATGGCAGGGCGGTGACGTCACATGGTTACACTGCCCAGATTCCAGAGTATGACTCCAGCTACATAAACATGTCATCTGTTAAACCCTTTTAATTTGAACCCGAGATGAACATTAATGAGCATGACAGCAATGTTGATATTTTACAAAACGAGCAGCAAAAGCAAAATGAACAGGAAAGGCAGGATGGGACGAGACGAGAGTATAACAAAACCATTGTTCTGCCAAAATGTGTTACACCAGCTAAGCATCCTACAAGAGGCAAATTTGACACCCAAAGTCCTACCGTCCGCTTTCAGCTTGTTTTGTTTAGATGCATACAGACAGAACATACTAAAGATGCCTTAAGACACTAGAAGTCCCGGGGGGGTTTTGGGCTAAAAGAAAGACCTGAAAGGCGTCAAATGACCCTGATACCAAAATGACTACTTGGCTTTTTCAAACAAAAGACCACTCAAACAAGCAATGCAGCAGACTTACACACTCCTGTGGAGTCGCTTCCTAGGTGTTGAAGGGGGCGGGGTTCATTCTGGATAGCTGCAATTAGCATCTTGAATATAAGAGAGATGGGTGGACTTCTTGGTAGGTCTTGCAAAGGAATTGGCTCACTCTCATGTCGGCGCAAAGAAGGTGCAGAAGGGAAAATTGCTTCAGCTACAACCTCCAACACCTAGCCCAGGGAAAAGGGCGAAGTGTCATTTGTCACCACTTAAAAAATGTTTTGCTTTGCTTTTTATGACACCGTCCCTTGTATAGGCAAACTGCAGCTTTTGGAATATGTTGTTATGATCGTGGGCTGAGAACCCTCAAAACAGGCACGGGAGATAACGAGGATCTGAGTTCAAGCAGTTTATTGTTCACAGGGCTGTGGAGTCTGGCGTGAAGATTCCGGACAAAGGTACAAATAACGAGAGGCATAGGCGAGATCCTGGAACAAAGCAAATAAGTCGATGATCAGTTGAGTCCACACAAAAATATTCAAAACGCGAGAGGGCACTAACAGTGAAATGAAGAGACGATCCAGCGACGTGGTGGAGCTCTGGCTGGCTTATGTAGGCTGTTGATGATGATTGCAGACAGCTGACGTCACACCACCCGTCAGGTGCTGATACTAATTGAATGACAGGCACTTGCCTAGCCAGGGGCCTGACATATGTAAAAAGGTTGTCCACCCGATTGCCTGCCTGAGCACTGTCCGAGAAAGCCAAGGCAGTCCTGCCCTGCAAACGCTCAAGATGCTAATTGGAGCAACCTCAATGCTAAAAAAAAGATAAGCCGTTTAGGGTTAGATGACCCTTCTGTGGCTACAAAGGGATTTGTACCAACTGGTCCAGCTTTGGTAGTTCTAGTGGGAAAATACTTAAATGTAGTTATAACAAATAAGGGTGGTTTAAATACGCTACGTGAGTAATGTGGTCGACAGATCAACAATCTGCTTTAAAGCTACCATAAGAAAACACAATGCTTAAAAGTATGAGGGGGAAACATGCAAAATTTATTTTGAGACAATGAAAAAGTGATAGAAGACTCAATAAAAACACAAATATTAAGGAATTGCCGTTTTTAACCGATGTGCGCATGTGTTGGACATCTTGCCGCGTAGAAGGAATTGAAGTCTAATGACAGTGACAAACTACGTCATCACCCCGAGCGTCCATTGTGCGCATATAGCGTGGCGCCCTCCGTAGGTCAAAACATGCACTAAGTATGAGAGATTTTTAAATCAATGGGAGTATTTTATTTTTCTGATAACATATTTTAGTAAAAGAGAACAATTGTGGATTATTAGAGCCTACAAGTCTTTAAGTTCGAGGTTCCCTTTTAAACTTTGTCGGTGTTCTATTATGTCGGTTGCTATGTACTTCCCTGCAATGAGAACATATAGAAATAGGTCTTTTCAAATCTTCCCAGATGCTCAAGAGTGAGTGTTTAGTGTCTCGATGTGCACTTACAGAAGCACTGTATATCCAATCATCTTTTTTGTCTCCTCCGCCCTCCTCCTGCTTCTCCCCATTCCAGCCTACCTCACTCCATGTTGAATAATAGAAATGCCAAGTGATGAGAGCTCAAACATAAAAAAGCCCATTTCCCAGCTTGACAGAGCAATTTACCTTCCCCATATTCACTCGCTCACGTAATTAAAAGTGTTGGATTGGACTATCTTTGTCCCAGAGGTGACTCTCCTCTTCGACACAGACACACATGCACGTGCACACGCATGCGCAAGCAGACACACACAGTGAGATAACATAAGAATGTCTGCTTTGTGACCAGTACAAATTTTCTGTCATATCTGTACGCACTGAACACACACATTCCCCATGCTTAAATATAGTTTATTGGTCACTACCAGTAAATTCGGTGTCATCACATATTTTTCAGATGAGAGTTGCTAAAGTAAAAATTGCCACTGCAGTGAGTTTACACTTTCAACATGTAATTGTCATGATCTAACAAGATAATGTGCTCAAATACATGTTTTACCAAGTTGCCCTCAATAGTTAATATCCTGATGCAGGAATGTTTCTTTACTCTCCCTGAATGTTCCCATGAATGACATCATCCAATTCATCATGCTCATGACACGTTGCAATGTATTGATTTGCCCTGAAAATCACCCTCTTCTCATGTAATTGGCAGTCATGATTCTTTTGTGTCCTCACGGCAAAAAAACGACAACAAAAATTATACATATGGCGGAAAACACAGACAAGACTGAAAAAGCAGTTTCTGATCTTGCACTCCTCTTGAAAAGAAACTGCTGTATTTTAAGCCAAAAGAGCTGTTGTGTTTGATAGAACAATGTCTATATGCTGCAATAGCAGATTTAACCCCCGTTTACAGACGTCGCGCAACCACTTTTGTTTCAACCCAGCCATAAAACGAAGGTAATTAATTATATTTATTATTCAAAATGTCTGTCATTTTTAGCTTACAATCATCAATTGATGTCTAGTATTTCGTTTTAATAAAAAAAACGACTTTGAAAAATTATTCACTCGCATATTTTAAACTTTAAACATGACGTCACAATGAAAAAAATGGTGTCTGTAAAAAGGTCACGGATATCTACCTCATAACTATCGCTTTTTGTTACTGTCTCGCTCCCACTTGGCCCTTTATGGAGTCGGTTTGATACCAGTGCTATGAAGAAATGCTGTATTGTGAGATGCTGAACCGGGTGACGTCATCCTCGCATTCCTCCTCAAAACAGGAAGTTATTCACTTTCATGGCGCTGGATTAAAAAAATTGAAGAAATACACACAGTCGATTGCAGTGACACATGCAGCGATCCAAAACCAGATTTAGGTTGAAAAGTAAGAAAGCTTTACCGCATACAAACAGGAAGGATTGTCACAGGAGTGATTTATTCGAGGATTCAAGATAATTATCATATTTTTCGTTTTTTCACAAGAATTTTCAACGTACAAAACTCTTTGTTGTAAGGCTGCCGCCACATTGTCTAACAGACTGTGTCATTGTCATTAGAAAATCATACTTATATAATCACACTGTCATGAGCATTAATGAATGCTTATAACAGATATCATTTACTGTTATCCAGCAAATTATCTCACTTTTGAATGGATGTAAAAGATCCGAGCTAGACATAAATGGAGTTAGTTATATAGTTTGTGGGATGACACTTAATGACATCTGTCATAAGAATTCAGTAATGCCCAGGATAGTGCCATGTCATAAATATGATGGTCTTATGACGCTGCTGTGATATAGTGTTACATATTAACTCAAATCAACAAATAAGCCTCACTGGACTATAAACCACAGGTATATGGACAGATAAGTATTATATATAGTTGAAATATAGATCATGTATAGTTAAGCCATCCACTCTCCAGATTATTTCCAGTTTCTATAAGGAATATAAAGCAGACATTAACTAATTAACACAAAGAGGAAGGTCATGCCTCTTTCCTTGTAAAACAGATTCATGAGATGACCTCCTGGCAGCTAATGACTTCACCCCTTCCTCCATGGGGATTCCTTGACGGTGACATAACGGGCTGATGATGCACCTGCGTCTATCGATTTGACTAGCCTTCAGAAAAATGTGGCGATGTGCAGTACTACACGATGAAAGAGTGCTATGCCTGGCACCACATTAGAGAGGCTTCATATTTAATTCACTCAACATTTAGTGCACTTAGAGGTCAGTGGGGAAATGGCACCATATTACTTAATGAAATTGTCTTTGGTGTTTTGTCATCTTTGAAGTTGTTAAAATAGCTAACAAAGGCAGCATACAGCAGGAATAATGGAAGGGTGTTGAAATTTACTCTTACATTTGGCCTTCCTGGCTGATGTGTGTTTTGAGTTTTTACAATGCTGTTTTACGCAGTTTTGCCAAGGCAAGTGTTTAAGCATATCACTGTTAAAGAAGGAAATACAATTATTTAGAACTTCACATCAGAATAGTCCAGTGTGGTGATGATATTATCCAAATTTCATATTAATCTTGGTACATAAACCAATATTGATGGTGACCATGTAATATTAAAAAGTATCTGGATTGTATCTGTATCGAAAATACTGGACGCTCTATCACTTGGACCACATGGGTGTCAAATTTGGCAATATCGCAAGAGGGCGCAAGAACATGGCAACACGAATGAAAGTGTCTAATGCATGTAATTTATTGTCGTTCCAGGACCTTGTTTGTAAGTTGAAATGGTTGTATGTCGAGCAGGATTTTCCCATAAGAATACATTATAAGTCCATTAATTCGTTCCACAGCCCAAAAACCTACACTAAATCCTTAATAAATGCTGCTGGTATTATTGCAAATAACATGTGTCTAAGCCAGGGGGTCCCCAAACTTTTTCCTGTGAGGGCCACATAACTCTTCCGTTCTCTGATGAGGGGCCTGGGTCAGTTTGTAACAGAAAAAGTGTGACAATTGCAGGAGTGCCTAAATGTAAAAATGTATTGTTTTTCAGAAAGCCACAGTCAAATAACCCTTTCTGGATTCCTCACGGAACAAAAGTAAATAAAACACTATTAATTAAATAGATAATAACCAAATAACCCTCTCTGGGTTCTTCACAGAAAAAAAGCCAGGAAATAAAGAACACAAGTAGGGAAAAAAAAAAAAATGTTCAGGGGCCGGACCAAATGTGGAGGCCCGCGGGCCGTAGTTTGGGGACCCCTGGTCTTAGCGTTCGTATGTCGAGGTACCACTGTCTTTACAACTTTTACAACTTCACACCAGAACCAGTATGGTGATGATGCTATCCAAAGTTGATATTCATCTTGCCACATAAACCAAGATTGATGGTGTTCATGAAAACAAAAGCCGAAAATTAAAAAAAATAAATAAAAAAAAAAAAAAGCGGGGGCAAAAGAGTAAATCAATTATGAAATGAATACACATTGCTCTACGTATTGAGAATCATACTTCAATTCAATTCAGTTCAATCGAGTCAATATGATACACGATCAGATACAGTAGATTAATTAGATGAGTTCACGTCCTGGGCATCCCCTATCTTTAGACCCTCCATGGCGGCAAGGAAAAACTAAAAAAAAACTCCATGGGCAAAAAGAGAAACCTTGGGGAGAACCACAGTCAGGAGAGATCCACTCCCAGGATGGACAGGCTATAGAAGCACCAGGACTGATGATGGGTATTAGCAGAAGGAGTTCGTTTGTAGAGACGCAATGGGGTGAGAGAACTTGAGGGGGTCCTTCTAGCCAGATGAGACTGGGAGGGCGGCGAGGACGTCCATCCAGCCAGGGGTCAGGATAGTCTGGCGGCTGCGGCTAAAAAATAGCCCTCCCCTAGAGGGGAGAGGGGGACGGGGACACCGGGTGACTAGTGATGAAGAGAGTAGTCAACTTGATATTAAAATTAGAAAAGTGAAATAAAGTAAAGACAAGTGGTGGGTAAAGTGAGAAGCAGGGGATAGGAGTCAGTGGCTGTACTTCCCCGGGCATTATAGCTTCTAGTGCAGCTTAGACTGAACTGTGAGTCCAGTCTGTTTTCAACTAGCCTGACCATAAGCTTTTTCAAATAGGAACGTTTTTAGTCTAATCTTAAATGTACAGACTGTGTCGGCCTTTTTAATATTAGCTGGAAGCTGATTCCATAAGACAGGAGCTTGGTAACTAAAGGCTCTAGCTCCTACTGTACTTTTAGAGACCCTGGGAACTACCAGCAAACCTGCATTCTGAGAACTAAGTGTTCTGTTGGGGCGGTATGGAACCAGAGCATCTGTGAGATAAGATGGCCCCAAACCATCAATGGTCTTAAATGTAAGAAGGAGGATTTTAAATTCAATCCTAAACTCGACTGGAAGCCAGTGAAGGGCTTGGAGCACAGGGGTGCTGTGCTCTCTTCTATTAGTTCCTGTTAAAAGTCTTTCAGATTTTATAGGGAACTTTTAGGACAAGCTGCGAGTAAGGAGTTACAGTAATCCAATCTAAATGTAACGAACGCGTGAATTAATTTTTCTGCATAGTATTTCTAATTTTGGCTATGTTGCGCAGGTGAAAAAAGTCTATTCTGCAGGTTTGTTTAATTTGATATTTAAATGATAGGTCTGGGTCAAATAGAACTCCTAGGTTTTTAACTGTGGTGCTGGAGGCTACACTCACATCGTCCAGAGTGACTATCTTACATTAGAACATTTTAAAGTGAGGATTTGGAATTTTCCACTGGAGAACAATATATTTTTCCAGAACTATCTCGATATGTGATAGTATTCTTGATATTAAATATTACTAAACTAAACTAGTAAATGTAATATTAAATAGTATCTGAAATTGTATCGAAAGTACTGGCTCCTTTACCACTTGGACCTCATGGATGTCAAAATAGGCAGTATCGCACACCATTATAGAGTGAGCAAGAACAAGGCAAGACGAATGAAAGTGTCTGATGCATGTAATTTATTGTGTATTGAGAACAAGGACATCACTGGGATAGGAAGAAAAAAATGTGTGAACGTGTGCAGAAAAAAGCAATTTGAGATTGATTTATTTGTTTCCATACAATTAAATACAGTATAATTGATGTTATTCCTGCCAAGCAAAGAGAGTTTTAGGGATGTGGTCACAATCTGCTAAATTTATGCAGTACTCTATTTGTTTTCAGAAGTGTTTCAGGGTTTAATTTTACTTAAATACCTCCTACCACTATTTTTTAAGGACCATAACACTTTCAAATCCTATAGTATATATCTCTTTGTCCCCCAAACTTTTTCGCACTCTTGTCTGGATATGTGGATGTAACCGTTGCTCGATTAGATGTCAGCCCGGAATGGAATAATGATAGAGAGATCCCCTTGTCACGAGACAGCTTTTTCTTGTTTGTCTGCCTCCACCAAGGTTGTCTTTGCCTGTGACTACTTTTGATCAATGGCTTCATTTGCTGTGTTTTTCTGTGTAACAGGCCAAATACGAGACTGATGAGTGAAGAACAAAAACAAAAAGAAAAGGATTGAATGAAAATAATCTAACAATCAGGGAAAATCAAATCGGGAAAAATCTTTCAGATTAGTTTATGTTTGTCAGGCACTTTTGTTAACATAAAACAACACTATGTGACTTTTTAGTTTGGGACGATTTTAGCGACGCCGGTGTACAACGGCGGTAATGTTTTCCCTGAAGGAAGACTGTGTTTCCTATGAGGACCAGCGCACATCCGCACAGATTCGTAAAATCATCAATCAATCAAAAATGTTTCTCCTTGTCACCTGCAGATGGATTAAATGACATTTGAGTTGCAAGCGGCTGTGTGAAGGATGAATAGTAATAAGTAGAGGTGTGCGAAATTTCCGATTCTTAGATTATTCGCGATTCGGCAAACATCAAAATTCCGATTATTGAAATATGTCAAGTAAAGTGGAAGTAAAACACACTCAGCGCGCCGCGCGGTAATCGGGACGCCATGAGGAACGGAGCGAGAGTAGCTAAACATCATGCTTGCCTCAACTCACGGCTCTAGCTCAACTCATGCCGCGAGATAAAAAAACAACAACATACCTGACTGCTGCCGACAGCTGCTACAAACTACGTCCACATAATGGTACGGTAGATATCATATTTATATGGACTAGATGCAAAATAACAGACTCGGTGGCGTTAGCGGCACATGTACAGAAAGCTGGATGCGGGCATTAGTAAACGGCCGCCATCTTAAAGCAGTAGACTTTCCTGCAGGGCTGTTGTAGCGAACCTTCCAAGCGAACCTAATTAACTTTTTATCTAAAATACTCCTAAATCGGCAAAATATTGACTTGAATCTATCTTTAAAATAGATTTAAAACTTTCACATGTCGAAAGTAGACAGAAGGGAAATTATGGAATAACGTGAGCAATTTTAACAACTTTAACGGTTGATTCACAACATTAAATTAATTGAATGTAGTTTAAAGCTGCTGATACAGAATGGGGATTTGAGTGTATTATTTATTGTTTTTAACTGTTAACTTGCTACTGAAATAGTCGTTTATTTAAGCCTGCAAGCCTTTTTTTTTTTTTTTTTAATACAGTTTTTGTAACTAATCTACAAAACATTAAAAGCAGCTAATAAATCAATAATCGATTTATAATTCGAATTGTAGCCTCTGAATCGGAATCGAATCGTTAGGTGCCCAAAGATTCCCAGTTCTAGTAATAAGGTAATGAATCCGGTTGTGGCTAAACAACAGCATATGAGGTACCACTAGATGGCAATATTTAGCCACAATATACAAACTCACATTTATCCTTTAAGAATTACAAGTCTTTCTATCCGTGGATCCCTTTCACAGAAAGAATGATAATAATGTTAATGCCATCTTGTGGATTTATTGTTCTAATAAACAAATACAGTACTTATGTACAGTATGTTGAATGTATAAATACGTCTTATGTTTCCATTGCAACAATAATTTACAGAAAAATATGGCATATTTTAGAGATGGTTTGAATCGCGATTAATTACGATTAATTCATTTTTCAGCTGTGATTAACTCGATTAAAAATTTTAATCGTTTGACAGCCCTAATTAAAATTCATCATATAATAAACAGCTTACCCCAAATATAGATACCTCTTCACACGCACTCAGTGGATTAAATGAACATGTTGTCCAGTCATAAGGAAATACAATCGGCTTTTACTCTTTATTACCAAAGCACAACAAAAGCATTTCTCACTTTGAGTTGTTTTTCAGCATTTTAAAAGAACTGCTCTACAGTCCATTGTGTTTATGTCTGTTTGAAATTCTTGGTTCTGGACTCACATTAGAGAAGCCATTCATCAGATTGTTGTGGGGCAATTATACTTTGGGTTAAAAGTGGACCGAGCCACAAGATATATGTCGCTACCATCCGGCTGCTGGTCCATATTTTCATTGCTCCTCCAACATAACCCGAACAAGTGAGGCTCATAAGAAGTTGTTTCGTAGTTCAAGTAATTATCACGGATCTCAAGCTGTTGCAGGATGTTTCCCGCACCAGAGATGCCGTTCTTTATATCCACATCTACCTGATCTTCTAATCCTCATTTTCCTTCCACTCCCCTTCTTCTGCCATCCACAAATGAATGTCTTTGCTGTAGCAAATAGGCCTGAAATGGAAATGCCATATTTGATTCAACAATGGTGGTTCATATTTACTCTGTAAGACACTAGGCTAACACTTTCCTATACTATTATGTGTTTTCTCAAACTCAATGAAAGAACCATTTCATCATCCACCACCCAGTCACTAAACCTGAATTCCGTTCTCTTTCATCTGCTATTGTGCTTGAATGTGACACTTTTTTTTGTTTTTTGTTTTTTTTTGTAATGCTCTCTCCTCCACTCCATCAGGCTGTAATGCTAACATGGTATTTTACCAGGCACCAAGTAATAACAGTAATCTGGTGTCATTTGGTGTACTGTGAAAAGGTACATGTTGATAATGGTTGTATTATAATAGTTATCTGGTGCGGGTCACTATGAATCTGCTGTAAGCTATTGTTATTGCACTGCTCATTCTGGGAATGAAGAAAAAGATGCATTTAGTAGAGATATGTGTTTGCGTTAAAGCTGTAAATGGATGTTATTTGAAATAGCCTGATAGAGTATTTGGAAAATATACCATTTGTCACAAAAAAATGATTCTGCTTCATGTTCTTGTTTCGATGTATCTAATGAAACCGTGTTATAGGAAGCCACATATTTAAGAGCTAAAATTTTACATACCCTCATTTGCGTTGTGTGCATTTACTTGAATTACGTTGATGCTATTAAGGCCTCAGCCCTTTGCCCACGAGGTTGGCAGCATGAAACTGCACTAGACACACTTAACTCATTCACTCCCATCCATTTTCACCGGAGCAAGGCCCTTCGCTCCCGGCCGTTTTACTGGATTTTGACTGATTTTGCAAGGCCCACGGAAAATTCTGTTATGTTGCTGTATAAACATGGAACCCACCAAAAGAAAGATTACTCTTTTCTTTCAGCAGGAAAAAAAAAAAAAGTTCAAATCTTTTTCCATTCATTAGAAATCAGCATTGAAAATAGCTTAGTTTGAGCAATGTTCCATATTCTGATGAAAAAACAGAGACATTGAGCTTTTTGTGAAAGCATACATTTCAAACATAACTTTGACTTTAACGCAGCTATTTTTTGCTTTAGTTCCATCCCAAACATCTGAATAATGTTTTCCTTCTACAAAATAACATAAACAACAAGACAAATAGAGCTTTTGATAGCAAAGTAACAATTTACTTACACATAACTAACTGAGAGATGACGCTGTTGTGGCCGCTGCGACAGCCGACTAAACTTTTCCCTCATCGTTGCCTGTCTCATAAAGATGGATGTTTTTTTTCTCTCTCTCCGCGGGGTCTGCTCGGCAAGCAGCACTGACTCAATGGCATCGTCCGCTGTACTGGTGGTCCCGGTCATACTGCTCGGTCGTCCAGTGCCTCTAGGTTGTTATCCATTCGGTTTTCTTCCGCTGGCGCCCCGGCCGAGCGGCCTGGCTGTTCGTTGCCGTTGAATCAGTTTGAGGGTCTTACCAAATGCACTACTGCTATCCAGTGGCCAGTTTTTTTGCTTTAAAATTGATTTTCAGCTTTTTGCTTTGGAGCTAAATTGAATCAGAACCCAGAGATGTCTCTTGTAAAAAAAAAAAAAAAAAAATGCAAAAGACGTATGTTGGGTCTAAACTTACTATTGTACTAAGAAAGTAATAAAGGACCTGAGGGAGGGCGGAGAGAGAATCAGAACGGAGACAGAGAAAAGGTTTTACGCTGAGGGCCGTCAGGAGGAAGGTTGATGCGGAGCGAGTGGCTCACAACAAGCTTCTCTAACCTTCTCCTGAGGAGTGCAGCCTTTTATTGAAAAGTGGGAGAGCATTCATTGCACATGCGTAAGTTTTGTTTTATTGAGAAATAGCTGTTATTGTATCATTTACTGAGAACAGAAACTAGAATGAAACATTATGGTGACGTTTACTGAAAACAGAAACTTTACTCTTTTCATTGTGTAAGCACTAAAGCACAAGCGAATAGACTGTTACATGAGAAAACATAATTATAACACCTAGTTTTAAACACACATAATTGGTTTAATTATTGTAAATACTGTTAGTGTGCAAAAGCATTAAAGCACATCTTACAACGTATAAATACATATTTGGGACACTGAAACAATTAAAAATAGAACGTATTTATACGTTTTTGGGAGCAAATGAGTTAAACAAGGGAACAATAACTTACATTATGTAATTTTGGAACAATATGTTGCGTCCAAATGCTGAAGGTTTTAATCAAAACACCCAACACGAGGGAGAAGCGCTTATGTACTGAAACGATATCAAAGGATGGTTAGGATCTTAAAGGGAACCTCGGACTTAAGGACTTGTAGGCTCTAATAAGCCAGAATTGTTGTCTTTTACTAAAAGGTGTTATGACAAACACAAAATATTGATTGTTTTAAAAATATATAATATTAAATTCATGTTTTAACCTATGGAGGGTGCCATGTTTTATGCGTGCAATCGACGCTCAGGGTGATGACGTAGTTTGTCACTGTCACTAGACCAGTGCTTCTCAATTATTTTGTTACGCCCCCCCAAGGAAGACGTAAATGTTTCGCGCCCCCCAAAACTCTCTGCCGCCACTCTAAATAGTATAATTTGTCTATAAAATTACAATTATAAGTATGTCTCAGCTGAAAGACCCAGTGACGACCCATCTTCAGCTTTCGGGCAGAGGGTAACAGATTTTGATTTAAAATGTCCTGGTATTTCAAAGCATTCATGATGCCATGCACCCTAACAAGGTTCCCAGGGCCTTTGGAAGCGAAACAGCCCCGCAGCATCACTGACCCACCCCCATACTTCACAGTGGGTATGAGGTGCTTTTCAGCATGCGTATCTTTTGTGGCAAGCCAGACCCACTTGAGTGTTTGTTGCCAAAAAGATCTTGGTCTCATCTGACCAAAGCACATGGTCCCAGGCTTCAACTTCAAGTGGGTCTGGCGTGCCACGAGAGATGCGCATGCTGAAAAGCACCTCATACCAACTGTGAAGTATGGGGGTGGGTCAGTGATGCTGTGGGGCTGTTTCACTTCCAAAGGCCCTGGGAACCTTGTTAGGGTGCATGGCATCATGAATGCTTTGAAATACCAGGACATTTTAAATCAAAATCTGTTGCCCTCTGCCCGAAAGCTGAAGATGGGTCGTCACTGGTTCTTTCAGCAAGACAATGACCCTAAACATATGGCCAAATCTACACAGAAATGGTTCACCAGACACAAAATCAAGCTCCTCCCATGGCCATCTCAGTCCCCAGACCTTGTTTTGTTGGCAAAAGGGGGTTGTACAAAGTATTAACACCAGGGGTGCTAATAATTGTGACACACATTTGATGTCAAATAATTTTTTCTTTATGTGGGATTTTTCCCCCACTGAATAAATGCTCTTGTATTGAAGGTTGGATTTTTCTCTTTTTTTTCCATTAACGTCCCATATTATTTGAAAAAAAATATATATATATATTAGAAGCTAAAAAATACATCTTAACCAGGGGTGCCAATAATTATGGAGGGCACTGTATATATTGATCAATATTGAACAACAAATGTTGTTAATGCAAATGTTGAAGCATAGGCGACATCGAAGATGTTTGCGAATGTTTTAAAAACGGCAGTGTTGTTGTGCTGAACCAGAAACTAACTAATTCTAAGCGGACCAATTACAGTCCTTCGACGTTCACACCAATTCGCGTTGATGTGACTCATAGTCAGGATTTTTGGGAGGCGCATGTAAGGCTACGGCATAGGGTCGTAAATCAGGTCTGCATTAACTGCGTAGGTCTGCCGTCACTGCAACACAGAAGCGTAAATCAGCCTTAACGGTGAAGTTTGTAATGAACATCATTACTATGCATATTCCCAGTTAACAAAGTATAATGTTAATTGAGCAAATATGTTCTTCTTGTTGAGCATTTTTGGGCATTAAATTAAAAAGCTACTTTAGCTGCAGGTCAGCTGTTTCCAGTATTGCATTTGGACATACCGTATTGGCCCGAATATAAGATGGTGTTTTTTGCATTGAAATAATGACTGAAATAGTGGGAGTCGTCTTATATTCGGGGTCTAGACATTATACCCATTCACGATGCTAGATGGCACCATATATCATTGAAGCGATGTTCTGTCATGACAGATCTCAGCTACTCTCAAGTTTAACCAATTTGCATTATTTTATTGCAATGTTTTTCCTTATTCAGATTTGCTTCAAGACTACAGTTACAGTTAGACCTCACTTTGATGGTTAATGCAGTTATTGCAATTTTGTTGTTTTATCACATTAGATTGGTTTATTTACATTTCAAAAACCAGTAGCAATTCATTTACGAATGTGATTGCACTTTAGTTTACATATTTAAATGTTCACATATTAAGATTTGAATGCGGCAAAATAACATGCTTTTTCTCTTAGATATATTGTTATACCGTAATTTTTGCACGATAAGGCGCACCTGACTATAAGCTGCCGCACACCAAATTTGACACGAAAACGACATTTGTTCATAGACAAGCTGCACTGTACTATAAGCTACAGCCTTCCTCACTGTATTATGGGATATTTACAAAAGATATTAACCGGAAACACTTTATTTGACAGCAGCATCATAAGGCTGTCTAAGACCAAATGTACCACCGTGAAGCTTTGAACCAATTGGCTGCAAAGCGTAATTAATTGATAATTAATAAAAGAAGCTTCCTTTGGCCATCACTGTTCCCTTGGAGGAGACCGTCAACTTCTGCTACCACCTGCTGTCAACACTGTTGTCATCCAACATGCCTCTTAGCATGCATTGCAGCGCTACAGATATAAATAACAGTCAAAATTCATGTACTGTTCTAATTATTTCTTCAGTTACTGTTCCAGTAGTTTCATTAATTGCTAGTTATGGTATTTGGTTACACGTTATTTGACAGTGGCGCCATAAGACTGTCATTAGACAATCATAATTATGACATGAGACTGTCATGAGCATTAATGAATGTTTATAGAAGATGTGTTTTAGTGTTATCCGGCAAATTCTCATATTTTGAATGGATGTAAAACATCCAAGATGGGCACAAATGGAGTTAGTGACATAATTTGCCAGATGACACTTAATGACATCTGTCATAAGCATTCAGTAATGCCCATGATAGTGTCATGTTATAATTATGACGGTCTTATGACGCCGGTCAAAAAAAGTGTTAACTATTAACCCAAATAAACAAATAAGCCGCACTGGACTATAAGTTGCAGGATTTAAAATGAATGAAAAAAATAGCGGCTTATAGTCCGAAAATTACGGTAATCATTTTTTTGCAGATGTACTGTAATTATTTTCTTTATAAAAATTAATTTCGTGTTCAGAAAGTCTTTTTTCGAACTTGAGTCTGAAAAAAGAGGGGGTCGGCTTATAATCAGGGCCGTCTTACGGTATATTCGGGCCAATACGGTATTATTTGACCCTATGTCAGATCTAGTAGTATGAAAAGAGGGAGAAGAATAAAAAAAGATTTTTACACTAGTTGAGGTCTCCACTTGATCAAGTGTGTCACCAGTAGGGGTGTGACAAAATTTTGAAAGTGATATACAGTGCCTTGCAAAAGTATTGGGCCCCCTTGAACCTTGCAACCTTTCGCCACATTTCAGGCTTCAAACGTAAAGATATAAAATTTTTTGTCAAGAATCAACAACAAGTGGGACACAATCGTGAAGTGGAACAACATTTATTGGATAATTTAAACTTTTTTAACAAATAAAAAACTGAAAAGTGGGGCGTGCAATATTATTCGGCCCCCTTGCGTTAATACTTTGTAGCGCCACCTTTTGCTCCAATTACAGCTGCAAGTCGCTTGGGGTATGTTTCTATCAGTTTTGCACATCGAGAGACTGACATTCTTGCCCATTCTACCTTGCAAAACAGCTCGAGCTCAGTGAGGTTGGATGGAGAGTGTTTGCGAACAGCAGTCTTCAGCTCTTTCCAAAGATTCTCGATTGGATTCAGGTCTGGACTTTGACTTGGCCATTCTAACACCTGGATAAGTTTATTTTTGAACCATTCCATTGTAGATTTGGCTTTCTGTTTTGGATCATTGTCCTGTTGGAAGATAAATCTCCATCCCAGTCTCAGGTCTTGTGCAGATACCAACAGGTTTTCTTCCAGAATGTTCCTGTATTTGGCTGCATCCATCTTCCCGTCAATTTTAACCATCTTCCCTGTCCCTGCTGAAGAAAAGCAGGCCCAAACCATGATGCTGCCACCACCATGTTTGACAGTGGGGATGGTGTGTTCAGGGTGATGAGCTGTGTTGCTTTTACGCCAAACATATCGTTTTGCATTGTGGCCAAAAAGTTCAATTTTGGTTTCATCTGACCAGAGCACCTTCTTCCACATGTTTGGTGTGTCTCCCAGGTGGCTTGTGGCAAACTTTAAACGAGACTTTTTATGGATATCTTTGAGAAATGGCTTTCTTCTTGCCACTCTTCCATAAAGGCCAGATTTGTGCAGTGTACGACTGATTGTTGTCCTATGGACAGACTCTCCCACCTCAGCTGTAGATCTCTGCAGTTCATCCAGAGTGATCATGGGCCTCTTGGTTGCACTCTGATCAGTTTTCTCCTTGTTTGAGAAGAAAGTTTGGAAGGACGGCCGGGTCTTGGTAGATTTGCAGTGGTCTGATGCTCCTTCCATTTCAATATGATGGCTTGCACAGTGCTCCTTGAGATGTTTAAAGCTTGGGAAATCTTTTTGTATCCAAATCCGGCTTTAAACTTCTCCACAACAGTCTCTCGGACCTGCCTGGTTTGTTCCTTGGTTTTCATAATGCTCTCTGCACTTTAAACAGAACCCTGAGACTATCACAGAGCAGGTGCATTTATACGGAGACTTGATTACACACAGGTGGATTCTATTTATCATCATCGGTCATTTAGGACAACATTGGATCATTCAGAGATCCTCACTGAATTTCTGGAGTGAGTTTGCTGCACTGAAAGTAAAGGGGCCGAATAATATTGCACGCCCCACTTTTCAGTTTTTTATTTGTTAAAAAATTTTAAATTATCCAATAAATGTTGTTCCACTTCACGATTGTGTCCCACTTGTTGTTAATTCTTGACAAAAAAATTAAATTTCATATCTTTATGTTTGAAGCCTGAAATGTGGCGAAAGGTTGCAAGATTCAAGGGGGCCGAATACTTTTGCAAGGCACTGTATCGTGATACTTTGTATCCCAAAAGGTTATCGATATGTTCGTGTAAGAATCGAGATATCATTTAAAAAAGGTGTCAATGTCAAAAAAAAAAAAAAACTCTAAGGCCGCCTTGATGGTGCTCGACACCCAATCCATTTAGACTGGGAACGTTCGTTATTTGGAAACCAGAGCATTCACAGTCATTCTGTCAGATTTTCGGGGCATTTATAGGTCACTTGCTGTTCATTTTAGGGCATTTCCAGGTCATTTCCTGTTAAGTTTGAGTCACTGCCTATTCATTTGGGTGATTCCCAGGTCTGTAACACAAAATGAACAGGAAGTGACCCATAAAATATCCCAAAATCAACAGCAAGTAACTGAAAATCAACAGGTAAACAACCTTAAATGGCCCAAAATTACCTCATTGCCTGGCATTGGCTACTACTGACGGCCATAGACGTTCAATCCGTTTGAAGTGGGAGTGATGGCAGCGAATGAACGAATTCGCCCTCCCAGTTCAAATGGATTGGACGTCTACGCGTGATAAACTCATTCCAATTCACAGCAGAAGCTTGTTTTTCTGTTTATTAGTTGTTTTTAGAATATCCTAGAATGATTTCCTGACCAATGTATCGATAATCGTTGTACCGCCATATCGTCAGATCATCTTTATTGTGAACTTTGTATCGCAAACCGTAGTATTTTGAGGTACCAAGAGGTTCCCACTCCGAGTCACCAGTGTATATAGATGGTCTAATATTTCCAAAAATCAATTGCTCGGGTTTGTAAAACAAGCTTGATTACAAAAAACAAGCAAGAAATGTTTGGGAAAAACATCGGGTTTCATTCAGCGTGTGTTTGTTTACATGAGTTAGAGCTTCACTTGCAAGTATGCAGTGGCAAGATGTAAGCAACTGCCTCCACAAGCATTTGTCACAGTGGACATGTTCCTTTAATGTTAGGTTTCAGTCACAGACCCCTGTCGGGTATATCCTTTTTAAACGTTGTATAACAAGTAAAAAGTTGTGTGATGCCTTATGTCGAGAATTCTTAACTATGTATGCATCTTACTCTAAGGTTACACGAGTACCAGTGGAAAGCTGTGAGCAGTACACATCCTGCAGTGCTTGTCTGGGATCAGGGGACCCACACTGTGGCTGGTGTGTGCTTCACAACATGTAAGTGCATGCATCCATAATCAGTTGTCTTTAATGGAATGTGCTATTTGATCTTTTATTTTTTTTCATAAAATTGACATTAACCAAGCTTACTTCTTACATTACTATGCGTCATTACTGATTAAAGCATCACCCCTGCTGGTCACGCAGGCTTTATAGAGATGGAAGTGCATTTTTTTCTGAAGTTGTTTACCAATCATGCAAAATAAATGCTTTTAAATGAATTTGCTCGGGTGTTTGTGCATGTTGTGACAAACTGTTGAATTAAAGAAACCTGAAATGCCAAAATATACATATCACAGCATTAACAATGCTAATCCTAAAGTATTTTACATGTTGTTTTGAGACATTTTGTGCACAACAATTTCCTTCCATTCCTTGCAACATACTAAGTGCCCATTTACTTAGATGTTGGGTTACTCCACTTAAATCTTTACAAAGGGGTGTTAAAAGCAGCATTTGTATTTGACAAACAATAAAATAGGCCATTAAATTCATTGTTTCCAACTCATTTGTTAATACATTGTATATTGCATAGACTTCATAATGATATTCACGGGACACGGGTCCGATTAATAGGGGGGCTGCATTGTTGGCGTGGCCATCAAAGTTGACCGAGTGGAATCACAGCCAAAGAGATTTTTTTCGTTGAAAATTCTTGTGAATGAATGCTTAAATCGCCGAATTATTTATAGATATGGATGTAAAACAATCTCGATTCTTGGTTAAAAGCAAAAAAAACGTGCAGTTAGCATTTATTTTACGTAAATATGTCGAAGTACGATGCTAGTCTGTGAGTCAATGTGGCGGCCGCCTTATGTAAACAGAGCTTTTCAGGTGAAAATTCTTGTTAAAAAATGCTTAAATCCCTGAAATCTTTATAGATATGGGCGTAAACCAGTCTCGATTATTTGTTAAAAGTGAAAAAAAACGGGCAGTTAGCATTTATTTTGCGTAAATATGTCGAAGTATGATGCTAGTCTGTTAGTCAATGTGGCGGCCGTCTTATGTAAACAGAGCTTTTTTTTTCTTGTTACTAAATGCTTAAAGCCCTGAGTTAGAATTCTGGGCGTAAACCAGTCTCAATTCTTGGTTGACAACAAACAAAAACAAAAACAAAAACACATGCAGTTAGCATTTATTTTTACGTAAATATGTCAAACAATGATGCTAGTCTGTTAGAGAATATGGCGGCAGCCTTACAACAAAGAGCTTTTTACGTTAAAAATTATTATGAATAAATGCTTAAATCCCCGAAATCTTGATAGACATGAACGTAAAACAGTCTTGATTCTTTGTTAAAACAGCAAAAAACTGGGTAATTAGCATTTATTTTACGTAAATTTGTCGATGAATGATGCTAGTCTGCTAGACAATGTGGCAGCAGCCTTACAACAAAGAGCTTTTTACGTTGAAAATTCAAAAATATAATAATTACCTTGAATCCTCAAACAAATCCCTCCTGAGACAATCCTTCCTGCTTGTATGTGGTACAGCTTTCATACTTTGTTCATAAATGCTTCATTCCCTGAATTCTTTATAGATATGGGTGTAAATCAGTCTCAATTCTTGGTTGAAAACAAAACAAAAACAAGAAAAAAAGTGCAGTTAGCATTTATTTCACGTAAATATGTCGAAGTACGATGCTAGTCTGTTAGTCAATGTGGCGGCCGCCTTATGTAAACAGAGCTTTTCTGGTGAAAATTCTTGTGAATAAATGCTTAAACCCCTGAATTCTTTATAGATACGGGCGTAAAACAGTCTTGATTGTGGGTTAAAAGCAAAAAATGTGCAGTAAGCATTTATTTTACGTAAATATGTCGAAGTACGATGCTAGTCTCTTAGTTAATGTGGCGGCCACCTTATGTAAACAGAGCTTTTCTGGTGAAAATTCTTGTGAATAAATGCTTAAATCCTTGAATTCTTTATAGATATAGGCGTAAACCAATCTCAATTCTTGGTTGAAAACAAAAACAAAACGTGCAGTTAGCATTTATTTTACGTAAATATGTCGAAGTACGATACTAGTCTGTTAGTCAATGTGGCAGCAGCCTTAGAGCAAAGAGCTTTTTGCGTTGAAAATTCTTGTGAATAAATGCTTAAATCCCCGAATTCTTTATAGATATGAACGTAAAACAGTCTTGATTCTTTGTTAAAAGAGCAAAAAAACTGGGGAATTAGCATTTATTTTACGTAAATATGTCGAAGAATGATGCTAGTCTGTTAGACAATGTGGCGGCAGCCTTACAGCAAAGAGCTTTTTACGTTGAAAATTCTTGTGAATACATGCTTAAATCTCCAAATTCTTTCAAGATATGAACATAAAAGTTGATTCTTTGTTCAAAGAGCAAAAAACTGGGGAATTAGCATTTATTTTAAGTAAATGTGTCGAAGAATGATGCAAGTCAGACAATGTGGCGGCAGGCTTACAACAAAGAGCTTTTTACGTTGAAAATTCTTGTGAAAAAACTAAAAATATAATAATTACCTTGAATCCTCGAACAAATCACTCCTGAGACAATCCTTCCTGCTTGTATGCGGAACAGCTTTAGTACTTTTGTTCATAAATGCTTAAATCCCTGAATTCTTTACAGATATGGGGGTAAACCAGTCTCAATTCGTGGTTGAAAACAAAAACAAAACGTGCAGTTAGCATTTATTTTACGTAAATATGTCGAAGTACGATGCTAGTCTGTTAGTCATTGTGGCAGCAGCCTTACAGCAAAGAGCTTTTTACGTTGAAAATTCTTGTGAATAAATGCTTAAATCCCCGAATTCTTTATAGATATGAACGTAGAACAGTCTTGATTCTTTGTTAAAAGAGCAAAAAACTGTGGAATTAGCATTTATTTTACGTAAATGTGTCGAAGAATGATGCTAGTCTGTTAAACAATGTGGCGGCAGCCTTACAACAAAGAGCTTTTTTCTTTGAAAATTCTTGTGAAAAAACTAAAAATATAATAATTACCTTGAATCCCCGAACAAATCACTCCTGAGACAATCTTTCTTCCTTGCATGCGGTACAGCTTTCATACTTTTTCAACCTATATCCGGCATTGGATCGCTGCATGTGTCGCTATGACCAACTGAAGCCGACTGAATAACTGAAGCGGATTGTGGGATGGCCCCCTACTTGAAGGCGTGGCACAGTGAAAGTCGAATCTGACCCGTTAATATCATGAAGTCTATGGTATATTGTCAGGCCAAAAGAGCTCCACTTGAAAACTCAGCTACTACTATTCTCCATGTGTTTTTAAAGTGTCTATTGAACCGTCAAATATTTCACACCATATTATTGATATGTCTTTCTAATATTTATCAATGCTCTTAAACTTAGCTTCACCCCTTTACTGATGACTTTTGTGACTATTCGTTTTTACTAGGCCTAATGTATTTCTAGAGCCCTATTTTCATAGGCAGTGGTCATGTGCTCCGGCATAAAATGTGACGCCATTTTTATGCCAGTTTTATGAGAGTTAGTGTGAGTGTTTTGGGGTTTTGTATTCCTGTCTGTGGCAATGTAAGAGTTCTGGTGCAGTTAGTGTGTCCTCGCATATACGCCGGTTTAGTGAAAATCTTGTGGATGAAAGGTATTTTACTAAGCTTTCGAAATAGGCTGACGTCATCGTGCTTCTATTCATAGGTACAGTGGGGCAAATAAGTATTTAGTCAACCACTAATTGTGCAAGCTCTCCGACTTGAAAATATTAGAGAGGCCTGTAATTGTCAACATGGGTAAACCTCAACCATGAGAGACAGAATGTGGAAAAAAAACAGAATCACTTTGTTTGATTTTTAAAGAATTTATTTGCAAATCATGGTGATAAATAAGTATTTGGTCAATTCCAAAAGTTCATCTAAATAATTTGTTATGTACCCTTTGTTGGCAATAACGGAGGCCAAACATTTTCTGTAACTCTCCACCAGCTTTTCACACTCTGTTGCTGGTATTTTGGCCCATTCCTCCATGCAGATCTCCTCTAGAGCAGTGATGTTTTGGTGCTGTCATTGGTCAACATGGACTTTCAATTCCCTCCACAGATTTTCTATGGGGTTGAGATCTGGAGACTGGCTAGGCCACTCCAGGACCTTGAAATGCTTCTTACGAAGCCACTCCTTTGTTGCCCTGGCTGTGTGTTTGGGATCACTGTCATGCTGAAAGACCCAGCCACGTCTCATCTTCAATGCCCTTGCTGATGGAAGGAGATTTTCACTTAAAATCTCTCGATATATGGCCCCATTCATTCTTTCGTTTACACAGATCAGTCGTCCTGGTCCCTTTGCAGAAAAACAGCCCCAAGCATGATGTTTCCACCCCCCATGCTTCACAGTGGGTATGGTGTTCTTCGGATGCAATTCAGTATTCTTTCTCCTCCAAACACGAGAACCTGTGTCTCTACCAAAAATTTATATTTGGTTTCATCTGACCATAATACATTCTCCCAGTCCTCTTCTGGATCATCCAAATGCTCTCTAGCGAACCGCAGACGGGCCTGGACGTGCACTTTCTTCAGCAGGGTACACATCTGGCAGTGCAGGATTTGAGTCCCTGGCGGCACATTGTGTTACTGATAGTAGCCTTTGTTACTGTGGTCCCTGCTCTCTGTAGGTCATTCACTATAGGTCCCCCCGTGTGGTTCTGGCATTTTTGCTCACCGTTCTTATTATCATTTTGACGCCACAGGGTGAGATCTTGCATGGAGCCCCAGATCAAGGGAGATTATCAGTGGTCTTGTATGTCTTCCATTTTCTAATAATTGCTCCCACAGTTGATTTCTTTACACCAAGTGTTTTACCTATTGCATATTCAGTCTTCCCAGCCTGTTGCAGGTCTACAATTTTGTCTCTGGTGTCCTTCGACAGCTCTTTGGTCTGGGCCATAGTGGACTTTGGAGTGTGACTGACTGAGGTTGTGAACAGGTGTCTTTTATACCGATAATGAGTTAAAACAGGTGCCTTTAATACAGGTAACGAGTGGAGCCTCGTTAGACCAAGTTAGACCTCTTTGACAGCCAGAAATTTTACTTGTTTGTAGGTGACCAAATACTTATTTTCCACTCTAATTTGAAAATAAATTCTTAAAAATCAAACAATGTGATGTTATGTTTTTTTCCACATTCTGTCTCTCATGGTTGAGGTTTACCCAGGTTGACAATTACAGGCCTCTCTAATCTTTTCAAGTAGGAGAACTCTCACAATTGGTGGTTGAATAAATACTTATTTGCCCTACTGTACATGAACATTCTGCTTCAAAAGGCATATGAAAATAGGGCCCTTTAAGAACATTTATTTAGATTCAATTCTCTGTCCACAATTAGCCTTTGATTCACTAAAATAATTATTATTGTTTGTTCCTTCGTAGATGTTCAAGAAAGGATCACTGCGAGCGTGCGGAGGAACCTCAGCGTTTCACCACTAGAGTGGATCAGTGCGTTCGACTCTCTGTCCAACCTGACACCGTCTCGGTCACCATGTCAGAAGTGCAGGTATAATGTTGTGTTGTAGTCTCTTCGGGGGTTGGGAAAACTGCGGCAAGACTTGTACTTATGATGCATGAAAACTGCTTTATAATAACTCAGTAAGAAAATGTATCAACAAAAAGTAAAGCACATTACAGTTACTGCATGCAAGAAAATATAGTGATTTACACCAAACGAATCCGCTATCAAACACGCCTCATATAAGATTTGCTGTGCTGAAAATGCAATCCTTTATCATAGTTTCAGAAGGGTTGTTGTTGTTGGAGGCTATGGTGAGATTGATATCATTCATTAATAAAAGCAACAATGAAATCTATTGTCTTGGAATTTCATTGGATTCATTTTTCTTATACAACTAAATTACTGTTAGGATTTTTTTTTTTTTATCTGTCTCAGCCTTAGGCTGCTCATTTTAACTCCTTTACCTTAGATTTTAACAACATTACTTTTTATGTAATTATATTGTACTTATGCACGTGAGCACATTTAGTCAAAAATAATCATGCTAATCTGTAATGAGGTTAAAATACAATTATGCCTTTAGCTGATAGGTACAAACCAGTGTTGTTTTTGGCAGACATTTTAATTTTCGTCTTAGTCATTTTTGGACGATAATACTTAATAGTCTTAGTCCTATTTTAGTCATTTCGAAATGTGTTTCTCTTTGACTAGTTTTTGTTAAGGAAAACTCAGACTAATTTTGTCTAGTTTTAGTCGACGTTTACGCAATATTTTCGTCAGTAAAAATTGAAAAGTTTCACTCCCAAAATAAACAAAAAAAGGTTTCCAACTATTTTGAAGGAATATGGACAGATGAGCACATATTGTAGCATCTACAAATCTATCACATGATAATACACACATTTAAATTGCCTGTCAAGATGACATATCTGTTCTATGTGTTGGATTTTATCACGTAAATTACCCCCCAAAATGCGACTTATACTTCAGTGCGAGTTATATGTTTTTTTTTTTCCTCCTCATTGCGCATTTTGGGCTTGTGCGACTCATACTCAGGTGTGACTAATAGTCCAAAAAAATATGATACATTATTTTCAATTATTTATACCCACCCGCACGCCACGGACTGTATTTAAAAAAGCTGTCCGAGAGTTTATGAGGACGCTGGCGGTTAGTAATAGCCTAATGCTGAAGCGAATGTAAATGCTATGCTAAGGCTACAAGTTATAATGAGTGTGTGATGATCAGTCAGGCTGAAGCAACCTTACATATCATCTCTTGCAAAGATAAGAAGAAAAATCCTAACGCGTGTGTCTCAATACAAGTTAGTGGGTGAGTTGCGGGGGCGCAGCACGTCACGAGTGACACAACCAGACACTGCTACGATGCAGGCTAACTACACATAAATGTCAGTTCTCGTCTCCTCAGACGAAAACTGGCTTTCATCTCGTTATATTTTTAGTCTACCGAGATACGTTTTTAGCTCATTCTCGTTACGTCATTGAGATGAAAAAATTGCTCATCGACGAAATATTTTCGCTATAGTCATTGTTGACGAAAACAACACTGGTACAAACTAGCCATCACTCCCATTTTGGGTTAAATGACAGGACTTGGGTAATAATAGTTTTGAAGCTTAACATTGAAGCTAATTTTATAGGAAAGTGTACTGTCAGTGGTTTAATTTTAACGAGTTGTACAGGTAGTAAGTTTAATTAATTGAACTTTTTTTCAATTACTTTGGTTAGTCACCTTCTCAAACATCTCAAAAACATTACTTGAACAGGGTTGTGTAGATTTTTTATATCCACTGTATATGTAAGAAACCCTTCACATACTCCACATAAGACTCATTCACCCTGCCCATGACCAGCACCACTTTCCTGAGCATGATAACCATCTGCTCCCTACTTTACACCTATCTCCACTGCAACATTATTCCATCCATTTTTAACACCGCTGATCCTTGTTTGGGTTGTGGGGTGCTGGAACCTATCCAGGCTGACTAGGGGCAGTCTTAAGCGGATTTTCAGGGGGGCAAAAAAATGTCATGGCATGTAATTGACTTTCCTATAGACTATATGATTTTAAAATCAAGAATTTTCCGGTAAAATAATTGTCTATAAAAGTTGTAAAGCAATAAAACAAAAAACAAAAATGAATGAAATGAACAAAAAGAGATATTTTTATAATGGGTCAAAATTTCGAACAGATTATGTGGCTAGCACCTTAGACGGTCATCTGCTTTGCTTAGCCAAAACCACCCAAGGACCGAAAAGGCAAGATGGATATACGTAATTACGTATATATACTAGGGCTGTCAAAATTATCACGTTAACGAGCGGTAATTAATTTTTTTAATTAATCTCGTTAGAATATTTGACGCAATTAACACACAAATGCCCCGCTCAAACAGATTAAAATGAGAGCACAGTGAAAGGTGTACTTGTTGTGTTTTTCGGAGTTTTGCCGCCCTCTGCTGGCACTTGGGTGCGACTGATTTTATAGGCTTCAGCACCCATGAGCATTGTGTAAGTAATTATTGACATCAACAATGGCGGGCTACTGGTATATATTTTGATTGAAAATTTTACAAATTTTATTAAAACGAAAACATGAAGAGGGGTTTTGATACAAAATTTCTATAACTTGTCTTTTAAGAACTACAAGTCTTTCTATCCATGGATCGCTTTAACAGAATGTTAATAATGGTAATGCCATCTTGTTGATTTATTGTTATAAGGAAGAAATACAGTACTTATGTACCGTATGTTGAATGTATATATCCATCCTGTCTTATCTTTCCATTCCAACAATAATTTACAGAAAAATATGGCATATTTTATAGATGGTTTGAATTGCGATTAATTACAATTAATTAATTTTTAAGCTGTCATTAACTCGATTAAAAATTTTAATCGTTTGACAGCCCTAATATATACATAATTTTTTCAAACCTAAGCTTTCAAAAGAGACAACAACTACTGAGCAAGAACCAAGGATTGAAAATCTAGACTATGAAACGCTAGAGACCACCGGCGTTTCAATTTGCCCCTCTAAAGATGCTAATTGTACAACAGAGCCACCACAGGAGTCTTGCCAATGTAGTTACCCCCGTCCAAAATTGTGTCCCCTGCACAAACTAGCCTTTGTGGCGTACTCTTTTGACTCTCGGGCTCTTGAAAAATATTGCTGCTGTAAAGTTAAACTAGCTTCAAGTTGCTTCAACTTCTCGCTACGTATCTTCCCTGTAATCTTGTCGTACATGTCAGCGTGTCTTGATTGGTAATATCGCCTCACACTGAACTCTTTAAAAACAGGGACTGTCTCTTTGCAAATGAGGCACACACAGTTGTTGCGCACTTTAGTGAAGAAATACTCCAATTTCCAACTATCCTTGAAGCGTCGGCCGTCGCATAGTCAACTTTCTTCTTTTTGTTGATTGTCACCGTTTTAGAATATTGGGAGTAAAGGGTCACACAGGGTAATGTTGCTTAGAGTGCTGCTGCCTTTTAGTGGGTAAATGAGGAGCAGCATTTAGTGTGTAAGCTACTTCATATGCTGGTAGCAGTACTGCAGACCAATTAAGTTTGTGTGTGGGCCAGACATTATTGATTTTATGACAGAGGCTGGGGGCCAGATGAAATTTGTCCACGGGCCGCATTTGGCCCCCGGGCCGGACTTTGGACATGTCTGACTTAAACAATTAATTGAAGCCAGAAAAGAACCACAGTAATATATTTTGGACATTGACTTTTACTAAACTGGAGAAACTCCATACAGGACTTGAATTACAGTAAAAAGGTATAGGTCATCCCATGAGTAAAACAGTGAAGAATTGTCTTTTTTAACGTTCAGTACGTACTGAATGTTACGGTATACGACAGAAAAAAAGTTGTTGTTTTTATTATGGATGTGCCAGTTATAAAACCTTGTTGATAACTACATCACCAAAACATGGAAATCAAGCAAATCAGTGCAGTGCAGTGGCTCCACCCAGACTGGGGTAACTACAATTGCACAACACAGGCGGGCATACCATATTCAATGGATAACGATTTTGGCGAAAAGTATAGCCTAAGCAGCCTGATTTTAGAATTCCTCTCAAGAATGATGGGAAACAAAAAATGCTCATTTTCAACGTATTATTATTATAAATATTTTTGTTACTTAATTTTATTGCTGACGCTTCGTTTCGGGGTCATCAACATATTGTGCCCCCCCCCGCCCCAAAAGTCAAACTCCGCTGATGAGGACAGTAGTAACTTTAATAACTCAGTTACCTGAATGTAAGAGTAATTAGTTACTTGGCAAATCTTTTCATGAGACAACACTGACAAAATGACACTTTGACACAATGAAAAGTAGTCTGTGTGCATCAAATATAATAGAGTTCATTTATTTTCCCCTCAAAATAACTTTAACATCTAAACCCCTGGCAACAAAAGTGAGTACACGCCTTTGAAAAAATGTACATCCCTAAATGTCCAAATTGAGTACTGCTTGTCATTTTCCCTCATTTTCCTCCCCTTTTCAAAGGGGTGTACTCACTTTTGTTGCCAGGGGTTTAGATATTAACGGCTATATTTTGAGTTATTTTGAGAGGAAAATAAATTAACTCTATTAAATAAGCTGCACACAGACTACTTTTCATTGTGTCAAAGTGTCATTTTGTCAGTGTTGTCCCATGAAAAGATGTACTTAAATATCTTAGGTCAATTGTATTTTTACCCTGACATTTCCTCCTCCCAGTTATCTCTTCAGACCCAGAATGTGCCCAGTCTGTCTGCTGGAGTAAACTGCTCTTTTGGAGACTACGTCGAAACAGAAGGACGCATCTATAGTGGTCGGATCTTTTGCTTGTCCCCCTCAGCAAAAGAGGTGGCTCCCATCACGCAAAACCAAGGTAATATAATATTTACAGTGGTGTGAGAAAGATAACGATTAAGCAGCTAAGTAATGGATAGACAAGCTATAATATACTATATCTTCCCTCAATTTAATTTTGTATTAGATGTTAAGGAATATGATCGCTAATCATCAACATGTAGAGCGGTAAACTAAAAGCCTATTGATTTATCTGGATGCTTTAGCACAGCAACACTCTGAATGTGAAAATGTCAACTGTGCAAAAGTGGACAGCGGCAGTTAACATTTCCAAATATATTGACTCGGATTTGACATTAATGAAAAGGTTCATGAAACATTCTACATGCACTTACTGAAGTGCAAATGTCAAATGTAATAAAGGAATATTGTTGATGTCATAAAATGCATGGATATTTATGCAACTCTGACTTGTAGGTGACCGCCGTGTAATAAAACTGTATCTGAGGTCAAAGGAGACTGGGAAGACATTTGCCAACGTTGACTTTGTCTTCTACAACTGCAGTGTCCACCGATCGTAAGTTTTTGCTAGATGGCTTTCATTTTTATTGTGTGTGTGTGTTTTGTTTCGTGCTCAATTCGAATGGGTGTGAGGACTGTAAAAATACCCCAATCATGGACATTTCAGTATATCTTTAAAGTGCATGTGACACGAAAAAGCATGTTTATTTCATAATACACGCGGTATTTTATGCTCCTGAATGATATGGACCGCTTGGATGTGTGTGGAAGCGATCGCTATATTTATTTAGTTTTTTGAATCCCGCGCCATGAAAATGAGTGACTTCTGCCTTCGGTCTTGCATTGAGGAGGAGGGCGCTGTGACGTGTACGGTTGAAGGCGTCATCTTCACTTTCCAGCCGTACTGTTGTGTATGAGGACTAAGGATTCAGCTGATTTTGCGGATTAAAACGTTTATTTTTCGCATCACGCCAGCCAAACAGCTGCAAAAAAACCTTGCTTTATGAGGGAGAGGCGTGTGCGCGTTTCAACAGGTTTCCATTCACCGTGGATTTTGGCCAAAACAAGCCCTACTACTCTGGGACCATTGGACTCACGAGGAAGTGAGTAAACATCTTGTTTTGTATTATGTCAAATACGAATTCAGCGATTACAAAGTAAACACTACAAACTTTCTTTAAATAAAGGACTACTTACGTTTGATCATTGATAGGAATATAAAAAGCTCTCTTCGTGCACATTAGCTGCACGTTAGCTGCACAACAACTGCAGCCGCCCTCCTCCGGGGAACGAACTGTAAATTGCTCTCCGCCGGTGTTGTGCCGAAAAATGTCCCCCCTGCGTGAAATGTCCCCCCTGACGGTAACGCTTATTTATAACACTTTATTGAAGTGAAAACATAAAATGTCTTCATGGACGCATTATTGTAATGGATTTACGACTGTTAAATCAGTTTTAAATAAATAATTACGGAAAATACTAGTACTGTATTTTCGTAACAAATCGTGGACTGGGCCACATAACCATCTTTGAAGAGAAATGTATTAGTCTACAGGTTTTCACGACCATATCCCAATGACAATCACACAGGTATGACATTTATTAGCTCAAGCAGAGTAAAATAATGCATATTCACAGTACAACAAAACCGTTTCCATGTCCATCGATTGGTAAGAAAAAGCTGTTTGTACGAGTGACGTGTGGGTGCTCAATAATAAAATAAATAAATAAAATAAAATAAATAAAATAAGCGCTCAATAAAGCGTTATACATAAGCGTTCCCATCAGGGGGGACGTTTCACGCGGGGCGGCTATTTTTCGGCACAACACCGGGCGGTTTGACGATCCGCGAAGACAATCGACAACCCAGTCGTAATGTCAAATAATCCGGGCTAGTTATGTGTGATTTTCCATTTCGAAGACTTTGAAACATCACTCGGTTCGGGTTAGCATGTCGGCTAGCTGTCACGCCTCTTGGTTTGTTTACATTCTCCGAAGCCGGGGAAGGGAAATGACATATGTCCAATTTAGGTGTCATAAAATATCGTTCGGGAGGTGCGACAGTAAAGGTGAAGTCGACAATTTTGACCATTATGGAGTAATTTTGCCATGTCGTCCTGAATAAGTGCCATTTTATTATTTCATATTCCATTTAGCACAAGACTGTTATTTGTCATGACCATGCCATTTATTTAGCTATTTGGGAAAATACTTGGATAAAAAGAATATCCTGTAAAAATATTGGAGTAAAGAGACAGAAACAATGACATTTTGCCGCTCTCTTCGTCGCGTTTTCCTCGTTGTGAATAGTTCCCCCTCGACGGGCTGACTGGTCCTTCTCAAGCCATTTATTTAGCTATTGGGGAAAAATAATTGGATAAAAAGAATATCCTGTAAAAATATTGGAGTAGAGAGACTGAAACAATGACATTTTGCGGCTCTCTTCGTCGCGTTTACCTCGTTCTGAATAATTCCCCCTCAATGGGCTGAATAGTAAAACCGATGAGCCCATTCACCCGCTGACGTCATCTACAGTACCTGTTGGGGACACTAGAGCCCTACAATGGTAGGCGTGGCTAACCGGCAAATTAAAAGACTAATTTCTCCTCATCTGCGCTTTGCTAAATTGTTGTATATAGTCGAATCGTCTCAAAATATGACTCTAATTCACATAATAATGCTATTTAAGACTTTTTTTCTCCTGTCGTATTCTCTTTAAGAATATTCAACATAGTTCTATGTCAAAGCAAATCAACCTTGTTCTGCTCCAAATGGCAAACACAGAAATCCTATTAGAATTTAAATCGCCATTAGCAAACGTCTGATTAAGAGGTTTCCTTTCCCTTACATTGTCTTTAGTTTACAATGTTCAGTTTGAAGGTAGCAAGTCACCAAATAGCTCAGCTTCTTTAGAGTAAGACTAAAAACCTCCAAACTTTTTCAAGCCATAGAAAACTATCTATTGACGTCAAAAATCGCTCAGTTAATGAACATAAATCCAAATGACAAATTTCAGGGATATTTAGGAGGCAGTTAAGCATGAAGGTGTACAATTTAATGCTGATTCAAATTCAAATGTTTGGCCTTGGTGGAGGTATGTTATAGTACAGTAAGAAGGTGAGTGGTGAAAGACATTGATTAAGTCCATTGCAATTCTTTACGTAAAGCAATAGAGCCTGCAATAATGGATAATGATTACAAGTAAACACGAACAGAGTGTGACCTCTGCTTATTCGTTATTAGTATTCAGGTCATTTCTAAAAATCAATGACTTAATTACATTTCATGCAATGATAAGACTACTGATGGGTGCAGTGATAAATCAATCCTGAACCATGCAAAACTAAGATGTGCGGTCAAGCATGGATAGCACGTACTTTGGAAATAAATCCATTTAATACTGTATACAGCTAGATACAGTGGTATGAAAAAGTATCTGAACTAGGGCTGTCAAACGATTAAAATTTTTTATCGAGTTAATTACAGCTTAAAAATTAATTAATCGTAATTAATCGCGATTAATCGCAATTCAAACCATCTCTAAAATATGCCATATTTTTATGTAAATTATTGTTGGAATGGAATGGATAAGACAAATGACGGATATATACATACAACATACTGTACATCAGTACTGTATTTGTTTATTGTAACAATAAATCCACAAATGGCATTATTAACATTCTTTCTGTTAAAGTGATCCACGGATAGAAAGACTTGTAGTTCTTAAACGATAAATGTTATAGTTACAAGTTATAGTAATTTTATATTAAAACCCCTCTTCATGTTTTCATTTGAATAAAATTTGTAAAATTTTCAATCAAAAGTAGAGTTAATATAATAATAAGAAGAATAAAAATAACAATAATAAAAATAGAGTGAAAAGTTTTACGTGTATTTTGCATAGCTAAATTGATATGGAATGCCAGTTTATTAGGGCCCGAGCACTCTCAGCGTGCGAGGCCCTATTGTTCTTCGAAGGATTATTAGGGCCCGAGCACTCTCAGCGTGCGAGGCCCTATTGTTCTTCGAAGGATTATTAGGGCCCGAGCACTAAGCGTGCGAAGGCCCTATTGTTTTGCAAAGGATTATTATTATTAGGGCCCGAGCACTAGACGTGCGAAGGCCCTATTGTAATGCAAAGGATTATTATTATTATTATTATTATTATTATTATTATTATTATTATTATTATTATTCTTCTTTCTTCATGGCAAATGAAAATGGCCAATTTGGAGGCCTGAACATGCACGAAAAGTCACCAAAATTTGCACATACGTGCAGATTCGCGTAAATTTCGATAATCTTGCGTCGTTTTGAAAAAATGTCAAAAAATGGCTCAGTGGCGCCCCCTTGACCCTTAAAATTTTCAAAAAGGCCTCTCCTCTCAGGTTTTCAACGTAGAGCAATGAAATTTGGGGAGTAGATACCTTATGCCTAACTGTTCAAAAAAGCCTCTTGCACCCATATTCCAAATCCAACAGGAAATCGGGTATTTTGGATCGAATGTGAAATTTTTTCGGTTCACAGTTGGAGTTTACGTTTGGAGGCTTGAACATGCACGAAAACTCACCAAAATTTGCACATACATTCAACTTTGCGTAAATTTTGATAATCTACAAAAAAATTTAACAAAATGGCTCAGTGGCGCCCCCTTGAAATTTTCAAAAAGGCCTCTCCTATTAGGTTTTTTCAACGTAGAACAATGAAATTTAGTGAGTCGATACATTGTACAAAACTGCTCCAAAAAGTCTCTTGCACCCATATTCCAAACCCAACAGGAAGCTGGAAATTTTGGGTCAAATGCGAAATTTTATCGATTTACATTTGAGACCTTGTCGCTGAAGGATAAAGTTGGATCGTCTTCAAAATTGGTCAGACTATTCAGGAGACCTATGAGATCTTAAGTTTTCAAAATGGTGTGTTTTCATTCAAGGGTCTGGCCTGGGCGTGGTCCCAAAGTCGGCCATTTTTAGGCAAAATACCAAATTCAGAAAATGATTAAAAACTCCGTGATCCAACGTTCAATCTTTTTCATTTTTAGCATGTTTATGAGATATCCCAGCCTGAACACGACTGCATTGAAATATTACCCATTAGGCCTGGCGCCCCTAGTGGAAACAGGAAATGGCCTTCTTTACGAGACAGGCTCCTCCTCCAAGGGAAAAAAATCTATTGACCTCAAACCTGTTTCAGGGGAGCCTCAAGACATGTGTTCAGGTGCCTGATGAAAAATATTGAGGTTTCGTTGAAGCGGAGAGGTCCAAACTGGAAGTGAAAATGACCGTCAACAATTTGTCTCGCCAAAAACTTTGAACAGTCATAACTCGGCAGATATGCAACATATCTGCGCCAAACTTTCCGTGTTTGTTGAGAGTCATACCCTGAAGGTTCTTGTAGGGGTCATTTGCATCAACTCTACAGTGCCAACTAGTGGCGACAGAAAGAAGTTTTAAAAAAGGCCTTTCCTGTTGGGTTTTTTCAACATAGAGCAAGGAAATTTGGGAAGTAGATACCTTATGCCTAACTGCTCAAAAAAGCCTCTTGCACCCATATTCCAAATCCAACAGAAAATCGGGTATTTTGGATCAAATGTGAAATTTCTGTCCATTTCTAGTACAGTTTACATTTGGAGGCCTGGACATGCACGAAAACTCACCAAATTTTGCACATACATGCGGCTTTGTGTGGATTTCGATAATCTCTCAACGTTACAAAAAAATGTAACAAAATGGCTCAGTGGCGCCCCCTTGAATTTTTCAAAAAGGCGTTTCCTATTAGGTTTTTTTAACGTAGAGCAATGAAATTTGGGGAGTCGATACCTTGTGCAAAACTGCTCCAAAAAGTCTCTTGCACCCATATTCCAAACCCAACAGGAAATCGGGTATTTTGGATCGGATGTGAAATTTTTATCAATTAACAGGGTGCACATTTGAGACCTTGTCACAGAGGGAATCAATTGGATCATCTTCAAAATTGGTTAGACAATTCAGGAGACCTATGAAATCTAAACTTTTCAAAATGGTGTGTTTTCATTCATGGGTCTGACCTGGGCGTGGTGCCAAAGTCGGCCATTTTTTCGGCAAAATGACAAATTCAGTAAAGGACTAATAGCTCCTTGAAACAACGTTCAATCTTTTTCATATCTGGCATGTATGTGCGGGATCCCACCCTGAACACGAGTGCATTGAAATATTACTCATTAGGCCTAGCGCCCCCTAGTGGGAACAGGAAATGCCTTTTTTACGAAACAGGCTCCTCCTCCAAGGAAAAAAAAATCTATTCACCTCAAACCTGCATCAGGGGAGCCTGAAGACATGTGTTCAGGTGCCTGATGAAAAATACTGAGGTTTGGTTGAAGCAGAAGGGTCCAACAGGAGAAGTAAAAATGACTGAAGCCATTTCGTCTCACCACAAGTTTTGAACAGTCATAACTTCTACAACATATCTGCGCCAAACATATCGTGCTTGTTGAGTCATAGTCTGAAGGGTCCTGTAGGGGTCATTTGCATCAACCCTACAGCGCCAACTAGTGGCAATAGAAAGTCACTCATTTTTTTAAATATATGTCCAGTTCTTTTCAGGTTGGTCATTGTAGTTTCAAGACCTTTTAAAATACTTATTTTACGGCCCATGTCCACATGTCTCTGTCTGTTGCTGTGATGACCCTTTATTCGCTCCTTTTTTGTAGTCCTCTGTCCAATAGGGGTTTTTATCTCTTAGGTGTGTGAATGTAAAGAGGCAACTTTCGCGCATGTTAGGTTCTAATGAGATGATTAGAGAGGACGATCTGCCACCACCCTGACCTGCACACTGTCCGAGTTGCGTGACGTCCGAGTTGCGCTAGATTGCGAGGGCCCGTTCAGTCCTGCTTGCAGGCCTAGTTATTATTATTATTATTCTTCTTTTTTCAGGGCAAATGAAAATGGCCAATTTGGAGGCCTGAACATGCACGAAAAGTCACCAAAATTTGCACAAACGTGCGGCTTTGCGTAAATTTCGATAATCTTGTGTCGTTTTGAAAAAATGTCAAAAAATGGCTCAGTGGCGCCCCCTTGACCCTTAAAATTTTCAAAAAGGCCTCTCCTCTCAGGTTTTCAACGTAGAGCAATGAAATTTGGGGAGTAGATACCTTATGCCTAACTGTTCAAAAAAGCCTCTTGCACCCATATTCCAAATCCAACAGGAAATCGGATATTTTGGATCAAATGTGAAATTTTTATCGGTTCACAGTTTGAGTTAACATTTGGAGGCCTGAACATGCACGAAAACTCACCAAAATTTGCACATACATGCAACTTTGCGTAAATTTTGATAATCTACAAAAAAATTTAACAAAATGGCTCAGTGGCGCCCCCTTGAAATTTTCAAAAAGGCCTTTCCTATTAGGTTTTTTCAACGTAGAACGATGAAATTTGGCGAGTCGATACATTGTGCAAAACTGCTCCAAAAAGTCTCTTGCACCCATATTCCAAACCCAACTGGAAGCCAGAAATTTTGGATCAAATGTGAAATTTTATCGATTTACATTTGAGACCTTGTCGCTGAAGAAAATAGTTGGATCGTCTTCAAAATTGGTCAGACTATTCAGGAGACATATGAGATCTTAAGTTTTCAAAATGGTGAGTTTTCACTCAAGGGTCTGACCTGGGCGTGGTCCCAAAGTCGGCCATTTTTGGGCAAAATACCAAATTCAGAAAATGATTAAAAACTCCGTGATACAACGTTCAATCTTTTTCATTTCTAGCATGTATATGAGATATCCCAGCCTGAACACGACTGCATTGAAATATTACCCATTAGGCCTGGCGCCCCCTAGTGGGAACAGGAAATGGCCTTCTTTACGAGACAGGCTCCTCCTCCAAGGGAAAAAAATCTATTGACCTCAAACCTGTTTCAGGGGAGCCTCAAGACATGTGTTCAGGTCCCTGATGAAAAATATTGAGGTTTCGTTGAAGCGGAGAGGTCCAAACTGGAAGTGAAAATGACCGTCAACAATTTGTCTCGCCAAAAATTTTGAACAGTCATAACTCGGCAGATATGCAACATATCTGCGCCAAACTTTCCGTGTTTGTTGAGAGTCATACCCTGAAGGTTCTTGTAGGGGTCATTTGCATCAACTCTACAGTGCCAACTAGTGGCGACAGAAAGAAGTTTTAAAAAAGGCCTTTCCTATTGGGTTTTTTCAACATAGAGCAAGGAAATTTGGGGAGTAGATACCTTATGCAAAACTGCTCCAAAAAGTCTCTTGCACCCATATTCCAAATCCAACAGGAAATCGGGTATTTTGGGTCGAATGTGAAATTTTCATGGGTTCACAGTAAGAGTTTACATTTGGAGGCTTGAATATGCATAAAAACTCACCAAAATTTGCACATACATGCGGCTTTGGATAACGTTCGATAATCTTGCAACGTTACGAAACAATTTAACAAAATGGCTCAGTGGCGCCCCCTTGAAATTTTCAAAAAGGCCTCTCCATTTAGGTTTTTCTAACATAGAGTGATGAAATTTGGAGAGTCAAAACTTTGTGCAAAACTGCTCCAAAAAGTCTCTTGCACACACATTCCAAATCCTACAGGAAATCGGGTATTTTGGATTGAATGTGAACTTTTTATCGATTTACAGTGTGCACATTTTACACCTTGGCACCTAGGGAATTAGTTTGATCATTCTCAAAATTGGTGAGACTGTTCATGAGGCATATGAAATCTTAAGTTATAAAAATGGTGTGTTTTCATTCACGGGCCTGACCTGGGCGGGGCGCCAAATTCTTCCATTTTTTCGCCAAAACACCGAATTCGGAAAATGACTGATAACTCCCTCATACAATGTTCAATCTATTTTAAATCTGGCATGTGTGTGAGGTATACCAGCCTGAGCAGGACTGGATTGAAAATTTACCATTTGTGCCTGGCGCCTCCTAGTGGGAACAGGAAATGCCCTTTTTTACGGGACACACTCCTCCTCTAAAGGGAAAAAATCAATCTACCTCAAACATGCTTAAGGGAAGCCTTAAGACCTGTCTTCAGGTGCCTGATGAAAAATATTGAAGGTTCGCTGAAGCGGAGGGGTCCAAACAGGAAAGTGAAAATGACCGTCAACAATTTTTCTCTCCAAAAACTTTGAACAGTCATAACACGGCAGATATACAACATATCTGCGCCAAACTTCCCGTGCTTGTTGAGAGTCATACCCTGAAGGGCCTTGTAGGTGTCATTTGCATCAACCCTACAGCGCCAACTAGTGGCAATAGAAAGTCACTCGTTTTTCCAATACATGTCCAGTTCTCTTCAGGTTGGTCATTGTAGTTTCAAGACCTATTAAAATACGTATTTACGGCCCATGTCCACGTGTCTCTGTCTGTTGCCGTGACGACCCTTTGTTCGCCATTTAAAGGAAATATTTTTTTTCAGAGACTCAGGCAGTTTATAGAGCCACAATATTTGGCACGCTTGGTCGAATTGGCCCAGTTAGAAGATTAATTTTGGTTTTTAATAAGGGCTTGCCTGCACAGCTCAGTAGTAGCTCCTTTTTTGTAGTACTCTCTCCAATAGGGGTTTTTATCTCTTGGGTGTGGGAATGTAAATAGGCGACTTTCGAGCATGTTAGGTTCTAATGAGATGATTAGAGAGGAGGATCTGCCACCACCCTGACCTGCACACAGTCCGAGTTGCGTGACGTCCGAGTTGCGCTAGATTGCGAGGGCCCGTTCAGTCCTGCTTGCAGGCCTAGTTTAGCATTGTTGTTTAACTGTGTGTCAGAATAGGGCCTCATTACTATAGACTGAAGTGCTTTTCTTTTTGAGAACATTTTTTTTTTTTTTTTAGATAGGAGTATTATTTTTGTTGTGCTTTCACTAAACGATACTTATGTTTGTTGTGAAGGAGAAGCTTATGCCAACAAACGGCGCGCCTGTGTCCACTCCCTTTACTGTATAACATATACAGTGGGGAGAACAAGTATTTGATACACTGCCAAAACCCATTGGCAGTGTATTACATACTTGTTCTCCCCACTGTATCTGTACATATCTTACCCAAAATAAAACAAGAGACACATAATTGCCACTAAAAGAAAGAAAACTTACCGAAATACAGTATGTGTGGAGCACAAATAGCAATTTGCATTGCATTGTGAATACAGCATAAACGTCTCACAACTACTAATTCTCCAACATTTAGAAGACATAACATGAGTATGGAACGGCGCTGCCCCCAAGCGGCCGGTGGCATTCTCTTCACTCTTAATGTTCATAAACGGCCTCATTGTAATGTTTGAGGCAATATGCCAGCGGGTGCGTTAATTGCGTCAAATATTTTAACGTGATTAATTTTAAAAATTAATTAACGCCCGTTAACGCGATAATTTTGACAGCCCTAATCTGAACATTTTGGAATTTCTCACATTTTTGCATAAAATCACCATAAATGTGATCTGATCTTTGTCAAAATCACAAAGATGTAAAAGCAGTGTCTGCTTCAACTAAAACCAAACATTTATAGGTTTTCATATTTTAATGAGAATAGCATGCAAACAATGACAGAAGGGGGGAAAATAACTAAGGCTACGTTCATACTACAGGTCTTAAACACGAGAAAAAAAGTCTTAAATGGCATTATTATGTGAATTAGAATCATATTTTGAGACGATTCGACTATATACAACAATTTAGCAAAGCACAGATGACGAGAAATTAGTCTTTTTAATCTGCCGGTTTGCCACGCCTACCATTATAGGGCTTTAGCGTCCCCAGCAGGTGGATGACGTCAGCGGTAGACTGGGCTCATCGATTTTACTATTCAGCCCTTTGAGGGGGAATTATTCAAAATGAGGAAAACGCGACGAAGAGAGCCGCAAAATGTCATTGTTTCAGTCTCTCTACTCCAATATTTTGACAGGATATTCTTTTTATCCAAGTATTTTTCCCCAATAGCTATATAAATGGCTTGAGAAGGACCAGTCAGCCCGTCGAGGGGGAACTATTCACAACGAGGAAAACGCGACGAAGAGAGCGGCAAAATGTCATTGTTTCTGTCTCTTCAATATTTTTACAGGATATTCTTTTTATCCAAGTATTTTCCCCAATTGCTAAATAAATGGCATGGTCATGACAAATAACAGTCTTGTGCTGAATGGAATATGAAATAATAAAAATGCATTTATTCAGGACGACATGGCAAAATTACTCCATAATGGTCAAAATTGTCGACTTCACCTTTACTGTCGCACCTCCCGAACCATATTTTATGACACCTAAATCGGACATATGTCATTTCCCTTCCCCGGCTTCGGAGAATGTAAACAAACCAAGAGGCGTGATAGCTAGCCGACATGCTAACCCGAACCGAGTGATGTTTCAAAGTCTTCAAAGCGGAAAATCACACATAACTATCCTGGATTATTTGACATGACGACCCGGTTGTCGATTGTTTTCGTGGATCGGCAGACCGCCCGGCGGAGAGCAGTTTACAGTTCGTTGCCCGAGGAGGGTGGCTGGAGTTGTTGTGCAGCTAACGTGCTGCTGCTAATGAGCATTAGGAGAGCTTTTTACATGCCTATCAATGATCAAACGTAAGTACTCCTTCATTTAAAGGAAGTTTGTAGTGTTTACTTTGTAATCGCTGTATTCGTATTTGACATAATACAAAACAAGATGTTTACTCACTTCCTCGTAAGTCCAATGGTCCCACAGTAAATATCCACAGTGAATGGAAACCTTTTGAAACTCCAAAAAGGCGCATACGCCTCTCCCTCATACAGAATGATTTTTCTGCAGCCGTTTGGCTGGCGTGATGCGAAAAATAAACATATTAATCCGCAAAATCAGCTGAATCCTTCGTCCTCATACACAACAGTACACTGTATCGTGAAGAGGACGTCTTCTACCGTACACGTCACAGTGCCCTCCTCCTCAATGCATGACCGAAGCCGGAAGTCACTCATTTTCATGGCGCGGGATTAAAAAAACTAAATAAAAATAGCGATCGCTTCCACACACATCCAAGCGGCCCATATCATTCAGGGGCATAAAATACCGCGTGTATTATGAAATAAACATGCTTTTTCGTGTCACATGCACTTTAATGCACGATTCCGATTTTTTGGTGTTTTTCCGACTCGAGTGAAGCATTAACTTGACGTTCTGAACGGGACAAGTCGCATAGAACTGGACCATTTCAAATCCGATCTGAGTGACTTTCGTATGTGGTTCAAATCCGATCTGGGCCACATTTTTCCAGACTGTCGCGGCGGTCTGTACTGTCCAGTCTCTCAAATCGGAATTCATGCAGCAATTACGTCATCAAAAAGCGAGAGAGACGCCACGGTAGCGGTGCAGCTGTGCGTTATTAGGCAAGGCAAGGCAAATTTATTTATATAGCACAATTCAACACAAGGCAATTCAAAGTGCTTTACATCACATGAAGATCATAAAAATCACATTTAAATCAATACAATGTAAAAACCAAGACAATCAAAATCGGAAATAAAATTATACATAGAAATCACATTTAATAACAAATAGAATAAAAATAAATAAATAAACATAAAACAAAAACTACTACTACTAATACTAATTGAAATCAGCAATGGAGATAAGCACAAGAGGAATAGAAAGCATGTAGATTGAAAATATAGACAGTTATGGATATGCAGTGCTAAACAAAAACGTTTTTAGCCCTGATTTAAAAGAGCTAACAGTTTGAGCATACTTCAGATGTGCAGGTAACTTTTTCCAGAGGTGAGGAGCATAATAACTAAATGCTGCCTCACCCTGCATGGTTCTTGTTCTTGGAACATGCAGAAGACCGGTTCCAGACGACCTTAGGGGTCTAGATGTCTCATAGGAATCTAACAAATCAAGCATGTAGTTTGGTCCAAGGCCATTAAGTGTTTTGTAGACGAGCAGTAGTATTTTATAGTCTATCCTTTGACTCACTGGAAGCCAGTGTAGTGATTTAGAAACCGGTGTAATGTGGTCCAGCTTCCTTGTATTTGTGAGGACTCTGGCTGCAGCATTCTGTACTAGCTGCAGCTTCCTGACTGATTTTTTATCAAGACCAGTAAACATACCGTTGCAATAGTCCAATCTGCTGAAAATGAATGCATGCATATGGTTTTCCATGTCTTGCTGCGTCAGAAGCCCCTTAATTCTGGTTATATTTTTTAGGTGGTAATAAGCAGATTTAGTGACGGACTTTAGATGGCTATAAAATTTTAGGTCTGAGTCAATAATTATGCCAAGGTTTCTGACTTGATTTGTAGCTGTAAGTGACATTGTGCTAAATTGCCTGCTTATCTTTGACCTTTCCTTTTTTTGGCCCAAAAATGATCACCTCTGTCTTCTCCACATTTAACTGGAGAAAATTCTGGCACATCCATTCATTGATTTGATGAATGCATTTACTCAGGGATACTAAGGGACTATAATCATGTGGGGACACAGAAATGTACAGTTGTGTGTCATCTGCACAGGCGTAATAGGAGATGTCATACTGTTCCATTATCTGAGCTAAGGAAAGCATATAGATGTTGAATAAGAGTGGTCCAAGAATTGACCCTTGAGGGACTCCACACGTGGATTTGGTTCGTTCTGACTGATGGTTTCCGATTGACACAAAGAAATCCCTATCATGTAAATAGGATGTGAACCACTGAAGAATAGTGTCAGTAAGCCCTGCCCACTGTTCCAATCTGCTGAGTAGTATGTCGTGATCAACCGTGTCGAATGTGGCACTGAGATCCAATAGTAACAGAACAGATGATTTGTCTGCATCGGTATTCCGACGAATATCATTTAGGACTTTGATAAGCACGGTCTCGGTGCTGTGTTGTGGCCAAAATCCAGACTGAAATGAGTTAAAAAGATTGTTTTGCATCATAAAAGTCTGGATCTGTTCGAACACAACCCTTTCGATAATTTTCCTCAGGAATGTCAGATTTGATATTGGCCTGTAATTACTAATGGTTGAGGCATCCAGATTAGGTTTTTTTTAGGAGAGGAGAGGTTTTATTACTGCAGTTTTTAAAGTCTGTGGAAACTCTCCTGTTTGGAGAGAAGTGTTTATAATCTGAAGTATGTTTGGGGCTATGCAATGAAAAACAGTTTTGAAAAAGTTTGAAGGAAGGATGTCACGGCAGCATGTTGTGGGCTTTAATTTTGACACAATTTCTGTTAAAGTGGCATAGTCCAAGAGGCTAAACTGTCTAAGATTGACGTGGGGGACATAATAAACATCATAGCGTATAGTTATGGAATTGATTCTCAACAACTTTTTTTCGATTACAAATCAAAGCCCGAAATAGGAGGTGTTTGATTAAGGGCTAATAAATGTGACTTGACTCTTCTCTATAAACACAAATGGTGGAATTTTCTGGAATCGCACACGTTGTAAATTGTTGTAAATAGTTCATCCTGAACAATTATATAAGCAGAGAACCGTCTGGCGGCAAAATGAATAAATCAAAATTGACGGTAAAACCACGCTCCGAGCCTCTACTTTCATATTTCATTTTTCAACATAAATAGCAGCAGTGAAACCGTAAAATCCAGGCCATTTTGGGTGATTTTATTTCATTATATGAAACGAAAAATCCTGACAGCTCATGTTTGTGGCTAATTTTGTTTTGATGGTTTGCAAAGAGCCTTAAAGTTCCGAAATTGACCGTTCGATCCCAGCTCTCTGCAATCCAAAGTGGACTTTGCAGGTTCTCCGGTATTCAGATTGTGTTCAAAATTCAAAACAGCGTGGTGAATGTTGCCATCAACTTGTACAGGCAAGACCAGTAAACTAGAACATATTATACGTCCAATCCACACTACATCTGATTTGCCCCAGAGATCTCCTGGATCCTCCCTCAATTAATCCCACTCTCTTTCCAGATTCCCCTTCCATTGTTTCATTCCTGCCTATTCCACGTTCCCTCATCTGATTCCTCCTTATCCTGACCACAATCCTTCTTAGCTATCCTCTCCATCCTCCCCGAGCTTCACTTGTCATGTCCCACTCGCATTCCCTGTCTCATTAATCAAGTCTATTTCACTGCCTGCACTATGCTCTTGGCCTTGCATATATCTGCATAGTAATTGTCCGTTAATTTGCTTTGGCTGGTCTGTATGTGCAGCATAATGGAGTGGGCTTGATGGTGAGAAGGCTCACCTGGGCCTCTTGTCCTCAAGACCGAGTTTAATCTTCAGTTCATTTTGTCAGTTAAAAAAAAAAAAAAAAAAAAAATTAAAACACTTTACAACAAGGGTCATTTAATTAACATTAGTTATTGTTTAAAAATGCATTAACTAATGTTTAAGTAACATTACAATAATTCATGTAATTGCTTATCTAACATTTATTAATATTTGAGTGCCTTAAGGTAGAAAAGCGCTATACAAGTATAATACCATAACACCATATTAATTAACATGAGTTAATGCATTAGTTAATGCATAACCAGACAGTAACTAATGGTTGTGTTAGCAGCACCCAAGGACTCACAGAGCAATGTTTCTCATTTAAAAAAATAACAATCACTTACTAGTACAAGTATACATTAAAAAAATATTTATTAATGCACTAATGTATATGTGAATTAATGGTAAATGGTTAATTAATGTATTATGTATATTATAACCTAACGTTAAGTATGGGTTATTTCACGTGAACATACCTCATAAGTATTACTTAACCTTAATTAACCATTACTTATTGTAAAGTGTAGCACATGTGTCCCTTAACTAAGAAATTAGTTAAGGGACAAGACAACCCCCCCTCACCCCCCCTTAACCTTTATTACCATTACTGAACCAAACTATTAGTTACTGTCTGGTTGTGCATTAACTAATGCATTAAATAATGTTAATTAATATATTACTAAATTTTAAGTAAGGGATTATATGAATTATTGTAATGTTCCTTAAACATTAGCTATGCATTAAATATTGCATTGATTTATGTTAATAAATATATTAATAAATGTTAGATAAGGGATTAAATGAATTGTTGCCATGTTACTTTAACATGAGTTATCATCTAAAAATGAATTAACGTTAATTAACTCATTTGCTCCCCAAAATGTATAAATATGTTCTATTTTTAATTGCTTCAGTGTCCCAAAAATGTATTAATACGTCTTTTGCGTTTTTTTTTTTTTTTTTTTTTTTTTTTTTGAGAAGAGGCATCTAGAGGTTCCGTTGTAGCTATGATACAATGCACAAAGCTCAAAACCCATTTTAAAGCAATAAAACTGGCCACTGGAGGTCAGTATTGCTTTTGGTAAGAACTCATCTCGGCCAAGACTGGAAGTGAAGAAAAATAGTCAGGAAACGGAAGTTGGAGGGATCTTGTGAGGACGCGTGAGAATTTGAAAAAAATGTGGAGAACGATCGGGGGGAAAAAAAGGTAAACGACACTGGAGGAGTGTTTTGAAAAGAAAACGAAACGATCGTTAAAGAAGCATTCAAAAAAATCTATCTTGATGAAACAGATGGTGACGTCCACAACAGCGTCAGGTCCCACATGCGTTCTGCGGAGCTCACGTTGCGTTACTCCTTAGCCCGAGGTTGAAACCAACAATGAAGATGATGAAGATGATGAGAATGTGAGACCGATCTTGATCCGGACTCATCAGATTAGCCACGGGAACAGCCGAGAGCCTTCCCTGTTGTTAGGTGCGCAAATAGTTCAACAGTTCAAGTTTAGCTAGGTGTAAATAGATTGTTACTTTGCTATCAATAGCTCTATTTGTTTTGTTGTTTATTTTATTTAGTAAAAGGAAAACATTATTCAGATGTTTGGGATGTAACTAAAGCAAAATATAGCTATGTATAAATCAAAGTTATGTTTGTTTGAAATGTATGCTTTCACAAAAAGCTCAGTTTTTCAGTTTTTTTTTCATCAAAAATTGGAAAATTACAGAGCCTCCCGGGTGCCAGGATAGAAAAAAATAAAAAATCATAGCTAATCTGTACCCACAGTTTACTAATCTGTACCCACAGATTAGTAAACTGTACCCACAGATTAGCAATCTGTACCCACAGATTGCTAATCTGTACCCACAGATTACTAAACTGTGCCCAAAATCTACTACTCTGTACCCACAGATTAGCAATGACCCGGAAACAGTAGTCACCAATGTTTGGCGGGGACTCCGAGTCCAAATGCCGAGGGACCGACCAAGCAAGCATCTGCACCATTTGCCCTCGGCGAACAAAGGGGTTTTAAAAGGTAACTATTGCACGTTTTCTTTGGTAGGCATCTTTAAGGTGTCATCAAACAATATGCCATGTTGTGTTTGCACATTTTCTGTGCTGCTGTCGTGTTCGTGCGTGCTTATTTCAAGTAGTGTTCATTTGTTAGTTAGCTATTTTTAGTAGCCGCATTAGTGGCTACTAACACATAACATGCCGTATTGATTGATGACACCTGAAAATGTAGACGGCTACCAAAGAAAATGTGCAATAGTTACCTTTTAAAACCCCTTTGTTCGTCGAGGGCAAGAGGTGCAGGTGCTTGCTCAGTCGGTCCCTCGGCATTTGGAGTCCCCGCCAAACATCGGTGACTACAGTTTCCGACTCATTGCTAAACTGTGGGTACAGTTTAGTAATCTGTGGGTACAGATTAGTAAACTGTGAGTACAGTTTAGTAATCTGTGGGTACAAATTAGTAAACTGTGGGTACAGTTTAGTAATCTGTGGGTACAGTTTAGTAAACTGTGGGTACAGATTGCTAAACTGTGGGTACAGTTTAGTAATCTGTGGGTACAGATTAGTAAACTGTGGGTACAGTTTAGTAAACTGTGGGTACAGATTGCTAAACTGCGGGTACAGTTTAGTAATCTGCGGGTACAGATTAGTAAACAGTGGGTACAGTTTAGTAAACTGTGGGTACAGATTGCTAAACTGTGGGTTCTGTAAACTGTGGGTACAGTTTAGTAAACTGTGGGTACAGATTGCTAAACTGTGGGTACAGTTTAGTAAACTGTAGGTGCAGTTTAGTAATCTGTGGGTACAGATTGCTAAACTGTGGGTACAGTTTAGTAATCTATGGGTACAGATTAGTAAACTGTGGGTACAGTTTAGCTATGATTAGCTAAGATTTTTTTATTTTTTCTACCCTGGCACCCGGGGGGCTCCGTAGAAAATAGCTCAAACTAAGCTATTTTCTAACTCAAAGTCAAAGTTATGTTTATGTTTGAAATGTATGCTTTCACAAAAGCTAAATTTTTCCCGTTTTTTTTTTTCATCAAAAATTGGAAAATTGCTCAAACTAAGCTATTTTCTAATGCTGATTTCTAAAGAATGGAAAAAGATATGAACTATTTTTCTGCTGAAAGAAGAGAGTCTAATCTTTCTTTAGGTGGGTTCCATGTTTTTATAGCAATAGAGCAGGATTGTCTGTGGGCCTTGCAAAATCAGTCAAAATCCAGTAAAACGGCCAGGAGCGAAGGGCCTTGCTGCGGTGAAAATCGCTGGGAGTGAATGAGTTAAGTTAACAAACCCTAACTCTAAATCTTAACCCTAACCCTATATAGGCCTTTATTTATTTTTTTATTTTACCAAACTATTAGTTACTGTCTGGTTGTACATTAATTAATGCATTAACTAATGTTAATTACTATACGGCTAAATGTTAAGGGATTATATGAATTATTGTAATGTTACTTAAACATTAGTTATCGTCTTAAAATGCATTAAATAATGCATTAATTTATGTTAATATATTAATAAATGTTAGTTAGGGATAAAATGAATTATTGCCATGTTACTTCAACAAAAGTTATTGTCTAAAAATGCATTAACTAATGTTAATCAAGGGACCCTTATTGTAAAGTGTTACCATTCCTTGTTGCAGCCAACCAAACACAGTGAGTGAGTTATTAACATTGCTAACGTAGAGTGAATAGCAGCTTTAACATAAAACAATATATTCTACACCCCAGTCACTCCCCTCCCCCTAGTATCAGCTTGCTACTTTTAATCTTTGACCTAGCCTGTAGGAAGCATGGCACAGAGGCCGCAGCGCTCAGTGGTAGATAATGGAGTTCCCCCCCTTGGGCATGCTGGAGGATGAGAGCATACAGGCTCACAAGCGCAGACGCACAACAGCTGACGCGCAACGGCAGACGCACACGTGCAACAGGCTCAGTTGCGGAGAAGCCTGAGGGCAAGTAGCGTGGTGAAGCTCGCACACGGACTCACACAATACAAACTGGATCTACACACTTGCCAGTGTGTGATGCAGCTTACATTGTACACAAACAGGTGCGCGCTCAGTCAGAAGGGCCTCAAAGAGACAGAAGGCACTGCGTTGGCACAGCAAATGACGCTGCTGGCTATTTACACAGTGTTTTGCATTATTAGACATTTGTATTAACAAGAGGCTTTGGGTAGTTTAATATAGCGTGCGTGAGGAAGAATATTGCTTGTTTTAAAATGAAGTGCAAAATTACTAAAGTGAGTGCTGAAGGGAAAGACTGGGAAATTCCCCTTTTAGAAAACAGTGTCTTAAAAAAGGAGAAATCATATGCAAATGAACAAGTGTTCAAGTGTTTTTCTTTTTTCCTTTACTCCTCGAATTTAAAATGTCAGAGCACACAATCTATTGAGTTAACCCTTTTACACCTTAGCCTATTTTGTCTGAATTTGCATGCCTTTTATGTTGCCTTTATATTTCAGAGAAAAAAATGTTCACAATGGCCTGCTTGGGTCCCTTTTTTCAGGACACCATAACCTGAATGTCCAAACTGTTGTTTTCTTCACTGACCAATTGCAATCAACATTTTGGACCAAAAAAAAAATTAAATCACATTTTTTTTTGTCAGAATTTGTAAAATTGATGTCCCATTGACAACCATAACATGCTTATCGAAACGTTTTGAAGCTTGATATTAATTCAACTTGTTCAGATAAACATTCAACTGAAAAATATGAGACTGAATAGTTTTATATTCGATAATTCAACAGAAACAGCAGGTATGGTCATTGGAATGTTTTTGTCCTTTCTACATACTATGGTCAAAACCGGTAATATGCAGTAGACCAACAGTGAAAAATAGTAATAATATCTATCCATCCAACACAAAAAGGGTTTGGAGTATATCTCTTTGTGAGGTTAGGTATGGCACCCATCACCTAATCAAAAGTACAGAACATACGTTGGGGGAAAATAAGTGTTTAGTCAACCACTAATTGTACAAGTTCTCCCACTTGAAAATATTAGAGAGGCCTGTAATTGTCAACATGGGTAAACCTCAACCATGAGAGACAGAATGTGGAAAAAAAACCCCATAAAATCACATTGTTTGATTTTTAAAGAATTTATTTACAAATCATGGTGGAAAATAAGTATTTGGTCTATACCAAAAGCTCATCTTAATATTTTGTTATGTACCCTTTGTCGGCAATAACGGAGGCCAAACGTTTTCTGTAACTCTTCACAAGCTTTTCACACACTATTGCTGGTATTTTGGCCCATTCCTCCATGCAGATCTCCTCTAGAGCAGTGATGTTTTGGGGCTGTCGTTGGGCAACACGGACTTTTAACTCCCTCCACAGATTTTTTATGGGGTTGAGATCTGGAGACTGGCTAGGCCACTCCAGGACCTTGAAAGTCTTCTTATGGAGCCACTCCTTTGTTGCCCTGGCTGTGTGTTTGGGATCAATGTCATGCCGAAAGACCCAGCCACATCTCATCTTCACTGCCCTTGCTAATGGAAGGAGATTTTCTCTCAAAATCTCTCGATACATGGCCCCATTCATTCTTTCCTTTACACATATCAGTCGTCCTGCTCCCTTTGCAGACAAACAGCCCCAAAGCATGATGTTTCCACCCCCATGCATCACAGTGGGTATGGTGCAATTCAGTATTCTTTTTCCTCCAAACAAGAGAACCTGTGTTTTTACCAAAAAGTTCTATTTTGGTTTCATCTGACCATAACACATTCTCCCAGTCCTCTTCTGGATCATCCAAATGCTCTATAGCGAACCACAGACGGGCCTGGACGTTCATATGGGGTGAGGAGGGAGTTGAAAGTCCGTGTTGCCCAACGACAGCCCCAAAACATCACTGCTCTAGAGGAGATCTGCATGGAGGAATGGGCCAAAATACCAGCAACAGTGTGTGAAAAGCTTGTGAAGAGTTACAGAAAATGTTTGGCCTCCATTATTGCCAACAAAGGGTACATAACAAAGTATTGGGATGAACGTTTGGTATTGACCAAATACTTATTTTCCACCATGATTTGCAAATAAAACAAACAATCACATTGTTTGATTTTTAAAGAATTAAAAATCAAACAATGTGATTTTCTGTTTTTTTTGTGTTTTTTCCTCATTCTGTCTGTCATGGTTGAGGTTTACCCATGTTGACAATTTCAAGCCTCTCTAATATTTTCAAGTGGGAGAACTTGCACAATTAATGGTTGACTAAATACTTATTTGTCCCCATGTACAGTGGGGAGAACAAGTATTTGATACACTGCCAATGGGTTTTCCCATTGTCAGTGTATCAAATACTTGTTCTCCCCACTGTACAGACATACTGTACAATCAAGCTCCTTGAACAAACACACACCTATATACACATTTTAAAGATTGATAGTGGGGGAAAAAAAATCAATATAACATTGAAAAAAAGTCTTTTAAAAAATATTGACAATAAATTAGGTTCCGTTAAATTTTATTAGGCATGCCACTCAGTTTCCTCTTGAACAGGACACACAGCTACGTCACACACTACGTCACACAACCCACTCTTCTGCCATTTGCACGCTGTCACATTTCTCTCCGCCGACTCATCCGAAGAAAGCAATGACAAATCTGGGTCATCCTCTTCCTCGAGTTGATGAAATAATGCATTAGCTTGCGCTAAATTTAGCTTACGATTCACTCCACACATTTCAAAGTCGCTCGCTCAATCCAACCGGCCGTCGCTCGCTACCTCGCCTCCCTCTCCTTAGTTGGCGCCTCAATTGGCAATTTATTAAAAATGTTTGCATTACGTTTTTTTCTTCGTGACCTCACAATGGCTCCTGGGATATGTCGTTTTTCGTGGTGCTTTTGGTTTTGAAAAAGGACAAGAAAAATGGAAATATGGACATAAAACCATGGTCCATGCAGCATTTTAATGTTTCTTTATGAGAGCAATAAAACTATAAAACTCAAATGACATTATCTCCCGTTTTACTTGGTCGATTGACTTCAGGTAAAAACGGGCATGAACCTCAACTTTCCCACTGTCAAAAGAGACCAACCAGCGTCATGTTGGTGACGGAATTACAGCGCGACAAGGCCTCAAAGATGATTTGCTTAATTTTGTCGCCGCCGACACGTTCGTTGTGAAAGGGTAAATGATTCTGATTAGAGTTGTCCGATAATGACGTTTTAATCAAAAACCAATTTCCCAATATTGTCCAACTCCAAACATGCCATACCGATTTCAAACCGATACCTATATATGCGGTTGTGTATTTAAAATATTTTAATTTTTCAATCATTTATTCTTTATTTGATTTTTGCACTATGACTGCAAATGGTCTGCAGACATAACAATTCCCAAGTATCTTAGTTTAGAGACATATCATGGTCAATAAGCATAACTGCTGTACTAAGCTGTGGCCAGCCTTTGTACAAAGGCAAAAGGCTTCTGTATTCACTTTGAAGGCAACATGCAAATTGGCCCAAAACTGTCAAAGAAAAACCAATGTCGATGTTTTCCAATATCATTTTAATATACTTTTATCGACAATATTATTGGCTACCTGATACTATCGGACAGCTCTCGATCTGTTGATTCTGCTTGTTCAGATTTGCGATGGCCGAAGCTCAATTGTAGGAGATTGCGTTTTGGAACCAGACAAATATATATAATGTAGTTACACAAGCATTGAATATTTCCAGCTTGCCATCGCTCCAATTTCCAATAAGTGTGACCTGGCGTAATTAAACTGGGGTTTGAGACTATCGTACTTGCAGCTTTTGGACTTCACCGTGACAAGATGCAATAATATCTTATAATGAGTCTCAGTTCCCTGCTGAGAAGCTTCTCATTTGCTTCGCATAGCTGAAGAGCTAAGAGCTAAATACCCCATTTCACGAATGCTTTTCTTCCAGATTTGACAATGTAACGTTTGAATAAATATAATTGATTCCATGTCTTTTGTAAGGACTGCTTTTTAAAGTTATGAGCTGAGCAAAATTGCCACTTTGACCTCGACCAAAGAATTCAAGTTTTGGTTTGCCAGGTTTTTACAGGATTACATCTGTACATTGTGTGCGTTGAAATGTTTAGGACTGGCAGTGTGCCACTAGCGTGACACATTTAAAGGGAATTGAAAAGGTGCTGCTTATTGTTTGCAAAGGGGGTGGCCAGTGCTCATGCCAACAGTAGCAAAAAATAGATAAATAAATGCCCTCTTCAAATTCCGAATGAATCTGTGTCAGATCTGTGTTGCACTTGCAAATAGAGGGACAAACATACAGTGGGGCAAATAAGTATTTAGTCAACCACTAATTGTGCAAGTTCTCCCACTTGAAAATATTAGAGAGGCCTGTAATTGTCAACATGGGTAAACCTCAACCATGAGAGACAGAATGTGGGAAAAAAAAGAAAACAGAAAATCATATTGTTTGATTTTTAAAGAATTTATTTGCAAATCATGGTGGAAAATAAGTATTTGGTCTATACTAAAAGTTCATCTCAATACTTTGTTATGTACCCTTTGTTGGCAATAACGAAGGCCAAACGTTTCTGTAACTCTTAATAAGCTTTTCACACACTGTTGCTGGTATTTTGGCCCATTCCTCCATGCAGATCTCCTCTAGAGCAGTGATATTTTGGGGCTGTCGTTGGGCAACACGGACTTTCAACTCCCTCCTCACCCCGTGGGGTCAAAATGATAACAAGAACGGTGAGCAAAAATCCCAGAACCACACGGAGGGACCTAGTGAATGACCTACAGAGAGCTGGGACCACAGTAACAAAGGCTACTATCAGTAACACAATGTGCCGCCAGGGACTCAAATCCTGCACAGCCAGACGTGTCCCCCTGCTGAAGAAAGTACACATCCAGGCCCGTCTGCGGTCTGCTAGAGACCATTTGGATGATCCAAAAGAGGACTGGGAGAATGTGTTATGGCCAACACAATGAGTTGGTAGGGCTCTTACTAGAGAGAATTACCTCCCACCCAGGGGAGAACACAGAGCTACAATATCCTCAGAAAAGGGCTTAGCATCGCTATCTCACCAAAAAGATGCATGGGATCTCTTCATCATTGATGATAAAATACAAGGAAGGATGAAGTCTATTGTTGTTCTGTTTTTTTTTTTTTTTTTCTTCCCAAAAAAAATGTTCATTGAATCAAAGTTATTTCAAGCATGAAATCATTCTTTTGTGGCCCTAAATATCATACTAATATGACAAGTGACTATTCTTCACCAAAATTATGGAACACTTATGGAAGAGTGTAGGGTCCAGTAACTTGTGCATCTAAGGGTTAATTATATTATAGCCATATTATTTGTAATTATTTTATTTTACAGCCGCTTTAGATGAAGATCTTGCACTGGATCTCATTAGATTGTACAGGTGAAGCTCTATCTGTAGGAAATAAGGCAAACTTATCAAACAATTACATCAATGGAAAGTTTTCCTGATATATGCAGTATGTGGAACTTGTCAAATAGGAGCTCACAAACAATGACCGATAGGTATAATGTGATCAACCTGCGTCTAATGTTCTTGTTTAAATAGGATATCAATATTGCTATCGAAAGGGAATGGGAGGCCTACTGTGTTATATCATTCAATTATTATTTATAACACTTATCTTGAAACCAGTTTAAGGTAGGAATTACATCCTCATGACTCTGTTCATATATAGCTGCTCATCCAATTCCAAATATTTGTAATATTGATTCTCTTCCAGGAAAATGAGCTCAGACAAGATGAAAATGTGTTTGACTTGACTCTGGAGTTAGGCCTTGTTAAATAGTGGGCGAGCATTGGGGGGGGGGGGGTTATTGACTCAAGTGCAGCAGTACACTTATCCAGGCCAGTTGTCCAAAGCATTGACAGCTTCACTGTAAGACTCCAATATTCAGGTGACCCAGAGGAACACTGCTATGCCAATGCAGCTGACATGTTGTGCATCTAAGTGTGTCCTATTATGTGTATTTGTGTCCCTTGCACCCAAGTGCCACACACGGTGTGAACACGAATACACACACTGATTCGAGGAGAAATCAATATACCCCGGGGTTAATAGTGAGGAACTTCTGACTCACCAACTCTACTAACAAACATCAGAATGTTAGCATAACCTCAGTGCACCTCTCACCCACCCAATGGTAATCCCCTACCATTGATTGTGTACCTCATGCAGCACTCAAATCAAGCCTCACGAGCTTATCACATCATGTGATTGCCCTCCTAGTGCTGCAGTTTCTCTTCAATTGACATCATCAGTCCTCCAAAATCAGGATAATTCATCATTGTTATTATGATGGATTGGTATTTTATTTTAGTCAATGAACATTTAAACATTATTGTTTAGTACAAATGTATCATAATTGTATTCACATTATGACTAAATAGGAACTCAGAGGAACTGCTATCAATAGTGTGTAGTAGTCGCAGTAATAGAATATTACCGTATTTGCCCGAATATAAGACGGTGTTTTTTTTGCATTGAAATAAGACTGAAAAAGTGGGAGTCGTCTTATATTTGGGGTCTAGACATTATACCCATTCACGACGCTAAATGGCGCCAGATATCATTGAAGTGAATGCTGAACTTGAGGAGTAATGTTTTGTCATGAGAGATATACGCTACTCTCAAGTTTAACCAGTTTGCATTATTTTATTGCAGTGTTTTTCCTTTTTCAGATTTGTTTCAAGAGTACAGTTACAGTTAGACCTCACTTTGATGGTTAAGGCAGTTTTATCTTTGTTTTTTTATCACAATAGATTGGTTTATTTACATTTCAAAAACCAGAAGCCATTCATTTACGAATGTGATTGCACTTTAGTTTAACATCAGTACTTCTCAAATAGTGGGGCGCGCCCCCCTGCGCATGTGAACTCGGGGAACATGCTTTTTTTTTTTCTTTTTTTTTTTGCCGTACTAGAATAAAGTGTACTTGCACATCCACTCAGTGGGTGGCGCTCTCATTTTCAAAGTGCGCGCAGTATGTTTGAAGTAAGCATGCGCACACAGAGGTGAGATATGAAGAGCTGTGCGCCGTTTTCGAAAGCCATTTTCCGGCCGGACTCACGCAGCGGCCCACTGTCCTCTCATCTTCTCCGGTTCTCACGTGTCCGCTTGAGCAGTGCCATTTTCGGCTTCGGATCGTCACGACGACCGCCCTCACCTACGGTTCTCCCTCGGCCGTCGGGAATGCGCTTTTTTTCGGGCCATTTGCCTTTAATACAGTGGTAGATGAGGAAAGACCACTGTTTACTGTGTCTAAAAATGATTATAGCTGACAGCCGGAAGCCAAATCATTTAAGATGGCACTTAAAGACATTAGACCCCAATCTCATTGATAAGCCGCTTGGTTGTTTTTCAGCGAAAACGTGCCGAATATTGCCAACAATCGTCCAGCTTTGTCAGTGTTATATAAGTAAACCAGTGAGCACTGTTAGCATGCTTAGTGCAAAATAACCCAACACCATCGCAAACTGGAGGTAATACTGTGAGGAGCGAGCAGCGAAAATAAAAACTGTCCTGCTGTCCAAAGACACTTTTTTTTTTCTATTCAGTTTTGTTTTTTCGGTCAGTTTTTTGTTTTTTGGCTGTAAATGCACAGACAATTGACTTCAAGTTCCTGGATTGAATCAACTGAATAAACTACTGAATTATGAACTAATCTACTGGATCAAATCAACATAACGAGCACATTGCCACGATCGACAATGAACTATTGGGAAAATGAACAATCAGAGGGGATGGCTACTATTTTAAAAAAAAAAAAAAAACACTACGAAATCTGAATGTTAAAAATTGATATTCAGTATTTTCTGCGTCCTATATGGTATACTGGGGACGGGTTTCAATAAGCTTCGGCTTATCCCGTCAGCCCTTTTCTTTTCGGGTTGAATTAATTGTAAACGCATTTGTCATGCCTGAACGGAAAATAAATAAATAAAATTATTATCATTATTATGTTCCGATTTGTATTTATAATTTATTTGTTTTGATTGGGTATTTGTCATTGTACCTGCAGTATTTTTTTAAAGATTTAGAGTAGGTTTTTGGGCTGTGGAACAAATTCATCGAATTATAATGCATTGTTATGGGAAAATCCCAATCGAAATTCGACCATTTCGACTGACAAACCACTGTACTGGTATGTCTAGTTTGAATGTTTTTGAAACTTCGACTTTTAAAAACCACAGTAAATGTACCATCAAACTAGTAATCGGCTCATACCTAATCCAGGATGTTCCTTGCCTCTAACCCGAAGTCAGTTGTGATGTCTTTCAAGCACACCCTCTACCTTGAAAGGATAGGTGGTATAGATAATGGAAGTTTTATGAAGTGATTAATGTGATTCTATATGGCACTGAGCTAGAAACATTCTCAACCAACGAATATTTTGCCATCATTACAATTTGGTTTCAGCTCACAAAGCACAAAAATCAGTTTATAATTACAATTTACTGCACAAACCTAATTGTTTTGCACATATACAGTAATATTTGTTTTACATTGTCAGTTATTGGCCATTTTGTTTTCAACAACAAATCAATTTCTCAATATGTTTATATACACTTTCCTACTTGATTTTGTGAGAAAGAAAGACAACAGGCATAAAGGAGCTTATCTTGGGCTGCCAGCTTATTGCACTTAAAGCCTCCAAGAATGGAGCATAAGGAGAGAAGAGTGGATTCCTCTGGTTTTTCTCACTCTGTGATGTTTTCATCCTCCGCTCGGGTCTTGCTGACAGCCTGGATAAAGTCCTAATGCACAAGACCACAGTTACACTTGTCATTTCAATGTCATCACTACTATATTCAAACATCTAATACACATTCACCATTAAATGTTTTTTTCTGTCCAATATTTGACCTAGCCAAACATTTAATGTAGCAAAAAAATTAAATGAAAATAAATACAACTTTTGAGCAGAAAACAAAATGTGAGCAGAAACTGGCTGGGGGAGTGTTGTGATCTATTTAGTGAGTCTTGCCCCTTATTCCCATTTAAACTGAAGCACTAATTAGTAGTATATTTTTCATAGGCTTATTGCCAATGTTGGTCCCTCACGAGTCTGTGGCTGTTCCATCATTCTCTGTGTTTAATTTATGTCATGGGATATGTTGGCATACCTGTCAAGTTGTACGGTTTCGGCGTAATTTGTATAAGTGAGCACTGATTTTTAAATATGTACGCCGTACATTCAAAATCTGTACGTTTTACGTGCATTACCTTTTTTTTTTTCTCCGTTCGGATTTTGTCACCATTTCGGCAACGAGACAGTGTGTGTTACTATGCGCTACTACGTTGGTTGAATGACGCGAGAAAAGTCAGAGACACGGCGAGAGAAGAGTGTTTGTTGTGACGCTGTAGCAAACGCGATGCTAGGCTAGGTTGCTCCAATATTTCCTGACTGTAGCCGACAGCCTCCAATCCACGCCTAGATATCGCATGCATATAGAACTACATGCGAAATGACAGACTCGGCGGCGTTAGTAAACAGCTGTCATTTTAGAGCAGTAGACTTCTCAGAAAGGCTCTGTTGTAGTGAACCTTCCTAGCGAACCTAAGTAACTTTTTATCTAAAATACTCCTAAATCGGCTAAATCTTGATTTGAATGTATCTTTAAATGATGAAACAGCTTTAAAATTTCACATGTTGAAAGTAGACAGAAGGGAACTAATGCAAAAACTGGAGCAATTGTAACAACTTTAACATTTGATTCACAACATTAAATTACTTCCAAACATAGCAAAGGTTACTATGTTTTTTTGTTTTTTGTTTTTTTTAAATGGGGAAAAAAAAAAAAACATGTTACACCAGTTACTTTGCCAAGTAACTAATTACTCTTACATTCAGGTAAATGAGTTACTAACTCAATTACTTTTTGGGAAAGGTCATTTGAAACTGTAATTAATTACTTTTTAAAAGTAAGATTAACAACACTGGTTGTAAAGATGAAGTCTGTAGAATGAAAACTGCCGAAAGCTTAGAATTTATTCTGCCAATTTGTTGCCGGGCACAATTTGCCTGCAGCTATTGCTGATCAATTCTCAGAATTAACAAAAGAAATGTTCCCTGACTCAAAGATTGCATCGGTAAGTTAATTTTATCAATTGACCTGTTTAATTTATAATTGGACACACTTACGAACTACCTTGAAGTGAAATTGTATTGCGAGCTGAAGTGCCATGAAGTGCAGCCATCAAAAGTCATAATAGAAATCGCCAAAAGTGCTACATACAATTATAACAAAAGTCACTGTTAAATTTTAGTAATCATGATGTACTGTAGCTGAAGATATTGATTGTTCTTTGATTGCACCTGGTTATATGTTACAATATTACCAACAAATTAATATTGTTTTAGAAATTGAGTTTTATTTTTGTTTCATATTGCACGCTATATAGAACGTTGTAAGATTCGTCACCAATTTGTAAGGGCATACGTCACTATTTGTAAAGTCTGAGTTATACTCCTGCGTTGCGGTGACGGCGCAGCGACTACGGCGTCATTCGACATTCGATAGTTCTGCGGTGAGGGAACGCGTTGCTCTGTAATTCACCGCCAAGCCACTAGAGGGGTGTGCTGTTATGTTTGTACGGTTTTGGGGCATGTTTGTTGACTTCCGCTAGTCTAGTTTAACGGAGAAAAAATAAACAATGCAAGATGGAACTCTTGAAAGTAAATATTCTGCTCATTAACACTGAATAAATATTGAACATACAAATGTTGAGGGACAGGCGATGCAGAAGACTGTTTTGAGGCGGTCTGGCCGACTTTTGATGCCGCACAGAGAGTTTTAGACTCGGGTGGAGAGAGCTAGCTGTGGCGGCTAGCTTCAAACTGGCGTCGAGCACTGCGTTCAAGGTCTGCAAAGCCCTCCAGCCCGATTTGTTTGCCGTGTCCTACAACCAGCCAGTGGGAAGCCATAGCAGATTTCTGGCGTCTATGGAACTTCCCAAACTGCATTGGGAGCCTTGATTTTAACGTTATCATAAAAAGCACCGAGGCACTCTCAATCAGTGATGATGTATCGTGTGAACTGTCTGTTATTGAAAATTAAAGATCAAAACAACTCTTTTGACACCAAATCTGTGGTTTATTCTTTATATACTTGAAGTGTGACACGTAAATAAGTCACAGACTCACAGCAAACATATGTACACAATAAATGATAAAGTGCACCAACCAAAAATATGACATAAAGTGATAAAAAGTTGGCAGTTTTTGGCCGACTAGGTCACCAAAAATACAACATAAAGTGATAAAAAGTTGGCAGTTTTTGGCCAACTGGGTCACCGCTTCGTGTGGCCACTCGATTCCGAACACACACGTCTCGGTGGTTCTTCCATTTTTTTTTTTTTTTTCCAATCGCCGACCTTGCCATTTGGCAATCACAATAATATCTTGACGAGACTTGCTCTTCGATGATACTCCCCTCGGCTTGGTCCATTTTTTGCGTGTAGAAAATAATGTTTTATTCTATTCTACAATGGCGGTGATTTCGCGCTGAACCGGAAACAACAGTCTGAGTGGACCAATCACAGTCCGTTTCTGCCACGTCATACGCGTCTACGCGACGCAAAGGTTGGAAAATTCGAGAGGAGCGCGTCAGGCGCAGGGTCGTAACTCGGGTCTTCCTTGACGGCGCAGGTCTGACGCGGAAGTATAACTCGGCCTTAAGATTGCCAATGGCCTCGGGTTGACAGGTATGCTACTATATTCAAACATCTGATGCACAGTCACCATTAAATGTTTTGTTTTTTCTTCTCTCCAATATTTGACCTAGACAAACACGTCAGCGATTTTTAATGTAGCAAAAACTATTAAAAATAATAAATACAACTTTTGAGTGGAAAACACAAAATGTGAGCAGAAACGGGCTGGGGGAGTGTTGTGATCTATTTGGTGAGTTTTGCCCTTTATTCCCATTTAAACTGAAGCACTAATTAGTAGTATATTTTTCATAGGCTTATTGCCAATGTTGGTCCCTCACTAGTCTGTGGCTGTTCCATCATTCTCTGTGTTTAATCTATCTCATGGGATATGTTGGTGTCGTCTACGATTCACATTTCTTTATTCCATCATGCTTGACCACATTATTTCTCTCTTGCAGGTGTCTTTCCTGCGTGGATGGAAAATTCCCTTGTCACTGGTGCAAATATCGCCACATGTGCACGCAGGATGCCAGTGACTGCTCCTTCCAGGAGGGACGTGTCAACACTTCACAGGTAGGTGGCGTGAACTAGCACAATTGATCTAAGTTTATTTGTCTGCATTTTTGGTACTAGTCCCAGATACAGGTTAGTAGTCCCAGATACAAGTCACTGATATAATTGGTGTGTCATGTCCACACAGATACCAGTCACTTTAGTTTCGATTTTGTGCACATTACCAGTCAGTTCCTTTTTTTAATTTGAAGGAATTCGGCCCCCCGGCCAATCCGCCGGAACAGCGACAGCCGAACCAAATGGCGTCCCGCTGGTGCTGCTCCAGCAAGTCGGCTGGGAGGGGCCAAAATCCCGCGCGTTCACTCCGGTGTTAACCCTTTGTACTGACTCCATTTTGAACAGTTTAAGGAAGGCTCACCGAAAACAGCTTGGCTATTTATTCGTCGACAATGTTCAAAAACAAGGCAAAAACAGACGACAGGGAAGCAATGTTAAATCCAAGGTCCGCAAAACAACAGATACATCGGAATGTCCCCTAGAAGTGACTGTTGTTATCTAATTGTTCAGTCTTTTGAAAGCTGCGGTGGAGTGGCCCGGGCCGCAGGCGTGCCCGGGTGTTCTCTTGGGATCGTCCTTCTGTGGCAGGTTTGGGCGGTCAAGTTCGTGCGTCATCTTTCGTGGCCGGGGCGTGGTTGCCACGCCAGCTGAAGCATGTCTTGACGTCCAAGGCTCTATCAGTCGCACTATCAATTTTGTTGCCTCGGTAGGGCAAGAGTGCCCTGACCCACCGAAGAGCCGTTGATGTCTTTTCCTTCGTTTTATCAGGCGAGGGCTGATAAGGTGATTCACTTTACTGTCTCAAAGGACATGGAGTGAAGTCTGCCTAAACTATGTTTAAATGCTTTACTATAATGTGTTAGACTAATGCAAACAATTACAGTGGCGCAAATAAGTATTTAGTCAACCACTAATTGTGCAAGTTTTCCCACTTGAAAATATTAGAGAGGCCTGTAATTGTCAACATGGGTAAACATCAACCATGAGAGACAGAATGTGGAAAAAAAACAGAAAATCACATTGTCTGAATTTTTAAATAATTTATTTGCAAATCATGGCGGAAAATAAGTATTTAGTCAATACCAAAAGTTCATCTCAATACTTTGTTTTGTACCCTTTTTTGGTAATAACGGAGGCCAAAGGTTTTCTGTAACTCTTCACAAGCTTTTCACACACTGTTGCTGGTATTTTGGCCCTTTCCTCCATGCAGATCTCCTCTAGAGCAGTGATGTTTTGGGGCTGTCGTTGGGCAACATGGACTTTGAACTCCCTCCACAGATTTCCTATGGGGTTGAGAGCTGGAGACTGGCTAGGCCACTCTAGGACCTTGAAATGCTTCTTACGAAGCCACTGCTTTGTTGCGCTGGCTGTGTGTTCGGGATCATTGTCATGCTGAAAGACCCAGCCACGTCTCATCTTCAATGCCCTTGCTGATGAAAGGAGATTTTCACTAAAAATCTCTCGATACATGGCCCCATTCATTCTTTCCTTTACAAAGATCAGTCGTCCTGATCCCTTTGCAGAAAAACAGCCCCAAAGCATGATGTTTCCACCCCCATGCTTCACAGTGGGTATGGTGTTCTTTGGATGCAATTCAGTATTCTTTCCCCTCCTAACATGAGAACCTGTGTTTCTCCCAAAAAGTTCTATTTTGGTTTCATCTGACCATAACACATTTCCCCAGTCCTCTTCTGGATCATCCAAATGCTCTCTAGCTAACCGCAGACGGCCCTGGATGTATACTTTCTTCAGCAGGGGGACACGTCTGGCAGTGCAGCATTTGAGTCCCTGGCGGCGCATTGAGTTACTGATAGTAGCCTTTGTTACTGTGGTCCCAGCTCTCTGTAGGTCATTCACTAGGTCCCCCCGGGTGGTTCTGGGATTTTTGCTCACCGTTCTTGTTATCATTTTGACACCAAAGGAGCCCCAGATCAAGGGAGATGATCAGTGATCTTGTATGTCTTCCAATTTCTAATAATTGCCCCCACAGTTGATTTGTTTACACCAAGTGTTTTACCTATTGCAGATTCTGTCTTCCAATCCTGGTGCTGGTCTACAATTTTGTCTCTGGTGTCCTTCGACAGCTCTTTGGTCTTGGCCATAGTGGAGTTTGGAGTTTGATTGACTGTGACAGGTGTCTTTTTTACCGATAATGAGTTAAAACAGGTGCCATTAATACAGGTAACGAGTGGAGCCTCGTTAGACCTCGTTAAAAGAAGTTAGACCTCTTTGACAGCCAGAAATCTTGCATGTTTGTATGTGACCAAATACTTCTTTTTCCTTCTAATTTGGAAATAAATTCTTTGAAAATCAAACAATGTGATTTTCTGTTTTTTACCACATTCTCTCTCTCATGGTTGAGGTTTACCCATGTTGACAATGACAGACCTCTCTAATCTTTTCAAGTAGGCGAACTTGCACAATTGGTGGTTTACTAAATACTTATTTGCCCCCTGTATAGACCCTACCCACCGACGTCACAAAACCACGTGCTCGCTGTGTCGTTCCGCCCACTTGTCCGTCATTTTGTCTCTGTATTAGCATTGTTTTCAATTGATCGAGGAATTTAAAATGCATTTCATGGAAGACCCGGTGCTTTCTGATGCCGTAAACTCACTGGATGTGTTGCATAAAAGGCGTTATGTGGAAAAACTTCGTTCTATACAGTCGCCAGATCCATATTTGATGCCCAAATCGATGTTTTTCGACCCACTGTCTTCGCCCTGTCTGCCTGACATCTGCTACGCAGATATTTACAATTATCTTGTCCACACTAAATCAGCCTATTCTCACGAAAATATGAAAAACTTCAAGAGCTTGGAGGCTTATAAATACTTCGTTGCTGGTTGGGTGAAACAGGTCCTCGTCCACGAAAATTCGGCAGGAATCTATCTTGTGCTTGGAAAGGTGAGTTACGAAATTTTCAATTCAAAATGTTTTGTTATTGCTAACATCCACTGTCAAGTCTAATGTATTTCATGTCGTTTGTCAATGGAGTTAAGGCTTTTAATGTTTATATGGTTTAGCGATAGCACTCTCACTACATACATACGTGTATGTTGTCGGCGATTAGCCTAGCAATGATCTTAATTGTGGTTATTTGTCAGCCCCGTAGACGAGGCCAGTTTCTTTCACTTGGTACCAGCTAAATATTATTCAAAAAATAACGATGGTGGAAGAAAGGGAAGTCACAAACATCTTGAATTTGAAACTATGTCGTACTACGTCGTATGTTGTCGGCGATTAGCCTCGCAATGATCTTAATTGTGGTTATTTGTCAGCCCAAAACCCTCTAAGTATATCTTAAATGCATCTTACCGGATATAAAATGACTACTACATAGTCTGTGGTGATTTCTTGGTGCCCAGTTTTCACGTCGAATTGCAGCCGTCCATTTCGCTCTCCTCTTTGGATCCCTCGGAATACGGTATAACTTCAAGTCTCTCCTTCCATCTTCTCTGTTAGTGCAACCAACAGCCACACACGCCTTCACCATTTTGATTATTAATGTTAAGGAGCAGAAAAACACGCCGTAAATAGGAGAAATGTACTTAGCCGTAACAGGTTAACACTATGTTTTGACGGACAAGTGGGCGGTACCATTCAGGAGAGCGGAGTTGTGACGTCACGTGGGTAGGGACTATATGGTGTGTGCGAGAAAGTTAACTATTCCCTTCAAATTAGATTGAGTGAATAGGATGTATCCTGAGCTTTAATTGGTCCTGTATTTTTCTAGCAATGTTCACAAAGCCTTGTGGCAAGGACATTTTCTTTTATGGCTGTTTTTATTTAACATTAAATATAGAAAATTTGCGCTTCAACGTTTGGTAGTCTGTACAGAAGGATGTATGCTTTAAGGTTGCATTTTATGCAAGCATTTCCATTTACTTTACCGCCTGTCCACTTGATTAAATTCCTGATTTTCTTGGATTTGCTATTGATGCGACCTTTTCTTTACTGCCTGATTGGACAGGTGATTGAAGGGATATATGTAATGCCTGTTGATTGCTTTGATATAAAGGTAAATATCACCATGGCTACCCAAGCCGCTTAATTTGACACACCATTGGTTTCGACATGCTCGAAATACGACAATTTATGACAGCGCCGCAGTTTCTTTGTTTTCCCGCAAGACAGACACACAGCGGATTTTCTTGTGAGAAAAATCAGCAAGGGTTCAAAGAAGGTTAGTGCAGGTGGTGAAAAAAAGGTGGTGCTTGCCGTTGAAATGAAGATGGAAATGATAGAAAAAATATGCGCGTGGGGTGCGCGTCTGTGAACTGGCTCAACAATACGGCCGTACCATGTCTGGGATCTCGGCCGTCCTCTTCCGACCTCTGTTCGCTAATCTTTATAAATTAAGGTGACAATTATTATTATGGTAACATCGCCAAAGAAATCACCAGCTTCGTCAGGTTTTATTTCAGAACTTGTGCAACACAACACGCCTACTGTCCGCTGCAGTTGACGCCAACTACAAGAAAACATGAAAAGAGAAAGTCAAATCTCTACCACTCCTCTCTTAATCTGACGCCTTACACGGTGCGTTCAGGTACAGCACACAAAACACATCTGCCAAATTAGAACCTGATTTGTTACATTATTACAGGGAATATTATTATACTGCTTTACTATTCCGATTTTTATTTATAATTTATTTGTTTTGCTCTGTGTAATTGCTATTTGCAATTGTACCAGCAGCATTTATTAAGGATTTAGTGTAGGTTTTCGGGCTGTGGAATTAATTAACGGAATTATAATGTATTCTTAATGGAAAATCCTGTTCAACATACGACCATTTCGACTTACAAACAGGGTCCTGGAACTAATTAACTTCATATTTAGAGGTACCACTGTACATGGGTCTGTTTAGATTCCGTCTCCATTCAAAGGATGTCACAATTCTGCGTGAAAACGATGTATTATCCATGCTAGGCCCTAGGAGGCAGTGCAACCTTCTCAGCCCGGAAGACAACATACCCGCCTACTCGAAGCAATGGCGTCCATGTGTTTTTTTCTTGTCTTCAAAAGGCACAAAACGCGAACATAAAATATTTTTAAATTAAAAAAATTATAACAACAGCAAATTAAGCCCGATGTTGCACCATCTTTACAGTTTTGAATGTTTAGTAGCAGCGAGTGCGCATCCCCAATGGTTCTTACCGCAGGTCTTAATGCACAATTCCGATTTTTTGTCATGTTTTTTTGGCGCACCTGTTCAGACTGCCTTTGTCCATTGAGCCCGTTTAAGTATCACGCATGCGCACTAATTCGTAGTCCGAGATGCTCTGACCAAACTGACCCGCATGCGCAGTAGCATCAAAACAAATGCTGGCTTAACGTCATTCTAGGGTGATCATATTTTGATTTCCAAAAAGAGGACACAAATAACACACATAAATAACCCTCGTTTAGTATTATATTCAAATTTTATATGGATTAATAGCATGCACCCACTGTCAGTCATAGGCGGAGTTTGATTTTTGGGGCAGGTGGGGCACAACATGTTGATGACCCCGAAACGCAGTGTCAGCAATAAAATTAACTTACATGAATATTTATAATAATAGTTGACAAAATAGCGTTATTTGTTTCCCGTCATTTTTGAGGGGAATTCTAAATCAGGCTGCTCAGGACAGCTATACTTTTTGCCAAGATCGTCATCCATTTAATATGGTACGCCCGCCGGTGTCAACCCAATGTAGTTACCCTTGTCAAAATTGTATCCTCTGGGCGGAGCCATATGGAGGTAGATTTGTGTCTTTATTTTCAATTAATAAAAGTTGGTTCAATCTAAATGATATTTTCAACCAGAAAAAAGTCACTTCAGTCAAAAAAAAAAAAAAAAAATGTGTTTGAATGCAAAAATAAATTTGAAAGTCAAAAAAAAAAAAAAAAAATGCACGTGAAAGTTATTTTTATTTTTATGTATTTATTTATTTATTTTTGATTGAAGTCAAGTGTTTTTTGATAGAAGCAACTTTTTTGATGTTAATTTGTGTTTGGGCCACATTTTTGTCTTTACTAATCATTCAAAAAATAAGTTACTTCAAAAAAATGGAGATTTTCATAAAAGAAAAATCCCTTTAATCAAAATAAGAATTTCAATCATAGAAAAAGTTTTTGAATATGAAAACATATTTGCGATTGAAAAATTTGCATTTGAACATTTAATTTTTCATCAAAAAAGTTTTCTTAGATTGAAGCAATCATTTTTGTGTTTGGGCCGTATTATGATTAGGACATTTGTGTCTAAATCATTCAATCCCAAAAAAAAGTTGCTTCAATCAAAAAAAAAAAAAAAAAAAAAAAAAAAAATATATATATATATATATATATATATATATCTTTTCATAAAAAAAAAATCCTTTTTTAAAAATATATTTTGTAATATATATATATATATATATATATATATATATATATATATATATATATATATATATACAGTATATACAGTTTTTTGTTTGTTTGTTTGTTTTTTAATTATATGCAAAGCAAATAACCGTCCAAGGTGCTCGAAAAATAATTTTGACCCATCATAATTTTTTTTTTTTTTTTAATTAATTTCATTCATTTTTGTTGCAGTTTTATTGCTTTACAACTTTTAGACATATAGGAAAGTCAATTACATGCAGTGACACTTTTAGGCCACAAGGGGGGGGCCTGGCCCTGGCCCCCCCCCTTAAACTCCGCTTATGCTGTCAGTGCATGACACACACACAGTTTGCCCCGACTCTCGGCCGTGTAAGCAATCTTGAAATATTGCTCATTTGGAGCACAGCAAGAAAACTGAGCATTCACTGGCTTACAACCCCCCACCCATTTTATTATTTGAGCCCGCCTTTTCCCTAAAAGCCACGTTCAAGCTAGGTGCTAACGCTAATGCATGGCTACCGTAGCTCCCTGTCTCTCTCGCTCTTTCCTGAATTTATTGCTCCATGAATCGGATTTGGGAGACCTGACAGTTCAAACCGCAGCCACATTCTGGAAAAATGTGGCTGAAATCGGATATTAACCACATACGAAAGTGTTCTAGATCAGATTTGAAATGGTCCACTTTAATGCAACTTTTCTCGTCCAGACCGTCAAGTTAATGCCTCACTCGAGTCGGAAAAAACACAAAGACATCGGGGATTCGTGCATTAAGACCTGTGGTATGAACCTAGCCAAAGTGACGTGTGCGAGTGCTGACGTCATCAGAGCGAGAGCGTTCCATTCAAATGGTTTGGGAAAAATCCGCGCAATAGAATCATTCCGCTTTGGAGGCCGGAATCAAAAGTTTGCGTATTGCATTCTGTTTTGGCCGTCATCGTGTAAAAGCGAGGCTATTCCGCAACACAATTGTTGTATCTTGGTGTCGCAGCGTCAGCATGTAAACCGCCCCTAAGTGTATCATTCTAATACACATGTGCCCGCAAAATATTACTGTTAAAACTCTTAGTGAAGTGGTTGAAAAAAGCTCTTGTAATATTGAACTCTTTGCATAAAAAGTACAAGCCCAACATTGTTAGCCTATATTAGCTCCCATGATACTTTGCACATATGACAATGCGTGCATACACTATACACAAATTTACCCATACACCATTAGTAGTCAAATGACAAAGGGATTAAAGTCACACCACACTGCTTCTCTCCCCAAAGGCATTTATTGATGTTTCTAAGACTGGCATCAAAATGCACCTATCTATCTGTGCCACAGGAAATTAGTACTTACACTGTGCTATCCTCAAAGATGTGCTTGCCCCCTTAAATATAATTCTTCCCTGTCTCTCCTGGATCTGTAAATATATATAAATTCACAGTGTTGTGACAGCCGATAAAGACCGAAGCACATGAGAGGCGACCAGGCAGAAAATTGCTAGTTGGAGAAACACTCGGGCAGCCCATCAACAACAAATGTGCATAAACACAAACAGCAAGAGAAACAAACACCAGCAGGACAAACAAACACAGAAACAAACAAATTGTCTTTGCTCCACTGATCCCAACATTTAGTTGGTGGATCCGACTGGGCCCGGGGGTTGTTTCCGATGACTAAATTCCCATTGTGGGATATTAGAGCAACAGGAAAATTATATGAACCAAAAAACACCAACAACACTCACACATACTATTTCCAATCTTGGTGGGGATGGGATGCTGGATGGGGCGATACTTCCATCATAGCTCCAATGGCAAATAACAAAATAAATCTCCCGATTTGCATTTTTATCAGTATGGATTCTCCCCAAAGGTTACTGGAAATCAAATGCAGCTTATGCTGAAATCTGCAGGGAAAGAAAAAAAAAAAAAAATTAAATAAAAATCAACATTCAGTGCTGGCCAAAAGTATTGGCACCCCTGCAATTCTGTCAGATAATGCTCAATTTCTCCCAGAAAATGATTGCAATTAAGAATTATTTGGGAGTAATATCTTCATTTATTTTGCTTGCAATGAAAAAACACAAAAGAGAATTAAAAAAAATTAAATCATTATTATTTTACACAAAACCCCAAAGATGGGCCGGACAAAAGTATTGGCACCCTCAGTTTAATACTTGGTAGCACAACGTTAAGACAAAATACCTGCAAACAACCGCTTCTGGTATCCATCAATGAGTTTCTTACATTAATCTGCTGGAATTTTAGACCATTTTTCTTTGGCCAACTGCTTCTCTGAGATTTGAAGGGTGCCTTCTCCAAACTGCCGTTTTCAGATCTCTCCACAGGTGTTCTATGGGATTCCGGTCTGGACTCATTGCTGGCCACTTTAGAAGTCTCCAGTGCTTTCTCTCAAACCATTTTCGGTAACACTTTACAATGCGGGTCCCTTAATTAACATTAGTTAATGCATTTTTAGACAATAACTAATGTTTAAGTAAGTAAGATTTTTTTTTTTTTTTTTCTTCATTCTCTTTGTTTTTTCATTGCAAGCAAAATAAATGAAGATATTACTATCAAAGACTTCTTAATTGCAATCATTTTCTGGGAGAAATTGAGCATTATCTGACAGAATTGCAAGGGTGCCAATACTTTTGGCCAGCACTGAATGTTGATTTTTATTTAATTTTTTTTTTTTTTTCTTTCCCTGCAGATTTCAGCATAAGCTGTATTTGATTTCCAGTAACCTTAACCAATACTGAATGCTTTTTGGACCCTTATTGTAAAGTGTAGCACGTGTCCCTTAACTAAGAAATTTAAATGCTTAAATCCCCCCCAAAACCTTTATTAACCATTACTGAATGCTTTTTGAACCCTTATTGTAAAGTGTAGCACATGTGTCCCTTAACTAAGAAATTATAAATGCTTGAGTCCCCCCCCCCTTTAAACTTTATTAACCATTACTGAATGCTTTTTGGACCATTATTGTAAAGTGTAGCACATGTGTCCCTTAACTAGGAAATTAGAAATGCTTAAGTTAACAAACCCTAAACCCTATATAGGCCAATATATACTGTAGTTTTAATTGTACCAAACCAGTAGTTATTTTCTGGTTATGCATTAACTAGTGCATTAGCTAATGCTTTACCTCATGTTAATTAATATATTTGTTACAATAATTATATTAATTATTGTAATGTTACTGATATAATTAAGGGACCCTTATTGTAAAGTGTTACCCCATTTTCTAGTGCTTTTTGAAGTGAGTTTTGGCTCATCGTCCTGCTGGAAGACCCATGATCTCTGAGGGAGACCCAGCTTTCTCACACTGGGCCCTACATTATGCTGCAAAATTTGTTGGTAATCTTCAGACTTCATAATGCCATGCACACGGTCAAGCAGTCCAGTGCCAGAGGCAGCAAGCAACCTCAAAATATCAGGGCACCTCTGCCATGTTTGACTGTGGGGACCGTGTTCTTTTCTTTGAAGGCCTCGTTTTTTTCCTGTGAACTCTATGTTGATGCCTTTTCCCAAAAAGCTCTACTTTTGTGTCATCTGACCAGAGAACATTGTTCCAAAAAGTTTTTGGCTTTCTAAGGTAAGTTTTGGCAAACTCCAGCCTGGCCTTTTTATTTCTCTGGGTCAGAAGTGGGGTCTTCCTGGGTATTCTACAACAGAGTCCCTTTTCATTCAGACGCCGACGGCTAGTACGGGTTGACACTGCTGTACCCTCGGACTGCAGGACAGCTTGAACTTGTTTGGATGTTAGTCGAGAGTCTTTATCCACCATCCGCACAATCTTTCGTTGAAATCTCTCGTTAATGGTTTCTTTTCCGTCCACATCCACGGAGGTTAGCCACAGTGCCATGAGCTTTACGCTATTTTGATGACACTGCACATGGTAGACAAAGGAACATTCAGGTCTTTGGAGATTCATACAGCAATAGGAGGTGGTGTTTACATTCCCACTTGGAGCAATTTAGGGTCTTTCTCAAGGACACTTTACCATTGGACAGTGGACGGTCAAGGATTCCGACACTGTATTCCCTCTGCCAAATGTTCCGCAGCCGGCCTATCTTAAAGTGCGTAAGACAGGATAACAAAAAGTCTTAAATAGCATTATTATGTGAATTAGAATCATACTTTGAGACGATTCAACTATATGGAACAATTTGGCAAAGCGGAGATGATGAGAAATTAGTGTTTTAATCCGCCGTGGAGCCACGCCTACAATTATAGGGCTCTAGCGTCCCCAACAGGTGGATGACGTCAGCGGTACAATAGTTTCATCTGATTTAGTATGCAGCCCATTGAGGGGGGTTTATTCATAATGAGGAAAATGCGACGAAGAGAGCCGCAAAATGTCATTGTTTCAGTCTCTCTACTTCAATATTTTTAAAGGATATTCTTTTTATCCAAGTATTGTTCCCCAATTGCTAAATAAATGGTATAGTCATGACAAATAACAATCTTGTGTAAATGGAATATGAAATATTACAAATGCATTTATTCAGTACGACAGTGCAAAATTACTCCATAATGGTCAAAACTGTTGACTTCACCTTTACTGTCGCACCTCCCAAAAACTATATTATGCCGCCATAGTTAGTCAGACTTTTGACATTTCCCTGCCCCCCGGCTTCGGAGAATGTAAACAAACCAAGAGGTGTGACAGCTAGCCCACATGCTAACCCGAACCGAGTGACAGCTCAGTCTTATTTTCGCTTTCGAAGCAAAAAATTGCACAAAACTAGCCCGGATTACGTCACAATGCTGCGGAGTTGTCGATTGTCTTCGCCGATCTGCAACCCGCCAGGCGTAGAGCAAGTTACAGCTTGTTCCCCTGCTACCACAGACAGGAGAGGTCACCGGGGAAGCAGCTGGAGAGTACCGCCGGACAACCCGGCCGATGTCGGAGGAACGCGTAGCTGCCACATGGACAACACGAATGTAATGAAAAATAATGCTTTACCACAGGGCGACGACATAAACAAAGAGCGGCGTGTAGTTGTTGTGCAGCTAATATGACAGACAGAATGTATCTTAGGAGATCTTTTTAAAGAAAGTTTGTAGTGTTTACTTTGCAATCGGTGTATTCGCGGCCATTTTAACACAAAGTTGGAATTTCTGATGGGGTTGAAAATTTAACAGAACACTGGGCACATGAAGAGGGCAATAAACCAAGTATAGTGCTCTCCCGGTGGGGGGATGTGTGACAAGGCACTGGTGTCGTCGGCCAAGTCGACAAGGAGCATGTCAGCCACAAAATACAAGCCACCTACGTATTACAATGATCCCATATTTGACATAATACAAAACACGATGTTTACTCACTTCCTCGTAAATCCAATGGTCCCACAGAAGTAGGGCTTGTTTTGGCCAATATCCACCACTGAATGGGAACCTTTTGAAACCCCCAAAAGGCTCACATGCCTCTCCATGGTGCAGCAAAATTTTTCTGCAGCTGTTTGGCTGGCGTGTTGCGAAAAATAAACTAATTGATCCGCAAAATCAGCTGAATCCTTAAGGCCGAGTTATACTTCCACGTCAGACCTACGCCGTCAAGGAAGAACCGAGTTACGACCCTACGCCGTAGCCTGACGCGCGCCTCTCGAATTTTCTAACCTTCGCGTCACGTAGACGTGTATGACGTGGCGAACACGGACTGTGATTGGTCCGCTCAGACTGTTGTTTGCGGTTTAGCGCGAAATCACCGCCATTCTAGAATAGAATCAAACATTATTTTCTACTCGCAAAAATGGACCAAGTCGACGGGAGTATCATCGAAGAGCAAGTCTCGTCAAAACATTATTGTGATTGCCAAATGGCAAAGTCGGCGATTGAAAAAATAAATACATAAATGGAAGAGCCACCGAAACGTGTGTGTTCGGAATCGAGTGGCCACACGAAGCGGTGACCCAGTCGGCCAAAAACTGCCAACTTTTTATCACTTTATGTCGTATTTTTGGTTGGTGCACTTCATCATTTATTGTGTACATATATTTGCTATGAGTCTGTGACTTATTTAAGTGTCACACTTCAAGTATATTGTAAGATGTGCTTTAATGCTTTTGCACGCTAAGGTTAATAATGTGTGTTTAAAACTAATAGCTATAACTACTGTCTTACTTAACAGCCGTTAAGGCCTTACAAAAGAAAGAATGTGAAACTTAACAGATGTCAGCATGACCCAGTGGGACACATTTCAGTAAAATGAAACAAATAACTGCCCGCACCCATTTCTCAAGAAAACAGCTATTTCTCGGAATGTGAAACTTACGCATGTGTGTTGATGCTCTCCCACTTTGTCAATAAAAGGCGCAACCCCAGGGAGGGGGCTGAGAGAGGCTCACTGCGAGCGAGTGTACTGCGCTGTCGACCCTCTCCCTGGTGGCCGCCAGTGAAAATTTATCTCCGTCTCAAGTCTGATCCTTCCTCCGTCCTTTCCTAGGTCTTTGTTGTTTTCTTAGTTCAAGTATTAAGTTTAGACCTAACATATATGAAGAATAAAGCACAGATTTGGTGTCAAAAGAGTTGTTTTGATCTTTAATTTTCAATAATAGACAGTTCACACACACGATACATCCTCACTGATTGAGAGTGCCTCGGTGCTTTTTATGATAACGTTAAAATCAAGGCTCGCAACGCAGTTTGGGAAGTTCCATAGACGCCAGAAATCTGCTATGGCTTCCCACTGGCTGGTTGTAGGACACGGCAAACAAATTGGGCTGGAGGGCTTTGCAGACCTTGAACGCAGTGCTCGACGCCAGTTTGAAGCTAGCCGCCACAGCTAGCTCTCTCCACCCGAGTCTAAAACTCTCTGTGCGGCATCAAAAGTCGGCCAGACCGCCTCGAAACCGTCTTCTGCGTCGCCTGCCCCTCAACATTTTTATGTTCAATATTTATTCAGTGTTGATGAGCAGAATATTTACTTTCAAGAGTTCCATCTTGCATTGTTTATTTTTTCTCCGACTAGCGGAAGTCAACAAGCATGCCCCAAAACTGTACAAACATAACGCCACATCCCTCTAGTGGCTTGGCGGTGAATTACAGAGCAACGCGTTCCCTCACCGCAGAACTATCGAATGTCGAATGACGCCGCAGTAGCTGCGCCGTCACCGCAACGTGAGAGTATAACTCAGGCTTTAGTCCTCATCCAACAGTATGGCTGGACAGTGAAGAGGACTCCTTCTACCGTACATATCACAGCGCCCTCTTTCTCAACCCGATACTGGAGCTGGAAGACACTCATTTTCATGGCGCGGAATTAAAAAAGCTAAATAGATATAGCGATCGCTTCCTCACACATCCAAGTGGTTCATTTCATTCAGGAGCATAAAATTCCGTGGAAAATATGAGAAAAACATGCTTTTTGCTGTCATAAGCACTTTAATGGTATAGTTGTATAGAGGTTATTCTAATATCTTGCTTCAGAAAGTTGAGGTTTGTCATTCGATCAATATTTTTGTTTGCAAGATTGGTCAAGTAGGGAATTATATTATTGGGTTATTCAACTGTCAAGGTTCCTCTTTATTTTGCGTTGGGACCAGAGGTTGCGCAGACTTTTTCGTTGTCTGTCATTTTGACTGACAGGGTCATAAAAATCCGGTCATAATCTATTTTTACCCGTCACTTAAATTTTTAAAATGATAATAATGACATATTCAATAGTATTTAGTTTTCATTCATTTTAAATTAATATTCTGTCCGAACAAGCTTAACAGAGAATCCACACCGTGCCATCACACATCAAGCAGATGAATATGTAACTTTTTCTCCGCAGTGACAAAAACAGCTGACTGTGGCCCCAGTAGGTAGGCTACATATGGAACAATGAAATTAACAGTTCACCTGCTGTGGCCTGGCCCCTGAACGCAGTCTCACACCTTCCACCTAGTGCGCATGGACTTGAATTGCGTGCCCGCTTGTGCAGTCCCTCTTTTTTCACCTCTTTTATCAACACCATCGTCGTTTTGGAGCTTTTTGAAGAAACTTCGGACACTCAGTTGCCTTGACATTTTTCCGAGTAAGGCCAACGACGTCATGCATCAAGAGAGACAATAGCTAATTAATATGCTCACTCGCCACCCTGTGGTCTGGGGTGTGAATTGCAACCTGTCAAAATGACAGATGGACTTCAGTTTTTTCCGTCACTGTTTTAAAAAATCGGTCAATGATGGAAAATATTCGGTTAACGCGACCCCTGGTTGGGACACCCTTGAAGAAAAACACACTGCCAAAAGGACACTACATAAACGTTATAAATTGGTTCAAAATAGCATTTTATTGCAACTTCATCTATTGGTAAATCGGGCCTATTCCAGGCTTCTGACCTACTTCCATATCATAAATAAAAGACAAAGTATTCAGTAATACATAGTGTAGTTGCACCATGGGGAGTTAAAATGACGGCCTCATTGGTAATCCTAAAAAGGACAAGTTGGGCTCCAGATAAACAGCGGGTGAACACGAGATATGTGCATCAGTGCTCCTGTCTGTGTTAATTACAGAATATATCATGATAATGGGTGATCTGGCTCTGTGTTCATTTGTATGTCACCTGAATGCTGCAGTAGACATAAATGTTTGTGTAAATGTAAATGTGTGTGTGCTCGCTTGCATGTGCACGTTCCCGTGTCTTTTTGTATATATCAGAGCTCATAGTGCGCTCCGTTTTGATCCCTTCCATATGAACTACTTTCTCTTTTGTCTGAGTTCCCCCATTAGCTGCAACAATTCAATTAGACAGAGGCCGGTGTCCTCTCTTTCTGTCTGTTATATTCACAGCTTTCTTTTCTTTGTGCGTGTCAGCTTGAGCTCAGGCTGGCACACCGCATTGGGCAGCCCAGCTTCGAGGCTCTGTGTCTGAGGCTGGCACCAAGTGAGCTTCCCTTTTCCCTCTGGGTCCGTATGCCACTAGTTGCCTTGCTATGTGTGCATCTTACTTATGTGTGTGTGTGCGCGCGCGTGTGTTAATTATTCAAAGTGTATTAAAGCTTAAAGATGCATCTCCAGATGCTTCTCTGATCGCCGGCGTGTTTAATGGAGAGAGACAGATGAGATGAGAAGCGAAAGGTGGAGCATCCGCAGTAAAACATACGGGGGAGGAGTTGTGACAGTGGCCTAGTTGTGAGCTCGCGCATACCGTCAGGGGACTCCTTTATAAAAGTGTGGAGGAATTCACTGCAAATTAATAAAACCATGATTTTGATTTGCACAATGAAAAATTCCCCTTTAGACAGTCACCTGTCAGAAATTTTAGTACACAGCTTTAGTTAGCAATGGTCTGTTTTCTTACAGCATAGGAAAATAGTTAAAAGGTTAAGATATTAATTTTCTGTTTTTGCGGTCATGGTATAAATCAGTAAATCACCAGATATATACAGTGGGGCAAATAAGTATTTAGTCAGCCACCAATTGCGCAAGTTCTCCTACTTGAAAAGATTAGAGAGGCCTGTAATCGTCAACATGGGTAAACCTCAACCATGTGAGACAGAATGTGAAAAAAATAACAGAAAATTACATTGTTTGATTTTTAAAGAATTTATTTCCAGATTAGAGTGGAAAATAAGTATTTGGTCGCCTACAAACAAGCAAGATTTCTGGCTGTCAACAAGGTCTAACTTCTTCTAACGAGGTCTAACGAGGCTCCACTCGTTACCTGTATTAATGACACCTGTTTTAACTCATTATCGGTATAAAAGACACCTGTCCACAAGCTCAGTGAGTCACACTCCAAACTCCACTATCACCAAGACCAAAGAGCTGTCGAAGGACACCAGAGACAAAATTGTAGACATTCACCAGGCTGGGAAGACTGAATCTGCAATAGGTAAAACGCTTGGTGTAAACAAATCAACTGTGGGAGCAATTATTCAAAAATGGACGATATTCAAGACCACTGATAATCTCCCTCGATCTGGGGCTCCATGCAAGATCTCACCCCGTGGCGTCAAAATGATAACAAGAAAGGTGACAATAATTCCAGAACCACACAGGGGGACCTAGTGAATGACCTACAGAGAGCTGGGACCACAGTAACAAAGGCTACTATCAGTAACACAAAGCGCCGCCAGGGACTCAAATCCTGCACTGCCAGACGTGTCCCCCTGCTGAAGAAAGTACACGTCCAGGCCCGTCTGCGGTTGGCTAGAGAGCATTTGGATGATCCAGAAGAGGACTGGGAGAATGTGTTATGGTAAGATGAAACCAAAAGAGAACTTTTTGGTAGTAACACAGGTTCTCGTGTTTGGAGGAGAAATAATACTGAATTGCATCCGAAGAACACCATACCCACTGTGAAGCACGGGGGTAGAAACATCACGCTTTGGGGCTGTTTTTCTGCAAAGGGACCAGGACGACTGATCTGTGTAAAGGAAAGAATGAATGGGGCCATGTATCCAGACATTTTGAGTGAAAATCTCCTTCCATTTGCAAGGGCATTGAAGGTGAGACGTGGCTGGGTCTTTCAGCATGACAATGATCCCAAACACACAGCCAGGGTAACAAAGGAGTGGCTTCGTAAGAAGCATTTCAAGGTCCTGGAGTGGCCTAGCCAGTTTCCAGATCTCAACCCGATAGAAAATCTGTGGAGGGAGTTGAAAGTCCGTGTTGCCTAACGACAGCCCCAAAACATCACTGCTCTAGAGATCTGCATGGAGGAATGGGCCAAAATACCAGCAACAGTGTGTGAAAAGCTTGTAAAGAGTTACAGAAAACGTTTGGCCTCCGTTATTGCCAACAAAGGGTACATAACAAAGTATTGAGATGAACTTTTGGTATTGACCAAATACTTATTTTCCACCATGATTTGCAAATAAATTATTTAAAAATCAAACAATGTGAGTTTCTATTTTTTTTTTTCCACATTCTGTGTCTGATGGTTGAGGTTTACCCATGTTGACGATTACAGGCCTCTCTAATATTTTCAAGATGGAGAACTTGCACAATTAGTGGTTGACTAAATACCTATTTGCCCCACTGTACTAGGGGCGCAACGGTACAGGTAGCTAACGGTATGGTCCGTACCTCGTTTTTTTGGCCATGGTTTCAATTCTGTTTTGGTACGTAATTTGTGCGCAAGAACAACAATTTTTTCTCCTGAATTCTGTTTATTTTGCTTATCAGCAAACATTGAACTGTGCAACTGTGATGAACGGCAAGCCGCTCATGTGGAACTCAATCACAGACTCAGAGAGCAGAAATAGCAAATAGAATTGTATTTAATAACAAAGTACAACAAAGGAAGCATGCCAAACAGTACTGGATTTAAAGGGAACCTCGAACTTAAAGTGCTTGTGACACGAAAAAGCATGTTTATTTCATAATACACGCGGTATTTTATGCTCCTGAATGATATGGACCGCTTGGATGTGTGTGGAAGCGATCGCTATATTTATTTAGTTTTTTTAATCCCGCGCCAGGAAAATGAGTGACTTCCGGCTTCGGTCTCGCATTGAGGAGGAGGGCGCTGTGACGTGTACGGTAGAAGACGTCCTCTTCACGCTACAGTGTACTGTTGTGTATGAGGACGAAGGATTCAGCTGATTTTGCGGATTAATACTTTTATTTTTTGCATCACGCCAGCCAAACGGCTGCAGAAAAATCATTCTGTATGCGGGAGAGGCGTATGCGCCTTTTTGGAGTTTCAAAAGGTTCCCATTCACCGTGGATATTTACTGTGGGACCATTGGACTTACAAGGAAGTGAGTAAACATCTTGTTTTGTATTATGTCAAATACGAATACAGTGATTACAAAGTAAACACTATAAAATTCCTTTAAATAAAGGACTACTTACGTTTGATCATTGATAGGCATGTAAAAAGCTATCCTCACGCTCATTAGCAGTTAGCTGTTAGCACGTTAGCTACACAACAATTCCAGCCACCCTCCTCCAGGGAACGAACTGTAAATTGCTCTCCGCCGGGCGGTTTGCCGATCCGCAAAGAAACTCGACAACCGGGTCGTCATGTCAAATAATCCAGGCTAGTTATGTGTGATTTTCCACTTCGAAGACTTTGAAACATCCCTCGGTTCGGGTTAGCATGTCGGCTAGCTGTCACTCCTTCTGGTCTGTTTACATTCTCCGAAGCCGGGGAAGGGAAATGACATATGTCCGATTTAGGTGTCATAAAATATCGTTCGGCAGGTGTGACAGTAAAGGTAAAGTCGACTGTTTTGACCATTATGGAGTAATTTTGCCATGTCGTCTTGAATAAATGGATTTTTATTATTTTATATTCCATTTAGCACAAGTTATTTGTCATGACCATGCCATTTATTTAGCAATTGGGGAAAGTACTTGGGTAAAAAGAATATCCTGTAAAAATATTGAAGTAAAGAGACAGAAACAATGACATTTTGCCGCTCTCTTCGTCGCGTTTTCCTCATTGTGAATAGTTCCCCCTCGACGGGCTGACTGGTCCTTCTCAAGCCATTTATATAGCTATTGGGGAAAATACTTGGATAAAAAGAATATCCTGTAAAAATATTGGGAGTAGAGAGACTGAAACAATGACATTTTGCAGCTCTCTTCGTCTCGTTTTCCTCGTTCTGAACAATTCCCCCTCAATGGGCTGAATAGTAAAACCGATGAGCCTAGTCTACCGCTGACGTCATCCACCTGTTGGGGACGCTAAAGCCCTATAATTGTAGGCGTGGCTAACCGGCAGATTAAAAGACTAATTTCTCGTCATCTGCGCTTTGCTAAATTGTTGTATATGGTCGAATCGTCTCAAAATATGATTCTAATTCACATAATAATGCCATTTAAGACTTTTTTTCTGGTGTCATATGCTCTTTAAAGACATGCAGACTCTAATAACCCACAATTGTTCTCTTTTACAAAAACGTTATTAGAAACACATCAAATATTTCCATTGATTTAAAAATCTATAATATTTAGTACATGTTTTGACCTATGAAGGGCGCCATGGTTCAGACGCGCCATGGACGCTCGGATTGATGATGTAGATTGTCACTATTACTCGCCGAATACTACCGGGTTACTGGAATTCCTTCCCGCATGGTAGGCTGATCGAACACTCGAAATGAGTGTGTACATGAATGGTTGTTCGTCTCCTTGTGCCCTGTGATGACCGATTCAGGGTGTACCCTGCCTACTGCCCATAGTTAGCTGGGATTGGCTCCAGCACCCCCGTGACCCTCGTGACTATAAGCGGCTCGGATAATGAATGAATGAATGTTCAAAACTTCATGGTGGTTCATTTGGTCTTATGACAGTCTTATGATGCCACTGTCAAATAATATGTTACCGGATGATATATTTTGGTGTAAATATCTCATAATACAGTGAGGACAGCTGTGGCTTATAGTCCAGTGCAGTTTATCTATAAACAAATGCCGTTTTCGTGTCAAATTTGGTGAGTGGCGGCTTATAGTCAGGTGCAATTATAGGCTTTATATACAGTACAACACAGAAGCAGACACACTCACTCGCCAAATACCGATCATACCGATCACAGCAAACATTTTAGGTTTATTTATTTATTTATTTTTTTTTTTTTTAAAGCCTGTCCTGTTCAGCTGTTTGACACGGAGAATGGAAGTCTAAGTGCCCGGTTGGTCTGAACAGTTTTAATATTTCACATTGAGAGTATGACATACTTCCATTGTGATCAACATACCTCGTTTATTATGACAAAGCAGGGAACAGGAAGGGGTTATGGGGGAACAGAAGAAAAGAAACACAAGAGAAGAAAGAAAAGAAACACAAACAACAACAAGAAATACATTGAACGTCTACACTAAAGACTAATATGTTGGTGCTATCGTCAGCTAGATGTATTTCCGATTGACACCATGTGGGGTGCCTGTTGACTAGGGAAAGAGGGTGACTCACAGTGTACACAAATCAGCTCTGTCATCTGGAACCCAGTAATCATGTGAATCCCTTGTGAGTGTAAGCCCGTTGGTGACCGACCCTACGCCGCCCCATCGGCACTCTCGGCACCAGGACCCCCCATCTGAGCGCGCCCTATCACATCCAGCCGCATGCGAGCCCCACCAAGCGCGTGACAGCCACGCAGACGAGCAGAGACGCCTCGCGGGTGCCAACCCAGGGCCACGGCCCCTACCCAGCCAGCCCGGGGGGGAGTAGGGTTCAGCGCAGCCCATCCCTCCTCCCGCTGCCCAGCAAAGGAGCCATCGCCCCCCCCACAGGATCCAGGTTGGTCCCCCGAGCCACCCACGTACCCATCAACCAGCCTTCAGGGATGGCAAGAGGGGACGCACCACCAAACCCACGCCCGACCCCTCTCCGGTCCGCCCACCCGGCCCATGAGCCACGGCTGCAGAACCCCAACCGGCATGGCACGCCACGGGACCCCAACCGGCACGGCAAGCCACGGGACCCACAGCGGCCCACCAAGCCCAGGGCAGGGTAGGGTCCCCCGCCAGAGCAGGCAACATCCAGCCGATACACCGGCCCTCAGCCAGCGACCCGCAACTGAGCACAGGGCGGATACCCAGTCCCGAGAAGAGAGGGGAAGGCGGAGGCAGGAGGACGCCGAGGAGCCGCCACGGGGCGACGCAAGAACGGAGCCTCGATCCCCCCCCCCCACTCCCGCGCCTGGCAGCCCAGGCAGAGGGGAGGCCACGCCCCAGGAGCCACGCCATAGAGAAAAGTGTGGAACCCACCTACCACCCTATTACTGTGGCTGCCAGGTTCACACCTGGCAACGATTACCCAGCACCGTGATGGGAGGTTAGTGCAATGTATGCATTAAAATAAGAGAGCAGCAGAGGAATTTTAGGTTTAGATTTGATCAAGTCAGCCACATAGTAATTAGAATCTGACTGTTTGCATAACTTGGGAAAAGGAACATTCTGGGCATCAAAGGTTTTAAAAAATAATGTAAAATGGGTAGTGGAGTAGGTGGAAGTTTTGAGGCAAGTTTAACCATTCCAGAGTTGAAAGCTAAATTTAGGGTCATCATACGACCTGCTTTTTCTTTCCTTAATAACTGCTCAATAATTCCAAGTCATTTACCTTGGTTTCTTCCGTCACAGGTCGTGTCAATCATTTAATTCCCATTCATATATCTGCAGGGACAGGAATTATTCATTCCAACATTCTTACTTACCTCTTTGCCAGGTGTGTTTGTTAAAAGATGGTTGATTCTATCTAGTTACCCATACAGTACATTTTAAGTGTTAGCCTCTCAGCCGCCAATATGATAAACTTTTTATGTTTTATCTCTGCTGCTTTACAGCCTTTTCCACTTCTCTCTTTATCCCCCATAGTCAGGGACTGAGATGAGTGGGTGGACTCAGCAAAAGAGTTCTTACAGTTCAAAGTAGCTTTCATTGAATGCAAGAGCTCCATGTCTGGTGCAATGGGGCCTGGCCTCCTTACACCTGACACTCGTCATGGGAATCGCTTCATTTGAGCAAAGTAGATGAAAACTTTTCTCATTGAAATGGAGCACCGGGTTGAGTCTCAGAGCGTGAATGAAAGGGAACCAATAACTTTGTTACTCCCTGGTTAATATTCCTATTAGACGCAACCCCTTTCTACTCCAGCCTCTGCAAAGCGTTGACATTATTAAGAATTTGGCTCTGGTCTGCAACAGACTCAAAAAATCTCCTTTGAGGTTGTGGCTCAAATAATCAAGTAGCAATTTTGAGAATTTTGGATAGCTAACCCAAGTTTTAGGTCAGCTAATGGACATGTTTTTAACCCTTTTACACAGAGTGTGCCGACGGCTCCACATTTCCATAGGCGTACTTTGGATTACTGTAACTCTGTCACCGTTAGCACAATCTGAAAAATTACAATGTTATCTGAAAGCGTAGACCTTGCACTTTACAACAAATGTGGTGGCATAGCGGTAATTTTACAGCCAGCTCTAATGGAAGCCCTTTTCTCTTTCGAGCGCAGTACATTTTTGTTTTTTACTGTAACTGCATCAAAGTTAGCCCGATTTAAAAAAAAAAAAAAAAAAAAGCTGACACTCTGAGGAATTGTGTTATTGAAAAACACTAACTATAGCAATATTGCCACACTTTTTGTGGAAGCATAACTCTTCAGGTATCGTATTGGCCCGAATATAAGACGGTGTTTTTTTGCATTGAAATAAGATTGAAAAAGAGGGGGTCAACATATATTCACAGTCCAGACATTATACCCATTCACGACGCTAGATGGCGCCAGATATCAATGAAGCTATGTTCTGTCATGACTAGGGATGGGAATTGATAGGATTTTTACGATTCCGAATCCATTATCGATATTGCTTAACGATTCGATTCGTTATCGATTCTCTCATTGATTCTAATTTGGGGAAAAAGAAGAACAGACGTTTTGATTGGCATCGAGTTTGTTTAATCAGAAGTCACAATCTTACAAACTCACAACGAGGTCAATGTTGACTGTGGCAATAAGTGGCAAATGCACAAGAATGTGTAACATTTTACTGAAACATTTTTCTAATAGAAATAAAAAAATATTGGTATATATTGGAATATAGGTCGTTGGTCTGCCGTTTGCAATATGTGTTAAACTTGCAGGGGTCCCCAAACTTTTTGCCGTGAGGGCCACATAACTTTTCCCTTCTCTGATGAGGGGCCGGGGTCAGTTTGTAACAGAAAAAGTGTGATGATTGCAGGAGTGCCTAGATGTAAAAAAGTATTGTTATTCAGAAATCCACAATCAAATAACCCTTTCTGGATTCCTCACGGAACAAAAGTAAATAAAATAAAATAATAATATAATAATAATAACACTATTAATCAAATAACCCTCTCTGAGTTCTTCACAGAAAAAGGCCAGGAAATAAATGACACTATTGAGAATTTTTTTTTTTTTTAAAATGCTCTCTGGTATTGTTCAGGGGGCCGGACCAAATGTGGAGGCGGGCCGTATTCAGCTCGCGGGCCGTAGTTTGGGGACCACTGTGTTAAAGTGTATTATTTACCATTATATTGAAATGCATGCCTTTTAGTTTTTATGGTGCTTTCACACTTAAGTGGTGGCTCCCTTGCGCTTCCTCACGCGAGAAGAACGCGCTTATGTGAAGAAGAGTGCTCTTACACGCGAAGAAGAAGTGCTGCATCCAAGCGAGTGAGCAAGTTAGTGAGAGAAGGAAACACTGCCACGAGCCTACGTTCTTTGTTAATGTTTGTAAAATACTGTATCTACAGAAGCAACATCTGTATGTATCATCTTTTGTGTTGTTGTTGTGTGTTTCCACTCGCAATCGGACACTTAAATCAGTTGTGTAGTGGTTTGAACAATGTGCTAATGCTAGCGAAGGCATGCTAACCGTTTGTTTTACTGTATTAGCAGCTAATCATTGCTGATTTACGTTGATGCAAACCTGTTTGTTATTGGGGACGAAATTGATTTGTTTCATTTCTATTTTTAGTTTCACTCTTCAAGTGATGGTTGAATAAAGTCAGCAAATTATACCAACGTCTTCTGCATCGTCATTTGGGAGTTTAGCTAGCTGTATAGCCAGGACTGAGCCTTAGCGTCTCGGTGAGGACAGTACAGTCGTATTCCCTCCCAATGCAGTTATCTCCACCTTGCAATGACTGCAAGTCGCTTTGTTGTAATTTTTCCTCGTGAAGCGAAGACACACTTTCGGGTGTTTGAACCTACGTGCTGTCATTGTTATGTTTACGGCTGCAATACTCATGCTAAACCATCGTAACCTTTCATTTTCGCCCTCTTTCCTGGTGAAGTGTAGCCAAACTTTGGAGCGAGTGGTTCTTGGCGCCATGCTAGTTTGATGCGTCTGGACAACAAGACACGTCACGACACAATATGCGTCTTTAGGAATCGTTAAAGGGATCGTTAAGGCTTTTTCATTGTGATGTCGAGGCCTCGAAACACTAGGAACTGGTTCGGAATTGGAATCGGATTTCGATTCCCATCCCTAGTCATGACAGATCTCAGCTACTCTCAAGTTTGACCAGTTCGCATTATTTTATTGCAATGTTTTTCCATATTCAGATTTGTTTAAAGACTACTGCTACAGTTAGACTTCACTTTGATGGTTAATGCAGTTATTTTAATTTTGTTGTTTTATCACAATAGATTGGTTTATTTATATTTCAAAAACCAGAAGCCATTCATTTACGAATGTGATTGCACTTTACATATTTAAATGTTCAGATATTAAGATTTGAATGCGGCAAAATAACATGCTTTTTCTCTCAAATATATTGTTATAATCATTTGTTTCAGATGTACTGTAATTATTTTCTGTATAAAAATTAATTTGGTGTTCAAAAAGTCTTTTTTCAAACTTGAGTCTTGAAAAAGAGGGGGTCGTCTTATAATCAGGGCCATCTTATATTCGGGCCAATACAGTATTTGCCCAATCATACCAAAATAAAAAATAAAAAATCAACACTGACAAAAAGCTGAGAGTCTCTGTTTTCCAGTTATATTTGATAAGTATGGCATTGTTATGGTAACGTGAAACAGTATAATTGAAACTGCTACTTTGGCTGAAGACTATTGAGAAAAAAGTAGCATGGCGACGTTCAAGTCAAGAGAAGGTTGAGTGGTTTTTAAAAAGATAATGCTTCCCCCTGTGTCAAAAATTAGTTTCCCCAGATGCCAGACCGACATTGAAAAGATGTTGGATCAACATTCCACTGTCGATCTTATATCGTTGAATCAACGTTGACACCAGACGTTGATTTGTCATCACTTTAGCAACTTCTATTAATGTTGTTTCAACTTTCAATTCAATTTTATTTGAATATCCCTATATCACAACAAGGTTGTCTCAAAGGGCTTTGCAGAGGCAATATGATACACAGTCAAAAACAGTAGATGAATTAAATAAAGTTCTTGTCCAAGTCCTGGGCATCCCTCATCCTTAGACCCTCTATGTCGGCAAGGAAAAAAACTGGATAGACAAGATGTACCAGGACTGCTAATGAGAATTAGCAGACAGAGTTACAGTTTATAGAAATGCAATAGAGTGAGGAGGTCCATCTAGCCAGATGAGACGGGGGTAGCAGCGAGGACGTCTATCCAGCCAGGGGTCCGGACAGTCAGGAGGCTGCAGCTGAAAAATAGCCCCTCCCCAGAGGAGAGGGGGGAAAGGGGACACCGGATGACTAGTGATGAAGAGACTAGACAACTAGACATTAACATTGGAAAATAGAAATAAAGTAAGACAAGTGGTAGGTAGAGTGAGGAAAAGGAGATAGGACTCAGTGGCTGTACTTCCCCCAGCATTATAGCTTCTAGTGCAGCTTCGACTGAACTGTGAGTCTAGTCCGATTTCAACGAGCCTGACCATTAGCTTTGTCGAATAGGAACGTTTTTAGTCTAATCTTAAATGTACAGACTGTGTCGGCTTCTTTAATATTAGCTGGAAGCTGATTCCATAAGACAGGAGCTTGGTAGCTAAAGGTTCTAGTTCCTACTGTACTTTTAGAAACCCTGGGAACTACCAGTAGACCTGCATTCTGAGAACGGAGTGTTCTGTTGGGGCTTTGAAATCCTTACAAAACATTTTGATTATTAATAATATTAGAAACACACTGAAACAATGTAATGTTCTCCTTCGTTTTTAACCATGACGCTATTATTATTGCTTTCAAATATGCCTTTATTAAGAGCTTCTGCTTTATTTACAGACAGAAGAAACAGCTAAGCTGACTGATAAAATATTATACTGAATAAATAATAGAAATAAAAACTTGTCTAGATTTGAAATTATTTTTAATAACTCTCAGCAAACATATTTCAAACTCAAGACTCCTCTTCAGTCTGACGAGCTTCGCTGCGAACCTTGCCACCAGCTCAACCAGGGGCATAGCGTAGCCACTTCTGCACAACAGCAGCGAATGCATATTCTGACACGTTCGTCCCCATCTGCCTCTTCAGTGAATCTGAAGAATACAAACAAAACGGCTTTCACAGTTAGTCATGGAATTCATGGGTTAGTTTAACATTCTTCAGTATTTTGTGGTGAAGTGAGTTTCTCAATAAATCTCAAGCCAAATTTGGGCTACATGTGGGAACGGAGCTAGCTACGATGGAAAAATGCCCGCACTGTTACGGTGTTCAATAAATTAAGACTAGGCTCGATTGTGTAATATCTAGCAATTTTAGCGCTTGAATTGGAAAAGGAATTCAGTTTGCCTGAACTTCTACTTAGCTAACATCCAAGCTAAGTAGGTCTTTGCTTGAATGGCAATCACAGCAAATGCAGTTTCTTAGAATGTTGGCAACTTTGTCACATTGTGTCAGGTTGTCTCAGGTGTCAGGTATAACATAGTTAAAGGCTCTGAAAAAGTGCAGCAGGCTTACCTTTAAATATGGCTATCTTTAAATGAGGCGTTTCCAGTGGAATTTGTTCGAGGTGAGTCGCTGTCTTTCCAGTCAACCAAGAACATAACTATTTGTCGACCAAAACTCCAGCTCATCCATAATTCGATGACTTTTCACTCATATCTCCCGGTCAATCATAAATCAACTATTTGTCAACAGTAGTTCATCAACCATAAAACAATATTAACCCAACCATCGCATAACATACCATAGAACAATGTTGTCAATGCCATGTGTCATCAGTATTTGCAAAATTTATTCAACATTGTTTATTGTCGAAAATTTTGACGTCAACCATTCTGATGATTTTGATGGAAAATCAACGTTTATTCAATGTCTGTCTGCTATCTGGGTTTTATTATATTATATAAGTAGTGGTTTCTCCAATTTAGTAACACAGTGGATGATAGGTTAGCACAACACCTCACAGTTCTGAGATCAAGGGTTCAATCCTTGGCTATGAACACATATCCACATTTTATACTTTAAATTCTTTTCTCAAGAAGGTTTAACTCAATTGAGTTGGTGACATTAGTAGTGAAAAATATTTTGACATGATTTAGTCTGTCATTTTCCTTCCGGCACTCTGTGTCACAAACAATCTTCTTCAAATAGCTAAAGATTGTTTACATTCAAGTAGAGGCAACTATTAAAATAATACAATAAATCAATATAATATGGCCTGCAGAGCTTGGATTAGAAGGAAATGATTTTCAATGAAAATGAAAAGGTCAATTTTGTTACATAGTACACCCACTGGATATTTTTAGGCGCTCCTATCGATTTGCTAGCTGATCCTGATCAGCAACATCCTCTTTGACTCTCTGAGCTTCGATAGCATCTAGATTGACATGCAATCAAGCTTGGTCATCGGCAATAACACAGATTCTAATAGAGATGTGTGTGAAGAGGTTTGTATAGTCAGTGCAAAAGAGGTCAGGTACCTATTTTTTTTTTTCTTTTTTGTCCAGCCTTGTTGTGATGTTACATTAAACATTCATTATGAAATTGGAATGAGGGTACACCCTTTTTCACAATCCCTGAATACCATTTAACCCCCCGCCCCAATCCAAATTCTTGATTATTTAAAGCAGTACTTCTCAAATAGTGGGGTGGGCCCCCCCAGGGGGGCACAGAGCAATGCTGGGGGTGGCGCATGTGACTTTGGGGAACATACATTTTTGTCATACTAGAATAAAGTGTAATTGCACATCCACTCAGGGGGTGGCAGTTCCACTCTCATTTTCAGCGTGTGCGCAGTATTTTTGAACAAAACAAGAGCACACAGCAAAGAGCTCTGGAGATATGAAAAACTTGGACGAGGAAATATGACGAAGCATATGTAGCATTTAGCTTTTGGCTTTGACTTTTAGCACAGTGGGAGACAAGGAAAGACCAGACTGTTTCACAGCGGACAGCAGGAATTATTTTTTTCAGCGATTGCCAACAATCCTCCCGCTTTGTTAGTGTAACATCAGTCAACCAGTGAGTACTATCAGCATCATATAAGGTGGCATACCAATCTGCTCAGTGCAAAATAACCCCACACCATAGCAAAGGAGCTGTTACTGCCAGCAGCAAAAATAAAAACTGTCCCTCTGTTCAATGACACTGTCCTGTTGTTGTATTAATTTTTTTTTTTTTTTTGGTGTAATTGTTCGACATAATGTTGCTCATCAATTTGAATTTAATATTATTTATTGATTTTATTAAATTTTATTTTTCAGCATCGGTTAAAAAATGTATCTTGAGTGTATTTTTACAGAATGGATGTTTTTTTTGTTTTTTTTTACACTCTACTGTAAGTTGATCTATGTTATTTTTTTCTTTAATATTAAAAAGAACACAATGTTATGCAGAGTTCTACTTATAATAATAAGAATTTTATATACGAAGGATACTACAGTATATTTACAGTGTTGGCAGAGAGTTGGGAGAGGGGGGGCGTGGAACGTTTGTCTTCCTTGGGGGGGGGGGGGTTAACAGAAAATAATTGAGAAGCATTGTTTTAAAGACACCATGAAAGAATGACGGACAGAAAGACAAACGGACAGACAGACAGAAAGTACACTGCTGGCCAAAAGTATTGGCGCCCCGGCAATTCTGTCAGATAATGCTCAATTTCTCCCAGAAAATGATTGCAATTACAAATGCTTTGGTAGAAATATCTTCATTTATTTTGCTTGCAATGAAAAAAACACTAAAAGAATAAAAAAAATAAAAAATAAAAAAAAATCATTATCATTTTTACACAAAACTCCAAAAATAGGCCCGGCAAAACTATTGACACCCTTTGAAAAAAATCATGTGATGCCTCTCATTTTTGTGTAATTCACAGCACCTGTTACTTACCTGTGGCACATAACAGGTGGTGGCAATGACTAAATCACACTTGCAGCCAGTTAAAATGGATTAAAGTTGACTCAACCTCTGTCCTGTGTTCTTGTGTGTACCACAATGAGCATGGAGAAAAGAAAGAAGACCAAAGAACTGTCTGAGGAATTGAGATGCAAAATTGTGAGGAAGCATGGGCAATATCAAGGCTACAAGTCCATCTCCAAAGACCTGGATGTTTCTGTGTCTACTGTGGGCAGTGTCATCAATAAGTGTAAAGCTCATGGCCCTGTGGCTCACCTCCCTACATGTGGACGGGGAAAAAAATTTGACAAGAGATTTCAATGAAAGATTGTGCGGATGGTGGATAACATCGACTAACATCCAAACAAGTTCAAGCTGTCCTGCAGTCCGAGGGAAGTCAGTGTCAACCCGTACTATCCGTCGGCGCCTAAATGAAAAGGGACTCTATAGTAGGATACCCAGGAAGACCCCACTTCTGACCCAGACACATAAAAAAGCCAGGCTGGACTTTGCCAAAACTTGGCTGAGAAAGCCAAAAACGTTTTGGAAGAATGTTCTCTGCTCAGACTAGACCAGTAGAGCTTTTTGGGAGAAGGCATCAACATAGAGTTTACAGGGAAAAAAACGAGGCCTTCAAAGAAAAGAACACAGTCTCCACAGTCAAACATGGCGGAGGTGCCCTAATGTTTTGGGGTTGCTTTGCTGCCTCTGGCACTGGACTGCTTGACCGTGTGAATGCCATTAGGAAGTCTGACGACTACCAACAATTTTTCCAGCATAATGTAGGGCCAGTGTGAGAAACCTAGGTCTCCCTCAGAGGTCATGGGTCTTCCAGCACTACAATGACCCAAAACACTTTAAAAAGCACTAGAAAATGGTTTGAGAGAAACCACTAGAGACTTCTAAAGTGGCCAGCAATGAACCCAGAACGGAATCCCATAGAACCCCTGTGGAGAGATGTGAAAATGGCAGTTTGGAGAAGGCACCCTTCAAATCTTACAGACTTGGAACAGTTTGCCAAAGAAGAATGGTCTACAATTCCAGCAGAGCATTGTAAGAAACTCACTGATGGATACCGGACGCGGTTGTTTGCAGTTATGTTTTCTAAAGATTGTGCTACTAAGTATTAGGCTGAGGGTGCCAATACCTTTGTTCGGCCCATTTTTGGAGTTTTGTGTAAAATGATAATGGTTTATATATTTTTTTCATTCTCTTATGTGTTTTTTCATTTCAAGAAAAATAAGTGAATATATTACTACCAAAGCCTTTGTAATTGCAATCAAATTCCGGGAGAAATTGAACATTATCTGACAGAATTGTAGGGGTGCCAATACTTTTGGCCAGCAGTGTATATATTTATCAAAAATACAGTATATGAGTGTTTGAGGAGACCCACGGGGAAAGAGAGCTGAACTGTTTCTCTGTTTATTAAATTGCTAAATCTGTTGAGATTAGGGATGTGATCCATAGCACTTTATTAAAATATTCTGACCTTTATTTTTGTAGACCACGCTTATGTGCCCATAGGCTAGAGTAGATATTTGTATATACTGTAAATCTCATGCAAGTCAGAATTCATGAATGAAAGGTGCACCAACTAAAATGGTGTCTATGTTTGGCAAAAGCTAGACCTCAGATCCCCGACGCCAATGCACTCATGTAGAATTCCTAATGCCTAGCACAAGTCAACCTTCCTCTGAGGAAACAAAATTTTTCCTTCCAACAGTTCACAGACGCGTCTGTTAAAGGGATTGTGAAGACTATGGTTGAGTTGGGCGATACTGGTTACTACTGGGTTTACCAAAACCTAGTGTAAAACACCCCTTCTCTTGGCACAGATTCACACTAGTCTAGACGGCGTACGAAAATCGGGCTCTTTGAATTAAACATATCGGTTAGTTTTAGGGGTGCACGATATCCATTTTTTGAAACCGATATCGATAACTTCCTGCTCCTCAAAGCCGATACCGATAACCGATAATAAATATATACTTTTTAAAATGTATATTCACCGAGTTTTTGAACACCTGGAGGTTTTAAAAAAAAATAATGGTGGATTCAACAAACATTTGACTTTGACCTCACCAGAATTTTCATAATGACATGAACATTATTATAATGAACAAAGACAAGAACAGTCTTGACTTCAAACAAAGTGCCAATATTTATTTTTTCAAATAAATACAATTTGAGTCAATCACAATCAATTAGTTAGTACAATTGAAGATGTGTTTGCTGAACAATGAGCACTGAACTAAAACATAAACCCAACAGGTATTGTGCTTTGTCATCAGATAAAAATATTTGGTGCTACAGGAGACTGTTGTGGTTTAGGTCCATGAAACAACTTTATTAACCTGGGAGACAGGTTAGGACAGCAAGCAGATCAATAACCAAAAGGCCTCTCAATAACTTACGAACTTTATAACTAACACTTTAAAATGCAAACATTATATAGTAAGGTTTATCACTCTTTCCTCATAACAAAAATATGGTAGAACAAAATGGATTAATGGCTTGCCTTATAATAATCAATATAAACGGCAGTGAGTGAACCCATATTCAATAAAGTATGAGGTTTCTCTGCATAGTATGAAATCCTACCAAGCATGCTGACAGGACTAACATTACACGGCAACTATTATATGTATGCATAGCATAGTCCACTAGCTTGAGCTACTAGCCTTAAGCATTGGCTGGCTTCTATAACACAACAACTTATGAAGTTCTGTACATATGACCCTTCACCACCAAAGTAAACATATATTACACATCCATATGTCATAGTAAACAAATACTTACAGACATATAATTCCGAGGCGGAAACGTAAGTAACAGAAAGCATTCACGATTGTCAGTGCCACCGCTAGACACAGCACTGTGTAACGTGAATGAGTTTGTGGAACAAATTATAGATGCAGCGAATTATTCTGACCAGCAGGTGGCAGCAATGCCCCGCAAATGGTCAACTGATTTCCAGGCCAGCCAGCACTGTACATATTATCGGTCTTATTAATAATGTTATTGGATTTATTGGGATGACGTCATAATTCCTATTATTGGACCGATAATTATCGGACCAATAATTATCGTGCACCAGTAGTTACTTTCTGTTGTACTTAAATAGTACATCAATATTCATACGTTGAACTGAGATATTGCTCAACAGATGAGTCGTTTTGCTGCTCTTGGTCATCACATTTCCTTTCCATGTGTGCGTATAAAGTAAAAGAACTGGTCGATAGGGTCTTGTCCCCTCTTTTCTGAAACGGTTCATTGGACTGTACAGCTAATCCGTAAGGACCGTCTTTACTGTGCTGACCCCTTGACACACACACATACAAACACACACACCCAGATACATCCTCATCCATCATACTCACATAGTGTCAGCACCGCAGGAAGGTAGCCTCATGGATAATGGCCAGTAGCCAATCAGTGCTCTCGCCTCATCTCTGAAATCACCGTGGTTAGGATGTATTCTTGCAGAGAAAAAGTATGAATTGGGGGTACAGCAAGCAGAAGATCCGATGGCTTTAGTGAGCCATAGTTATACCTAAGCCTGTCGCAATATGCAATAATTCCATTTATCACACGATAAATAAAAATGAAGGCGGTAATTTTTCCGCTGCGATTAATCGCTGCGCGCGCACGGGCAGATATGCTGTTAAAAGTTTGTATTCCTCGTTACTGCAGCTGAATGGACATGATGAACAATGAGTGGCAAATTAAGAGCGCTGTGCTTCAAACTCGTCCTGTTTATGAAAGTCGATTGTCATATGCTGGTGTTGTGCAGTAATGAGCAGATGTGTTTTTTTAATGCGCGCACACACTAGATATCATGAAACAGCAGACTAGATGTGCTACGTCCCATTGATATCCACCCCATAGATAATGCTGCAAATATTGTCACTTTGGTGGTTGAATCAACAAAATAGTGGACTTTATGAGTTTGATTCTGTGCAGTATATCCGAGATCCACAGATGTGACACAGGAGTAAGTGTGATTTAAAATGCATAGTCATAGACAAACTCAATTCTGCTGAGGGCTCACCTTCACAACTTTGATCAGAGTATCAGTGTTTTGCCCTGTGGCTAATGTACAACAATCCCCGCTAACTGACTTCAGAGTGCCAGAGGGCAAGATTAACTTTGGTGTGGAGTCGATGTGGGTGTATTGAGATGAATCTGTGTGTGTGGTTGTGCATGTTGACCATGTGGGATTTCGTTTAGCTCAAAGTGATGGGGATGACTCCCATGTAGCGGCGCTCCAACTTGCCCTTCTCAGGTCTTATCTCCCACTTTAATAAATGAGCAAATTGCTCCCATGAAGACAACCAAGATTCTTTTTCTCTTCCTCCCCCTTGCTTCACCTCTCCTCACATTTTGCTCACCCACAGTTTAATACTACTCTCTGGTGTTATTATTATTTTATTTAAATTTGTACTAAAATTAATACCAGTACTATATATCTATGGTTTGTGAATTTACAGGCGTTGGACAAAATAATGGAAACACCTAACATTTTGACATCACAGTCATTGAACATAATTGTTAAAGAATGGCATAGGGAATATCCTAATGAAGTTGAGCATCTCGTATGTCCGGCATAATCCCCAGACCTCAACATTATTGAGCATTTATGGTCAGTTTTAGAGATTCAATTAAGACGTCGATTTCCAGAGGCTGTAATTGCCTCAGAAGGCAGACCTACACCCCATTCGTTTTTGTAGATTTTTTTTTAAAGGTGTTTCCATTATTTTGTTGGTGTCAATAGGTATGTTTACATTGACAAAATTTCTTAATTCCGATCAGCATTCGGATTAAAGTTATGATCGGATGCACTGTGTTCATGGAAAAATATTGAGCCGATTTGGTCCTGCGTGTTCATGCATCAGAACATCAGTCGGAACAGTTTGTAGATTGATCCTGCTAAATGATGAAGCTAAGTTTTTAAAGAATTATCGTCAATTTGCATGTTTTCTTCATGCCAGCATAGTAACGTAATGAATACATTTATCAAAGAAAAAAAAAAAAAATTAAACCAGGTGTTAGCTAAAATGTTTAGTTACAAAAATTTACTGTAGGTGTTTTGATGCATTCTCTTCTTGTTGTTGTAGATTGAGTAATATGTCTAAAACTGTTTTTTCCCAGGCAACAAACCAAAATGAAGTCTATGCCTGCTATCTCTTAATGCTACAACAACAAAAGCACATGAACAGGACGTACTTGTAATTACTAATGTTGTAAGGTTCATCATTCCCACAGTATTAAAACGCTGCATGACCAAATACAAAGTGTATCACAAAAGTGAGTACACCCCTCGCATTTCTGTAGATATTTAAATATATATTTTCATGGGACAACACTGACAAAATGACACTTTGACACAATGAAAAATAGTCTGTGTGCAGCTTATATAATGGATTTAATTTATTTTCCCCTCAAAATAACACAAAATATAGCCATTGATATCTAAACCCCTGGCAAGAAAAGTGAGCACACCCCAACGAAAAAACGTACATCCCTAAATGTACAAATTGAGTACTGCTTGTCATTTTCCCTCCAAAATGTCACGTGACTCGTTACAGGAGTGCTGTCAGCATTGCTGCAGAGATTGAAGAGGTGGGGGGGTCAGCCTATTAGTGCTCAGACCATACGCTGCACTCTACATCAAATTGGTGTGCATGGCGGTCACCCCAGGAAGAAGCCTCTTCTGAAGACGGTACAGAAGAAAGCCCGCAAACAGTTTGCTGAAGACGTCAACAAAGCACATGGATTACTGGAACCATGTCCTATGGTCTGATGAGACGGCCTATTAATTAATCTACAACTTTGGCCCAAAAAGGTCCAGTTTGGTTTAATCACTCCAGAGATCAGTATCGCAAAAGCTTTGTGGTTTGTCTACATGGTTTTTACATGGCATACTTCTTGTGCTTTGGAATCAGCAGGGGGTGCGCCTGGGAGTTCTTGCATGAAAGCCATATTGCGCAGAGTGCGTCTTATTGTCTAGGATGAAACCTGAATACTTTCCTATGACATGTCATTTCATAGCAGTCACCCAAGGAGTTTTCTCCACCTTTCGCTTCAGGTATTGCACAACAGTTGCAGACCGTAACCTCTTTCTACCACCCCCAGGTAGCGTTTCCACTGTGCCTTTAGCTTTAAACATGCGGACTATGCTCCCAATTGCGTCTCTTGAAATTTTTAGTCCTTTTGCTATGTTTTTAACCATATCCTATCTTGTGAAGTCCTCCTCTCTGAACTTTTTTGACCATTCCTTGGACTTCACCATGTTGTAAAGATGTCATTAACCGCCAAGAAGAGCCATGTGTCACAGTCCTTTTAAATCTGCTTAATTGCTGCTCGTTATGGTTCCGTTCACATCTACAAATGTATTCATTAGCTGTTTGACAACACCTGATGGAAACCTTTGTTCCTAAGAGTGGTGTACTTTGGGGGGATGAATAATTTTGTCGATGAGGTAATAGCAGAAAGGCCATTAATTGGAATATTCCCAAAACTATTTTTGTTATTTGAGTTGTATTTGTCTATTTGACATGTCATTAACAATAGAAAAACCCAGCAGAGGCCGACTCGGCCTTTCCCGAGACAAATACTATTCCCAAGCAATGGCCGATTTGGCCTCGTCTCCGAAAAAAACCCAGAAGTGCTTTTGAACTAGCAAGTCGTTGTCAGACAGACAGCAACCATGCACTAGACATGCATTGTGTTGGTTTGCGGTCCAAACGTTTGCGTTAGTTGAAGTCAAGCTACATTTATTTAATTACATTTATGACGTTCGACACTTTTTACCTTTTTCAACTCACTTCTCCTATGCTCCACACCCAATGACAGAAAAAAATGGCCCAAATGTGTACGTTGTTTTGAAGGGGAGAAAAAAAAGTGTATTAGAACTGTAATTTGAACGTAAAGTAGGAATTGTGTCTATAGTTTAGAAGGACTGAATCAGGGGCATGGAGCATTAATTGTAGTCATTGTGTCTGAAGTTAATGTATGTGTAGTGGTTGCATTTCCATATCAACGGCTGTTGTCTGTCGCACAACGACTTGCCAATTCCAAAGCATTTGGGTAATTTTGGCCACCTCCGGGTTTTCCGGGGGAGAGGCCATATCGGCCATTGCTTGGGACTAATAGGAGTACCAGAATTCTCTGGGACTTCTAGTGTTAATTGATGTGATTATAAACAAGATGAAAACTTAATGTCAAACTTGCAAAAACAATTATTGACTGTGGTGGTTGAATAATTTTGAACACAACTGTAAGATGGCTAGAGTAGTTGCTTGAAAATGTTTGCTTCTCTCATCACAACATCCTTTTTCGCCCATGTCATTTTGCTGGGAAAAGTATTTTGGACCGAAATGACATATTTTCTCGTCATACGCACCCCTGCTCGAGAATATTGCCGATTTTATGACCTTGTTATACTTGCTTAGGATATTAGGATGCGGTGCACTTTAATAATGATCTTTATGTTGACATAATCTGCAGATTGGTCACCATCTTAAAACAAAATATCAACCAAAATTTTTGTCTAAACAAGGGAATGTTATTTGTCAGGCCTTTATGGAGTAGCAAGGCAAAGGGCATCTTCATCCAGGCTGAGAAAAAGTAAAAAGATTGGGATGACTTTAGGGCAAGTGGGAAAAGAATAAGTACGGAAGGGGGCAGTGGAGGAAAAAAAGAGAATTTCCTCATGAGGAATCCCCCAGTCAGAGAAGATTGTTGTGTCTCATTGTGTTGCACAGCTCCACAATCTGATGCAGACTCAGCTCTGACACCTGTCACCACTCCTAATGAAACAGCCCCCACAATCTTCTGCTGCCAGTGCTTTTTTGTTTGTGTAGAAATGTGTGTTTGCGCGTGTACGTGCATCAACCTTGCAGGATTTCCGTGTCGTAATTGGAACAGATGCTTGAACATGCTCCTTCAACGTTAACAATAGCTACTATTTCAGACTAGGTACTTTAACATCTAGCCAACATATTTGGTCACATACACAACAACCACACACACACACATGCACACCCCAAGTCCTTTTTTCATTCTAATTGAGCTTTGAGGCTTAGCGGCAGTCCATCACTGTTCCTTCACCACCTGTGAATACTTCAGACTTGAACAGTCGGCCATTCTTGTTGACAATCTGCTTCACTCCAGCAACCACATCGATTTGTTCTTGTCTTTCTCTTTTTTCCTCTTCCTCTTCTATCCATCAAATGCGAGCCATCGGCTGGGGTGAATGTCTTATAAAAGTTAATAGCAATTACTAAACATGTCCTTCTATTTGAAGACAGTTATTTAGCAGAGGGAAAGAGACCAATTTGGGATCCATTTATGGATTATGTGATCACTTGATGGCAGAATCTATTGACAGGCAATAAGGACAATTTGTTGTCACATTATCACAACATTACTGTCAGACTGAGTCAATGAGCATTCTAACTACATTCCCTGCTGTGTGCAGTATTACTTCTGATAAATACAAAGCAACAACTACCATATTTTTCAGATTATAACACAGTTTTCTTCATAGTTTCGCCAGGGGTGCAATTTATACTCTGCCAGTATATACAGTCAGTGGCGGACTTGACAATTTTGGGGCCTAAGGCGAACATATCCAGGGGCCCTCTTCATGGGTCAGGGGTTAAAAAGGTGAGAAGGGTGTGGAGGAAATATGTTCCAGTAAACTAGGGCTGTCCTAAACGACAAATTTTCTCCTGATTAGTCAGCCGACTAGTTTTACGATTAGTCAACTGATCTAATAATTTTCTTTTTTTTTTTTTTAACTAATTCAGCAATTACATTTTTGTTGACACTTATTCATTCACAAAACCATTTTGGAACACTTAAATTCTTTATTAAAGTACAAATAACCATGTAAATAACAATAATTAATCACAAATAAACAATAAGGTTAAATCAGTACTTCTCAAATAGTGGGACTTTTAATACTGTGGGTGATGAGGAAAGACTGTTTACTGTGTCTAAAAATAATCATAGCGGACCGCCAGAAGCCAAATCAATTAAGACGCCACTTAAAGACATTCGACCCCAATCTCATTGATAAGCCGCTTGATTGTTTTTCAGCGAAAACGTGCCGAATATTGGCAACAATTGTCCTGCTTTGTCAGTGTTATATCAGTAAACCAGTGAGCATTGTTAGCATGCTCATTGCAAAATTACTCCACACCATTGCAAAGGAGGTAATACTGAGTGTGAGCAGCAAAAATAAAAACTGTCCTTCTGTCCAAGGACACTCTTTTTTTTCCTTTATTCATTTTTGTTTTTTCGGTCAGATTTTTTGGCATATTGTCCTCATGAGTGAATGTTTCTAATCAATTTGAATTTGTTATTATTTACTGATTTTATTACATTTTATTTTTCTGTATCAAATGGTCAAAAATGTACCTTGAGTGTATTTTTACAGTTTGAATGTGACTTTTTTTTTTTTTTTTAATTCAGGCAAATTGATGCACGTCAAGTCTTCTCTGTTACAAACAAAACAATGTTAATAAAGTTATACTTTATTATAAGTTGATCTATGTTACTTTTTTTCTTTATTAGAAAAAAAGGACACAATATTAGGCAGATGCATATTTATAATAGTAATTTTATAGACGAATAATACTATTTACAGTGGTGGCAGAGAGTTTGGGGGGGCGCGAAACATTTACGTCTTGCTTGGGGGGGCGTAGCAGAAAATAATTGAGAAGCACTGGGTTAAATGCTGATAGCATTTACGAGTGGTAAATGGTGTTATACTTATATAGCGCTTTTCCACCTTTCAAGGCGCTCAAAGCGCTTTACACTGTGGGATTAACTCCGGAAATCATTATTTATTTATATGACGAACATGACGTGCTTTTGCTGTTAACCAGCTGTTGAGTGTTATTGTATGACTGATTGGAACTGTAGTACATTGTTTCGCCACAGGGTGTGCTGTAATGTATTTTATGTTCGGTGTGAAGAAGAAGAAAGTTAAAAGAGGCATTAGCGGCCTGTTCTCAACTTATCCCTCACTGCACTTTGGCTCTCATGGGGAGCACGTTCGCTCATGTGTTCGAAATAAACGATAGTGGACGTGCAAAGTATTAAGTGAGCTGTAAAAATAGCGAGCTAAGTGGCGTGAAAAACGTGGGAGAGCTAAGTGAAGCTAACAAACAGCTATGCGGCGCTAAGCGATGCTAAACAGAGCCAAGCGAAGCTAAACAGCGCTAAATGAAGCTAAGCGACTGATACTCAGTCCGTCGTCGTGGAACAGTCCATTGTGTGTGGGGGAGAGATAATATAAATGCAGCATTTAAATAGCTTTTTTTTTTGTTTTGTTATTTGTTTGTTTGGTATGCTGACATAATTAAACATGACGAATAGTTGGGGGTGCTGCTGGCTTTGGTGGCCCTAGCCCTTGCTTGTTGGGACAAGGGCAGCTGGTTGGGGGCCCCCTACTGGTTGGGGGCATAAGGTGATCGCCTACTTCACCTGAATAGTAGATCCGCCTATGTATACAGTGTATCACAAAAGTGAGTACGCCCCTCGCATTTCTGCAGATACCGTATTGGCCCAAATATAAGACGGCCCTGATTATAAGACGACCCCCTCTTTTTCAAGACTCAAGTTTGAAAAAAGACTTTTTGAACACCAAATTAATTTTTATACAGAAAGTAATTACAGTACATCTGAAACAAATGATTATAACAACATATTTGAGAAAAAAGGCATGCTATTTTGCCTCATTCAAATCTTAATATCTGAACATTTAAATATGTAAACTAAAGAGCAATCACATTTGTAAATGAATGGCTTCTGGTTTTTGAAATGTAAATAAACCAATCTGTTGTGATAAAACAACAAAATTGCAATCAAAGTGAAGTCAAACTGTAAGTGTAGTCTTGAAACAAATCTCAATAATGAAAACAATTGCAATAAAATAATGCAAACTGGTTACACTTGAGAGTAGCTGAGATATGTCATGACAGAACATCTCTTCAAGGATATCTGGCACCATCTAGCGTCATGAATGGGTATAATGTCTAGACCGCAAATATAAGACGACCCCCACTTTTTCATTCTTACTTCAATGCAAAAAACAATGTCTTGTATTTGGGCCAATACGGTATTTAAGTATATGTTTTCATGGGACAAAACTGACAAAATGACACAATGAAAAGGAGTCTGCGTGCAGCTTATATAATAGAGTGAATTTATTTTCCCCTCAAAATAACTCAAAATATAGCCATTACTATCTAAACCAGGGGTCTCCAAACCGGTTCTCGAGGGCCGCTGTGGGTCCTGGTTTTTGTTCATACCGATCAAACACAGTCCTTTTAACCAATATAGTTTGTACTAAAGCAAGCAGCACCTGACTGCAATCAACTGATTACACTTATAAAACACCAGATTGGTGAAAAGGTGTGGTCTTGTTTTGTTGGAGTGAAATCCTGCACCCACTGCGGCCCTATGTGGAATAGTTTGAAGACCACTGATCTAAACCCCTGGCAACAATCATTTTCCCTCCAAAATGTCATGTGACTCGTTAGTGTTACTAGGTCCAGGTGGACTTTTTCTTTGTAAGTTAGCCAATTGTTCTTTTGTTGAACATAGATCCTCATATAAAAAAAAAAAAAAAAAAAAATCTATACTGTTTGAGGCTCAGCTCAGGTATTTTAATTTTTCATGTTCCTTATCCGGTAACTCGATTATTCGAACTAACTAGTCCATCGATTAATCAACTATTAAAATATTCGATAGCTGCAGCCCTACAGCATATCCATAACTATCTATATATTTCAATCTATTTGCTTTCTATTCCTCTTGTGCTTCATCTCCATTGCTGATTTCAATTATTATTAGTAGTAGTATATTGTATTCTTTTAAAATTCGTGATTAAATGCTATTTTTATGTATAATTTTATTTCCTGTTTCGATTATCTTTGTTTTTACGTTCTATTGATTTAATGGGATTTATAAGATTTTTATGTGATGTAAAGCACTTTGAATTGCCTTATGTTGAATTGAATCCTGCCTTGCTTAGAAGAATTGTGCGCTTAAAGCAGACCGAGACCCATTATTTTTGAGTTTGTTTGGTCTGAACTAGAGTTCGGGTTCATGTTCATATTTACAAAATGAAACAAACTATCCTAGAAAAGTACTTTAGTCCATTTAAAAAGGATTAAACAGTGCTCATGTGAAAGCACCCTAAATTTCCCCCAAGAATGTGACTTTCATTGCATTTTTTTGGGCTGATGCGACTTACCGTCCAAAAAATACGGTATTTGAAACATCAATCATTCAAGGATGTAAAAAACATGTCAATATATTTGACATCGCCAGCACGCTGAAAGGCATATTAATCTTGTACGAAAGCTTTGATTTTGACTAAAGTAATGTCAACAAAGGTCAGATTTATTCAAATATCATTGAATGCATTCTAGGGCAAATTTTATTAAAGTGCTATCATTTTGATATTTGGTAACCGACCAAGCAATTCTTTGCCTCTCTGTATAAAAATGTACTCATGAATAGAAAGCAGAGATGATTGTAAAAAGAATTCTAATTTTAACTGAGATGTAAAGCCCTTCTAAAGAGCATGTTTAATGTATCAGGAATGTATTGGAATGTAGCACCATTGCTAAGCACCGTGTCCGGAACACTTTGTCCATCCAGATGTGAATCTTCACTGAGAGAACCTCTTACTTTGCTGGTCACATCTCAACCTCCTTCTTCTTAATTTTCTTATCTCCAGGAGTGTCCTCAAATCCTGCCCTCCACTCAGATCTATATCCCTGCTGGAGTTATGAGGCCAATCACGCTCCTGGCACAGAACCTGCCCCAGCCACAGTCTGGACAGAGGAACTACGAGTGTATTTTTCACATTCAAGGCAACACGCTCAGTGTCCCGGCCCTGAGGTTCAACAGCACAAGCATCCAGTGTCAGAAGAGCACAGTAAGACATCACACACTTTCTGTATGTATGTCGACAAGCCAAAAACCTCAATGGTTCCAGTTTAATGGAGACAGCTTCCCAAATATATTGCCCTGATTAATGTGAGCTTCAATATTAGCTATGGATTTCGTAGACATAGAGCTATAGTTTTTCCTATTGAAGGTCACTATTTGATAGCTGGTTTCTTCAGTGTCCTTGAGGAAGTTGCTGAAACCACAGCTCCCCTTGATAGCCTGCCTGATGCATTGTGAAATTCCTTCAATTTCGTATACAGTATAAATTAGTGCTGTCAAATTTATCGCATTAACGGGGCAGTAATAATTTAAAAAAATTAATCACGTTAAAATATTTTACGCATTTAACGCATACGCGGAATGACACGCTCACGCATTGCCTCAAACAGATTACAAGGATGCAGTTTTTTGCATATTGAGAGCTAAGAGTCAAGGAAAGGCGAGTGGACAAAGGCGTTCATTGGACCGCACGGTTTATTGGCATAAGCACAACAAAAATAATATTCCTATCTCTCAAAAAAAAAAAAAAAAAAGTTCATTCCCAATCAAAATATCTACGCAAAATACGCATAAAACTCAGGTTTGGGTCAAACTCTATTCAAACAATTCGTTTAGCTCAACAAATACACTGGATGGCAATATTTAGTCACAATATACAAACTATCAGAGGTCTCGTACGTTGTGAAGCCATCACTCAAATGACCGTGTACAATGTATGGACTAGTACAGGGGTCCCCAACCTATTCCACTAAGGCACACTGTGGGTGCAGGATTTCATTCTTACCAAACAAGATGACAACACTTTTTCCCCAATCTGGTGTTTTACAAGTGCAATCAGTTGATTGCAGTCAGGTGTGGCTTGTTTTAGCAGAAGCCTCATTGGTTCAACTGTCTCTGCTGGATCGGCTGGAACAAAAACCAGGACCCACAGTGTGCCTTGAGGACTGGGTTGAAAACCCCTGGACTAGTAAACAGGGAACTACAGCGTCAGTCGGCTTGATTTCTCAGTAATTTAAAACTCGCCATTGACACCTTGTGGTGTATTTGAATCACTACTTACGTACTTAAAGACACTGTGGAAGAACGGCAGGGAGCCAATGTGACGTCACCGCTCGGCGACGTCAACAATGGCGAGCTAGCAGTTTATTTTTTGACTGAAAATTTTACAAATTTTATTAAAACGAAAACATTAAGAGGGGTAGTAATTAGGGGTGTCAAAATTATCACGTTAACGGGCGGTAATTATTTTTTTAAATTAATCACGTTAAAATATTTGACGCGATTAACGCAAATGCCCCGCTCAAACAGATTAAAATGACAGTGTCATGTCCATTTGCTACTTGTGTTTTCTTGTGTTTTGTTGCCCTCTGCTGGCGCTTGGGTGTGACTGATTTTACGGGTTTCAGCACCATCCACGAGCATTGTGTAATTATTGACATCAACAATGGCGAGCTACTAGTTTTTTTGTTTGAAAATTTTACAAATTTTATTAAAATGAAAACATTAAGAGGGGTTGTAATATAAAATTTCTATAACTTGTACTAACATTTATCTTTTAAGAACTACAAGTCTTTCTAACCGTGGATCGCTTTAACAGAATGTTAATAATGTTAACGCCATATTGTTGACTTATTGTTATAATAAACAAATACAGTACTTATGTACAATATGTTGAAGGTATATATCCGTCTTGTGTCTTATCTTTCCATTCAAACAATAATAACAAAAAAATATGGCATATTTTAGAGATGGTTCGAATTGCAATTAATTACGATTAATTAATTTTTAAGCTGTGATTAACTTGATTAAAATTTGTAATCGTTTGACAGCCCTATAAAAAACAGATATGACAAAAAAAAAAAATCAGAATTGTGCATTAAGACCTGCAATACGAACTTAGCCTAATTAAACGGATCCGCAGAGCAGCAACATTTGATCCGAAGTTGTTTTCTAATTGAATTACTCGAGTTAATTGATTAATCGTTACAGCACTAATAGTAACAAAGCTAATACTCATCCAGAATTTTGTGCCAATCAGGATTATCACTTTCTCAAACATGTGCATCTTTTATATTACACAGTAATATATAATCTCTTCTTGCCTCAATTGTGCTTCCAGAGTTCAATTTTCTCCTCTCATTTCCTGTCTGTCTTTACTCATTCAACCTCTTCCATCACCTTTCTTGTTGCTTCGTCATTGTTTGCTCCATCTATTTACCTCGCTGCCCTGCGTGCATGTGTGGCCTCGCGTCCATTGATGGCAGTATTGTAATTCATCATCATTTCTTTACTTAGCTTCCTTAATTGGACCCTATCACAGTCCCACCTAACATGAGAAATGAGAAATAAAACCACATGGTTGTAACTCACATGGCAGTTGTGCAAGCACACACATCCAAACCTCTAAATTGTAAAACGGAGGAATAGTTTCTCCTGACAAAGAAATTCTCGCTGCGGCTTGATCAGCTTCAGATGTGCAATTTGATGCATTTGTTTGACCAGATTACAGAATTTAAAAATATGCAAAACCTTGATTTGATTGTTAGGTAGAATCCAGAACATTCACAAAATATGCCAAAGTTCTAAGTTGTGTTTAACAAATAAAAAACTTCCAAACCAGCAAACATGGCAAACCGGATAAAGATAACACCAATTCAGGCGGAAACAATGTTATTGTGACACATTTATACTAGGGCTGTCAAACGATTAAAATTTTTAATCCGAGTTAATCACAGTTTAAAAATTAATTAATCATAATTAAGTGCAATTCAAACTATCTCAAAAATATGCCATATTTTTCTGTAAATGATTGTTTGAATGGAAAAATAAGACACAAGACGGATATATACATTCAACATACTGTACATAAGTACTGTATTTGTTTATTATAACAATAAATCCCCAAGATGGCATTAACATTATTAACATTCTTTCTGTTAAAGGGATCCACGGATAGAAAGACTTGTAGTTCTTAAAAGATATAAAGATAAATTTTAGTACAAGTTGTAGTAATTTTATTTTATATATAATTTTTAGGGCTGTCAAAATTATCGCGTTAACGGGCGTTAATAATTTTTTAAAAATTAATCACGTTAAAATATTTGACACAATTAATGCATGCACTGAATGACCAGGTTGCACATTGCCTCAAACAGATTACAATGAGGCCGTTTATGGACATTAAGAGTGAAGAGAATGCCACCGGCCGCTTGGGGGTAGCGCAGTTCCATACTAATGTTATTTCTTCTAAACGTGGGAGAATTAGTAGTTGTGAGATGTTTATGCTGTATGCACAATGCAATGCAAATTGCTATTTGTGCTCCACACATACTTCGGTAAGTTTTCTTTCTTTTAGTGGCAATTATGTGTCGCTTGTTGTATTTTGGGTAAGATATGTACAGATATATATATTTTATAAAGGCGAGTGGACACAGGTGTTCTTTGGACCGCGCAGTTTATTGGCATAAGCTTCTCCTTCACAACAAACATAAGTATTGTTTAGTGAAAGCACAACAAAAATAATATTCCTATCTCTCTCAAAAAAAATAATGTTCACAAAAAGAAAAGCACTTCAGTCTATTGTAATGAGGCTCTATTCTCACAGTTAAAGAACAATGCAAAATGAACTGGCATTCCATATCAAAATAGCTATGCAAAATACACGTAAAACTTACTCAGACTTTGGTCACTCTATTCTTATTATTGTTATTTTTATTCTTATTATTATTATATTAACTCTACTTTTGATTGAAAATTTTACAAATTTTATTCATACGAAAACATGAAGAGGGGTTTTAATATAAAATTACTATAACTTGTAACTATAACATTTGTCTTTTAAGAACTACAAGTCTTTCTATCCGTGGATCACTTTAACAGAAAAAAATGTTAATAATGCCGTTTGTGGATTTATTGTTACAATAAACAAATACTGTACTTACGTACAGTATGTTGTATGTATATATCCGCCTTGTGTCTTATCTTTCCATTCCAACAATAATTTACAGAAAAATATGGCATATTTTATAGACGGTTTGAATTGCGATTCATTGTGATTAATTACGATTAATTAATTTTTAAGCTGTAATTAACTCGATTAAAAATATTAATCGTTTGACAGCCCTAATAATTTTATATTATATATACTAAAAATATGTTAATTTTGCCCTTTAGTAACACTAATAATAGTAATAATAGCAATATATAACTAGTATTGAACTAATACAGATTAAACTAATGTGGGGTTTCTGGAAGTTGCTGTGACTGGTACTTTCTAGGTTTTGTTGTGCATTTTTAAAGGTAAAATGAAACTGAAATATTTGTTCTATAGCCTACCAAAGAGACACTATTCAAGAGACATTATGATTGATGAACCTTCTCACTGTTACCATTGTGTTCTGTAATCTCAGGAGGAAAATATATGTATATGCATCACAGCAGGCTGTGTCTGGAGGAGTCACGTGCAATAAATCACTACAAAAATTAGCCACCAGTGGATGTTCCCCTGTCCATTTAATCTTTCTGTCTAGTGCATTATTTAACCCCTCGCTAGCACTCAAACATCCAACCTACGCATGCACGAGGGATTCAGAGTATGCATGAATGCACAAGATCATGTGCATCCTTAGAGATAGGGTGCATGTGCTTTGTTTCGATATCGCCCAACATAGCGTATAAGGCATATGACGGATTCCCCACGAACATTCTTGTTCAAATCAGGCAAAGCCATTGGAGAATGGTATCACTAACAACCAGTGACCTGCTTTACATGATTTATTATACTGACACTATCAAACACAGTGGGGAAAGAGAGAGAGACGAGAGAAACAGAGAGAGAAGTCAGTGGGTCAATATTACTATCGGCATCAGAATCACTCAGTAGTTATAAAAATCTAGTAAAATAATGGACCATAAATGTCACATCTTTCTCATTCCCTGCCATTGACACTGATAGAAGTCCAGTCCAATTGACCACTTCAAAATAGATTGAACGTCTATGGCCGACAATGTCACTAAAAATGATCATCCACTGCAATTATAAGTGAAATTCCATAAATTCACCGGCTGTACCAGATTTTGTTAACACTTTACAATAAGGGTCCCTTAATTAACATTAGTTGATGCATTTTCAGACAATAACTAATGTTTAAGTAACATTACAATAATTCATATAATCCCTTATTTAACATTTAGTAATATATTAATTCTCATTAGTTAATGCATAAGTTAATGCATAACCAGACAGTAACTAATAGTTTGGTAAAATTAAAAAAAAAAACAAAAAAAAAACATAGGCCTACATAGGGTTAGGGTTTGTAAACTTAAGCATTTAAAATATCTTAGTTAAGGGACACATGTGCGACACTATACAATAAGGGTCCAAAAAGCATTCAGTAATGGTTAAGTAATACTTATGAGGTACGTTTACGTGAAATAATACCATACATAAGGTTATGTTATAATATATGTAACACATTACACATTTACATCACATCAGATATACATTAGTGCATTAATAAATAGTTATTAATATATACAGGTACTTGTCAGTGATTATGTTATTTTAAAATGAGAAACATTGCTCTGTGAGTCCTTGGGTGCTGCTAACCTAACCTTAAGTATGGTATTATTTCACGTGAACGTACCTCATAAGTATTACTTAACCTTAATTAACCATTACTAAATGTTTTTTGGACCCTTATTGTTAAGTGTAGCACAATGCTTAAGTTAACAAACCCTAACCCTATATAGGCCTATATATATTTTTAATTTTTCTAACCATGAGTTACTGTCTGGGTATGCATTACCTAATGCATTAACTAATGCTTTAACTCATGTTAATCAATAAATGTTAGATAAGCAAATATATTAATTACTAAAACATTACAAACATTAGTTAATGCATTTTTAGACAATAATTAATGTTAATTAAGGGACCCTTATTGTAAAGTGTTACCCAGATTTTTTTTTTTTTTTTTAATGTGTGTGGCATTGCAGAATATTAAATAAATAATAGTAAATTATAATATATCCTGTATAAGGACATGTAATTTTATTAAAAACCTCAAGGTGTCAATTTCAAACCAATTGGCCTCTAACTGTTGAAACTCTAACATTCACATTAGTGTCATCTCTTGTCTGTTAAACTGGCATGAGTGCAGATGTAAAATGCCATGTGTATCACAAACTATTGGTGAACTTGAAAAGTCGAATCAAAGAGGTAAAAAGTCCCTCTGAATTCAAGAAAAACAGAGTACTTGAAGTCTATTTCTAACACGCTCTCAAGGTATCTGCCAAGATGACTAATTACGTGAGGGCGACCCGTGCGTGCACACAAAATCAGCTTTTTACCCCCCTCATCAGACAGGTGCTCTGCTTTGGTTAAAAAGTGGCAGTTTTTATACCTAATAGGACACACACATACACTCACACTATATCTATCCTAACATTCCACGGGGACAAGCAATCCATAGAGACGATTCATGTAGCGGGAGCGTAAACGAGTGCAGGAGCAGATAACGAATGAACCCGAGCCAACTCGCCGTGTTACAGTAATGAGGCCGGCAACTGCTTTCTGCTCACCTTGTACTTTGTGTGTCCCAAACCAACCTCCTCTGCCCCTCTTCATCTGACTCCTCTTGTCAACTAACAATGACTGCCCTTCTCCCCATCTGTCACTTCCTCGGATTTTGAACACATCACCCCCCCCTTTTTTTTTTTTTAGAACAGACTCATAAAAGAAGTCGACTAACCTTTGGTGGTGTCATTCATATCATATAGTAGTGGTCTCTATTTGCTCCCCACTTTTCACTTTTCAGGACGGCGCCATGACATCTGGCATCTTTTCTGTCTGTGTTCGTAAAGCCCGTATATGGGGCAATTGTGCGGCATGTAAAACATACTATAGATCAGGGTTCACTAAATCCGGACCTCGGTGCCACTTTTTCTGTCGTGTTTTCCATGTCTCCCTCCTCCAACACACCTGAATCAAAATAATCAGAATCATTATCAGGCTTCTAGAGAGGTTGATGACTAGGGATGGGAATTGAAATCCGATTCCAATTCCGAACCGGTTCCTAGTGTTTCGAGGCCTCGACATCACAATGAAAAAGCCTTAACGATCCCTTTAACGATTCCTAAAGACGCATATTGTGTCGTGACGTGTCTTGTTGTCCAGACGCATCAAACTAGCATTGTGCCAAGAACCACTGGCTCCAAAGTTTGGCTACACTTCACCAGGAAAGAGGGTGAAAATGAAAGGTTACGATGGTTTAGCACGAGCATTGCAGCCGTAAACATAACAATGACAGCAGGTAGGTTCAAACACTCGAAAGTGTGTCTTTGCTTCACGAGGAAAAATTACAACATAGCGACTTGCAGTCATTGCAAGGTGGAGATAACTGCATTGGGAGGGAATACGACTGTACTGTCCTCACCGAGACGCTAAGGCTCAGTCCTGGCTATACAGCTAGCTAAACTCCCAAATGACGATGCAGAAGACGTTGGTATAATTTGCTGACTTTATTCAACCATCACTTGAAGAGTGAAACTAAAAATGAAATGAAACAAATCAATTTCGCCCCCAATAACAAACAGGTTTGCATCAACGTAAATCAGCGAGGATTAGCTGCTAATACAATAAAAATAAACGGTTAGCATGCCTTCGCTAGCATTAGCACATCGTTCAAACCACTACACAACTGATTTAAGAGTCCGATCGCGAGTGGAAACACACAACAACAACACAAAAGTTGATACATACAGATGTTGCCTCTGTAGATACAGTATTTTACAAACATTAGCAAAGAACGTAGGCTCGTGGCAGTGTTTCCTTCTCTCACTAACTTGCTCACTCGCTTGGATGCAGCACTTCTTCGCGTGTAAGAGCGCTCTTCTTCACATGAGCGCGTTCTTCTCGCGTGAGGAAGCGTAAGGGCGCCCCCACTTGAGCGTGAAAGCACCATAAAAACTAAAAGGCATGCATTTCAATATAATGGTAAATAATACACTTTAACAAAGGGGTCCCCAAACTACGGCCCACGAGCTGAATACGGCCCGCCTCCACTTTTGGTCCGGCCCCCTGAACAATACCATTTTTTTTTTTCTCAATAGTGTCATTTATTTCCTGGCCTTTTTCTGTGAAGAACTCAAAGAGGGTTATTTGGTCATTATCTGTTTGATTAATAGTGTTATTATTATTATATTATTATTTTGTTTTATTTACTTTTGTTCCGTGAAGAATCCAGAAAGGGTTATTTGATTGTGGATTTCTGAAAAACAATACTTTTTTACATTTAGGCACTCCTGCAATCGTCACACATTTTCTGTTACAAACTGACCCCGGTCCCTCATCAGAGAAGGGAAAAGTTATGTGGCCCTCACAGCAAAAGGTTTGGGGACTCCTGCAAGTTTAACACATATTGCAAACAGCAGACCAACGACCTATATGCCAATATATACCAATATTTTTTATTTCTAGTAGAAAAATGTTTCAGTAAAATGTTACACATTCTTGTACATTTGCCACTTATTGCCACAGTCAACATTGAGTCTTTGGGCCTCTTTTGACCTCGTTGTGAGTCTGTAAGATTGTGACTTCTGATTAAACAAACTCGATGCCAATCAAAACGTTTGTTTTTCTTTTTCCCCAAATTAGAATCGATAAGAGAATCGATAAAGAATCGAATCTTTTAGCAATATCGATAATGGAATCAGAATCGTAAAAATCCAATCAATTCCCATCCCTATTGATGACATCATCATTTGATTCAGGTGTGTTAGGGGAGAGAGACGTGGAAAACACGACAGGAAAAGTGGCACCGAGGTCCGGATTTGGTGAACCCTGCTATAGATTAATGGCTTATTTAGAAAGTAAATAAATCCCAACAGCATAGTTTTCAGGAACCGTGTGTTCATCTAATTACTAGGGCTGTCAAACGATTAAAATTTTTAATCGAGTTAATCACAGCTTTAAAATTAATTCATCGTAATTAATCGCAATTCAAACCATCTATAAAATATGCCATATTTTTCTGTAAATGATTGTTGGATTGGAAAGATAAGACACAAGACGGATATATATACATTCAACTAAGGCTGTCAAAATTATTTCGTTAACGGGCGGGAATTAATTTTCTTAATTAATCACATTAAAGTATTTGACGCAATTAACGCACATGCCCCGCTCAACCAGATTAAAATGACAGTTCAGTTTAATGTTCGCTTGTTACTTGTTTTTTGGTGTTTGGCGCCCTCTGCTGGCACTTGGGTCCAACTGATTTTATGTGTTACACCATAAGTGACCATGGTGTAATTATTGACATCAACAATGGCGAGCTACTAGTTTTTTTTTTGATTGAAAATTTTACAAATTTTACTAAAATGAAAACAAAAGGGGTTTTAATTAGGGCTGTCAAACGATTAACATTTTTAATCGAGTTAATTACAGCTTAAAAATTAATTAATCGTAATTAATTGCAATTAATCGCAATTCAAACCATCTATAAAATATGCCATATTTTTCTGTAAATTATATATATATTCTGTAAAATAAATTGTTGGAATGGAAAGATAAAACACAAGATGGATATATACATTCAACATACGGTACATAAGGACTGAAGTGGGCATTTCACTCTACTGTCATTTAAAAATCTGTCTATGCTGTCCTCACTCCGAAGCGTCTACTTTTTCCAAAGCTAGACAGCTAGTGAACTACGCCTTAATAATTAGACTTCTTCCTTTTTTATCTGATTTATTAATAAAATGGCCTCAAACCATTGTCCTCTTTAGACCGTCGTAAAACTACAAAATAAAAGTACACAAGCATTGCATTAGCAACAACGTTAGCTTAGCACGCTATACAGGTTCACTAAACATAAACAAAAAGCGTCTCATACAAAAAATAGAACATTTCGCTTACTAACATAATATGTACATTCTTTACAACAACCATACTTACGGACAAATCTTGTCCAACGATCATATAAGCACAACATTATCAGCCCGAGACGTCGTGCAGCCATAATGAACTGGCAAGAAAATAATAAACCATGTCGCAAAGCGACCACAAGAGTTCGCTGTTGGACAGCAAAAAAAGCCTTGCTGTAAAACTTACCAAAAGGCAGAATACTTTCTGAGCGGGACATGTGCGTTAATTGCGTCAAATATTTTAACGTGATTAATTAAAAAAATTAATTACCGCGCGTTAACGCGATAATTTTGACAGCCCTAGTTTTAATATAAAATTTCTATAACTTCTACTAACATTTATCTTTTAAGAACTACAAGTCTTTCTATCCATGGATCGCTTTAACAAAATGTTAATAATGTTAATGCCATCTTGTTGATTTATTGTTATAATAAACAAATACAGTACTTATGTACCGTATGTTGAATGTATATATCCGTCTTGTGTCTTATCTTTCCATTCCAACAATAATTTACAGAAATATATGGCATATTTTATAGATGGTTTGAATTGCAATTAATTACGATTAATTAATTTTTAAGCTGTGATTAACTCGATTAAAAATTTTAATCGTTTGACAGCCCTACATTCAATATACTGTACATAAGTACTGTATTTGTTTATGATAACAATAAATCAATAAGACAGCATTAACATTCTGTTAAAGTGATCCATGGATAGAATGACTTTTAGTTCTTAAAAGACAAATGTTAGTACAAGTTATAGAAATTTCATATTAAAACACCTCTTAATCTTTTCTTTTTAATAAAATTTGTAAAATGTTCAGTCAAAAAATAAACTAGTAGCTTGCCATTGTTGATGTTCTCATGGTGCTTAAACCCATAAAATCAGTCGCCCCAAAGCGCCAGCAGAGGGAGACAAAAAACACAAGTGGCAATGACACTGTGCTGTCATTTTAATCTGTTTGAGCGGGACATGTGCGTTAATTGCGTCAAATATTTTAACGTGATTAATTTAAAAAATAATTACCGGCTGTTAACACGATAATTTTGACAGCTCTACTAATTACATGATGTATGTTAACGTAACATAGCTATTAAGACTTATTCAGATAACTATCGCATACAGAAAAAGCTAACAGGTTTACCAAACCATCAGGGTCACTCCAAGTCACTAAATCCAATGAAATCTTTATTCTCTGTGTCACTTTTAAACAACTCCGCCAACTCCGGAGGTAGAAAGTGCTGCGCTTCCTCTTTTACGTCGCTTACGTCAGACTACTCGTCATCACCCTCTTGTGGTTTAGTGTGAAATTATATAATAATATGTTCATAATTTCACACATACCGTATTGGCCCGAATATAAGACGGCCCTGATTATAAGTTGACCCCCTCTTTTTCAAGACTCAAGTTTGAAAAAAGACTTTTTGAACACCAAATTCATTTTTATACAGAAAATAATTACAGTACATCTGAAACAATTGATTATAAAAATATATTTGAGAGAAAAAGCATGTTATTTTGCCTCATTCAAATCTTAATATCTGAACATTTAAATATGTAAACTAAAGTGCAATCACACTCGTAAATAAATGGCTTCTGGGTTTTGAAATGTAAATAAACCAATCTATTGTGATAAAACAAAAAAATTGCAATTACTGCATTGAACCATCAAAGTGAAGTCTAACTGTAACTGTAGTCTTGAAACAAATCTGAATAAGGAAAAACATTGCAATAAAATAATGCAAACTGGTTAAACTTGAGAGTAGCTGAGATCTGTCATGACAGAACATCGCTTCAATGATATCTGGCGCCATCTAGCGTCGTGAATGGGTATAATGTCTAGACCGCGAATATAAGACGACCCCCACTTTTTCAGTCTTATTTCAATGCAAAAAACACAGTCTTATATTCGGGCCAATACGGTAAGCCGCTCCAGAGTATATAATGCACCCCCGGCCAATTGAGACTGTTTTACGTCCATATCTATAAAGAATTCAGGGATTTACACATGTATTCACAAGAATTTTCAACGTGAAAAGCTCTTTGTGGTGATAAGGCGGCGCCACAGTGGCTTAAAGACTAGCAGTACATTCAGCATATTTACGGAAAATAAATACTAACTTCCCAGTTTTCTGCTTTTAACCAAGAATCGAGACTGTTTTACGTCCATTTCTATAAAGAATTCAGGGATTTAAGCATTTATTCACAAGAATTTTCAACGTGAAAAGCTCTTTGTGGTGATAAGGTGGCGCCACAGTGGCTTAAAAACTACCAGCACATTCGACACACTTACGTAAAATACAGTGCCCCCCATAATTATTGGATTTATAATAATTGTGTTTTTTAGCTTCAACATTTTTTTTTCTAAATAATATGGAACATTAATGGGGAAAAAAAGAGAAAAATCCAACCTTCAATACAAGTGCATTTATTCAGTGGGGAAAAAATCCCACATAAAGAAATAATTATTTGACATCAAATAATGTGTGTCACAATTATTAGCACCCCTGGTGTTAAGACTTTGTAAAACCCCTTTTTGCCAACAAAACAACACGTAATCTTCTCCTATAATGTTTCACAAGATGGGAAAAGACCAGAAAGAGGGATCTTCAGCCATTCCTCTTTGCAGAATCCCTCTAAATCATCCAGAGACCTGGGTCCTCTCCTCTGTACTCTCTTTAGCTCACCCCACAGGTTTTCAATGGGGTTGAGGTCTGGAGACTGAGATGGCCATGAGAGGAGCTTGATTTTGTGTCTGGTGAACCATTTCTGTGTAGATTTGGCCATATGTTTAGGGTCATTGTCTTGCTGAAAGACCCAGTGACGACCTACCTTCAGCTTTCGGGCAGAGGTCAACAGATTTTGATTTAAAATGTCCTGGTATTTCAAAGCATTCATGATGCCATGCACCCTAACAAGGTTCCCAGGGCCTTTGGAAGCGAAACAGCCCCACAGCATTACTGACCCACCCCCATACTTCACAGTGGGTATGAGGTGCTTTTCAGCATGCACATCTTTCGTGGCACGCCAGACCCACTTAGAGTGTTTGTTGCCAAAAAGCTCAATCTTGGTCTCATCTGCCCAAAGCACACAGTCCCAGTTGAAGCCTGGGACCGTGTGTATTTTTACTTTTTATTTTATAGACTTAGTTTAATCTGAAACACAAAGAAATTACGTTTAACTAATATTTCCCGCTTAACTCAAATTTTGAATATAGCCTCTAATTTTTAGCAAAACCAAACCTCTACCTTTTTAAAGGCATTTTTCATTTAGTTTGGACCCAAGCAACACAAATAAAATGATTTGAAGATAGAAACAAAATTGTATTATTTTCTGTAACATGGTGTAATGTATAACAATAACAACTTATTACCCTTTGATCAAGAAAAACATTTTTTGTTGTGTCATGGTTCATTGTTTACACCTAACATTTTATAGATCAGTGGCCTGTGATGGTTGGTTGTGCAGCATGGGAAGAACAAGAACAGCAGAAAAAATGGATGGCAATGGTCAGCTGTCAAAACATGAAATAAAAGGCTTATTTTATGTTTTTTGCTATTTGAAAAAGCCAGCAGGCACCAGCTGCAGTCCCCAGCAGAAGCGGATCTTGAAAATGTGACCTAAAAAAAAGCATTAATTTAGTTTTCTATTATAAATTTGTGTTTATTGTTTGCTGACACCACTTTTAAATCTATACAAATCTCTAAAATATAATAATGTCAAAAATTTTGGTGTAAAGAATACAGGTTGTCATGCATCGAGTTGGTACTCTTCCATGAGGGTTATAGCTTAGCTCAAAGCTTACAAAATCGAGCTAATTAGCACGTGAAAGCCAGTCGTGTACCAATACTCACAAATGTAAATGAGTGTGAACGTCACAAAGGGCCTCTGAAAGAGTTAACAATTTTAAAAGAGGTAGCGACTTAATGAATTTATCCCTGGCGATACATTTTCAGTTAGCAGAGTCAGCTTAAAAAGTAGGAGAAAAAAGCTTGTCACCTAGATAAAATACGCACGCAAATACAAATAAAGCTCAACATATACATTATAAAGCGCCTCTTATAGAATATAGACTGTTGAAAATTCAGAAGGGACCTTTTTTATCATCAACTTACCTCCGAATATACTTGACAGCCAGCCATTTGTATGAATGCGGTCCGCCCTCGTCGAAGCCATGTTTGGAACTACCCGAGGCTCCGTAACCCGGAAAACCCGGAAGTAAAATCTTATAATGGATCCCTATGGGAGTGTCGCGACTCTCTTTATATGGCTCTGGCCAGCATTTGAAAAGTGCCTAAGTTGGACAAATGAATCAGAAAATGCATGTGAGCATACCCCAGCCCATTTAGGATTTTTTTTTTTTTTTTTTTTTTTAGTAGCGAGACTATGACTTAACAATTGAGTTACAGAAAATTCACCCTTATCCAATTGTCATGAAGCAATTGTGTCGCCATACAGGCAAAATCAAAGTTTATACCATAACCTTTAAACAGTTTTATTTGATGGTGAAATTGCACATTTTATAAAAGTGGCGATCTTCGTTACCGCAGCTTTATATAACATTTCCGGGGATTCATTTAACCATCCTGGTGTTTGCCCCTTGGACGCTTTCAGTGGTCGTTGTTTGCTGTTCGTTAATAATCCAGGTTTTGTCATGTCTGCTTTGTCCTTTCTGCCTAATTTGCATTTCACTCTAATTTATTTTGTAGCTTCCTTCACCTGATTTTGCCACATTTCTTTCCAACCAACCTATTCTCCTCTAGTCTTTTCCCCCAGGGACCTTACTACTGTATGTGTTGGCTCAGGTAGATTAATTACATGCAGTGACATGGAGGCGCTGGCCAGAGGCTTCGGTAATGAGTTTGATTACTCATCTCCAGCAGCTTTAGGTGCTAAGGGAAGGAGAGGAAGGACACCAAGCCGTGCACAGGGGCCTCTCATTTGAAAAGAATGGGGATGGGGCCTGAGGAATACTACTTTTTCCTCACATGGTTCCACTACTTTTAACTACATTGACACCAAATCTGGATCAAAGCTCAAGCGAAGTCTGAGGCTAATTTGATGACACAGAAAGGTGCCCATGCACAGGTTTCGTATTGTCGCTGTCCAAAGAAAAATACTTAAGTCCAGAAGATCATGCTCTCGTTTATCCTCAAACAAAACACTAGTTAAACAACTTATTCTTATTATTTCTCGTTACTTTGAATGAATGAATGAATTTATTGTCATTGTCATCATCATCAGTATCATTGACAGTTACACAGTGTGGGATAGTTTGGCCAGAAAGGAGAAACATTGACACAGAATATGGAATAATTTGCCCGAAAAAAGGCGATGACAGACAAAGGAAGACGGGAAAAAAGCAAATGCTATCGATACCCGTCCCCTAACAGCCCGGGACGCACAGTCCAGCGTGTTAGTGTTGCATAGTCCATTTTTTTGCTCATATACAGTGCCTTGCAAAAGTATTCGGCCCCCTTGAACCTTGCAACCTTTCGCCACATTTCAGGCTTCAAACATAAAGACATAAAATTTAAATTTTTTGTCAAGAATCAACAACAAGTGGAACACAATCGTGAAGTGGAACAAAATTTATTGGATAATTTAAACTTTTTTTAACAAATAAAAAACTGAAAAGTGGGGCGTGCAATATTATTCGGCCCCCTTGCGTTAATACTTTGTAGCGCCACCTTTTGCTCCAATTACAGCTGCAAGTCACTTGGGGTATGTTTCTATCAGTTTTGCACATCGAGAGACTGACATTCTTGCCCATTCTTCCTTGCAAAACAGCTCGAGCTCAGTGAGGTTGGATGGAGAGTGTTTGTGAACAGCAGTCTTCAGCTCTTTCCACAGATTCTCGATTGGATTCAGGTCTGGATTTTGACTCGGCCATTCTAACACCTGGATATGTTTATTTTTGAATCATTCCATTGTAGATTTGGCTTTATGTTTTGGATCATTGCCCTGTTGGAAGATAAATCTCCGTCCCAGTCTCGGGTCTTGTGCAGATACCAACAGGTTTTCTTCCAGAATGTTCCTGTATTTGGCTGCATCCATCTTCCCGTCAATTTTAACCATCTTCCCTGTCCCTGCTGAAGAAAAGCAGGCCCAAACCATGATGCTGCCACCACCATGTTTGACAGTGGGGATGGTGTGTTCAGGGTGATGAGCTGTGTTGCTTTTACGCCAAACATATCGTTTTGCATTGTGGCCAAAAAGTTCAATTTTGGTTTCATCTGACCAGAGCACCTTCTTCCACATGTTTGGTGTGTCTCCCAGGTGGCCTGTGGCAAACATTAAACGAGACTTTTTATGGATATCTTTGAGAAATGGCTTTCTTCTTGCCACTCTTCCATAAAGGCCAGATTTGTGCAGTGTACGACTGATTGTTGTCGTATGGACAGACTCTCCCACCTCAGCTGTAGATCTCTGCAGTTCATCCAGAGTGATCATGGGCCTTTTCAGTTTTTTATTTGTTAAAAAAGTCTAAATTATCCAATAAATGTTGTTCCACTTCACAATTGTGTCCCACTTGTTGATTCTTGAAAAAAAAATTAAATTTCATATCTTTATGTTTGAAGCCTGAAATGTGGCGAAAGGTTGCAAGATTCAAGGGGGCCGAATACTTTTGCAAGGCACTGTATCTTTCAAAAAGTCATTTATTTCCATGGCATTTCGCAATATTGTCCGTTGGTTTGGTGTGGGTCTCATTGTAGAAAATATTTTGTCCAATGAGCTAAGTGTCCAGTCAAGGAGCTCCATCTCACAGCAGGTTAAACACAGCGCTCACGTTGCAATGGCAGATCAGTAATCTAATTTTACTGGAGGGCATATCTTCAGAGCAAGCAATGTTATGTCTTAGTCTCTGTCCCTGACATTTAATCATTCTGTGTTTGCCTTTTTGTTGTGGGAACAATTTGTAGCAGATGTGTGTGTGCAGTGCAGCTATGACTCATTTTGGTCCATGTAGCAATTTAGTATAGTTTCTTTGTACATCTTTTTGAAGTAACTCAATGATTTTATACTCGTAAGCGTTGCATCACATGTATTCCATGGGCGAGCCCCAATGTTCGTAATCGAGAAAGATTTTAATGTTGTCCTAGTTGCCCGGTAGGAAAGCAATCTGATTCCTCTTAGGTCGTAGTTTGATTCCCTTAGTTGGAATAGAGCTTGTAGGTTAGGTGGGAGACCTAACATCATTTGAGCAGTTTTGAAGTTAACCAAGTCATAAAATTTTAATAGCTTGGACTTGAAGTAAAGTTCTTTTGTGTGCGCTCTGAACGGTGCTTTATGAATTATCCTAATTGCCTTTTTTTGAAGGATAAAAAGTGGACAAAGGTGTGTTGTGTACGTGTGCCCCCAGATTTCCAAACAGTAGCTGAGGTGCGGCAAGACAAGTGCGCTGTAAAGGGTTTGGAGAGCCCTCTTATCTAGCATATTTTGTGCTCTAAAGAGAATGGAGATGCTCCTAGCAAGCTTGTTGCGCAGCTGCACCACATGGGCCTTCCATTTTTTGCAATCTACTTGTTTTCTGATTAATAATTTTTCAGGTTTAGATTCTACATTTGTTATGTAACTACCAGTGAAAGTGAACCAGATGTCCCCAAAGCATTTATAGTGAAGAAAATGAACACCCAGCTATTTTGCAAGTTCTCCCATTTAGAAATCATGGAGGAGTCTGAAATTTTCATCGTTGGTGCATGTCAACTGTGACAGATAATCTAAAACGAAAAATCCAGAAATCAAAATGCATGACTTTTTAACAATTATTTTGTGTGATACAGTTGATAATAAGTATTTGAACACCTGTACATCAGCTAGAATTCTGACCCTGAAAGACCTGTTAGTCCGCCTATTAAAAGTGCACCTCGCACACGGACTACTTTTCATTGTGTCAAAGTGTCATTTTGTCAGTGTTGTCCCATGAAAAGTAGGGCTGTCAAAATTATCGCGTTAACGGGTGTTAATTAATTTTTTAAATTAATGACGTTAAAATATTTGACGCAATTAACGCATGCACTGAATGACCCGCTCGCATATTGCCTCAAACAGATTACAGTGAGGCCGTTTATAGACATTAAGAGTGAACAGAATGCCACCGGCCACTTGGGGGCAGCGCTGTTCCATACTCATGTTATTTCTTCTAAACGTGGGAGAATTAGTAGTTGTGAGACGTTTATGCTGTATTCACAATGCAATGCAAATTGCTATTTGTGCTCCACACATATTTCGGTAAGTTTTCTTTCTTTTAGTGGCAATTATGTGTCTCTTGTTGTATTTTGGGTAAGATATATTCAGATATATGTTATACAGTAAAGGCGAGTGGACACAGGCGTTCTTTGGACCGCGCCGTTTATTGGCATAAGCTTCGGCAACTCCTTCACAACAAATATAAGTATCGTTTAGTGAAAGCACAACAAAAATAATAATCCTATCTCTCCCAAAAAAATAATGTTCACAAAAAGAAAAGCACTTCAGTCTATAGTAATGAGGCCCTATTCTGACACACAGTTAAACAACAATGCAAAATGAACTGGCATTCCATATCAAAATAGCTATGCAAAATACACGTAAAACTTAGACTTTGGTCACTCTATTTTTATTATTGTTATTTTTATTCTTATTATTATATTAACTCTACTTTTGATTGAAAATTTTACAAATTTTATTAAAATGAAAACATGAAGAGGGGTTTTAATATAAAATTACTCTAACTTGTAACTATAACATTTATCTTTTAAGTTCTACAAGTCTTTCTATCCGTGGATCACTTTAACAGAAAGAATGTTAATAATGCCATTTATGGATTTATTGTTACAATAAACAAATACATTACTTATGTACAGTATGTTGTATGTATATATCCGTCGTGTGTCTTATCTTTCCATTCCAACAATAATTTACAGAAAAATATGGCATATTTTAGAGATGGTTTGAATTGTGATTAATTGCGATTAATTACGATTAATTAATTTTTAAACTGTAATTAACTCCATTAAAAATCGTTTGACAGCCCTAATGAAAAGATATACTTAAATATCTGCAGAAATGCGAGGGGTGTACTCACTTTTGTGATACACTGTATCATTGAACATTTTCTACACATTATTGTAAATATTTTAAGACGGTTGGCCACCCATTGTAATTCCACATTGACTTTCAACTCCTTTGGTGCACAACTTCACCATAGGAACTTGGTTTTACTGCCTTGTCTGACTTTTTTGTCCACGTGAACCTCCCAGAAAGCTGATTAGACTGTGGGTGTTTGCAGTGTGACAGGGTGTCACGGTGTGGTCTGTGTTGGCATTTCAAAGCATGTGACGATATGAATAAAGCATGATGTGGCCGGCATCTGGGTGGGCAGGAGTGATCTGGAGAACAAGTCCACCTTGTGTTTTGGCGACAGCAGACAAGTGAGAACCCTTAAAATTTAATGGGGATCTCGCCTTAGAGGGTCCTATTGTTTCACTGCTGGTTGCCAGTGTTTAAGCAGGTATTTAACCAGTGGGACATTGTGGTAATGCTAATAAGGACATTCTACCTCGTGTGAGTTTCCTGACTTGATAGGAATAAAGTGGATTTGGCCACAAATCTAGATAGTGTGTGCTGGAACTTTCAGTCTGCATCATAAATGTACGTGTCTGTTCTACAAGCCCCATCGCTTATTTGGAGTGGTGAAGGTCCGTCTACCAGATCTAGTGTGTCAGTGAGCAAATGGAAAATGCCAATTTCACTTTAAAATTTCCCACCCTATCGCATCTCTCACTCCCCTCTCATGTGGCCACGATATCATGTGTGAGTGAACATCTTTTCTTCTTTCATTTTGCTGTTGTCTTTCACCTTCCCATGACATTCTCACTATTCCTATCCAGCTAAAACCCTTCTGTTATTTCCCTGTGTGGATGTGTACAGTGTACGTACAGTGAGAAAAATAAGTATTTGAACACCCTGCGGTTTTGCAAGTTCTCCCACTAAGAAATGATGGGCGTGTTTGAAATTGTCATGGCAGGTGCTTGTCCACAGTGAGAGACAATTAAGAAAAAAAATCCAGAAATCACAATGTATGTTTTTTTTTAACCATTGATTTGTATTATACTGCTGCAAATAAGTATTCGAACACCTGAAAAAATTCAATGTTAATATTTGGTACAGTAGCCTTTGATTACAATTACAGAGGTCAAACATTTCCTGTAACTTTTCACCAAGTTTGCACGGACTGAAGCAGGGATTTTTCACCACTGCTCCACACGGATCTTCTCTAGATCAATCAAGTTTCTGGGCTGTCACTGAGAAACACGGGGTTGGAGCTTCGTCCAAACATTTTGTATTGGGTTTGGGTCTGGAGACTTGCTAGGCCCCTCCAGAACCTTGATACAGTGGGGGCAAATAAGTATTTAGTCAGCCACTAATTGTGCAAGTTCTCCCACTTGAAAATATTAGAGAAGCCTGTAATGTCAACATGGGTAAACCTCAAACATTAGAGACAGAATGTGAGAAAAAAATAACAGAAAATCACATTGTTTGATTTTTAAAGAATTCATTTCCAAATTAGAGTGGAAAATAAGTATTTGGTCACCGACAAACAAGCAAGATTTATGGCTGTCAAAGAGGTCTAACTTCTTCTAACGAGGTCTAACGAGGCTCCACTCGTTACCTGTAATAATGGCACCTGTTTTAACTCATTACCGGTATAAGAGACACCTGTCCAAAATCTCAGTCAGTCACACTCCAAACTCCACTAAAATATTAGAGAGGCCTGTAATTGTCAACATGGGTAAACCTCAACCATGTGAGACAGAATGCGGAAAAAAAAAAAACCTCAGAAAATCACATTGTTTGATTTGTAAAGAATTTATTAGCAAATCATGGTGGAAAATTAGTATTTGGTCAATACCAAAATTTCATCTCAATACTTTGTTATGTACCCTTTGTTGGCAATAACAGAGGCCAAACGTTTTCTGTAACTCTGCACAAGCTTTTCACACACTGTTGCTGGTATTTTGGCCCATTCCTCCATGCAGATCTCCTCTAAAGTAGTGATGTTTTGGGGCTGTCGCTGGGCAACACGGACTTTCAACTCCCTCCTCACCCAGTGGCGTTAAAATGATAACAAGAACGGTGAGCAAAAATCCCAGAACCACACGGGGGTACCTAGTGAATAACCTACAGAGAGCTGGGACCACAGTAACAAAGGCTACTATCAGTAACACAATGCGCCGCCAGGGACTCAAATCCTGCACTGTCAGACGTGTCTCCCTGCTGAAGAAAGTACAAGTCCAGGCCTGTCTGCGGTTAGGTAGAGAGCATTTGGATGATCCAGAAGAGGACTGGGAGAATGTGGTATGGTCAGATGAAACCAAAATAGAATTTTTTGGTAGAAACACAGGTTGTCGTGTTTGGAGGAAAAAGAATACTGAATTGCACTATACCTACTGTGAAGCATGGGGGTGGAAACATCATGCTATGGGGCTGTTTTTCTGCAAAGGGACCAGGACGACTGATCTGTGTAAAGGAAAGAATGAATGGGGCCATGTATCGAGAGATTTTGAGTGAAAATCTCCTTCCATCAGTAGGGCATTGAAGATGAGACGTGGCTGGGTCTTTCAGGATGACAATGATCCCAAACACACAGCCAGGGCAACAAAAGAGTAGCTTCGTAAGAAGCATTTCAAGGTCCTGGAGTGGCCTAGCCAGTCTCCAGATCTCAACCCCATAGATAATCTGTGGAGGGAGTTGAAAGTCAGTGTTGCCCAACGACAGCCCCAAAACATCACTGCTCTAGAGGAGATCTGCATGGAGGAATGGGCCAAAATGCCAACAACAGTGTGTGAAAAGCTTGTGAAGAGTTACAGAAAACGTTTGGCCTCCGTTATTGCCAACAAAGGGTACATAACAAAGTATTGAGATGAACTTTTGGTATTGACCAAATACTTATTTTCCACCATAATTTGCAAATAAATTCTTTAAAAATCAAACAATGTGATTTTCTGGGTTTTTTTTCCACATTATTTCTCTCATGGTTGAGGTTTACCCATGTTGACAATTACAGGCCTCTCTAATATTTTCAAGTGGGAGAACTTTCACAATTAGTGGTTGACTAAATACTTATTTGCCCCACTCTATGCTTTTTACGAAGCCACTCCTTTGTAATTCTGGCTGTCTGCTTCAGGCGATTGTCATGTTGGAAGACCCATTCACGACCCATTTTCAATGCTCATCTGAGGGGAGGAGGTTATTCCCCAAAATCTCACAATACATGGCCGTGGTCATCCTCTCCCTAATACAGTGCAGTCACCCAGTCCCATGTGCAGAAAAACACCCCCAAAGCATGAAACTCCCACTCCCATTCTTCACAGTAGGGATGGTGTTCTTGGGATGGTATTCATCATTTTTCTTCCTCCAAACACTTTGAGTGGAATGTAGGCCAAAAAGTTCCATTTTAATCTCATATGACCACATGACTTTCTCCCATGACTCCTGTGGACCATCCAAATGGTCATTGGCAAATTTTAAACAGGCCAGTACATGTGCTGGTTTAAGCACAGGAACCTTTCGTTCCATGCATGATTTTAAACCATGACGTCCTAGTGTATTACCAACAATAACCTTGAAAAGTCTACCTCTGCTCCACTTATTCGTTGGACTTTTTAAAGGCGACAAACGGGTCTTTGAGGCTCACAATTCTCGCTAATAGACAGGTGTTCAAATGTTTATTCACAGCAGTTAAAAAAAATCATACAATGTGATTTCTGGATTATGTTTTTCTTTAGATTGTCTCTCACAGTGGACAGCATCTAATATGAAAATTTCAAACCCACCCATCATTTCCAAGTGGGAGAACTTGCAAAATCGCAGGGTGTTCAAATACTTATTTTCCTTACTGTATATGAATTGAGCTATTTTGGTCAGTTTGCATGGCTATGCTGTAAAACTTTTTGGGATTCACTAGTTTGGGAAATGCTCACTGTTTCAAATTGCATTTTGTGTTTTCCAATCCAGGAAAAACTCACTGTCTTCTTTTTTCCATCAGTATGACTACGAGGGCAGTGACATCAGTGACCTCCCAGTTGAACTTTCCGTGCTGTGGAATGGAAATTTTGTCATCGACAATCCCTTCAACATCCAAGGTAGAATGTCAACTTTTTCTTCTTCATCATCAGTAGTCATTGGTAGAGGAAGTACTTACTTTTTTTTTTTTTACTTTAGAAAAAGTACAGATACAGGGGCAAAAAAAATTAGGAAAAGTACAAGTATCTAGGAAAAAAATACTCAAGTAAAAGTACAAAACTACTTGCTTTAAAATTTACTTCACAAACAAAAAGTATTTTCTCCCGATGCAAAATGTGAAAAATATATACAGTGATCCCTCACTACTTTGCGCTTCAAACTTCACGCAATGAATGCTAACTACACGTTGTTTTTGTTTTTTGTTTTTGCTTTTAACCAAGAGTCGACACTGTTTTACCTCCATATCTATAAAGAATTCAGGGATTTAAGCATTTATTCACAACAATTTTCAACGTTAAAAGCTCTTTGTTGTAAGGCTGCCGCCACATTGACTAACAGACTAGCATCATACTTCGATATATGAAGTAAAATAAATGCTAACTGCCCGGTTCTTTGCTCTTTTAGCAAAGAATCAACAGTTTTACATCCATATCGATAAAGAAATCAGGGATTTAAGCATTCATTCACGAGAATTTTCAACGGAAAAAGCTCTTTGTTTACATAAGGCAGCCAGTACATTTCCTTACTGACTAGCATCATAGTTTGCAATATTTATGAAAAATGAATGCTAACTGCACGTTTTATTTGCTTTTAACCAAGAACCGTCACAGTTTTACGCCTATATCTATACATAATTCAGGGATTTAAGCATTTATTCATGAGAATTTTCAACGAAAAAAGCTCTTTGTTTACATAAGGCCGCCGCTAGATTTCCTTACTGACTAGCATCATAGTTTTAACATCTACAAAAATAAATGCTAACTGCTTTTTTTTTTTTTTTTTTTTTTTTTTTTTTTTTTTTTTGCTTTTAACCAAGAATTGACACTGTTTTACATCCATTTCTATCAAGAACTCAGGGATTTAAGCATTTATTCACAAGAATTTCCAAAGGAAAAAGCTCTGTGTCTGTGATTCCACTTGGTCAGCTGAGACGGCCACGCCAACAATTCATGCCTCCTATTAATCAGTCCCGCGTCCCGTCAATACGTTATGAAGTCTATGACTTTTGTGAAATATCCCACAATGGGGTCATAATGAAAATACAACTGAAAAACAAACATTTACTGAATGGGCACCAATTGCTATCTCTAATCTCTAGTTTTTGGATCGTTTGAGGATGTCCATACAAGAAAAAAATCAAACCCTATACAGGAATGCTGGAGCTGAGATGTGAACTCTTCAACCTCACGATCAAGTTAATCAGTTTGCCCTTGAGTCACACCAAAAGATGACTCTAATCACATCAAAAATGAATTGACTACATTTTACATTTTGCTGATGAGGAGCATAATTTAAAACACAACGCAAAGTCATAACCATCTATTGGAGCAGATAACAGAAAACCAAATTGAGCAGTTTCATTTGATACAGACATTATTAACATTATTGTGCCACCTGTGAATTATGGACATTCAAATTTATTACCAATCATTATTGTTGTCTGGTGTACTGCATTTGTATTCCAATCTAACCTTTGACACCTTTATAGGGCTGCAGCTATCGATTATTTTAGTAGTCGATTAATCGATTAACTAGTTAGTTCGAATAATTGAGTAATCGGATAAGGAACATGAACAATTAAAATACCTGAGCTCAGCCTCAAACAGTATAAAAAAATAAATGAGGCTCTATGAACAACAAAAGAACAATTGGCTAACTTACAGAGCAAAATTCTGCTAGCTTAAATGCTATAAAATGCTAACGTTTTTTTTTTTACAATGCTCTTAACAAATGGTTCAGACACATATTCCCACAAAAAAACAGCTAAATATTAACAAACAAACAAACAAAAGCTTAGGGCCCAAGTACACCAGATGCATGATCGTTGCGGTTCCGGTCCGGTTCAGTGTTGACTGCGTGCCACGCAGTACGTCAAAAACAGGCAAATCATACCGGCTGCAGTCCGCCAACTCCGTCCCCTTGTGAGCTCTCGCGTGACCCCGCGCGATAATGTGCCATTTAAAACAACGACAAACACACGGAGTCTGTACTCATCAGAGAAGCAGAGAGAGAGCACATTTTTTTCCTTGCATATTGATATTGTAACGTTTGCTAAGCGGAAGTTTGGCCGCGAAAACAACACACGAGCTTCAACGCCTTTTTCCTCTTTTTCTTTATTAACTTCCCGCCACCTAACCAATGCAAAAACAACAACTATATACACTGACGCTATCTAGTCCACCAATCGGAGCGTCGCGCTGGTGCACCAGCACACCAATGACAGCCCCGCGTTGATGCATAAATTAACCCACCGATGACAGCCCCGGCGACGCTACAATATTTTAGTTGTGTCTGTCTCTTAATTCCAGATTGACTGCATCATGTTGAGATCAGGGCTCCGTGTGTGGGGGTAAAGGGGGCTATTATGCGCTTGGTTGTGTCGGTGGGTTTATATCTTTGTGCACATTTAAAATTTATGGCACATAACATCTCATAAAGCTGTTATAAACAACAGTTAAATAATCTGTAATCTTTATAAAATGGATAGCGAATTCTATACCACACGAACTAAAAAACAGTGTACTTGGAATTGGTGAAAGAAACGTCTTGAATAGACCACCAGGTCGAAACTTGTGGGTGTCTCTTTTTTCTCTTTCGTACATTTCCCCCTCGACTCTGTATACAAACCAACATTGTGTGTGCGCCGGGCACGAGAATTTCTGCAGTGGAACCACTTCCAGATACGCTGTTTTTTTTTTTTTTCGCTCGAATTTTTCGGCATGCCGTGTGTTTGATATCATTGCCAGAAAAACACACATAATAGGACACCCTGCAGCTTCGCTTTTAATGCTGTCCTTATAATAACGATCTGCTGCATCCTATATTACTTTGTGACTTTCCAGTTTCCACCTCCATGATGAAGCGCTCATCATCCATCTTCGCTTTAAACCGTGATTAGGCACCTGGGCTTTTGACGTCAGGCCCAGCTCCGCCCATTTTGTCGGATGCGTGTCCGGCAAAAATAGAAAATAGCCTATACCATCCGGTGGGCATGCGGCACGCCGGAGGTGGTTCGCAGTCAATCTGGAGCACTGACGCGGCCGGTATACATTGAACAATAGGATATAATGGGAACGGATTGGCTCCAGCGCTATTTTTTACCGGAGTCGGACCGGAACCGCAACGATCATGCATCTGGTGTACTTGGGCCTTTACAGTGCCCTCCATAATTATTGGCACCCCTGAAAAAGATGTGTTTTTTAGCTTCTGATTTATATTTTTTTAATTCAAATAATATGGGACCTTAATGGAAAAAAAGAGAAAAATCCAACCTTCAATACAAGTGCATTCATTCAGTGGGGAAAAAAATCCCACATAAAGAAAAAATTATTTGACATCAAATAATATGTGTCACAATTATTAGCACACCTGGTGTTAATACTTTGGCCAACCCCCTTTTGCCAACAAAACAAGGTCTGGGGACTGAAATGGCCATGGGAGGAGCTTGATTTTCTGTCTGGTGAACCACTTCTGTGTAGATTTGGCCATATGTTTAGGGTCATTGTCTTGCTAAAAGACCCACTGATGACCCATCTTCAGCTTTCGGGCAGAGGGCAACAGATTTTGATTTAAAATATCCTGGTATTTCAAAGCATTCATGATGCCATGCACCCTAACAAGGTTCCCAGGGCCTTTGGAAGCGAAACAGCCCCACAGCATTACTGACCCACCCCCATACCTCACAGTGGGTATGAGGTGCTTTTCAGCATGCGCATCTTTCGTGGCACGCCAGACCCACTTGAAGTTGAAGCCTGGGACCGTGTGCTTTGGTCTGATGAGACCAAGATTGAGTTTTTTGGCAACAAACACTCTAAGTGGGTCTGGCGTGAATGAATGCACTTGTATTGAAGGTTGGATTTTTCTCTTTTTCCATTAATGTCCAATATTATTTGAATTAAAAGAAAATATTAGAAGCTTAAAAAACACATCTTTTTCAGGGGTGCCAATAATTATGGATGGAACTGTATGTTGGTCTTAACAGGGAGCAGCTGGATTCACCCATGCAAAATAAGGCAGACAAGAAGGCAGTGTATCCACCCAAATCAATAAAACTAAATGCAAACACTTTCAAAATAAACCATTACAACGCCACATTAATTAAACGAATACTCGAAGCAGAAAAATTTAATTTGAATCTTTTTTTCTAATCAATTACTCGAGTTTATCGATTAATCGTTGCAGGACTACACCTTTACAAGGATTAAATATTAAAATTTACATAACTCGGCATGACCCACGAATATGTAGAAAGACAGTTTTACTATGATTCATGAAAACGGTTAAGTAAGCATGGGATTAATGGTTGGGCAAAGAACAAGCATCAATCCCTACAAAATTAACTTAAATGGATGCGAGATAAACAAATAGACAAATTGAGAAACCTGTTAACAGAAGAAGAAATGTCTGGTAAGAATGATGGGTGAACTACAGCTTGATAAATGTGACGTTTAATAGCAGAAAGTGAAGATGAGAATGAAAGAGTCGATAAAGAAAAAGCAAAAGTGACACCGAAGGATGACATTTATTATTTTAATTGACTCTGTGCATGGAGTGGAAAACAATTACACATTAGAAATTCATTCTCAAGTGTAATATTTTGAGCTGGAGAGGCTAATGGATCCCGACATTCCATTACACAAAATAACACAAACCATGCTCTGAAGTGTGTCACACAGATATTTGCTAGAAATCTACATACATAGAGTCAACCGCTGCGGTTGTTTGTTTCTGAGTGTTTCTCCTTTCAGTCACTACTCATTTTCTATCTTTAGATGACAAAGTGGTTGTTTTTAATATTGCAACCTTTGCGTTTTGTGACCCACTTCTAAGTGAAGTCAGACATGCGTTCATCTTGCAAATGAGTTGCTTGTAGGTCTTAACCTAATTCTTCTGTCAGCACCATTTTAATCCAAAACATGTTTACAAAATTGTCCAACATATTAGGGGATAGGGCCTAATAAAAATCAAAGTTTATAATAATTGACAATCAACATTTTTAAAATGAGTTATTAGATTTCAGAGGTGGGTAAAGTCGCTAAAGATTTTACTAAAGATTAGCATCACCTTTATATAATATTACCGTGTTTTTCAGACTATAAGTCACAACTGAGTATAAGTCACACCAGCCATTAAATGCCTAACGAAAAGGAAAAAACATATGGTGGAAAACACAGACAAGACTGAAAAAGCAGTTACTGCTCTTGCACTCCTCTTTAAAATAAACTGCTGTATTTTAAGCCAAAGGAGCTGTTGTGTTTGATAGAACAATATGTCTATATGCTACTAGGGTTGTTCCGATCATGTTTTTTTGCTCCCGGTCCGATAATTATCATGAATGATTGGAATTGAATCGGGAGCAAAAAAGCAATCGGATCGGGAAATATCGGGATCGGCAGATACTCAAACTAAAACGATCAGGATCGGATCGGGAGCAAAAAAAAAACATGATCGGAACAACCCTAGTAGATACAATTCTATCCTTACAACATATGGGAAGTCTGTCTGAATGACCTATATAACTTGCTTAAAAGTTGATGGGGACAATTTGAGCATCCTGAAAAGTTGGTAGTGTTTTGTCCCTACCGTCCCTATGCAAACCTACGCCCTTGTTTTCAGCTGTGTGATTTTGACAAAGATCAGATCACATTTGATGGTGGTTTTATGCAAAAACGCCCCTTGCAGAGTTTGCATGTTCTCGCTGTGCTGTGATTTTTCTCATGGTTTTCTCCACACACATAATAGGTTAATTGAAATTGAAGCAGTCAGAAACACTGTACAAGTGCACACTTTTTATTTAATTTTCCCATCAACTAAACAAGTTATGTGTATTTATTGCTAAGGTTTCCTCAAATAAATATTGTAGATGTTGTATGTTTAATTAGCAAAGTGATGTCCGAGGTGAAGAAAACACTCTATTTTGTTTCCCTTTTAATAGCCAGTGTTGGGAATAACGTCGTTATAAATGACGCTGTTACATAACGGCGTTATTTTTTCAGTAAAGGGGTAATCTAATTATTTTTTTACGCCATTACAACGCCGTTACCGTTACTGACGGTCAAAAGCGGTGCGTTACTTACTTTGAATAAATTGAAGAAACTACCAGCCGTCGCGAGTCTACTCTGCTCTGTTTATTTGTCATCCAAGACTTGGGGTGCGTTCAGGTTCATGGCAATGAAAATAGTAAACACACATAGCCTACCTTTGTAAAAACGATGGAGTTGCCATTTGATACGGTCATAATGTGCAGGTCCTGCACCCATCCGCAGCAAAACTGTTCATAGCTTTGTAGTGATTTGTAATTTCGGAATCGCTGATGAGTTTAGTAACATACACCAAACAATAAATACAGCAGAATGTCCATTTCGCGTAATTGTGGAAGCCCATCGACATCTTTACTCAATTTGTCTTCGGTTTGCTCGTAAGGGTTAACATTGTTAACATCCTTAAGTTTGATCACATATCTGTTCGTCTCTTTATCGAACTGGCAAGTTAAAGTTTAATGTCCCGGGAGTCAGACCTGCTTCCAATATGGCTGCGTTGTTGTCAAATCTCACGTGATCCCCCATTCTGTGACGTACTGTAAATGCTCGAGCCTAATAGCGCACATACTTCAGAGCCGGTTGATTATATGTGAATTGCCTCGCCCTATGTTTGTATATGTGTATTTCTTGGATTTTTTTTTTTTTTTAACAAACTTCAGAGCCGGAGTTTTCACTTTTTCACCCACAAACCGGAACAGCGTGTGCGGCAAACACACACACACACGCAAAACAGATGCAGAGGGATATGATGGCAGAACATTCAGAGGAAAATTTGTCCTTTATGAGGTGGAGATACAGTGCCTTGCAAAAGTATTCGGCCCCCTTGAATCTTGCAACCTTTCGCCACATTTCAGGCTTCAAACATAAAGACATGAAATTAAATTTTTTTGTCAAGAATCAACAACAAGTGGGACACAATTGTGAAGTGGAACAACATTTATTGGATAATTTAAACTTTTTTAACAAATAAAAAACTGAAAAGTGGGGCGTGCAATATTATTCGGCCCATTTACTTTCAGTGCAGCAAACTCACTCCAGAAGTTTAGTGAGGATCTCTGAATGATCCAATGTTGTCCTAAATGACCGATGATGATAAATAGAATCCACGTGTGTGTAATCAAGTCTCCGTATAAATGCACCTGCTCTGTGATAGTCTCAGGGTTCTGTTTAAAGTGCAGAGAGCATTATGAAAACCAAGGAACACACCAAGCAGGTCCGAGATACTGTTGTGGAGAAGTTTAAAGCCGGATTTGGATACAAAAGATTTCCCAAGCTTTAAACATCTCAAGGAGCACTGTGCAAGCCATCATATTGAAATGGAAGGAGCATCAGACCACTGCAAATCTACCAAGACCCGGCCGTCCTTCCAAACTTTCTTCTCAAACAAGGAGAAAACTGATCAGAGATGCAGCCAAGAGGCCCATGATCACTCTGGATGAACTGCAGAGATCTACAGCTGAGGTGGGAGAGTCTGTCCACAGGACAACAATGAGTCGTACACTGCACAAATCTGGTCTTTATGGAAGAGTGGCAAGAAGAAAGCCATTTCTCAAAGATATCCATAAAAAGTCTCGTTTAAAGTTTGCCACAAGCCACCTGGGAGACACACCAAACATGTGGAAGAAGGTGCTCTGGTCAGATGAAACCAAAATTGAACTTTTTGGCCACAATGCAAAACGATATGTTTGGCGTAAAAGCAACACAGCTCATCACCCTGAACACACCATCCCCACCGTCAAACATGGTGGTGGCAGCATCATGGTTTGGGCCTGCTTTTCTTCAGCAGGGACAGGGAAAATGGTTAAAATTGACGGGAAGATGGATGCAGCCAAATAAAGGAACATTCTGAAAGAAAACCTGTTGGTATCTGCACAAGACCTGAGACTGGGACGGAGATTTATCTTCCAACAGGACAATGATCCAAAACATAAAGCCAAAACTACAATGGAATGGTTAAAAAATAAACGTATCCAGGTGTTAGAATGGCCAAGTCAAAGTCCAGACCTGAATCCAATCGAGAATCTGTGGAAAGAGCTGAAGACTGCTGTTCACAAACACTCTCCATCCAACCTCACTGAGCTCGAGCTGTTTTGCAAGGAAGAATGGGCAAGAATGTCAGTCTCTCGATGTGCAAAACTGATAGAAACATACCCCAAGCGACTTGCAGCTGTAATTGGAGCAAAAGGTGGCGCTACAAAGTATTAACGCAAGGGGGCCGAATAATATTGCACGCCCCACTTTTCAGTTTTTTATTTGTTAAAAAAGTTTAAATTATCCAATAAATGTTGTTCCACTTCACGATTGTGTCCCACTTGTTGTTGATTCTTGACAAAAAAATTAAATTTTATATCTTTATTTTTGAAGCCTGAAATGTGGCGAAAGATTGCAAGGTTCAACGGGGCCGAATACTTTTGCAAGGCACTGTATAAACATTATTTCAAGTTGGTCGAAATTAAAGGAAAGTACAGTGCTGCTCGAAAGTTTGTGAACCCCACAGCGATGGTCAGATTTTTTGTAAAAAAAACTAAAATAACCTTATTAAATGTTAAGTTATACCCAAATCCACAATACTGACATTCCAAATAATGGACTGAAACAAAAGAAATAGTTATATTGTCATTCTTTATTTAACAAAAGTGGTTAATTTAAGAAAAACTCAGATATCATGTGTGCAAAAGTATGTGAACCCCTTCAGTTAATAGGATATTGCGCCTCCTTTTGCAGAGATTACCTCAACCAAACGGTTTCTGTAGTGACTAATCAGCCTCTCACATCTACTTTGGGGGATTTTTGCCCATTCTTCCTTGCAGAACGCAGTCAGTTGAGAGAGGTTTGATGGGCGTCTGGCATGAACTGCTCGCTTCAGGTCCCGCCACAGCATTTCAATGGGATTTAGGTCAGGACTTTGACTGGGCCAGTCCAGAACACGAATCTTCTTCTTTTTCAGCCATTCCTTGGTTGTATTGCTGGAATGCTTTGGATCATTATCATGTTGCATGATCCACCTTCTGCCAAGCTTTAACTTCAAAACAGATGGCGTCAGGTTATGTTCTAGGATTTGACAATATTCCTCAGAATTCATGATTCCCTGGACTATGTGGAGTTGTCCAGGTCCTGAGGATGAAAAGCAAGCCCAGATCTTGACATTCCCACCTCCATGCTTCACTGTTGGGAGAAGGTTCTTTTGGTGGTATGCAGTGTTGACTTTTCGCCAGACATGGCGGTTTTGGTTGTGACCAAACAGTTCAATTTTGCACCTACATCAGTTGATGAAAACTCTTTTTAATTTAGTCTCGACAACACAACTGTTAAAAAAACAAAAAAAAACTACTGAATTGATTGATTAGGAAATCAGGTTGAAATAATAGAAAATTCCAAAATGTTGAGGGGGTTCACAAACTTTTGAGCAGCACTGTACGTGCATGCAAATTATGTCCCGGGGCAAAGCTTTTGTCAACATCTGTGGCAAGCAATTCAAATCTGTTTTTGTTGCACTTCAAGTGTAGGATAAATCTGTTGCTGGTGAGGTGCAATAAATATTAGAAGGTTCTATAACACAACTACCTGTCTGTTCTTCTCTATTCAACTGACTTGAATACTGCTCAGAAAATTTCAAATTCTTTGACATACAACAACTTCTTTTTAAAGTAACGGAAATAGTTACTTTCCCTGGTAACTAGTTACTTTTACTATAGAGTAATTCAGTTACTAACTCAGTTACTTTTTGGAAGAAGTAGTGAGTAACTATAACTAATTACGTACTTTTTTAAAGTAACGTGCCCAACACTGTTAATAGCACACATTATGTAAGCATCCTTGCTCACATACTGTATAAAGACCTCCTCTTCATTTTCTCCTCCTTTTTTCCACCCATCCTTCATTAATCCTTTGCCACTCCATCCCCTCTTTTTCTCTTTTAACATCCGACCCTTATTACTGTATTATCCGTCTGAGGAAGAGCATTTTGGCGCTTGCCCAGCTTTGCCCTAGTGTGAAGTGGAGATGTTAATTAAATCATTCATTTGCTTCAGATTAATTAGCGTTATGCTACTTTTAAGATAAACCATTGCTAATCAGATTAGGGCGCGCTAAGGCCGAGGCTGAGGCAGAGGATTCGGAAAGAGCTCACTTTGAAGTGTCGCACTATGTGCGGATACTGACGAAGAGAAGGGGAAGGAAGGATGATTTTCTTCTATCCTCTGGTCCGCTTTTTCTTTTTTAAACATCTTTGTTATTTTAGACACCACCAAATGCTAATTTTAATGGTGCTTGTGCTTTCATGTGTGGATGCGACTTTATTTCCATAATGCCGTTTGTAGCCAATAACGCACGCACCAAAGTGCAGACACACACACACGTTTAGTTCCTTTCATCAGCCGCCTCTTCTCAGGTGTTAAAGGTTATTTGTGTTCATTTTTAGTTCTAATGACTTTTTCCACTCTGAGGAGTTATATTTTTGCACAACAAATTATCAATTTCCCTTTGGCATTAAAACAAATTAACCGTTGAATTAATTTCTGGAACATTTGAAATATGCATTTATTCATTTATTATTTTATCTTTCATCATCACAACTGTTTTAGCATGTTTTAATTGGTTTATCATGAAATACATGTGTTTATTTCATATCCCACAGTGTTGTGTAAATGTGACTTAAACGCCCTTTTTCATTGTTTTGCTTCTTCTGAGACTTATCACCAACCACTTTAAACTTCAAATAAACATTCAAAACACTTGAAGATATTAAAATAAACCTTACATGATGATGTATTAAGAAAATAAAGTGGTGAGAGTGTGGCGTCATGGTCCATCAAAGTACCCAGGTTTCCTTAAGGCAGCATCATTTGGGGTTGCTTTGATAGGCTGTGTCTCTCAAGCTAACATGCTTCTCGACAAGGCCACACCACCCACGCCAGAACATGGCCAAAAGTTTTGAAACTGGAAGAAAAAAAAAGATCTGAAAGCGGAAAAAAGATCTAAAAGTGAAAAAAATGTTTGAAACGGAAAAAAATAAGATCTGAAAGTGAAAACAAATCTGAAGGTGAAAGTTAGACCAAAAATATTAACCAAAAAGTTATTATTTTATTGCTGCTGTTGTTATTATTAATATTTGAACCTGAAAATATCAACTTTCTAACTGAAAAAACGTCTTTTTTTTTTTTTTTTAAATTTTGAAAGATTCAAGAAGAAAATTCAAAAAAAATTTCCCAAGCAATTCACTTTCAATTGTTGATCAATCACATAGCATTTTGTTACCCATCAACGCATTTATCAGTAAAGTTAAGCTAGACTTCGCGCAATATTGCAGTGGTTCCCAACCTTTTTTTGCACCATGGACCATTGTGATAAGGGCCCAAGGGGGAAGGTTTGCATAGGGACGGTAGGGACATAACACTACCAACTTTTCAGTCTTCTTAAATTGACCCCACTAAGCAACTTTATTTGCATTATATAGTGACTTCCGTTATATGGGTAATTTAGAAAAAAACACCTCCTTAAAACTGGGGATGGGGTGTGTGTGGGGGGGGGGCGGGGGGGTCCCTTGTTTCCAGTGTAAATCGACTAGAAATAAGTGAAATGATCTGCCAGTGCTTCAAGTAAATTTTACCCAGATTTCTTGAAAACAGAAGATAGCTAGCTGAAAATAAGCTCAACACACTTATTTTAAGCAAAACACTTGTATATTTAATTTTAAGAACATTTCTGACGTTTTTTTTTTTTTTTTTTTAATTCAAGAATGGATATTGTTCAAAACATTATTTGAAAGTTTTTTTTTCTTTCTTGATTTAGGTGAAAAATGACCAACTTTTAGATGTATAGGTTTAACAAGAACAAATAGTCATATTTACCTAATTTGATTTCATTTATTTAATGGGAATAATTTTACATAAATGGAATAAATTGCATTAATCTGTTAAATAGCCTTCAACACTCAAGACAAGTTGGAGAAAATTATTCGACTAGATTTAAGAAAAATGATGATGTTAAAAATCGACATTGAGGGTTCGGCCCTCCTGTTACATGTGCCGGGGAAGGATGTATTCTCTGTAACTAAACTTATTTTGATGATAATTGAGAAATCGGGGTGGGATTTAATAAGTTTTCTTCGTCCCACTCCCTTTCAGGCATTTTTTATTTATTTATTTTTTTTTTTGTCTCTGTTGTTTCTTGAAAACAAAGATCTGTATTTGTGAAGATGGATGTAACTGCCCGAAATGAAATGAAATTAAAAAAAAAAAAAATTTAAAAAAAAGTTGTTTTGATAAAATTTGTACAATTTTCAATCAAAAAATTAAATAGTAGACCGCCATTGTTGATGCCAGTAATTACTTACACAGTGCTCATGGGTGCTGAAGCCTATAAAATCAGTCGCACCCAAGCGCCAGCAGAGGGCGACAAAACTTCAAAAAACACAAGTAACAAGTGGAGATTGCACTGTGCTGATTGGCAATGAATAATTATTATTATTATACTATTAAATATAGTACTATACTATAATATTAATGCTAGATTTTGAATCATGTTGGAAAGGCGAAGTCAGTGTTCTGAATCTGATTACATTTCATTCTTTTGCACTAGTTTTCTATCAGCATTTGAACTCAGTTTATTTGTGATTTATTATTGTTATTTACGTTTTTATTTGTACTTGAATAATTTAAGTGTTCCAAAATATTTTTGTGAATTGATAAGCGTAAAAAAAAAAAATCATCGCTAAATTAGTAAAAAAAAAAAAAAAAAAAAAAAAAAAAAAAAAAAAAAAAACATTTTTTAAAATTATTAGATTAGTCGACTAATCGTAAAAATAGTAAAATAGCCCTAACTTATCATTCTTGGTCACAAATCTGAAACAGAATAATGACACAACTGCTTGCTTTCATATATTATTAACATCAGGGTCATTAAACGCTTGTTTTTCATTCTGTTTTGTCATCCAGCTCACCTGTATAAGTGCAGGGCACTACGTGACAGCTGTGGCATGTGTCTGAAGGCAGACCCACGGTTCGAGTGTGGGTGGTGTGTCCTGGACAAGAAGTGCTCCCTCAGGCAGGAATGTACTATTGGTGGGAGTTCCCACCTACCGCTTCAGTTGACTGACGGGGGAGGCTGGATGCATGCTGCTTCTGGAAACAGTAGATGTATCCACCCCAAAATCACAAAGGTAAAATTAATAAGACAAAGAAATGACAGCAAATCTTTAGCTTTGAATGTAATATACAGTTTGTTTGTTTTTCCCTTTACTGTAGCTGTATCTTTTATGATGTCATTAATTGTGTCAACAATATTTTTTATGACTGGAAACTAAATAATATTGATTACGTTTGTGTTTCAGCATTGCAGTAGGACAACAGCTCAAATTGGGTTTTGGGAATAAAATAGCTCCACAATTATCATAACCTGGCACAAAAGGCATTGACTACAGAAAAATGTTTAAATTAGTGCTGTCAAACGATTAAAAAATTTAATCTAGTTAATCATTTGTCAACTGTGTGATTAATCATGATTAATCACATTTCCTTCGGGATGAATAATGTTGCTCTTCAGGAAAAATGTTTTAGGAAAATATTAGAGATGCCGATCGATCGGGTCCGATCACGTCATTTTCAAAGTATCGGAATCGGCAAAAAAATATCGGCCATGCCTTTTTTTAATATATATATATATGTGTATATATATATATATATATATATGTATTTTTTAATTAAATCGTTTTGTAATTGTATTTAACGTTACAAACATAATTTGTTACACTCATCCAGAATCTTTAGTTTAGGCTAAAGGTAGGGTTATCAAATTTATCCCAATAACGGCGGTAATTAATTTTTCTAAAATGTATCACGCTAAAATATTTAATGCAATTAATGCATGCGCTGCAGGACCCACTCACGCATTGTCGCGCTCAATCTGTAATGGCGATGTTTTACCTATATAGAGAGCTAAAAGGCAGCGTAAAATGAGTAGAGTGAATTTTGGCAGCATTTGGAGCCTTTTTTTAATTGGCAATAGCCTTACAATCCCTCTCCCTCTGATTAGAAATATCATGGGAAGCAATGTGGGGAAGCACGGTAGCAATTGATCTTTTTCTTAACACCTTAAGTTATTTCCCAACGCAGAGAAGAAATATCAATTGGTAGCACTACGCACAGTCATGGTTCCACTTCCCATCATGCATTTGGGCATGCCTACAGTATCATTTACTGAAAGCTCAACAAATACACTAGATGGCAATATTTAGTCACAGTATACAAAGTCACAAGTCCTTCTATCCGTGGATCCCTCTCACAGAAAGAATGTTAATAATGTAAATGCCATCTTGAGGATTTATTGTCATAATAAACAAATACAGTACTTATGTACTGTATGTTGAATGTATATATTCGTCCGAGTTTTATTCATTTTTTTCTTAATGTGTTGCCAAAATGTATATGGTCGGGAAAAATTATCGGGTATAAATGCTACAGTGTATCGCAAAAGTGAGTACACCCCTCGCATTTCTGCAGATATTTAAGTATATCTTTTCGTTGGACAAAATCTTTTTGTGGGACAAAACGACACTTTTACACAATGAAAAGTAGTCTGTGTGCAGCTTATATAATAGAGTTAATTTATTTTCCCCTCAAAATAACTCAAAATATAGCCATTGATATCTAAACCCCTGGCAACAAAAGAGAGTACAACCCTTAGAAACTACGTACATCCCTAAATGTCCAAATTGAGTACTGCTTGTCATTTTCCCTCCAAAATTTCATGTGACTCGTTACAGTAGTGCAGACAGCATTGCTGCAGAGATTGAAGAGGTGGGGGGGGGGGTCAGCCTGTTAGTGCTCAGACCATACGCCGCACTCTACATCAAATTGGTGTGCATGGCTGTCACCCTAGGCAGAAGCCTCTTCTGAAGACTGTACACAAGAAAGCCCACCCGTCTCATCAGACCATTTGACATGGTTCCAGTAATCCATGTGCTTGGTTGACATGTCTTCAGCAAACTGTTTGCGGGCTTTCTTGTGTACTGTCTTCAGAAGAGGCTTCTTCCTGGGATGACAGCCATGCATACCAATTTGATGTAGAGTACGCCGTATGGTCTGACCACTAACAGGGCTGACCCTCCACCTCTTCAATCTCTGCAGCAATGCTGACAGCACCCCTGTAACGAGTCAAATGACATTTTGGAGGGAAAATGACAAGCAGTACTCAATTTGGACGTTTAGGGATGTATGTAGTTTCTAAGTGGTGTACTCACTTTTGTTGCCAGGGGTTTTGATATTAATGGCTATATTTTGAGTTATTATATTAACTCTATTATATAAGCTGCACACGGACTACTTTTCATTGTCAAAGTGTAATTTTGTCAGTGTTGTCCCATGGAAAGATATACTTAAATATGTGCAGAAATGCAAGGGGTGTACTCACTTTTGTGATACACTGTATTTAGTTTATATTGGGTGTGTTAGACTAATACAAACAGTCAAACAGTAATTATGAGAAAATATACTATTCCCTAATTTATTATATTAAGTGTGTTAGAGTAATACAAACAGTCAAAATTACTATTTACAGAAAAAATACTATTCCGTTCACCGGGGCAAATTAGCGTTGCACAAGGTAGTGAAACTAGATCAATACAAAAATGCAGTATATTAGTTGAAAAGATACAAAGATAACAAATAACGTAATGTCATTCAGTACCACATCTCAATCCATCATCATCGTTTGAAGGGCATACAGTTACCTGCAGAGATCTAAGGCTGATCAACTTTGATAGACCATTGCGTCAGCCATCTATGGTGAATCCCCAGAGCTCACAGAATCTCTTCTTGGTGTCCTTCACAGAGAATGAAAACTGCTCTATTTTAATGTGTTGCTATTAAAACAAGTACACGTTGGCTCCTTGGGTTCGCCCTTGGCATAGAAGCTGTATCATTACACAGTGTTACATCAAACTAGCACTGTGAAGGGGAAGACTGATTGATGATTATTTGATTGTGTTTTTTTTTTTTACAAGCATTTTTTCACCAAAAGGTATACGTTTGTGGTTTCTGTGAGCTTTTTACAGATCATTGCAGTCTTATGCTTCTAAAAATCATGTTATTTACGGAGTTAAATTTAATTGGTTTTGCTTTTTGCTAAACCATTTGTATTACAGATAAAAGCAGGTAAAAGAAGCCCCCTTTCCAGGCTAAAAGTTAACATTTTAGAAATGATAAAAATCATAAAATCATATTTTTACTCACATGTAGCAAACTTCAAATAGCACTCTTTGGTTAAGTGCACCCAAAATTTTGCTTACCTGAGGCAAATGTTGCATTGATGCAGACTTTTGTTGTTAAGTGATTTTGGAGTGCTGAATCCAAATCCGACCTGATTTTTTCCCCCTATAAACTGTATTTTTTTGGCTTTTTGCAAAACAGATTCAAAGATTTTTTTTTCCAGTTCCAAGTTATCGGAAAGCAATATTTTTAACAAAGTAGGAACATGTGGGAAAATGTGACATGTTCTGTACGGCACCGCTGCCAAAGCGCTCAAATATATGAAAATCTGTTAACTATGACAAGCTAATGTTCGACTCCTCTGGGAGTCCTGTAGGGGGTGCTTTGGGAATACTGTCCCCTTGGTAATGGCTGTTCGGTGTCATAGTTTGGTCCGCATTGCCGGCAGTAAGTCAAATTTGTTCCCAGTGCAGGTTGGACTCCGTCAAGGTTACACTTTGTCACCAATTCTGTAAATAATTTTTATGGACAGAATTTCTAATCGCAGCCGAAGCGTTGAGGGGGTCCGGTTTGGTGGCCTCATCATTGCATCTTTGCTTTTTGCAAATTGTGTGGTTGCTGTTGGCTTCATCAAGCCGTGATCTCTAACTCTCACTAGAGCAGTTCGCAGCCAAGTGTGAAGCGGTTGGGATTAAGATCAGCACCTCCAAATCCGAGACCATGGTTCTCAGTCGGAAAAGGGTGGCGTGCCCTCTCCAGTTCGGGGATGAGATTCTGCCCCAGGTGGAGGAGTTCAAGTATCTTGGGGTCTTGTTTACGAGTGAGGGTAGGAGGGCGTGGGAGATGGACAGGCGGATCGGTCCAGTGCAGAGTCTGCATCACTGCAGATCCCGGAACAAGCGGCCAAAATGAGTTTCCTCCGCAGGGTGTCCCGGCTCTCCTTTTGAGATATGGTGAGAAGCTCAGTCATTAGGGGAGGACTTGGTGTAGAGCCGCTCCTCCTCCACGTTGAGAGGAGCCAGTTGAGGTGGCTCGGGCATTTGATCCGGATGCCTCTGGGACGCCTCCCTGGAGAGGTGTTCCGGGCATGTTCCACCAGCGGGAGTCCCCGGGGACGACCCAGGACACCCTGGAGAGACTATGTATCTCGGCCGGCTTGGCAATGCCTTGGGATCCTGCCAGAGGAGCTGGTTGAAGTGACTGGGAAGAGGGAAGTCTGGGCTCCCCTGCTAAAGCTGCTACACCCTCAACCCGACCACGTTTAATGGATGGATGGATGGATGGATGGATGGGGCTAAAAAAAAAAGGGAAAATGTAACTCACCACGCGCTGAATCAAGCTTTATTAACAGTGGCCTCTCCTAAATTTTAAGGGCAAATATCCTTGGTCGCAGGCATCATGAGTTCTTCTCCAATCTTGAAAGGTTTCTTGGCTTTAGCAATACGGTGTGCCACGAGATGCTCTCAGTACATTCACTTTTATTGCCGCTTTGCCAGCTTTTAGTTACATATCATGCAGAATGGACTTAGTCCTCTTCTGGCTCAGCATGTGGCCTTTTCCCTCTAAGACGTCTGTTTTTCAGTCATCTTCCCTAACGTGTGGGTTTATTATTCCCGGGAACAAATCTAATGAGCCTACGTCATTATAGAGGACAGGTGCACATAGATAGCTAATCCGAGCGATACGACCAGAAGTACCGCGTCCGCCATTTCTGAGGTGTGCTGCGTGCAGCACACAACTAACAGGAGCTAACGGTATTGTTTACATTGACTGACGCTAGGTTGCTATAGGTGTGCAAACCAAGGGCGTAGGTTTGGTTTCAATATTGGTAGGGACGATATAACAGCATGAGCTGCATGTACACTTTTTGCTGGTGACAGGACATTAATAAGACCAAACAGATCGGGTGAACGGCGGTCAGGGCTACATTTCTCACCAATAAGAACCTAATTAATTGATAGGCTAAATGATAAATGCAAAATAAATCTGTATTGACTTGTACTTTCACTATGCAAATTTTACAGTATAACGTCTTAATCTGATATTTCTTCTTAAACATAGTCGAATAATTTTTTTCATCTTGGTTTGAGTTTTAAAGGCTAGTTAACAGATAAATGCGTAAGATTCTTCCACTTACTTTGAGTAGATATTACCATTTGTTCTTATTAGGCCCATACATTTAAAGTTGGTAGTTTTTCCTCACCTGAATCAAGAAAAAAATGCTTTCAAATAATATTTTGAATAATATCTATTCCTGAATGAAGAACATTTCTGACAAAGGAGGTGGGTTTTTGCAGTGCATATGTATTAGTTCAGGTCATACACTATTCGATTGTGTGCTTTGTTTTCAAAAACTATTGGAGACACATTTTGAAAAATTATAATAAATGTCAGGATTTTATTAGCAAATTTAAATTGTATTATTTGAACTAGGGCTGTCAATATTATTGCGTCAATGGGCGTTAATTAATTTTTTAAATTAATCACGTTAAAATATTTGACGCATTTAACGCACATGCCCTGCTCAAATAGTTTAAAATGACAGCAAAGTGTCATTTCCACTTGTTTCTTGTGTTTTTTGGTGTTTTGCCGCCCTCTGCTGGCACTTGGGTGCGACTGGTTTTATGGGTTTCAGCACCATAATTATTATTGACATCAACAATGGCGAGCAACTAGTTTATTTTTTGAGTGAAAATTTTACAAACTTTATTAAAAGAAAAAATTAAGAGGGGTTTTGATATAAAATTTCTACAACTTTTACTAACATTTATCTTTTAAGAACTACAAGTCTTTCTATCCGTGGATCCCTTTAACAAAAAGAATGTTAATAATGTTAATGCCATATTGTTGATTTATTGTTATAATAAACAAATACAGTACTTATGTACAGTATGTTGAATGTATATATCTGTCTTGTGTCTTATCTTTACATTCCAACAATTTACAGGAAAAATATGGCATATTTTATAGATGGTTTGAATTGCGATTAATTTCGATTAATTAATTTTTAAGCTGTGATTAACTCGATTAAAAATTTTAATCGTTTGACAGCCATAATTTGAACACAAATTATGTTAACATACACAAGAAATGCAAACTTGTTAATCATCTCTTAAGCATCCAGGAATGGAAAAAAACAAAACAAAACAAAAAAAACATTTTTCTTAGTACCACTCAAAATTGTCTTTTTAAATAAAATACATATAACAAAAAAAAGTTCTTGCTTATTTAGAGCGGGTCCGCTACACTATTATTTGCGCTGGCCGAAAACAAACTTCTAATATCGCTCCTCTTCGAAGCGGGTGGAGGAGGGCATGCTGACATGCAATGTAATTTCTGAACTGTGATTGAGAGTGTGCGCGTGGGTCGGAGGTGGGTCAAGTCATCAGCCAATCAAACGTGCGTTTGAGGGAAAAAAAATGTAGCGGCACATTCATGAAGTCAAAAAGGGGTAAACGTAAGTCTGAACATCACAAAAATATTTCATTTAATGTTGGTAGGGTCAATTCTATCGTTACAACATTTGGGAAGACAATCTAAAAGACCTAAATAACTGAAAACATTATATAATGCAAATATAAGGTTGCTTAAAAGTTGGTGGGGACAAATTGAGCATCCTAAAAAGTTGCTAGTGTTTTGTTCCTACCATCCCTATGCAAACCTACACCCTTGGTGCAAACACCCCAGTAATGGCGGCCAACCAGTTTGAGGGCGAAGTACACAAATCTCTTCTCGGATTAATCAATAGAGTAGACACTACATGCATATTAACAAATTATTTATTATTTCTCTGCGGCCCGGTAGTTAATGGTCAGTTACTGGTCCTTGGCCTGGTGGTTTGGGATCCCTGCTACGAGACCAACTAAATTCATCATTTATATCTCTCGACCCACATTTGTAAGTTTCTAAAAAAGACAAAAGTGTTTCTTAACATGCAATATTATTTATAAAATGCTTTAAAATTTATTGTAAATTTTTAATCTGCTTGGAAATTAACTAGTTAATTAAACCGTTTAAGGTATACTGGCATTCATCTGTGCCAAAAATAGCATACCCACACTACGCAGTTTGATCTGCCAAGCAGTGGTGTAATACAGAGAAATGGACAAATTACACATAATTACCGTGTGATGCTTATTACTGATGAGGCATATGTAAGCATGTACCTGGTTCAATGTGTGTGTTGGTAGCAACCACCAGCCATCCGTCACTATATTTGTTTTGTCACACCGCATTACGCATCATAATCTGGTGTGATAAATCACATTATGGTTTCAAAAAGCACCACTGAATGTTATCCCACCACAGCCCGGAAAATACTGTTGACCAATCCTTGGTAATAGCTTTCAATTAAAGCTTTGAGATGTCCCTTTGGTCTTGGTTTGGTTTACTGTTTCATCGACTTGTTTCATCTTCCTCTATGTTACTTTGCAAGAGCTTTATTTGACAAATAGCAAAATCTGTTTTCAATAAATAATGAATTACTGTGTTTGCCCCAATGTGTAATACTGGTTTAATATGTGTGGCCACGGGTGCCACATTCTTTAAGTCCAATAATGGTGTTCAGTGGAGACTAAATTTAGCCATTTTCAACGAAGAAATCACAGTGAAATATGTCGACAGTGTGTCAATACATTGAATGAATTGAAGTATTTCACTTTTGGCTGCAGTTGTTTCCAGACACAGGACCCCGCCAAGGGGGAACGCGGGTCACCATCTTGGGAGAAAACCTGGGTTTGCACTTCAGAGACATCAAGACGGGCGTCAGGTTAGGCAAGGTGCCCTGTGTCCCCATCGAGACAGAGTACCTGAGTGCCGAAAGGTAAATTCAAAGACAGACACTTACAGTGTATCCAAGCACAATGCTCAAGTTGAATTTGACTTGCATAATGATTTAATAATAGAGGACAGTGATGATTCAACTGTAGATTAATGCATGTCTGCACTGTGATTTTGCTGTACTGCACTGTAATATTTATCAGCTGTCTGATAAAAATACATTCCCTTCTGTCAGGAAATAAAACACAACCAGTATTCTATTCTAAAGACAGTCACAAGGAAAAGGAAATCTTATATCCGAATTAGAGCCATTCGAGTTCCATTTTTTAACGTGCACGGGGACGACCTCGGACTCTTCTGTTGTGCATGCCCTTTTTTTTTTTTTTTAAATTTTTTTTTAGCAAAATTACATGATAATACATAAAGATGTCCCGATCCATCCCGATCGATCGGGTCCAATCACGTCATTTTCAAAGTATCGGAATCGGCAAAATAATATCGGACATACCTTTTTTTAATATACCGTATTTTTCGGACTACAAGTCGCTCCTGAGCATAAGTCGATCCAGCCATAAAATGCCCAACGAAGAGAAAAAAAACATATACAAGTCGCACCGGAGTATAAGTCGATTTTTGGGGGGAAATTTACTTGATAAAATCCAACACATAGAACAGACATGTCAAATAAATGTACAGTGTACAGTGTATGAACAACGAAATGTGAATATACTGTCCTACGTTAAGGCTCGGTCCTGGCTATACAGCGAACTCCCAAAAGACAATGCTGGACGTCCGTATAATTTGCTGAATCAATTTGGTCCTCGATAGAAAACAGGTTCGCATCAACGTAAATAAATGATAATTAGGTACTATTAGTAATAAGTAACAGGTTGGCATGCGTTCGCTATCATTAGCACATCGTTCAAACAACCGCACAACTGGCTCTAAGTGTCCGATCGCGGGTGGAAAACACACAACAACAACAGAAAAGATGATACACGCAGGCGTTGCCTCTGTAGAGATGATTTATAAGCATAAACAATGAAAGTAGGTTCGCAGCCGTCTATTCTCTCTAGCTAACTCGCCCACTCACTCACTCAGAGCTACGTAGCTGTCCGTCTTCTTCTGGCGTGTCCCGTAAACAAGTGCGAGTGCGCCCTCACGTGGGCGTGAAAGCGCCACAAACTAAATGCATCCATTTCAAGATAAAAAAAGTCAATAATACAACTGAACACACACTGCCAAAGGCAGAACGCGAATGTGGCCATAGCTATAAAGAGTTATTCAGATAACTATAGCATAAGAACATGCTAACAACTTTACAAAACCATCAGTGTCACTGCAAAACACCAAAATAACATGTGAAATTATATCATAATGTGTTAATAATTCCACACATAAGTCGCTCCTGAGTATAAGTCGCACCCCCAGCCAAAATATGAAAAAAAAACGCGACTTATAGTCCGAAAAATACGGTATATATTTTTTTATTTAAATCGTTTTCTAATTGTATTTAACGTTACAGACAAAATGTCTTACACTCATCCAGAGTAGTTTTGGCTTAAAGTAGGACTATCAAATTTATTGCGTTAACGGCGGTAATTAATTTTTTTTAATTAATCACGTTAAATAATTAACGCATGCGCTGCACGACCCACTCACGCATTGTCGTGTACAATCTATAAAGACTCTGCTTTACCTATAGATAGCGCTAAAAGGCAGCGTATAATGAATAGAGAGAATTTTGACAGCCTTTGGAGCAATTTTATATGTGGCTAAAGCCTTACAATACCTCTCTCACCAATTAAAAATAACGTGGGAGGCAATGTGGGGAAGAAAGGTAGTAGTTGATCATTTTCTTAACACCCTATGTTCTTTCCCAACGCGGAGAAGATACAGTGCCTTGCAAAAGTATTCGGCCCCCTTGAATCTTGCAACCTTTCGCCACATTTCAGGCTTCAAACATAAAGATATGAAATTTAATTTTTTTGTCAAGAATCAACAACAAGTGGGACACAATCGTGAAGTGGAACAACATTTATTGGATAATTTAAACTTTTTTAACAAATAAAAAACTGAAAAGTGGGGCGTGCAATATTATTCGGCCCCTTTACTTTCAGTGCAGCAAACTCACTCCAGAAGTTCAGTGAGGATCTCTGAATGATCCAATGTTGTCCTAAATGACCGATGATGATAAATAGAATCCACCTGTGTGTAATCAAGTCTCCGTATAAATGCACCTGCTCTGTGATAGTCTCAGGGTTCTGTTTAAAGTGCAGAGAGCATTATGAAAACCAAGGAACACACCAGGCAGGTCCGAGATACTGTTGTGGAGAAGTTTAAAGCCGGATTTGGATACAAAAAGATTTCCCAAGCTTTAAACATCTCAAGGAGCACTGTGCAAGCCATCATATTGAAATGGAAGGAGCATCAGACCACTGCAAATCTACCAAGACCCGGCCGTCCTTCCAAACTTTCTTCACAAACAAGGAGAAAACTGATCAGAGATGCAGCCAAGAGGCCCATGATCACTCTGGATGAACTGCAGAGATCTACAGCTGAGGTGGGAGAGTCTGTCCATAGGACAACAATCAGAAGTACACTGCACAAATCTGGCCTTTATGGAAGGGTGGCAAGAAGAAAGCAATTTCTCAAAGATATCCATAAAAAGTCTCGTTTAAAGTTTGCCACAAGCCACCTGGGAGACACACCAAACATGTGGAAGAAGGTGCTCTGGTCAGATGAAACCAAAATTGAACTTTTTGGCCACAATGCAAAACAATATGTTTGGCGTAAAAGCAACACAGCTCATCACCCTGAACACACCATCCCCACTGTCAAACATGGTGGTGGCAGCATCATGGTTTGGGCCTGCTTTTCTTCAGCAGGGACAGGGAAGATGGTTAAAATTGACGGGAAGATGGATGGAGCCAAATACAGGAACATTCTGGAAGAAAACCTCTTGGTATCTGCACAAGACCTGAGACTGCGACGGAGATTTATCTTCCAACAGGACAATGATCCAAAACATAAAGCCAAATCTTCAATGGAATGGTTAAAAAATAAACGTGTCCAGGTGTTAGAATGGCCAAGTCAAAGTCCAGACCTGAATCCAATGGAGAATCTGTGGAAAGAGCTGAAGACTGCTGTTCACAAACACTCTCCATCCAACCTCACTGAGCTCGAGCTGTTTTGCAAGGAAGAATGGGCAAGAATGTCAGTCTCTCGATGTGCAAAACTGATAGTAACATACCCCAAGCGACTTGCAGCTGTAATTGGAGCAAAAGGTGGCGCTACAAATTATTAACGCAAGGGGGCCGAATAATATTGCACGCCCCACTTTTCAGTTTTTTATTTGTTAAAAAAGTTTAAATTATCCAATAAATTTTGTTTCACTTCACGATTGTGTCCCACTTGTTGTTGATTCTTGACAAAATATTAAAATTTTATATCTTTATGTTTGAAGCCTGAAATGTGGCGAAAGGTTGCAAGGTTCAAGGGGGCCGAATACTTTTGCAAGGCACTGTATATCAATTGGTGCCCCTACGCACAGTCATGGTTGCACTTCCCATCATGCATTTGGGCAGAAGTTAAATGGCTGCAGTATCATTTACTGAAAGCTCAACAAATACACTAGATGGCAATATTTAGTCGCAATATACAAAGTCACATTTGTCATTTAAGAATTACAAGTCTTTCTATCCGTGGATCCCTCTCACAGAAAGAATGTTAATAATGTAAATGCCATCTTGAGGATTTATTGTCATAATAAACAAATACAGTACTTATGTACTGTATGTTGAATGTATATATTCATCCGAGTTTTATTCATTTTTTTTCTTAATGCATTGCCAAAATGTATATGATCAGGAAAAATTATCGGGAATGATTGGAATTGAATCGGAAGCAAAAAAAAAAGCAATCGGATCGGAAAATATCGGGATCGGCAGGTACTCAAACTAAAACGATCGGGATCGGATCAGGGGCAAAAAAACATGATCGGAACAACCCTAATAATACATGGTAAATGCAGAAAGTGAGTACATGGCATGCAGTGATTGGTTAGTTCAGAATAGCAACAGTTTAGGAAGTACCTTATTTGGTGTTGTTTCTCAAAACTGGATGCTTACTGTGAAACAAGTGAAATTTATCACAGCTCAATCGGGGGATTTTCCACAGAAAACATCGTCAGGTACGACCTTGGAAACTTAGCTGTAGCTGGGACGAAAGGGAGTCAAAACTTGATAAGGCAGTCAACTGGCGTCATTTTGGAAGTTCAAAGAAATACAACACACAAACCTGGATGAATAGTCTTAACAAATGAATATAGTATCACACCAGTTATGTGTTTTATAAGCATGAATAAAATATATTCTTTCACACCTTGAATAAACCCATCTAATTTCTATTGATACATCCATTTTCTTTAGAAGTTGTTCTTATTATGGTCGCTAGCACCAAAGAAGCTCACTACACTGCAAATTTAAAACGTCTTAATCAGATTATTTTTCGTAAATCTAGTCAAATAATATTCTCAATCTTGTTTTGAGTGTTAAAGACAAGTAAACAGATTAATGCGTCAGATTATTCCACTTAGTTTAAGTAAATATTGTTTCTTCCTAGAAGCCCATACATCTAAAAGTTGGTAATTTTTCACCTAAATCAAGAAAAAAATGCTTTCAAATAATGTTTTGAACAATATTATTGAATTATGAACATTTCTGACAAACAAGCTTTTTTTGTCAGATTAAAGATACTAATACCGTATTGGCCCGAATATAAGACAGTGTTTTTTTTTTGCATTGAAATAAGACTAAAAGTGGGAGACGTCATGTATTCGGGGTCTAGACATTATACCCATTCACGACGCTAGATGGCGCCAGATATCATTGAAGCGAATGCTGAACTTGAGGAGTAATGTTCTGTCATGACAGATCTCAGCTACTCTCAAGTTTAACCAGTTTGCATTATTTTATTGCAATGTTTTTTTCCTTATTCAGATTACATTCGGGCAAGTACGGTATTTTGCTTAAAATAAGTCTGAAGTTTATTTTCGACTCGCTATTTTTATTTCAATAAATCTGAGTAAAAATTACTTAAACCACTGGCAGATAATTTCACTTATTTCTAGCAAATTTACACTGAAAACAAGGGAATTTAACGAGGTTTAAGGAGCTGTGTTTATGCAGTGTAACAGTAAGTCGAGACATAGATATTAAACCTAGGAAGTCAACAGCGCAAACATGGACCAAATGTCATCAAAACTCACAGTATATAATTTCAAATTGACCACAGTGTGTTCAATTCATAACATTTCATTAATCGATAAGACCGAGTAAAGAAAATATGATAAATCAGAAAGTGTATTCAATTCATAACATTTCATTGATCGACGGACCAATTCATAACATTTCATTGATCGACAAGACCGATAAATCAGAAAGTGTATTCAATTCATACATTTCATTGATCGACGAGACCAATTCATAACTTTTCATTGATCGACGAGACAAAGTAAAGAAAATATGCTAAATCATACGTTTGCGTATGATAACACCTGGATACTTCAGTCTGTTGTTCTCACCCATTACTCTCTACATATGTGCTTTCCCTTTTTGCATCCCTCTATTCTGATGTTTGATTTTGTTCAATGTCCTGAATGGCTGAGGAATTGAATTCAGACAAATCAAAATCTTCTCTCGCATACATGCGGACTTGTCAGTGAAACTCGAAATTCAAATGGAACAGACACTTCACTTAATATTCATATCCATCCTGACTTTCTACCACATCTTCAATTATTTTTTTAATTGTGTCCCATTAGTCACACAATTTGATGATCTTTTTGCACATACACTGCTAATTCCCAAAATTCCAAAACACTGTGTGCTGCTCTGGCACGAAAACAGTTGATTCCTGTATTGTGCTAAAAGTCTATGAAATTACAGTGTATCACAAAAGTGAGTACACCCCTCGCATTTCTGCAGTTATTAAGGTGTATCTTTTCATGGGACAAAACTGACAAAATGACACTTTGACACAATGAAAAGTAGTCTGTGTACAGCTTATATAATAGAGTTAAATTTATTTTCCCCTCAATATCACTCAAAATATAGCCATTAATGTCCAAACCCCTGGCAACAAAAGTGAGTACACCCCTTTGAACAAAACATAAATCCCTAAATGTCCAAATTGAGTACTGCTTTTCATTTTCCCTCCAAAATGTCATGTGACTCGTTCCAGGAGTGCTGTCAGCACTGCAGAGCTTGAAGAGGTGGGGGGTCTGCCTGTTAGTGCTCAGATCATATGCCGCACTCTACATCAAATTGGTGTGCATGGCTGTCACCCCAGGATCAAGCCTCTTCTGAAGACGTTACACAAGAAAGCCCGCCCGTCTCATCAGACCATAGGACATGGTTCCAGTAATCCATGTGCTTTGTTGACATGTCTTCAGCAAACTGTTTGCGGGCTTTCTTGTGTACCGTCTTCAGAAGAGGCTTCCTCCTGGGGTGACAGCCATGCACACCAATTTGATGTAGAGTGCGGCGTATGGTCTGAGCACTAACAAGCTGAACCCCCACCTCTTCAATACAAATACGTTGAACACCTACACTAACTATGAATATGTGGATGCTGTTATCAGCGAGATGAATTTCCGGTTGACAGCATGTGACTTGGTGAAAATTTGTTATCTTGCCTGTTTATTTATTTACATTTTATTTAAGCGTATTTTTATTTGCTTTCTCGGTTTTGCGGTGGCAATGAAAATGATCATGTTATGTAGTAGGTCCTTACAATGTCTAAGGCTTTAATTTTGTTAACAAATGTGAATGCATTCCCTATTAAGTAAACTCTTATGCTCTTTCTCCCTCTTGGCTGTTATCCATCCATCAACCAACAGAATAGTGTGTCTGCTGAATGATGCTACAGGATACAGAGTACAAGAAGCTCAGGTGGAGGTGTGTGTGAGAGACTGCATTAATGACTACAGGGCCCTCTCCCCCAGGCCATTCACTTTTGTGGTAAGGATAGTAGCATGAAACTTTAACCAAATGGGTATTTTTTATAACTGTATTTTGGGGTCCAGGGCAAATATTTGGGACCTATTTGATCCACAACCCCTCTCTCGAGGTTCAGTTACAGTGGGGCAAATATGTATTTAGTCAACCACCAATTGTGCAAGTTCTCCTACTTGAAAAGATTAGAGAGGCCTGTAATTGTCAACATGGGTAAACCTCAACCATGAGAGACAGAATGTGGGGGAAAAAAAAAAAAACAGAAAATCACATTGTTTGGAAAATAAGTATTTGGTCACCTACAAAGAGGCAAGATTTGTCGCTGTCAAAGAGGTCTAACTTCTAACGAAGTCTAACGAGGCTCCACTCGTTACCTGTATTAATGGCACCTGTTTGAACTCATTATTGGTATAAAATACACCTGTCCACAACCTCAGTCAGTCAAACACCAAACTCCACTGTGGCAACACCTGAGACAAAATTGTAGACCTGCACCAGGCTGGGAAGACTGAATCTGCAATAGGTAAAATGCTTGGTGTAAAGAAATCAACTGTGGGAGCAATTATTAGAAAATGGAAGACATACAAGACCCCTGATAATCTCCCTCGATCTGGGGCTCCATGCAAGATCTCACCCCGTGGCGTCAAAATGATAACAAGAACGGTGAGCAAAAATCCCAGAACCACACGGGGGGACCTAGTGAATGACCTACAGAGAACTGGGACCACAGTAACATAGGCTACTATCAGTAACACAATGCGCCGCCAGGGACCCAAATCCTGCACTGCTATACGTGTCCCCCTACTGAAGCCAGTACACGTCCAGGCCCGTCTGCGGTTCGCTAGAGAGCATTTGGATGATCCAGAAGAGGACTGGGAGAATGTGTTATGGTCAGATGAAACCAAAATAGAACTTTTTGGTAGAAACACAGGTTCTCTTGTTTGGAGGAAAAAGAATACTGAATTGCACCATACCCACTGTGAAGCATGGGGGTGGAAACATCATGCTTTGAGGTTGTTTTTCTGCAAAGGGACCAGGACGACTGATCTGTGTAAAGGAAATAATGAATGGGGCCATGTATCGAGAGATTTTGAGTGAAAATCTCCTTCCATCAGCAAGGGCATTGAAGATGAGACGTGGCTGGGTCTTTCAGCATGACAATGATCCCAAACACACAGCCAGGCAACAAAGGAGTGGCTTCATAAGAAGCATTTCAAGGTCCTGGAGTGGCCTAGCCAGTCTCCAGATCTCAACCCCATAGAAAATCTGTGGAGGGAGTTGAAAGTCCTTGTTGCCCAACGACAGCTCCAAAACATCACAGCTCTAAAGGAAATCTGCATGGAGGAATGGGCCAAAATACCAGCAACAGTGTGTGAAAAGCTTGTAAAGACTTACAGAAAACATTTGGCCTCCGTTATTGCCAACAAAGGGTACATAACAAAGTATTGAGATGAACTTTTGGTATTGACCAAATACTTATTTTCCACCATGATTTGCAAATAAATTATTTAAAAATCAAACAATGTGATTTTCTGTTTTTTTTTTCACATTCTGTATCTCATGGTCGAGGTTTACCCATGTTGACGATTACAGGCCTATCTAATATTTTCAAATGGGAGAACTTGCACAATTAGTGGCTGATTAACTACTTATTTGCCCCACTGTATGATGTAGTTCAAGTGTTGCAAACACACTGTTAAATGAACTCAATTTGTTGTTATTCTAGATTCAGTTCAATGGTTTACATGTGTTTGTTTTGTGTCTTTTCCAGACGCCATTTTTCACTGGCATCCAGCCTTCTCAGGGTCCAATTTCTGGGGGCACCCGTGTCACTATAGAGGGAAGCTACCTCAATGCAGGCAGTTCTGTGTCTGTCAGCATTGGTCCGCAACCCTGCCATTTTAAAAAGTAGGAATATAGTTGTCACTCAGGATTACAAATGTGTTTCTTTATTTGCCACAAAGTCTGTTTGAAGCAAAGTAAATTGCATTTGACATTTGATGACCCCCTTAAAAAACTGGGTTTTAAAAATGGGTTTGAAAAGGGAACAGAACGCAAAACATAAATCTGCTGAAGTAGTTGTTAATTTGTACAAGAAACATGAGTGCCAACACCATGAAGGATGAAACATGCTTGTAACCATTCAGTCAGTATTTGCAGGTGTATGTCATATGTGCTCGCACGAGAATCATTCACAGGCACTGACAACGCTTCGCCTGTACTCACGTAGGTTTTTCCTTAATCTCAGGCAAAGAAAACATTCCCAACTATCTCAACTGTAGCATGCATGTCAAATGCAGGGATTAGCCCCTGCTGCTAATCTGTGTTGAAGCAACTACTGTTTGCTAGCTTTGATGTTGCTGCAGTCATTTCTGTCGCAGCCCTCTCACAGTAAATCCATTTGATTCCACTTCACCACAACTATGTATTTATCTGTCAAACCTGAACTTTGCCACCACATTTGTCGCATTTTATCAAGGTTGCTGCCGTATGTATTTAAAAGGAGTTGCTATGGTTACTGGCCGGCGAGGAGATTGTAGATTCTTTTGCCTCTGGTAAATGGGGATGAAACACAGCAACATAAAATCAAAATACTGTACATATTTTGAAAAAAAAAGGCTTAGTTGCTAGGGGTCTGCTCTCTTAGGCACCCCACGATTCGATTCGATTACGATTCAGGGTGCTACAATTCGATTTTTGAACGATGATACGGATATCACGATTATCGCGATTCTCAATGCATCGTACATTACTGATTAATAAAGTAGGCAAACAAATTTATGTCCATTATTTATTTTAAAAAATCATGATTCAACAGGAACGATGGAAACATGCCCATACAACAAAGAGCTGCCCTTAAACTGCTTTTTTATTTATATATTTTTTACAAGAAAGTGCAAAAACATTAACCATTTTAAATGGAGTACCTATTTCTCTTAACAATACAATAAAGTTTACACTGGTGGAATGAATTCCATATTTTCTGGACACAAAGTGTCTTTAGATATAAAACTTCTTTTAACCAATATACTTTGTTTTCACAGTGTTACCTCCCTTGTGTAACTCTTGGAGTAACAGGTGGAAATCACAACTGCTCTCGATCACTTTTAACTTGTGGCGTTTATTGCCGAGCACATAAAAAAAAAACAACACCGCCACACACACACACTCATTACAGCGCGCGCACTTTCTTCTCTCACTGCCCGCCCACGCGCACACACGCCTTTCGGCTCCCAGGCAGCACTTGCAACAACAGATTTCTGTACTATTTCGCAAGTTTGTAGTGCTACCACTGTACTTAATCATGGTTTTACATATTCTGCATATGAAATACACGTTAGCGAATTGGCTAATTAGCTTAGCGTTCGGTGCTAACTATTAACATCTCAGAAACAACAACAATAAAGGCTAAACAGTACAAGAGGGTTCGTGTACTCACCTCTTATAGACGCACACAGGACTTAGCAACACACTCAGGACATTTTTCAATTGAAATGCCTTAAAATTACTGCCGGACATCTGAAAGACAAGGTGCAACGAACTCTCTCTTCCCTCTCGCTCAAAAAAATAACTTAAGCACAAAAGGGCCGCGCTTCTGTACCTGCCTGTCTCATACACAAATTTATTTTCCAGTCTTTTAAAAAAAGAGTAAATCTCTCTCCCAGTAACCAGCAGCATCCATCATAACGTTGTGTGTGCATCCGTTAACAGTGTCCGGGCGGCAGACCTGTCTTGAATTTTGTTCTGCTACAAGCGGCTGTCATAAAGTTATGAGTGAAAATCATCCTTTTTGAACCATTATGAATCGTAATCGAATCGTTACGTGTCGAATCGTGATGCATGTAATAATCTAACTTTTGGAACTTCTCTATTAGTTGCTGTCAACAAGCACTAGCTACACTGCGAATGTATAACGTCTTAATCAGATTATATTTCTTAAATCTAGTCAAATAATTTTCTCCATCTTGTTTTGAATGTTAAAGACTAGTTAACAGATTAATGCATCAGATTATTCCACTTACTTTGGGTAGGTATTACTATTTGTTCTTATTAAGCCCATACATCTAAAAATGGGTCATTTTTTAGCTGAATGAAAAAATAATTTGCTTTCAAACAATGTTTTGAACAGTATCCATTATTGAATGAAGAACATTTCTGAAATTTCAACGCTTTTTTTTTTTAGATTATATATACTAATTTATTGCTTAAAATAAGTCTGATTTACTTATTTTCAGCTAGCTATTTTTTCTTATTTGATGAAATCTAAGTAAAATTTACTTGAAGTACTGGCAGATAATTTCACTTATATCTAGTGGATTTATGATGAATACAAGGGAATTTAACTGGTTTAAAGGAGGTGTGTTTTTGCTGTGTAGCAAATCCCCTTAATTGATTGACTCGGATCATTAAGAATTAGGACAAACGTCAGCCAATTCATAGCTGTACTAAATTTGTATCTGATTATGTAGCTTGTCAGAACTGCACTTTTAAACACAGCATTTATAAAGCTTTAACGTTATACACATTTACACAATGAGCGGATTTTTGGTGGCCGAAAAGTGTAATCGCATGTAATTGACTTTATAAGTTGTAAAGCAATAAAACCGCAACAAAAATGAATGAAATGAACAAAAAAAAAAACATTTTTATAATGGGTCGAAATTATTTTTCGAGCACCTTAGACAGTCATTTGCTTTGCATATAATTTAAAATATATGTATATATATTAGAGAGAAAAAAAAAAAATTTAAATGATTTTTTTCGTTTGATTTTTTTTTTTTTTTTTTTTTTTTTTTTTTTTTTGATTGAAGCAACTTTTTGGGGACTGAATGATTTAGACACAAATGTCCTAATTATAATATGGCTCAAACACAAAAAATGATTGCTTCAATCAAAGAAAACTTTTTAAATAAAAAATTAATTGTTCAAATGCATTTTTTCAATCTCAAAATATATTTTCGCATTCAAAAACATTTTTCTATGATTGAAATTTTTCTTTTTTTTTCGAATGAAGTGATTTTTCTTTTTGAAAATCTATATATTTTTGAAGCAACTTATTTTTAGATTGAATAATAAAGAGAAACATTTCCTGGCCAAAATGTGTCCCAAACACAAATCAACATTACTTCAATCAAAAAGTTGCTTCAATCAAAAAAAAACTTGACTTCAATCAAAAATAAAAAATAAAAAATTAATCAAAGAAAAATAGCTTTGACTTGCATTTTTTTGAGTTTCTAATTTATTTTTGCATAACACAATTTACCATTTACCATTCAAACACATTTTTTTTGATTGAAGCAACTTTTTTTTTTTTTTTTTATTGAAGCAACTTTTTTTGATTGAATGATAAAAACACAAATCTACCTCCATATGGCTCTCCACAGGGGATACAATTTTTGACTGGGGTAACTACATTGGCACGACACCGGGGGGCGTACCAAATTCAATGGATGACGATCTTGGCGAAAAGTATTGCCGAAGCAGCCTGATTTAGAATTCCTGTCAAGAATGATGGGAAACAAAAATAGCTCATTGTCAACTTATTATTTTAAATATTCTTGTAATTTAATTTTTTGGGTGACACTGCGTTTTGGGGTCATCAACATGTTGTGCCCCCAATTCCCCAAAAGTCAAACTCCGCCTATGATTTACACACTCATTCATACATTTTAGCTGTCGGCATCAATGATGTGTAAATCTAATATATTTGCTTTGCTCGTTAGTACGCTTTCTCAAATTATGTTAACAAACAGGTTAATTGAAAACATGAAATATAGACTCAGACAGTGAAACTTTTTCAGTAAAATATTGAATGTATTTACTTTGCTGTTCTTTCGATGATAATGAATTAAAGATAATGAAAACTAGAGAACTCCGTCCAAGCAGCCAAACTCAAAGCATGGCCATATTTGGTAGTTTCTTTCCCGATGCCCCAAAATTTCATCATTCTTACAGTATAGGCCAAAAGTTTGGACTCACCTTCTCATTCGTGCATTTTCTTCATTTTCATGACTATTTACATTGTAAATTCACACTGAAAATAATAAAACTATGAACACGTGTAGAATTATGTACTTAGGGAAAAAAGGTGAAATAACTAAAACATGTATAATATTCTAGTATCTTTCAAGTAGCCACCTTTTGCTCTGGTTACTTTTATGCACTCTTGTCTTTAGCTTCAAGCTTCAAGAGGGAGTCACCTAAAATGTTTTTTGACTTCATAGGTATGCTTTTTCAGGGTTGGTTAGTGGAATTTATTGCTTTATCAATGAGACCTTCATTTGCGTTGCATTAAATGAAGTGTGTCCAAACTTTTGGCCTGTACTGTATGTACTATACAATTATTTACTGTAAATGGTTAAAATCTGCATTCTACACAAGTTTTCAAAGAAGAACTACGATTTTTTTCTTGTGAAGCCTGCTACTGTCCAACAACTTCCAGATACCCTGTAACTATGTCTGAGTTTAAACATCCAATGTTGTCTTCCCATCCAGGAGGAATGCCCATGAGATAGTGTGCATAACGCCAGCTGGCCTGTTTCCAGGAAGTACACCTGTCTTGGTGGACATAGATGCCGCCGAGCTCAGAAACCCGGAGGTCAAGTTTAATTATACTGAAGACCCCACTGTGCTGAGGATTGAACCGGACTGGAGCATTGCCAGGTAAACATTTTTAACTCATGGAAGAATTGACTTCATTTTCTTGAGCAAAAGGAGCTTTTGAGACAACTATTTCAACTCATGTTCAAACCTAGAAGCAGTAAACAGTCTCAAATTAGCTTAAACAACTGAGAATGTTGTCCAATAATTGATAGTTTGTTTGTAAATAATAACTGCAGGCTACAATATCTAGGGATAGGAATTGATTGGATTTTTACGATCCCGATTCTATTATCAATATTGCTTAACGATTCGATTCTTTATCGATTCTCTTATCGATTCTAATTTGGGGAAAAAGAAGAACAAACATTTTGATTGGCATCGAGTTTGTTTAATCAGAAGTTACAACCTTACAAACTCACAACGAGGTCAAAAGAGGCCCAAAGCCTCGATGTTAACTGTGGCAATATGTAACTGCGCCAAATAGACAGGAATGTGTAACATTTTATTGAAACATTTTTCGAATAGAAAGATTGATGGGAAATGATGCAAAACCATCTCTAAAAGTGGATATTCATCAATCGATAGTCAGATAAGTTGTCTACAAATGGAGTTTGGCACTGCTGCTTCTCTCCCAAGGAGTGGCCATCCACCAAGATGACGCCAAGAGTTCAGCGCAGAATACTCAGAGAGGTAAAAAAATAACCCAAGCGTGTCTGCTAAAGACTTACAGAAATCACCTCCACCGTCCACTGTCTATGTGCACACATCAACTATGTGAACACATGGTGTTCATGGGAGGACTCCACTGCTGTCTAAAAAAAACAATGTTGCTCGTTTAATGTTAGCAAAAAAAGGGACTTGGACACTCCACGGACGTTTTGGCAAAATATTTTGTGGACTGATGAAACTAAAGTTCAATTGTTTGAGAGTAACACACAACGTCATGTGTGGAGGAAAAATGGAACGGGTCACCGACATCAACACCTCATTCCCACTCTGAAGCATGATGGAGGGAGCATCATGATTTGGGGCTTTTTCTGCTTCCTCAGGGCCAGGACAATTTGCAATCATTAATGGAAGAATGAATTCAAAAAGTTTGATGATGATTTTATGCAGAAATGTGAAAAATTCCAAAAGTTAAATAAACCAATAAATAAATAAGATAAAACCACCTTCAGGAGAAAATTACAGAACACTTTCATTTAGCTGGCATGTCTCTGATTGTGTCACTGTCACACTTGGGTTCAGACAGAAAGTGTGACAAGATGATTAGACATGAAATCACATTTCATCATCCCTGCATCATTGTCTGCCTTTGTGTGGCAGCAGAGAATTGACACTTTTGCTCCAGCAGTAATATGTGATGAAGGGCATCTAAACAGTGTTAGGGCATCTATATTATACAATTCCAGAGATTATCAATTTCGATGAAGACAACACATTTAAAATGAGTCAATGAGAAGTACCTAAAGCATTAAAAAAAGATTCAAGCAACATTTGCATTGGTGCCCTCAGATAGAAACGTACCTGGACACTTAAATTAAATACAACCTCAGTATTGCTGACTTTAAATTTGTATTTGATGCAGTAATCCTAAGTGGCAGTACCAATAGACCGACTGAATGCAATATCAATTATAATTGAGTACAGAGTCATAAGTGATGGATGTAAGTGAGTGTATAATTTGTAAAGCAGATAAACTGCAGCCAAGACAACCGCCAGTGGAAGAGTGGTTCATTTAGCAAATTCAATCAATATTCAGACTCGGTCCATGAGTTTTACTCCAAAGCAATGTTAGCGGAAACAGTATGGATTATATGGACATGTGTCACAAGTAATACGCAACAAAATGATCAACAATATCTCTCCTTTGATTTATCATGCACATGACAATACATTTGCATTTAGTGAAGCGTGCAAATATTAGATAGAATCAATTGAAACTAGACATGTGCCGGTTACCGGTTTCACGGTTTACCGTGGTGTGAAAACGTCGCGGTTTCAAAACCACTAATACCTTAGTACAGTATTCGCTATTTTTCATGTGCCAAAATACAGCCGAAGTGGCTTGGTGCGGCAGCGCTCACCCTTCCCCTGTTTGTTGCCGTGAGTGTTAGTGACTCTATTCTGCTAAACAGCCAGCAAACCCAAAAAAAACCCCCTCCAAAGACAATGCTTACTTTTCTTCAATTTATTGAGCTCTCAAATCGTGGTGAAATATACAAATGAATACATTTAAAACGTTATACAATTGTATTTTTCCACATGTGAGTAGGTTCAACAGGATAGCAGTAGCACCATGAAAAAGGTCGCCAAAAACAAAACATACATTTTCCTTTCAAATTCAATATACAAACTAAAACTTACAAAGACGAATGTTAGCCTAGGCTAAACTGGGAGAGCAGCTTCGTCGACGTTTTATGTCTCACAGCCGCTGAGTGAGAAAATGCTTGAATGAAGGGGGGGAGAAAAAAAAAGGAAAAAGGATCGCGTCAAAGATCGCTAATTGCGAAATGAGGTCTCACTCCTCACTTTTTGTTTTAGATGAAACCTTTCCTCAACAATATTTACATTTTAACTAACTTATACAATTTTAACTAACTTATTAACTTAGGAATTCTTTGTTCTTTTTAACACAAAGGCATGACATCATGTAGAAGAAAGTTGACACAGTGGCTGAAAATGGCAAAACTTCAGCTTCTCCCCCTCAAAAAGTCATACAGTATATATTTTTAATTTTATTTAGAAGTATTTTTACTTTTGTATAGCAATTATTTTGTTCTTGCTCTAATATTGAGCAACTTGAGCTGTGGCTGTGGGTATAATCTAGGTTCTATTTATTTTAATTTTATATAAAATATTTGTTTTTTTTTTGTTAATTTATTTATTTTCACATTAATTTATTTTTACATTATATTCATGTTTCAATTTGCAAATATGTTCTGAAAAAAAAACCTGTTCAATGGAATTTTTTTTTTTTTTTTTTTTTTTTAAACCCACACATCTCAAAATTTTGGAGCTATAATTGCAATACCGTGATACCGTGAAACCGCGGTATTTTTGCTCACGGTTATCGTACCGTCAAAATCTCATACCGGCACATGCCTAATTGAAACATAACGTTAATTTTATCAATTGAAATTGTACAAATGTACTTCTATATGGCGGAAAACACTCAGGTGACTTGAAGTTCTGCTGAGACCCTCAATTTGGCCAAATTTCAAAATTGTCCAATATGCATGTGTGATACATCATTGGAAAGCTTAAAATCTAAATTTTCTGGGGGAAGAAACATTTTGAACAGGAGGGCATTTAAAAATTATTATTATCTTTTTTTTTAAACCGCAAAACCCTAACTGGAGGCGAGCGTATAGCTAAAGACGCCGTGATTTTAACGAGATATTTTTTGTGTACTTATCTCTTTTCGATCCAAAAACTCCATATAGCATGTATCACCAAGTATCAAGACACAGCTATGAATGGCTACAGCTAGATTTTGGGGGGATTTTATCGGTGAAACATGGTAATATAACAACGGTCGCGATGCAGAAATCAAGCAATGGTCGAGATTTTCATTTTCATATATTTACACTTTTAAACATTTTTTTTTCCATTTTTCTTTGTTTGGATCAATTATTTATCATGTAAAACAGGGGTCCCCAACCTTTTTTGCATCACGGACCGGTGTGATTTGGGTCTTTTTTTCACGGACCGGTGTCCTGTCAAATTTTGCACCCTTATAAAATTTTGCTCCCAAAGCTTTTGTGGCGGTGAAAAAAGCCCTCTTTTATATTCAGTTGGACTCTCAATGTTATCCAACGGTGCTAAAAAAAACTATTTACATCATAAACATACATGTGTAACACGAAAATGGCGTAAATTAATGCTTAACGACACGGCAAAGTCGTTAAGTGAGAGAGCTGCGTGCAGTTGTTGTGTGCAGCTATCATGGCAAACGTAAGTTAATATTCCTTTACTTAAAGAAAGTTTGTAGTGTTTCTTTGGTATCGCTGCAGTCACGGTCATTTTTAACGTTATGCGCATGCCAAATTTGTCAAAACACCGGCAATGTGTGGCAGAAAAATACAGCAAATATAAAATAACATTTGTTTTTAGCCCCGTCGTGTTAAGTGCAGGGAAAATACAACTCACCCGCTGAACCAGTGGGAGGCCTGAGCTTGTTTCGTTGCGACGAGATGGGAGAGAAGCCCGCTTCACTAAGATCCAATGTTGGAAATCGTAGCACTGTTTGCAGTGCTCTCCTAGCGATGTCAGGATACTCCGAAATGACTTTAATCCAGAACCTCGGTAGAGTTGTTGTCTCAAATGCACGTTTAAGATCGCCGTGATTTGCGATCTCTACAAGTTGATATTCCTGTTGCACAGACATACTTGAATCACTCGGTTTATTCACATGCGGGTCATGAATCCACTCCTTCGCAGTTTGTGGGTTTTTAGTGATTGGGAAGTAGCGTAGATTTTGTTTTCTTCGAGGTTGTAGGCTCATCTTCTGGCTCGTCAGTTTCCCTTTTTCCCGGAAAAAAATCTGTCCAAAGACGTCTGTTTTCTAGTCATTCTAGTGTGGGGGCTAATTATTTCCGGGAACAAATGTGATGGGCGACGACCTACGTCATACGTTATTATCGAGACCAAGCGCACATAGATATACAAAACAAGATGTACTGCTAACAGTCCAGTCAATGTATTTCTATGACGACCTCCTATCCTGTAGTTGTATATCTAGAGTAGACAGGGATATTGGTGTGTTAAGTGGCACAGGCCAAAGGCAATCTGCCAGAATGTGGTCGTTAATAAATTATTATTTCTGCGCGGCCCGGTACCAAATGTGCCACAGACCGGTCGTTGGGTACCCCTGATCTAAAATGTTGGGGAAAATGCAACTGTAATGAAAAAAAATACAATTAAGCGATAGTTATGAGGTAGATATCCGTGACTTTTTTACAGACGCCAATTTTTTCATTGTGATGTAATTTGTTTAAAATAGGGCTGTCAAACGGTTACATTTTTTACTCGAGTTAATCACAGCTTAAAAATTAATTAATCGTATTTAATCGCAATTCAGACCATCAATAAAATATGCCATATTTTTCTGTAAATTATTGTTAGAATGGAAAGATAAGACACTAGACGGATATATACATTCAACATACTGTACATAAGTACAGCATTTGTTTATTATAACAATAAATCAACAAGATGACATTAACATTATAAACATTCTGGTAAAGCGATCCATGTATAGAAAGACTTGCAGTTCTTAAAAGATAAATGTTAGTACAAGTTATAGAAATTTTATATTAAAACCCTTCAATGTTTTCGTTTTAATAAAATTTGTAAAATTTTCAAACAAAAAATAAACTAGTAGCTCGCCATTGTTCAGCACCACCAATTCTCATGGTGCTGAAAACCATAAAATCAGTCGCACCCAAGCGCCAGCAGAGGGCGACAAAACTCCAAAAACACAAGTAACAAGTGCACATTACACTGTACTGTCGTTTTAATCTGTTTGAGCGGGGCATGTGCGTTAATTGCGTCAAATAGTTTAACGTGATTAATTAAAAAAATTAATTACCGCCCGTTAACGCGATAACTTTGACAGCCCTAGTTTAAAAGTCTAAAATATGAGAGTGAATATATATTTTTTTTTTTAACTAAATATTAGACATTAATTAATGATTCTAAGCTAAAAATGAGACATTTCGAATAATAAATATGATTACCTACCTTCTTTTTATGGCTAGGTTGAAACAAAAGCGGTTGTGCGACGTCTGTAAACAGGGGTCTTCAGGGTAAAACGAACAAATTAAAAATAGTTCAGGGGCTTATTGCACCATGAATCTGCTATGACAACATTTTGACATATTGTTCTATCAAACACAACAGTTCTTTTGGCTTAAAACACAGCACTTTATTTTGAAAAGGGTTGCGAGAGCAGAAACTGCTTTTTCAGCCTTGTCTGTGTTTTCCGCCATATATATTCTTGAATTGAGCAACGGGCTCATTGCACATCAAGCCTTGATGTCATTGCCTTTGGAGATGTAATGTATTTGTTATGTTTTGTCATGTATTTCGGTAACACTTTATAATAAATATCCGTTTTGCTAGTTAATAGATCATTAGTAAACTGTTGATAAATGATTTATTGTTGATTTGTGAAGTACTTGTTAACAGTTTTTAAGCATTTACTGGGTGTCCAGTATGGTTGACCCCATTCTAAATGCCCATGCTAGTTGATGGATCTTAATAAAACTATATACACTTTATGTTGAAGGTCATAAGTTTTATTGGTTAAATATACAGAGAAAAGTACAAATATTTGTTGGTTCTATGGCATTGGTGAATGTTTTTTTTCTAAAAAAAAAAAAAAAAAAAAAAAAAAAAAAAAAAAAACTTGTAATCACTACGAAATCTGAATGTCAAAAATTGTTATTCGATATTTTCGGCGTCCTATATGGTATACTGGGGGCGGGATTCAATAAGCTTCGGCTTCTCCCGTCTGCCCTTTTCTTTTCGGGTTGAATTAATTGTAAACACATATAAATGCTTTATGTTTGTTTGGATTTGTTATGCTTGAAGGGAAAATAAATAAATGTAAAAAAAAAAAAAAAAAAAAAAAAAAAAAAAAAAACCTTCAGCATGAGCGCTGCCTGCAAAATGCCTTATCGAAATGCCTTTTCTTTTGAAGTGAACGGCATTTCACAACCTGAAAGGATAGAAATGCCAAACGTGACACACAAAAACTTGAAACATTTCTACACAAACTGTGTTTCAGGTTAAGAACACCCTGTAAATGCTTAACAAACTGTTAACAAATACTTCACAAATCAACAATAAATCATTTATCAACAGTTTACTAATGATCTATTAACTAGTAAAACAGATAGGTATTATAAAGTGTTACCTGTATTTCTCAAAATCCAAACTCAAAACCATGCCTTAAAATTTTTTGGGATAATGCAAAAAAAATCACAAATGCTTCAAATATTTTGCATAGTGCACCACAAATGGGAACGGAAAGGATTGGCAACAACAACAACTTTTGGTGTGTTTTTGTACAGTTTTTCGGAGCATGTCCTCATAATCTATGCTGTTTCAAAACGGGGCATTCTGGGTATTCAAATTTTGAATAATTGTGCAGTTCATTTGCTTGTGCTTGAACTTGTAAAGAGGAGCAACATATTCAGAGTGACTCAGCACAAAATACAACAGGAGGAGTAGAGCGTTTGAGAGGTAGTGAATAGGCAGTAGTATTTGATGAGTGGGCTTGTGATAATGATGCTAAATTGCGCTGATTAGATGTCTGACATCGGAAATAATGGGAAGAGCTAATATATGAGTTCCACAGCACTTCTTCTCACTTCTGCTAATTAGAGTCCACACAATAGAACAGACTTAAAATTTATCGGCAAGCAGCTGTAGTATATTGAAGTGTCTGCATTTAGCTTTTTCACATTATAGTGCTCTGAAGGAATCAGTCAATCCCACCATGAAATGATGAGTCATTTTTGAAAGTGGAGAGCAATCTACTTAAGAGCTTGAGAAGAAAGACAATTATTAAGTTGATCTTGGAAGTGCAATAATATAGATGTATGTGTGTGTATAAACTAATGTGTTCAACTTACCATACAGCCGTGTTATTTATACAGTCCCTGACAAAAGTCTTGTCGCTTATCCATTTTGTAGAAAAAATAGCTAATAACCTGACTTTTAATTAGTGATGCACGATAATACATTTTTCAACCGATATCGATAACCGATAATTTCCTGCCCCTTCCACCCGATAACCGATAATGTCACGCCGATAATTCTATTGAAATATGTATGTAAAATTTTAAAGTATACAAAGATCAAATGTTACTGTGCAAAAATGTAATTTAGTGCTATTTTTTTCCACATCAAATGTGAACAAGTAATAAATTCCAACATTTAAACAATGGCAATGACATTGTGTAATGGTAAGATTTAGGCAACAATTACTTCAAGAGTAAACACCCAAGTTGCACAAAAATGCCTTTAAAAGTAAGCCATTCCTAACATATATCACATTACTACACTGCAAAAACACCTCCTTAAAACTAGCAAAATTGGACAAAACTGTTGATTGCGCACATTTGGAGGCTAAATTAAGTATATAATTATCGGATTGGCATTATCGGTTGAATTTCGTTTCATCTGGATTATCTGTGTGACGTCATAATTGCCATTATCGGCCGATAATTATCGGTGACCGATATTATCGTGCATCTCTACTTTTAATTATTCAATTGGTTTCTGAAATGGCTCATATGAAAGCTAAGACCCTCCCAAATTATGTTGAATGTACAAAAATATATTTGTTTCACTGAAAATAGATTGATCACTTAATGAAGACATAAAGGTCAAATTTTAACAAGACAAAAGTTTTGTCGCCTACAGAAAGTAGTGAATAAGTGAATTAAGTAGTGGTGCTGTGAGATCCAAATTTAATATTTTGTGTGACTTCCATGGGCTTGAAGGACTGCATCCATGCGGTTTGGCAGGATTCATACAATTTATTGATCAAGTCATCAGGAACATCAAAGAAAGTGGTCTTGCATGCCTCCCAGAGTTCATCAACATTCTTGGGTTTCGTCTTCCATGCTTCCTCTTTCATCCTACCCCAGACATGCTCAATGATGTTCATGTCTGGTGACTGAGCTGGCCAGTCCTGGAGGATCTTGATTGAAGTATGCGATGGAGCACCATCCTGCTGCAGAATTTGTCCCTTTTCATGGTTAGGAATGTAAGAGGCTAATATTTGTTGATATTACAGACTATTTATGTTGCATTCCACCCTGCAGATTTCTCAGAGTGCAGACAATTAAAAACCCGTGTGGCATTTGCCCAGGCCCACAGTCTGTCAAAAGGGTGGACGCTGGAAAAGTGGCAAAAGGTGGATTTTTCAGATGAATCTTCCATTGAATTACACCACAGTCGTTGCAAATATTGCAGGAGACCTACTGGAGCCTGCATGGATCCGAGATTCACTCAGAAAACAGTGAAGTTTAGTGGTGGCAAAATCATGGTCTGGGGTTACATCCAGTACGGGGTGTGCGAGAGATCTGCAGGGTGGAAGGCAACATAAATAGTCCGAAATATCAACAAATTTTAGTTGCCTCTTACATTCCGAACCATAAAAAGGGACAAATTCTGCAGCAGGATGGTGTTCCATAGCATACTTGAATCTCTACCTCAAAGTTCCTCAAGGCAAAGAAGATCAAGATCCTCCAGGACTGGCCAGCCCAGTCACCAGACATGAACAGGATGAAAGAGGAAGCATGGAAGACGAAACCCAAGAATGTTGATGAACTCTGGGAGGCATGCAAGACTGCTTTCTTTGATGTTCCTGATGACTTCATCAATAAATGTGTATGAATCCTTGCCGAACGGCATGGATGCAGTCCTTCAAGCCCATGGAAGTCATACAAAATATTAAATTGAAATCTCACAGCACCACTACTTAATTCACTTATGTTATGTAACATATTTTTGTATTTGAAGTACATTTTTTGTTCAATTTTCACACTACATTCTGTAGGCGACAAAACTTTTTTCTTGCCAAAATTTGACCTTTATGTCTTCATTCAACCAATTGAATAATTAAAAGTCAGGTTATTAGCAATTATTTCTACAAAATGGATAAGCGACAAGACTTTTGTCAGGGACTGTATAAATAACACGGCTGTATGCTAAGTTGAACACATTAGTATATACACACACACATATATATTTTTTTGATGCAAATTTGCCCATCAAACTAACATAAGACAATGTAATAATATTTGATTAGATCAAAAGTAATGTACTCTAATTAGTCATACTGCAATTACTATAAAATGTGGAAGAAGCTGTCCAATTATCCTCACTGACAGTTTGCTGGAGCCCATTCCAGACTTTGGGTGAGAGGCAGGAGACAGCCTGAACCTTTCATCAAATTGCTGGGGAAATATAAATTAAATAAATATGAATTTAAGCACTAAATTATTGGGTCTTCAATTAACCTGAATGATGTGGAAACTGGAGTACCCGGAGACCACCTATGAAGGCCAGACCCCAGTTTTGAACTCGGAAATGAGAGGGTGACTTGCTAAACCACCAATAATCGGATCGGAGTATAAGGCGCACCTTCAGTTAATGCAGTACTTCTCAAATAGTGGGGCCGATGCTGGGGGTGCCGCATGTGACTTTGGGGAACATACTTTTTTGCCGTACTAGAATAAAGTGCAATTGCACATCCACTCAGTGGGTGGCAGTGCTGCTCTCATTTTCAGCGTGTGCGCAATATTTTTGAACCAAACAAGAGCACACAGATAAAAGCACTGGATATATGAAAAGCTAAGACAAGGAAATATGACGAAGCGTATGTAGCATTTGGCTTTTGGCTTTGACTTTTAGTACAGTGGGAGACGAGGAAAGACTGGTCTATTTACTTTGTCTAAAATGTTCGCAGCAGACAGCAGAAATTATTTTTTTCAGCGAAAACCTGCCAAATATTGCTAAAAATCCTCCCACTTTTTCAGTGTTACATCAGTAAACGAGTGAGCACTGTCATATAATCATATAAGGTGGCATACCAAGTTGCTCAGTGCAAAATAACTCCACAACATAGGAAAGGAGCTTTTACTGCCAGCAGCAAAAATAAACTGTCCCTCTGTCCAATGACTGTCATTTTTGTTCTATTAATTTTTATTTTTTCAGTCTAATTGTTTGGCATATTGTCCTCGTGAGTTAATGTTGCTAATCAATTTGAATGTATTATTATTTATTGACTTTATTAAATTGTATTTTTCAGTATCAAACGGTGAAAAAATCTTGAATGTATTTTTACAGTATGGATGATTTTTTTTTTTTTTTTAACTTTATTCTAAGTTGATCTATATTACTTTTTTCTTTAATATTAAAAAGAACACAATATTATGCAGAGGAGTATTTTATATACAAATGATAGTACAGTATATTTACAGTGGCGGCAGAGAGTTTTTTTTTTGGGGGGGGGGCGCAGAATGTTTATGTCTTCCTGGGGGGCGCCATAACAGAAAATAATTGAGAAGCACTGAGTTAATGGCCTATTTTAAAACTTTTCATATATAAAGCGCAGTAGTAGTGGTAGCGGTAGTGGAAGTTGTTGTTGGAGTTACGTTATGCATCCACAAGATTAAGCTGTGCTGAATGTAAAGTGAATTTAAGCTTCTTGCATGGGCCATATTCAATTATATTTTCCTGATTTTCTAAATAGTAGTAGTAGTCGTAGTAGTAGTAGTAATCGTGATAGTAGTAGTTGTAGTTGGAGTTACGATATGCATCCACTAGAGTAAGCTGTGCTAAAGGGAATGCCAGGCCATTATTAACCAACATTGATCCACATATAAGGTGCAATAAGGGTTTAAGGCGCACTGTCAACTTTCGAGAGAATTTAAGGCTTTTCAGTGCGCTTCATAGTGCAAAAAATCTGCTACATGCATAGGACAACGTAAAGGTAAAGCTCTTATGGCTAAAAAGGGCGTAGGCAAAATTTAGTTGAGTTTTTGAATAACTTTACCTGTTTTATAATCTTGTTATGCACTTAGGGTTCTTCCTTGATAACATCCAAATTTCTTCTGTTTTCTCTGCAGTGGTGGAACTCTACTGACAGTGACTGGGACTAACCTGGCAACCATCAAGGAGCCAAAGATCAGGGCCAAATATGGGCAGGCAGAGTCTTTCCACGTGAGTGTTTTCGTGACACACTTGCATACTTGCAAACTCACGGCCACTATGGTTCCCTGTTTTAGCTTTTTTGTTTTTTGTTTTTTTTTTGTGGTGGGGGGGTGTAGTTTATTTGTGAGATTAACATTAATAAGATGGTGGCTGCTTTAAATTTATCAAGAAACCCGTGTTGCTAATTTCCTCTTGGTCTCAGCAACAGGGCACATTTCAATGTGAATGTACTACTTGACTGGTCGTGTCACAAAATGAAAGAAATACACAAAAAGAATAAATACGTTCTACGTTAATACATGCAGTACATTTTACAATACACATTGATTTCTTAATGGAGACGTGTCAAATGGGAAAACTGGAGAAAAAACAAGTATTATGGAATTCTGTTCATATAAAGGACACTTCCATTTGTAAGCCATTCTGGTAAATGTCATTGCGACGATACCAATTAGGTCATTAAGTGACAAAGAAATGGTAAGGTATTCTGAGTGATCTCAGAATTATGACAGCTAATCCCTTGGTATCCTGTCTTTCTCTCTTATATACAGAACTGTACAGTATACAACAACTCAATCATGGTCTGCCTCGCTCCATCTGTGGCAGACTCCGAGCTGGGCTTTTCTGAAACCGGCACTGGTCCTGATGAGATCGGGTTTTACATGGACAATGTGAACTCTTTGCTGGTGGTCAATGAGACATTCAGCTACTACCCCGATCCTGTCTTTGAACCGCTGAGCTCATCGGGGATAATGGAGCTCAAACCCACATCTCCATTGATACTTAAGGTCAGAAATGCAGTGGGGTATTTTTTTTTTTTTCATTCTCATAAACATATCAGCTGGTATCACTAATTTGACTTTAACTTTTTATAGCAAATGCACAGTACAAATACAGGGCTTTACCTCATAAAATGTTGCAGAGGTTCCATTTTAGGTGCACAATGTAAGATTTGCACGTTAATTATTTATGAAATAGCCATAATATTTCAATAAACATTAAAGAAACAAATGTTTTTAAAACGGATCTCAGAGATTTTCCCATTTTAAAAGACTTTTCACACGTCGCAAATGTGTTCCCGTTTAGCTTCCGTGTTCATCAATCAAGAGACGAGTTTCCAGGCTTCGTTTGGGTTGCCACAGCTCTGGACAATGCGTAAGCTAAGGCTGCGCCAACTTTGACAAACAGTTTGAATTATGTAACCTCTCAAGCAAAAAAAAAACAACTCATTACGAATCTCAAAGGATTCAAGACATCAAGAGAAGCAAAACAAGGATGTGATTTAAAATTGGCACGGTTGTGCACATTATTTAGCATGGGGATCCATTGACTGGTATTCTGTCGGTGCTATGTCATTTAGCATGTGGATCCACTGACCGGGGCCATTGATACAGTCTTTACGCGTTTATATATTTACCGTATTTTTCGGACTATAAGTCCCAGTTTTTTTTCATAGTTTGGCAGAGGGTGCGTCTTATACTCTGGGGTGATTTATGTGTGATTATTTACGGTCAGGTCAGATCAACTTCTCTCTCGCTAACTTTGTCACTGTTTTGTGGCAAAAGGTGGATTTTTCAGATGAATCTTCCATTGAATTACACCACAGTGGTCGCAAATATTGCAGGAGACCTACTGGACCCCGCATGGATCCAAGATTCACTCAGAAAACAGTGAAGTTTGGTGGTGGCAAAATCATGGTCACATCCAGTATGGGGGTGTGCGAGAGATCTGCAGGGTGGGAGGCAACATAAATGGTCTGAAATATTAACAAATCTTAGTTTCCTCTTACATTCCTAACATAAAAAGGGACAAATTCTGCAGCAGGATGGTGCCCCATCGCGTACTTCAATCTCTACCTCAAAGTTCCTCAAGGCAAAGAAGATCAAGATCCTCCAGGACTGGCCATCCCAGTAACCAGACATGTACAGGATGAAAGAGGAAGCATGGAAGACGAAACCCAAGAATGTTGATGAACTCTGGGAGGCATGAAAGACTGCCTTTGATGTTCCTGATGACTTGTATGAATCCTTGCCGAACCGCATGGATGCAGTCCTTCAAGCCCATGGAAGTCATACAAAATATTAAATTTGGATCTCACAGCACCACTACTTAATTCGCTTATGTTATGTAACATACTTTTGTATTTGAAGTACTTTTTTTGTTCAATTTTCACACTACTTTCTGTAGGCGGCAAAACTTTTGTCTTGCCAAAATTGACCTTTATGTCATCATTAAATGATAAATCTTTTTTCAGGGAAACAAATATATTTCGGTACATTCAACATCATTTGGGAGGGTCTTAGCTTTCATATGAGCCATTTCTGAAACCAATTGAATAATTAAAAGTAAAGATGTCCCGATCCCGATCGATCGGGACCGATCACGTCATTTTCAAAGTCATTTTCAAAGTATCGGAATCGGCAAAAAAATATCGGACATGCCTTTTTTTAAATATATATTAGGGCTGTCAAACGATTAGAATTTTTAATCGAGTTAATTGCAGCTTAAAAAATTAATTAATCGTAATTAATCGCAATTAATCGCAATTCAAACCAATCTATAAAGTATGCCATATTTTTCTGTAAATTATATATATATTCTTTAAAATAAATTGTTGGAATGGAAAGATAAGACAAAAGATGGATATATACATTCAACATACGGTACATAGGGACTGTAGTGGGCATTTCACTCTACTGTCATTTAAATCTGTTTATGCTGTCCTCACGCCGAAGCGTCAACTTTTTCCAAAGCTAGACAGCTAGTGAAGGACGCCTTAATAATCAGACTTCTTCCTTTTTCATCTGATTTATTAATAAAATGGCCTCAAACCATTGTCCTTTTTAGACCGTCGTAAAACTACAAAAAAAAAAAGTACACAAGCATTGCATTGGCAACAACGTTAGCTTAGCACGCTATAAGGTTCACTAAACATAAACAAAAAGCGTCTCATACAAAAAATATAACATTTCACTTACTAACATAATATGTACATTCTTTACAACAACCATACTTACGGACAAATCTTGTCCAAGGATCATATAAGCACAACATTACAACGTAGGCGTCAGCCCGAGATGTCGTGCAGCCATATTGAAATGGCAAGAAAACAATAAACCATGTCGCAAAGCGACCACAAGAGTTTGCTGTTAGACAGCACAAAAAGCCTTGCTGTAAAACTTACCAAAAGGCAGAATACTGTATGAACGGGACATGTGCGTTAATTGCGTCAAATATTTTAACGTGATTAATTAAAAAAAATAATTACCGCGCGTTAACGTGATAATTTTGACAGCCCTAATATACAATATCTATATCTATATATATATATATATATATATATATATATATATATATATATATATTTTTTTTTTTAATTTAAATCGTTTTCTAATTGTATTTAACGTTACAGACAAACTGTCTTACACTCATCGTAGTTTTGGCTTAAAGTAGGGCTATCAAATTGCGTTAACAGCGGTAATTATTTTTTTATTAATCATGTTAAATAATTAACGCATGCGCCGCACGACCCACTCACGCATTGTCGTGTTCAATCTATAAAGATGCGGTTTTACCTATAGATAGCGCTAAAAGGCAGCGTATAATGAGTAGAGAGAATTTTGACAGCCTTTGGAGCCAATTTTTATGTGGCTAAAGCCTTACAATACATCTCAGCAATTAAAAATAATGTGGGAGTTAATGTGAGGAAGAAAGGTAGTAGTTGATCATTTTCTTAACACCTTTGGTTTTTTCCCAACGCAGAGAAGATATATCAATTGGTGCCCCTATGCACAGTCATGGATGCACTTCCCATCATGCATTTGGGCAGAAGTTAAATGACTGCAGTATCATTTACTGAAAGCTCAACAAATACACTAGATGGCAATATTTAGTCACAATATACAAAGTCACATTTATCCTTTAAGAATTACAAGTCTTTCTATCCCTCTCACAGAAAGAATGTTAATAATGTAAATGCCATCTTGAGGATTTATTGTCATAATAAACAAATACAGTACTTATGTACTGTATGTTGAATGTATATATTCGTCCGAGTTTTATCCATTTTTTTCTTAATGCATTGCCAAAATGTATATGATCGGGAAAAATTATCGGGAATGATTGGGGGAGCAAAAAAAAAAGCAATCGGATCGGGAAATATCGGGATCAGCAGATACTCAAACTAAAACGATCGGGATCGGATCGGGAGCAAAAAAACATGATCGGAACAACCCTAATTAAAAGTCAGGTTATTATCAACTGTTTCTACAAAATGGCTAAGCGACAAGACTTTTGTCGGGGACTGTACTTCATTTTACAACAGAATGTTACTATGTGGGTACGTAACATAAAGTAACAACGTGTCAGGGTCTATAATCACGAATATCTCCCAACACAGTCGTTATGACAAAATTAGACTAATAGTGTGCATGCAAAAATGTCTATGCCAATACTAAACAATCTAATTACATAGGTAAGTAAGTGAGCCTACTGTGTTGGTGAGCAAATATTTTCATGATACGTTTCTTGTAACTTTAAATATTAGTAGCATTATCAACTTAGCACTGCTATTTTCTTCGTATAGCAGATAAAAATCATAAGCAGGACAGAGTAAAGACTGACTTATGCTTCTGCAGCAGACCGTTGTTTCCGGCACAGCGCGAAATCACCGTCATTCGTGCGCTACATTCAAAAATGGACCAAGCCGACGAGAGGATCATCGAAGAAGTTCGCAAGTACGACCACCTGTTCAATGTTTCGTCAAGGCAATATAAAGATAACCAAATGGCAAGCAATTCGTGGAAGGAGATTGCTGAAAATACGGGGCTGGAGGTCAGCGAATGCATTAAAAAATGGAAGAACCTCCGAGACTAGTATGTGCGTGAGACATTTCACACACTTAAATAATAATAATAATAACACATTTTATTTTTAGAGCACTTTTACCAATGCTCAAAGACGCTGAAACAAAAACAGCAAACGACGTGAACCGACAAAACAATAAAGAAAATAATTATAAGTTAAAAGCTAGTTTAAAAAGGTGAGTTTTTAACAGTTTTTTTGAATGTGGGAAGGTCTGAACAGGTACAGATGGGTTTAGGGAGTGAGTTCCAGAGGGAGGGGGCAGCAACGGAGAAAGCTCTGTCCCCCCAAATTCGGTGTGTTCTTTGTTGGCGCGGTGCGAGAATGTTTCCATTAGAAGAGCGGAGGTGGTGGGAGGGGGTGTGGGGACAGAAAAGGTCTGTGAGGTAGGTAGGGTCCAAGTTATTGAGTGCTTTGTAAGTGAGAAGGATGATTTTGAACTTTATTCTGTATGAAATAGGAAGCCAGTGCAGTTTGTGGAGGACGGGGGTAATGTGGTTGATACAGGGGGTCCGGGTGAGAAGGTGTGCAGCGGAGTTTTAGATATATTGTAGTTTATTGATGAGTTTGGATGGAGAACCGGAAAGAACAGTAATCAAGTCTGGAGGTGATGAAGGCATGGATGAGGGTTTCAGCAGCAGAGAAAGTGAGGGAGGAGCGAAGACGGGCTATGTTCTTGAGGTGGAAGATGGCAGTTCTGGTGATGTGGTTGACGTGCTGATCGAATCTTAGTTTATTGTCGAGAATGGTGCCTAGGTTGCGGGAATGTGTTGAGAGAGGCAGGGTGCAGTTGTTGATGGTGAGGGAAAATTGACAGTCTTTGATGTGAGCTGCAGGGTCGATGATGATTATGTCCGATTTGTTACTGTTGAGTTGAATATAGTTTGCTTGCATCCAGGATTTAATTTCACTGAGGCAGTTGTGAAGTGTGGATTCGGTGCTGTGCGAGATTTGTTTTGTGGAGATGTAAATTTGGATGTCGTCAGCGTAACAGTGAAATTGGAGTCCATATTTACGGATGATCTGGCCAACGGGGAGGATGTAAAGAATGAAGAGGAGGGGACCAAGAACTGAACCTTGGGGGACACCTTGTGGTAGGGGAACAGGAGGGGATGTGCAGTGATTGATGGTGATGAATTGTTGTCAGTCGGTGAGGTAGGAGCGGAACCAGGAAAGTGCAGTACCGGTGATGTGTACAGATTCTAATCGGGAGAGCAGGATGGTATGGTTGATTGTATCAAAAGCAGCAGTCAGGTCCAGGAGGATGAGGATGGTGAGTTGTCCACAGTCGGAGGAGAGGAGAATATCGTTGGTTATTTTGAAAAGGTAAATCATCACTGATTGAGAGTGCCTTGGGACTTCAATGATAACATGTTTACCATCGAGGCTTCCAACATGGTTCAGGAAATTCCATAGCTGCCAGAAATCTGCTATGGCTTCCCACCGGCTGGTTGTAGGAGACGGCAAAGAAATCGGACAAAACGCTGGACAACGCAGCTTGCTGACTTCTATCCGATGCTAGAATTCCTAATGTGACTGCCAGTCTCTGTGCAGCATCAACATTCGGACAGGCCACCTCCGCAACCGTCTTCTGCGTCGCCTGCTCCTCAACATTTGTATGATCAACATTTGTTGTTCAATTTTGATTAAATGTAGATCCACATTCAAGCGTACCATCTCCATTGGCATTGTTGTCTAACCGGAAGAAAACTAGAGGAAGTCGACAAGAGTCCCCAAAAACCGTACAAACGCCACACCCCTCTAGTGGCTTGGCGGTGAATTACAGAGCAACGTGTTCCCTTGCCACTGAACTATCGAGTGCTCATTAACGCCATAGGGTCTACATCGTCGCTACGCCGTCACCACAACGCAGAAGCATAACTCAGCCTTAACAAAATAACTCCTAAATGATACGCAAAGGGCAAAAGAAAAATAACTACAGTGCAGGGGGCTGCATTAGTCGAGTTATTATAGTTAATTTAGATCCACTAGAATAATTTTTATGTGTCATTAAAACGTCACATGGACATCTGATGTGCTCATTTTTGAAAGGGAAAAGTGCCATAATGATACGTCTGAAATTATTCAATCATTAAATAAACTGCAAGCAATAATGAATTACTCAAGATTAGAAATATTACAATGACAATTTTCTTCACACATTTTTAAATAGGAAAAATGTGCATTCTGTAAAATTAGGTATAACTATTTTTTAGTCTAACGTGTGTGCATGTGCGTGTTTTCTTAAAATGGAGCGGAGGATGTTTACGAGGTTGTGGAGTGAGTTATGCACTCCCACAGAGACAATGGGATTAGAAAGCGGAGTGTGTCTTTGTGTCCCACTGCTAAAGCAACAGGAGACACAGAAGCCATCACCTCTCACTTACTTCTCTGGAGTCTTACATATTATTTCTTTTCTTCTCTTTTTTTCCACACGACTCACTTAGTTTTTTTTCTGAAGTTACTTGCCAAGATATTTTTGCAATTATTCTCCTCCTGCTTTTCAGTTTATTTCATCCAACCCCATTTCGCACTCACCATCACCGAAAATTTAACGGTCGCTTTACACTTATGATGGAACCATTGAAATGTAGGTAATTATAGGCTCCCCTAAGAGGTTGAATTGTGCACACAATATGTGAATGGCTGTGTTTTTAAGTGCTCTGTGTGTGGTCAGATAGTTTGAATGCTGTTCATACAGTGGTACGAAAAAGTATCTGGAACTTTTGGATTTTTTCACATTTCTGCGTAAAATCACCCACAAATGTGATCTGATCTTTGTCAAAATCACACAGATGTAAAAACAGTGTCTGCTTTAACTAAAACCACCCAAACATTTTACAGCTTTTCATATTTTAATGAGGGTAGCATGCAAACAATGACAGAAGGTGGAAAAATAAGTCAGTGAACCCTGTGCCTAAGGAGACATAAAGAGCAATTGAACCCAATTTTTACCAAACAATTTAAGTCAGGTGTGTGCCCAATCACTGATGAGTGGTTTAAAGCTGCCCTGCCGAACTATAAAACACATACCTGGTAAGAAATGTCTTGATGAGAAGCATTGTCTGATGTGCATCATGGCTCAGTCAATAGAGCTGTCTAAAGACCTGCGATCAAGGATTGTTGATTTGTATAAAGCTGAGAAAGGATTAATAAAAAACCTCTAAAAGTCTGGATGATCATCAATTGACAGTCAGAGAAGTTGTCTACAAATGGAGAGAGTTTGGCACTGTTGCTTCTCTCCCAAGGAGTGGCCGTCCACCAAAGAGGACGCCAAGAGTTCAGCGCAGAATACTCAGAGAGGTAAAAAAGAACCCTAGTCTGCTAAAGACTTAAAGAAATCACTGGCAGTCCAATATCTCTGTGCACACATCAACTATGTGAACACATGGTGTTCATTGGAGGACTCCACAGAGGAAGCAACTGCTGTCTAAAAAAACATTGCTGCTCATTTAATGTTCACAAAAAGGCACTTGGACATTCCACAGAAGCTTTGGCAAAATATTTTGTGGACTGATGAAACCAAAGTTGAATTGTTTGGGAGCAACACAAACGTCATGTGTGGAGGATAAAATGGAACAGCTCACCAACATCAACACCTCATCCCCACTGTGAAGCATGGTTGACGGAGCATCATGATTTCCGGCTGTTTTGCTGCTTCGGGGCCTGGACAACTTGAAATCATTGATGGAAGAATGAATTCAAGAGTTCATCAGGATTTTTTTGCAGAAAAATCTGAGGCCGTCTGTCGGACAGTTGAAGCTAAAAAGAGGATGGATGCTGCAACAAGACAATGATCCAAAACACAAAAAATCTACTTCAGAATGGTTTCAGAATAACAAAATACACATTGTGGAGTGGCCAAGTCAGAGTTCAGACTTGAACCCCATTGAGATGCTGTGGCATGACCTAAAGACAGAAATTCATGCCAGACATCTCAGGAATCTGACTGAAATACAGCAGTTTTATAGAGAAGAATGGGCCAAGATTATAACTTATTATTATTTATTATTAGTCCATAATTTCTGGACTATAAGGCCCACCAAATTTGACACGAAAACAGCAAGTGTTCATAGATAAGCCGCACTGGACTATAAGCCACAGCTATCCTCGCTGTATTATGGGATATTTACCCCAAAAGATATTAATCGTTAACACTTTATTTGACAGTGGCATCATAGGACTGCCATGAGAACAAATGAACCACCATGAAGCTTTGAACAACTTGGCTGCAAGACTTCATTGCTTCAAGAAGTTTCATTTGGCCATCACTGCTCCTTTGCGGGGAGAGAGTCAACCTCAGCTGCTACCTGCTGTTGGCGTCCAACATGCCTCCTAGCATGCATTGCAACGCTACAGATGTAAAAAAAAAAAAAAACCAATCAAAATTCATGTCCAGCGCTAATTATTTCCTCAGTTATTGTTCCACTTGTTTCATTAATTGCTAGTTATTGGATTTAGTAATATTTTATTTGACAGTGGCGTCATAAGACTGTCATAAGACAGTCATAATTATGACATGACATTGTCATGAGCAGTAATGAATGCTTATAACAGATGTTTTTGGTGTCATCCAGCAAACTATCTCACTTCTGAATGGATGTAAAAGATCTGAGCTGGACATAAAGAGAGTTACTGACATAATTTGCTGGATGACACTGAATGACATCTGTCATAAGGATTCAATAAAGTCCATGATAGTGTCATGTCATACAGTAATTATGACGGTCTTATGACAGTCTTATGCTGTGAAATAAAGTGTTACCTATTAACCTAAATAAATCAACATATAAACCGCACTGGACTATAAGCCGCAGGATTCAAAATGAGGGGAAAAAGTAGCGGCTTATAGTCCGAAAATTACGGTAGGCCTGATTGATGTGCCAGACTGATCTGTAGCTACAGGAAGCGTCTGGTTGAAGTCATTGCGGCCAAAGGGGGGTGGGGCACAAAATATTAAATGTGACGGTTCACTTATTTTTTCCCCCTTCTGTCATTGTTTGCACACTATCCTCATTAAAATATGAAAACCTATAAATGTTTGGGTGGTTTTAGCTAAAGTAGACAGTTTTTTTTCATCTGTGTGATTTTGACAAAGATGAGATCACATTTGATGGTTATTTTATGCGGAAATATGAGAAATTCCAAAAGGTTCAGATACTTGTTCATGCCACTGTATGACTGCAATTGGCAAACAGTCTACGGTTTAATGTACTTGGCCACTTAGTCAGCTGAGATATATTCCAGCGCACCCATGATTCTACCGAGGATAAGCAATATAACAAAACGAACGCATGGCTGTTGTAAATGAAAGTTGACTTTTTCCCCCCGTCTTTTTCTTTACCTCGGTTTAGGGTCGTAACCTGATCCCAGCAGCCCCAGGCAATAGTCGTCTGAATTACACGGTGTTCATCGGTGAAACTCCATGCGTCCTCACTCTGTCTGAGAGCCAATTGCTGTGCGAGTGGCCCAACCTCACAGGACAACACAAAGTCACGGTTAGTGCAACTTTCTGGGCCCCAGTCTGGAAATTTTTCAATTATACAGTATTTATACTTTGTTATTTGTCAAAAACACAGAATGTATGACAAAGATGTTCTATGTCATAGTCTTATTGTCTTATTTTAGTCCTATTTTTGTCTCTTGAGAGATTCAAATATTTATTTATTTTTCTGTGATTGAGACCTCATGATTAACTTTATATGGTGTACAAACTCGAGTTTAGCATCTCCTATGCAAAATCTCTACACTGCACTGACATTTGATCCTTTGTGTCTTCCATTGTTTGATAGTAGTTTCTCTTTGTAACACCTGCTGAGGTTTGGTATGTTTAAACTGACCTCAGTCATGTTTATGCATTAAGAAATATTCCCATCTGACAATCCAGGCACGTAATGTCACTCTAACCTTGCTGTTAAATTATGGGAATAAACCCTTGTGGCTTTCCACAACAATTTCTTCTGACAGATCCAGGTTACGCTTCACTGAGCTAGCACACCAAGGTGGCTGCTAAATATGTAATTCTTAATTAACATGTTTAACTTTTCAGGCTCTTCCTGGCCTGTAACTCAGCATCAGGTTGTGGAAAACTTATATTTTCTTAAGGCAGAGGAACTTTTTACTTGAAAAAAAGAGGAAACGTGCTCCAGATCAGGAATGGGAATCGAAATCCAATTCCGAACCGGTTCCTAGTGTTTCGAGGCCTAGACATCACAATGAAAAAGCCTTAACGATCCCTTTAACGATTTCTAAAGACGTGTATTACATCGCGACGTGTCTTGTTGTCCAGACACATCAAACTAGCATGGCGCCAAGAACCACTCGCTCCAAAGTTTGGCTACACTTCACCAGGAAAGAGGGTGAAAATGAAAGGTTACGATGGTTTAGCACGAGCATTGCAGCCGTAAACATAACAATGACAGCACGTAGGTTCAAACGCTCGAAAGTGTGCCTTCACTTCACGAGGAAAAATTAGAATGAATCGACTTGCAGTCATTGCAAGGTGGAGATAACTGCATCGGGAGGGAATACGACTGCACTGTCCTCACAGAGACGCTAAGGCTCAGTCAGTATAATTAGCTGACTTTATTCAACCATCATTTGAAGAGTGAAACTAAAAATAGAAATGAAACAAATCAATTTCGTCCCCAATAACAAACAGGTTTGCATCAACGTAAATCAGCGATGATTAGCTGCTAAAACAGTAATAACAAAATGTTAGCATGCGTTCGCTAGCATTAGCACATCGTTCAAACCACTACACAACTGGATTTAAGTGTCCGATCGCGAGTGGAAACACACAACAACTACACAAAAGATGATACATACAGGAGATGCCTCTGTAGCTATTTTACAAACATTAACAAAAGACGTAGGCTCGTAGCAGTGTTTCCCTCTCTCACAAACTCGCTCACTCGCTTGGATGCGGCACTTCTTCTTCGCGTGTAAGCGCGCTCTTCTTCACGTCAGCGCGTTCTTCTTCGCGTGAGGAAGCGCAAGGGCGCCCCCACTTAAGCGTGAAAGTACCATAAAAACTAAAAAGCATGCATTTCAACATAATGGTAAATAATACACTTTAACCCAGGGGCCCCAAACTACGGCCCGCGGACCAATTACGGCCCGCCTCCACATTTGGTCCGGCCCCCTGAACAATACCAGAGAACATTTTTATCTTTTATTTTTTTTCTCAATGGTGTTATTTATTTCCTGGCCTTTCTGTGAAGAACTCAGAGAGGGTTGTTTGGTTATTATCTTTATAATTAATAGTGGTTTTATTATTATTATTATTATTATATTATATTATATTATATTATTATTTTTATTTTATTTACTTTTGTTCCGTGAATAATCCAGAAAGGGTTATTTGATTGTGGCTTTCTGAAAAACAGGCACTCCTGCAATCGTCACACTTTTTCTGTTACAAACTGACCCCAGCCCCTCATCAGAGAAGGGAAAAGTTATGTGGCCCTCACAGGAAAAAGTTTGGGGACCCCTGCTTTAACACATATTGCCAAAGGCAGAACAACGACCTACAGTGCCCTCCATAATTACTGGCACCCCTGAAAAAGATGTGTTTTTTATCTTCTAATATATATATTTTTTTAATTCAAATAATATAGGACCTTAATGGAAAAAAAGAGAAAAATCCAACCTTCAATACAAGTGATCACTGACCTACCCCCATACTTCACAGTGGGTATGAGGTGCTTTTCAGCATGTGTATCTTTCGTGGCACGCCAGACCCACTTAGAATGTTTGTTGCCAAAAAGCTCAATCTTGGTCGCTGAAAAGCACCTCATACCCACTGTGAAGTATGGGGGTGGGTCAGTGATGCTGTGGGGCTGTTTCGCTTCCAAAGGCCCTGGGAACTTTGTTAGGGTGCATGGCATCATGAATGCTTTGAAATACCAGGACATTTTAAATCAAAATCTGTTGCCCTCTGCCCGAAAGCTGAAGATGGGTCGTCACTGGGTCTTTCAGCAAGACAATGACCCTAAAGATATGGCCAAATCTACACAGAAATGGTTCACCAGACACAAAATCAAGCTCCTCCCACGGACATCTCAGTCCCCAGACCTTGTTTTGTTGGCAAAAGGGGGTTGTACAAAGTATTAACACCAGTGGTGCCGATAATTTTGACACACATTATTTGATGTCAAATAATTTTTTCTTTATGTGGGATTTTTTCCCCACTGAATGAATGCACTTGTATTGAAGGTTGGATTTTTCTCTTTTTTTCCATTAAGGTCCCATATTATTTGAATAAAAAAATTATTAGAAGCTAAAAAACACATCTTTTTCAGGGGTGCCAATATTTATGGAGGGCACTGTATATGCCAATAAATACCAATATTTTTTATTTCTATTAGAAAAATGTTTCAGTAAAATGTTACACATTCTTGTGTATTTGCCACTTATTGCCACAGTTAACATTGAGGCTTTGGGCCACTTTTGACCTCGTTGTGAGTTTGTAAGGTTGTGACTTCTGATTAAACAAACTCGATGCCAATCAAACCTTTTGTTCTCCTTTTTCCCCAAATTAGAATCGATAAGAGAATCGACAAAGAATCGAATCGTTAAGCAATATCGATAATGGAATCGGAATCATAAAAATCCTATCAATTCCCATCCCTACTCCAGACCTTTTAATTTGTTACAGCTGAAGTGTGTGACTTGACTAGTTCCATTGAATGAAGTGTTACATGTTTGCAGGTTTAAAACAAACAAACAACAAAACATTTATTTCTGTTCGGTGAAGCATACATACATCACAACATCAACTAAGCATGCATTAGAATTTCTTTGCGGCTGGTGCTGCCAGTTATTTAAGTCTCTCGGTGCAGTCTGTTTTTCCAATATTTGAATTAGTTTTAGTCAGTGTTATATACAAGAGGGAATAAAATGAGCATAAGCCAGCATAAGATGTTTTTTTCCCTATCAAATTGATCTGACACATAGCTTTGCTTTGTACCCTATTTCTAACCTACTTGTCATGTAAACAGACTCCATTTTTGCAAGCTCTTTCTTCCATTTTGTCTCCAGTCGTTCTTTTTCGATTTTTTGTCGCACAAACAGTACCTAATTGTACCTCACAGTATCTTATTTTTTACTTTATTAACATGTCTCGTTCTGTCCTCACTAAGCATGAAGTTGTTCAGCTTGACAGACAGCAAACAAAACAATTGTGTTTTTTGAAACTTTTTAATTCCTTCACTTTTGATAATTTGTAAAGCCGTAACACACATATGTACAGTTGTGGTCAAAAGTTTACATACACTTGTGAAGAACATAATGTCATGACTTTATTATGGGTTAACAGAAAAAGTGATCAAATCTGCTGGGTCAAAAATATACATACATGGATCTGAAAAAGCGAATCATTGACTTGAACAAGTCGGGAAAGTCACTTGGAGCCATTTCAAAGCAGCTGCAGGTCCCAAGAGCAAAAGTGCAAACAATTGTTTGTAAGTATAAAGTGCATGGCACTGTTTTGTCACTTCCACGATCAGGAAGAAAACGCAAGCTATCACCTGCTGCTGAGAGAAAATTGGTCAGGAGGGTGAAGATTCAACCGAGAATCACCAAAAAGTAGATCTGCCAAGAATTAGAAGCTGCTGGAACACAGGTGTCAGTGTCCACAGTCAAGCGTGTTTTGCATCTCCATGGACTGAGAGGCTGCCGTGCAAGAAGGAAGCCCTTGCTCCAAAAGCGGCACATTAAGGCTCGACTGAAGTTTGCTGCTGATCACATGGACAAAGATAAGACCTTCTGGAGGAAAGTTCTGTGGTCAGACGAAACAAAAATCGAGCTGTTTGGCCACAATGCCCAGCAATATGTTTGGAGGAGAAAAGGTGAGGCCTTTAACCCCAAGTACACCATGCCTACCTCCAAGCACGGTGGTGGTAGTATTATGCTGTGGGGCTGTTTTGCTGCCAATGGAACCGGTGCTTTACAGAGAGTAAATGTGATAATGAAGAAGGAGGATTACCTTCAAATTCTTCAAGATAACCTAACATCATCAGCCCGAAGATTGGGTCTTGGGCGCAGTTGGGTGTTCCAACAGGACAATGACCCCAAACACACATCAAAAGTGGTAATGGAATGGCTAAATCAGGCTAGAATTAAGGTTTTCGAATGGCCTTCCCAAAGTCCTGACTTAAACCCCATTGAGAACTTGTGGACAAGGCTGAAGAAATAAGTCCATGTCAGAAAGCCATCAAATTTAACTGAACTGCACCAATTCTGTCAAGAGGAGTGGTCAAATATTCAACCGGAAGCTTGCCAGAAGCTTGTGGATGGCTACCAAAAGCACCTAATTAAAGTGAAAATGGCCAAGGGACATGTTACCAAATATTAGTGCTGCTGTATGTATATTTTTGACCCAGCAGATTTGATCACTTTTTTCTGTTCACCCATAATAAAGTCATGAAAGAACCAAACTTCATGAATGTTTTTGTGACAAAGAAGTATCTGTTCCAATCACTCTATCTGAGAAAAATCCGAGTTGTAGAAATAACTGGAAACTCAAGAGAGCCATGACATTATGTTCTTCCCAAGTGTATGTAAACTTTTGACCACAACTGTACATGTCTGTTCAAAACGACAGGTATCTTAACAATAAAACACTCAGCACAAAACGATTGGTGCTCAAACGTCCATCTAGTCTGATCAATATGTAAATTTAGTATATTAAATTAGCCTAAATTGTTTCAAAAAAGTCCGCTAGCTTAAATGCTACGAAAGCTAACGTATTTACAATTCCCATAGCAAATCGCTCACACTTAACTCCCCAAACCGTAGCTCTAAACTTAATTACAAATGCATACACAAACATATATTAGCTGAAGCCACTTACAACCTTATGTGGGCCAAACCAGAGCGCAGCTATCCTTTATCCAAGTGACACATCTGAGTGCTCCTGTGTGGAAGCATTATTGAATGACAGTCCAGCCGGACCAAACGCTGCCACCAGAGGGCAGTATATCCTTCACCATTAAACAAAATAAAATACATTTGGTTATTTTGAAATTTTAAAGGGTTCATTTTGATCTAGGCAGAAATTCGGGTTACGTCGTAGGAACGAAACTCGTTTATCGACTGGGGACTGGGGATGTAGTTGAAATTTAGTGTCACAAAGTGTCCATTCATCTCACATTTTATAAATAATTCCATTCCATTCCGGTCAACTTCTGATCTGCTGTTCCATAGACTTCTTAATGGTATTGATTGGACATGGGGCACGTGGCCGATTAATAGACTGACCGAGTGGAAAAACAGACAAAGAGCTTTTTACGTTGAAATTTTTTGTGAATAAATCCTTAAATCCCTGAATGTTTTATAAATATGGACGTAAAACAGTCTAGATTATTGGTTAAAAGCAAAAAAAAAAAAAAAAAAAAAAACAACGGACAGTTATGTAAATATGTCAAATGTGCTGCAATCTTTAAGTTTTGTGGCGCCACCTTGTCACTACAGAGCTTTTTACGATGAACTTCTTGTGAATAAATGCTTAAATCCCTGAATTCTTTATAGATATGGACATAAAACGTCTCGATTCTTGGTTAAAAGCAAAAAAAAAAAAAAGGTAGTTAGCATTTATTTCACGTAAATATGTCGAATGTGCTGCTAGTCTTGAAGTCATTAAGGGGGAACCCTTTAAGACCTGCAACATGAAGCAATTATCAGAGAATCCCAAAATTTGAAAAACAAGGTCTTAATGAAACCTTTTTTTCAAATTTGTAAAAAGAAAAGTCAAAATGAATACGTGTAATAAGCGCTCTAATATCTATAACCCTTGCTAAATCCTGTTTTTTTTTCCTCATGGAACCTGCAGATGCATGTGTTGACTTGCATCCATCCTTTTTTTTTTTTCTTTCAAAAAGAAATGTCTAAATTCTGAATTAGTCTCAAAATCATGAAATTTTAGGTGTATCAAATGTGATACATTTGGCAATAAAGGGTTAAATCACTGAATTCTTTATAGATATGGACGTAAAACAGTCTCGATTCTTGGTTAAAAGCAAAAAAAATACGGGCAGTTAGTGGTTACTTTACGTAAATATTGCTAACTATGACGCCAATGCTGTAGCGGATAATTTCTCCCAATTATTTTTTTCACGTTTCAAAATGCATGCATGGCACAAAAAAATATAATTACTTTAAATCCTCGAACAAATCACTCCTGAGACAATCCTTCCTGTTTGTAGGCGGTATAGCTTTCGTACTTTTTCAACCTAAATCCAGCGTTAGATCGCTGCGTGCGTGTGTTTGGAAATAGCTCCTTTAATGTGGGCTGGCCCCCTACTTGAAGGCAAGGCGCAGTGTATGATGGATGTGACTCGTCAACATCATTATGAAGTATCTGGCTGTTCAGGTTAAACATAAATAAATAAAAATTCTCACGATTATACATGTACATTGCAACGTTATATCATATTTTAAAATTCGTACAATTTGATCAAATTTACAATGATTAACATCATTGGTAGGGTATATTGCACACACCAATTTTTACAAATCTTTCTCGGAAGTGTGAAAATTAATGAACTATTTTGGTGAAAAAACTAATATAACACCTAACATTTGAATGAAAAATCTATATTTATTTGCATACATTATACTTCTGTAGCTCTGATTTTGTTCTGTCAGCATCACTTAAAGTTGGTCCTCCTTATAAAGTTTGTTCATTGGGGGGAAAAAGTTTGAAAAATAACTCAGAAATGCACAAAAACATTCTCACCAGGCAAAGAGGCTGCCAGAAGCCTTGATCTAAAGAGAAATATGCATCATAGGGAGACATAATACAGAATATGTTTTTAAATAAAGAAATGCTTTTTAGTGGGCTTATTAAACTAGCATGACATGATGGTAAAATCACTGCAATTACACTTTCAAGTCTGAAGGCTTTCAGGACAAAAGTTCTGTCAAAAATCAATGCAACTATGTTTTCCCAAGCATCTACGGTGTGAATCACGTCAATGTCACTTTAATAACTTAAGTATCAGAAATCCAATACAAGCAAGCTTAGTAAGTGCAGCCGACAACAAGTGTTGTGCAGTACTTGTTTCGAACTGTCACCAGACTGAAGACGTGCATCACTGATTCGCTCTGACTGAAGCAGACTTTTAAAATCACCACATCTTGCACTGGAGAAGGTCAAACCTCAGGCAGACGACACAGCTCCCGCTCTGAATATATTTGGATGTATGTCTGAATATTTGTGCCAGTGCACCCACTCACAATCCTCCAAATGCCTCTTTTTAAACTTATCGGCTAGTCCTTTCACAATGGCCTCGCTATATCTTTTTGACATTTGTTCCCTGCTAGCGACAGCCAATATGCCTCCAAATCCAATGATGGCACATCCATTTAATTCAGCATGATAGCTCTCAACAGCATCAACCAGCCAGCTCCAAGGTACAACACTGAACAACTTATTTTAAAACCCAACATGCAACCATTTCCTGATTAATATAAAAGTATGCAATGTGTTGTACATTTTTTTAAGTACCGTATTTTTCGGACTATGAGTCGCACTTTTTTTTCATAGTTTGGCTGCGGGTGCGACTTATACTCAGGAGTGACTTATGTGTGAAATTATTAACACATTATCATATCATTTCACATGTTATTTTGTGTTTTTGGAGTAACACTGATGGTTTGGTAAACTTGTTAGCATGTTCTTTATGCTATAGGTGTCTGAATAACTCTTAATAGCTAACATACCGGCCACGTTCGCGTTCTGCCTTTGGGAATGCGTGTTCAATTGTATCTTTTATATAGAAATGCATGCTTTTAGTTTGTGGCGCTTTCACGCCCAAGCGGGGGCGCACTCGCACTTGTTTACACAAAGAAGAGCGCTCACTGACAGCTACGCATCTCTGAGCGAGTGTGCGAGTTAGCGAGAGAGAGAAAAACACAGCTGCGAACATACGTTCATTGTTTATGCTTATAAAATATCTCTACAGAGGCAACGCCTGTGTGTATCATCTTTTCTGTTGTTGTGTGTTTTCCACCCACGATCGGACACTTAGAGCCAGTTGTGTGGTTGTTTGAACGATGTGCTAATGCTAGCGAAGACACACAGACTTAATAAATTGGTCAGCAGTACTGCTACCAGCACATGAAGTAGCTTACACACAAAATGCTGCTCCTCTTTTACCCACTAAAAGGCAGCAGCACTCTAAGCAACAGTACCCCATGTGACCCGCTACTCCCAATTTTCTAAAATGGCGACAATCAACAAAAAAAAAAAAGAAAGTTGACTGCGTCGGCCGACGCTTTAAGGATAGGTAGAAATTGGACGATTACTTCACTAAAATACGCAACAACTGTGTCTGCCTCATTTGCAAAGAGACAGTCGCTGCTTTTAAAGAGTTCAATGTGAGGCGATATTACCAAACAAGACACGTTGACATGTAAGACAAGATTACAGGGAAGGTACGTAGCGAGAAATTGAAGCTAGAGTTGTCCCGACTAGTCGACATAGTCGACGTAGTCGATGACGTAAATCCGTCGACGAGCACAACATCCCGTCGACGGTTAATGAAGGGTTAAAAAAATATATGCGTGGAAAGTTAGAATGTCGGATGCTGTTTGCAAGCGGGGAAAGCGGCACAAAGCCAAAAAAAGCGCACCAGAGTGCCCAAAACATTGACTTATTTCAAAGAAACAAAGGAGAGTACACTCTTCTGTCCTGTCTTTTCAATGCAAAGCTTGGCTGCACGTCGGCCGTGAATAAACACCTCAAGCGCCTTCACGCAGTTTGTACATTTTTTTTTTCATTTTTTTGTACACCAGAGGGTGCTGTCGCCTTACTAAATAATAACGTTTCATTGACAATGGGCCTATAAGTGCTATTAGTATTGTTCTTAATGCTAATTGAAAGGTATATTTTATGGTATAAAAAATTATATAAGGTTAAAAGGTCATAAATATATACAGTATATACAGTGATTGCACTCAAGGGAAAGATAGTCAATGATAAGGTAATAAATTAAGGTAAAGGCAATTCATATAGGCAATTCATTGATATATAAATAAGGTTTAAAAGGAAAAAGGTGAAAAGTTTTTGTTAATTTCTAATTGTGTCGCTTTATTCTTGTGCACCGTAGCTCTTACAGTGTGTTTACATCAAGGATGGAATAAAAGTTGTAAACCATCAGTTTAAGAGACCATCTTTTCAATCGGGACGCTACACTAGTTAATTCTATCAGCATTTGAACTCATTGTTTATTTGTGATTTATTATTGTTATTTACTTGTTTATTTGTACTTGAATAATTTGAGTGTTCCAATATGTTTTTGTGAATTGATAAGCGTCAACAAAAATTTCATTGCTAAATTAGTTAAAACAATTTTTTTTTTTCATTATTAGATTAGTCGACTAATCGTAAAAATAATCGGCTGACTAATCGGGAGAAAATTAGTCATTTGGGACAGCCCTAATTGAAGCTAGTTTAATTTTACAGCAGCAGCTTTCACAAAAGCCTGACAGTCGAAAGAGAACGCCACAAAGGCTAGTTGCAAAATTGTTGAAATTATTAATTTAAGGCCGAAAATAAGTGTTTTTTTTTTTTTTTTTAGTGTTTTTTTATGGCATTGAAATAACACTGAAAAAGAGGGGGTTGTCTTATATTCGGGCCAATACGGTAATAAAGCAAATGTGACACAAAGAATGGCTAAAATATGGTTAAATATATTGTTCTACGTAAAGGACGTCAGCCAAGGTTGGCCCCTCACATTTTTACCACACCAAATCTGGCCCCCTTTGCAAAAAGTTTGGACACCCCTGGATTAAAGCATTTATTCACATGAAATTTCACTGTTTATATATGGCGGCCGCCACATTGACTGACAGACTAGCATAGTTCTTCGACATATTAACGTAAAATAAATGCTAACTGTACATTTTTTTTTGCTTTTAATCAAGAATCGAGACTGTTTTACGTCCATATATATATATATATATATATATATATATATAAAGAATTCAGGGGTTTAAGCATTTATTCACAAGAATTTTCACAAGAAAAGCTCTGTTTACATATGGCGGCCGCCACATTGACTGACAGACAAGCATCGTACTTCGACATGGAAACATGAAAAAAGCTCTTTGTCTGTGATTCCACTCGGTCAGCTTTGCCAACAATGCAGGCCCCCTATTAATCGGCCCCGTGTCCCGTCAATATCATTATGAAGTCTATGCATAGACACTAATCTAGTGGAAGATTTAGGATGTAACTTTTTCAATAGTTACACCTTTTTAAATTGATATATCTATTCATGGCGTTAGCGTATCGATAATCTTTTCGGATACAAAGTATTGCGACATATCATCATTTCGATATATTGACACACACCTATTAACATATACAGTTCACATTTATTTATGTTTTGCTTATGATATATTAGGGAGGGACGCAGCTGTTGCATAAAGATTTTCTCCATGCCGTATGACCTACATACAGGGGACCCCAATGGGTGTCCAGACATACACAGCTTGTGTGGGTGTAGAGTAAAGTGCGGGCCCTGCAGTGTGCGTGTGTGTGTGTGTCAGCCTTTGCGTGTCCCCTCTGACGCTCAGCTGCGCGTTGGCAGCTGCTCGCCTCCCTCGAGTTTTTCGAAGAAACTCGTTTGTTGTTTTGGCCTACAGCTTTTTAGATTCCTCCATCAGTCCTTCAGTCTGTCACATGAGTAAAAATAGAGGCTCACTTTTAAAATGTGTCACTAAGTTTTTGGAGATGCCTGTGCTCACAAGCCTCGTATCATCTGAAGATATTGTTGTCAACCAGTTAGTAGATCATAATAAAACACTCTACTTTTGATGAGAGACAATACATCTGGTAGTGCCGGCGTTTTACGCCTTTGTTATGCAAAAGATGCTCACTTCACTTACTACAAGTTCTGCTCTTGTACAGTATCCCTCTTTCCACATTCCTTTCATCTTAACACCTATTGTTGATGCCGCTCCTTGATTTGGCATAATGTTGCAAAAAGACGAAAAAACATTACCGTATTTTTCGGACAATATTTCGCACTTAAGTATAAGTTGCACTAGCCAAAATATGCGCAACAAAGAACAAAAAAATATATATACTGTACACTCAGCAGGAAAAGAATACATTATCTGCAATTGATTAAAGTCACCTGGACGCCACGAACTGTATGTGAAATGCTTTCCAAGAGTTTAAGAAGACACCGAGTCGCTGCGCTAAATGCTAATGCTAACGTGAACTCAATGCTACCTCTACAAGTAAGTTTAGTGTGTGATGATCACTTAGCAGAGACCTTTAAAGACCAAATGTGAAGTAAGGTTTGCCAAGCATGTTTTTGAACAATATCAATGGCTAAACAATTAGAAGCATATTTTCGTTATTTTTTTTTTTTTAACGCAACCCTTCCAGATTCTTTGTTTAACCCACAAGTGTCAAACCGATTCCAGAAGGGCCAAGTGGGTGCTGGATTTTGTTCTAACCGATAACGGGCAGAGAGTTTAACCAATGAACTTCCTGCTGAAACAAGCAGCACCTGACAAAGTTTAACTGATTACACATGTAAAAGATCTAATTGGTGAAAAGGTGTCCTCTTCATTGGTTGGAAAGCAAACCTGCACCCACTTGGCCCTTTATGGAATCGGTTTGACACCTGTGGTTTAACCCATAGCAACGCCCTTGACAACAAAAATGCTTTTCTTCGACAATCTTCGGAAATGACGTCACACCGAGAACTGCGAGGGAAGTCCGCCATTGAACAGTATTGTTGCATTGCTTCTCGGTAAGATGTCACGGCAGTGTGTGGCGATTTATTGTTTTCAATTTAAAGAAAAGTTGTATGAGTGGCCAAGGATAGCAGGGCACGTAAATGGACATCTTTCGTTCGCACGAAATGAATGAATTTCACGCCATCATCGAGTAGTGTTCTCTGCTACAAACACTTCGAAGATGCCTGCTTCCTCAACTGGTCTGCTTATGATCAAGGATTTGCAAAAAAGTAAGTGTGAATTTTGGATAGATGACTGATGACTTTGTCAAAGCAGAGTTGCCAACTGTTGTGGAATGAACAGCAGAAGGTAACGACGCTAGCTGAAAGGTAACTCGAGGCAAAACCCCGATCGTGTTGTGGAATAAACAGCAGAAGCAAACTCGTGGCAATCCCCAATAGACATGTGCCGGTTATCGGTTTCACGGTTTACTGTGATGTGAAAACGTCGCGGTTTCAAAACCACTAAAATTTTCCGTCATACCTTAGTACGGTATTCGCTATTTTTCGTGTGCCAAAATGCAGCCGAAGTGGCTTGGTGCGGCAGCGCTCGCGCACCCTTCCCCTGTTTGTTGCCGTGAGTGTCAGTGACGCTATTCTGCTAAACAGCCAGCAAACCCCAAAACAAACCCTCCAAACACAAGGCGTACTTTTCTTCAATTTATTGAGCTCTCAAATCGTGGTGAAATATACAAATGAATACATTTAAAACGTACAGTTGTATTTTTTCACGTGTGATTAGGTTCAACAGGATAGCAGTAGCACCATTAAAAAGTTCGCAAAAACAAAACACACATTTTCCTTTCAAATTCAATATACAAACTAACAAAAACTTACAAAGACGAATGTTAGCCTAGGCTAAGCTGGGAGAGCAGCTTCGTCGAGGTTTTATGTCTCACAGCCGCTGAGTGATAATACAAGCTTGAATGAAGGGGGGAAAGAAAACGGATCGCGTCAAAGATCGCTAATTGAGATAGGAGGTCTCACTCTTCACTTTTTTTTTTTTTTAGATGAAATCTTTGCTCAGCAATATTTACATTTTAACTAATTTATAAAACTAACATACATTTTTAACTAACTTATTAACTTATGAATTCTTTGTTCTTTTTAACACAAAGGCATGGCATCATGTAGACTAGAGTTGACACAGTGGCTGAAAATGGCAAAACTTCACTTGAGCTTCCCCCCCTCAAAAAAAGTCATACAGTATATATTTTTAATTTTATTTAGAAGTGTTTTTACTTTTTTATAGCAATTATTTTGTTCTTACTCTAATATTGAGCAACTTGAGCTGTGGCTGTGGGTATAGTCTAGGTTCTATTCATTTTAATTTCATATAAAATATTTATTTTTTGTTAATTTATTTTCACATTATATTCATGTTCCAATTTGCAAATATGTTTTGAAAAAAAAATCCTGTTCAATGGAAAAACACATTTTTTTTTCCTTTCTTTTTTTTTTTTTAAATCCCATACATCTCAAAATTTTGGAGCTATAATTGCAATACCGTGATACCGTGAAACCGCAGTATTTTTGCTCACGGTTATCGTACCGTCAAAATCTCATATCGGCACATGCCTAATCCCCAATCATAGTTGTATTGTGTTCATTTTGCCTACACTTATAAATTCGTCAAAACTTTTCTTTTATCCCAGGCAATAGTAGGTGGTTTATTTACCTGACATGCTTTGGCAAACACCCCCGCCCCCGTCAGAGGGTCCGAAGGCGGAAGTGTTCGCCGAAACATGCCAGGCAAACAAAAGCTAACGTCGCTAGCCTCCACCGCTCATTCCTCAACACGATTGGGGATTTGTCAAAACTTTTCTTTTATCCCAGGCAATAGTAGTTGGTTTATTTACGTGATATGCTTCAAATTATAAAAAATAATAACAGTTTATATCTTACTAATCTTGCAATCTCGATGGGTCTTGTCTCCATTCCATGTCAGGTAGTCTAGGCACATTGTTTGCATCCTGATTAGCATCTAGCTAATACATGTACGGTCCAACATAAAATTTCATCCTCTTCCTCCAACTCTTCAAAAACTTGGATCTCCTCACTTGTGCTCGATCTGTTGCTTATATCGCTGTTTGAATCATTGTTTGAAGGGCTTTGTCTGGCGGCCGTATGTATGGAGCTGCCATCGCTGTTCCCGGTGTGACGTATCACTTCCGGGTTCGTCCCCTTTCAGGCTCGAACTTCGGAAACGCGATTATTTTGTCAAATATACAACATATCAATTATTTTTTTCATGCTTCATTTGTTGGACAATGTTTAATTACTTTAATTGTGAACCTATTTGGCATGTGAAGAAATTACTTCACATTTGGTCTTTAAAGGTGAAAGCAATATGCATGTCTAGCCAAGATAAGAAAGCAAAACTTATCAAGCAGCACCTGACACAGTCAAGTAAGCCTGTGTGTGGGGAGGGGGGAAGGCGCAGCACCTCACATGAGTGACACGACCAAACACTGCTAAATGTGTGCTAACTACACATACAATAAGAAAATATCACACGTTGTGAATTTATGATGGAAACTATGGCGAATTTTCATCTCATTCTCGTGTCATCAGACGACAACTGGCATCCACCTCGTTTAGTTTTAGTCTCCCAAGACACGTTTTCAGCGCGTCATCGTGACATTGTCATGAAAAAATCGTTCGTGGACGAAATATTTTCGTTATCGTCATCGTTGACGAAAACAATACTCCCGCCAATGTTAAAACACAGCCCTCTAGTGGCTTAGTTTGAAAATACAAGGGCATAGGTTTGCCTAGGGTCGGTAGGGACATAATACTACCAACTTTTCAGGACGCTCAAATTGTCCCCACTGAACTTTAAGCAACCTTATATGCATTATATAATGAGTTCAGTTATACAGGTAATTTAGATTGTCTTCCCATATGTTGTAAGGAAAGAATTGACTCTACCTTTATTCAGTGAATTATTCTCATGATGTTCAAACTTACATTTACCCCTTTTCACTTGCTGAACTTATTTTTCCCCCCTCAACGCATGTTTGATTGGCTGATGACTTGACCCACCCCCGAGACACACACGCATGCTCACACTAACACAGCCCCGATAGGAATACATGTCGACAACATACCGCCTCCTCTACCACCTTCGAAGACGAAGGATAGTGGAAGTTGTTTTTTTCGGCCAACCTCAGCCACTGTAAGTGATTTAAAAAGACGCCAATGTTGTGGAGGTGGTAAACACACCACTAATTTTGCTACTTAAAGTTCGAGCAGTATCAGAGTTAGTATAACTTTAAACTGTGTGAACTTGCTAACCTGCAAAACTCGAGTTAGAGAGAAGTGTCCTTCTGTTTGTGTTTTCTACTGTTAACGTTAATTAAACTGTGAGAAATGTAGTAAACTGGAAACGATGCTAAGAGAGAGATGGGTGCTGCATCACCTCAAATGTTGCTCACACAACACAACATAATCATAATTAACTATGTATATAAAAAGAAAACAATGTTGGTTATTTTTGGATGCCGAGAGCTACCCACACTAGCGTTGCGATCGAATGGTCGATCGTGAGCGACGTAATGAGCACCCCCGATTTAGCATATCAATTAATTAGGTTCATATTTGTGAGAAATATAGCCCTGACGCCCGTTCAACCAATCTTTTTGGTCTTATTAATGTCCCATCCCGAGCAAAAAGTGTACATGCAGGTTATGCTGTTATACAGTGATGCCCAAAAGTATTGGCAACCCTACAATTTTGTCAGATAATGCTCAATTTCTCCAGAAAAACGATTGCAATTTCATTTATTTGCTTGCAATGAAAAAACAAAAGACAATGGGAAAAAAAAAATCATTATCATTTTACACAAAACTCCAACAATGGTCTGGACAAAAGTATTGGCACCCTCTGCTTCATATTTGGTAGCACAACCGTTAGACAAAATAACTACGAATAACTGCGTCCGGTATCCATCAAGAGATTCTTACAATGATCTGCTGGAATTTTAGACCATTCTTCTTTGGCCAACTGCTCCAGTTCTCTGAGATTTGAAGGTTGCCTTCTCCAAACTGCCATTTTCAGATCTCTCCACAGGTGTTCTATGGGATTCAGGTCTGGACTCATTGCTGGCCACTTTAGAAGTCTCCAGTGGGGATTGAATGATTCAGACACAAATTTCCTAATCATATTATGGCCCAAACACAAAAAGGATCGCTTCAATCAAAGAAAACTTTTTCAATTAAAAATTAAGTGTTCAAATGCAAATTTTTCAATCTCAAATATTTTTTCGCATTCAAAAACTTTTCTTTGAAAATTTTCTTTTTTTGATTGAAGTGGTTTTTCTTTTTGAAAATCTATAATTTTTTGAAGCAACTTATTTTTTGATTGAATAATAAAGAGAAAAATATCCTAGCCAAAATGTGGCCCAAACACAAATCGACATTACTTCAGTCAAAAAAGTTGCTTCAATAAAAAAAAAAAAAAAACTTGATTTCAATCAAAAATAATAATAATAATAATAATTAATCAAAGAAAAATAGCTTTCACGTGCTTTTTTTTTTGTTTTGTTGTTTGAGTTTCAAATTTATTTTTGCTTTCATACAATTTTGTTTTGGTTGAAGTGACTTTTTTTATGTTGAAAATATATATTCTGATTGAAGCAACTTTTTTATTCATTTATTTATTTATTTTTTTTTTTTAATTGAAGCAACTTTTTTGATTGAATAATAAAGACACAAATCTACCTCCATATGGCTCCACCCAGGGGATACAATTTTTGACTGGGGTAAACACACTGGCACGACACCGGCGGGCGTACCAAATTCAATGGATGACGATCTTGGCGAAAAGTGTTGCCGAGGCAGCCTGATTTAGAATTCCCCTCAAGAATGATGGTAAACACAAAAAACGCTTATTGTCAACTAATTATTATAAATATTCTTGTAAGTTAATTTTATTGCTGACACTGCGTTTTGGGGTCATGAACATGTTGTGCCCCGCTGCCCCAAAAGTCAAACTCCGCCTATGGTTCCCAGCTAATGCCAGAGTTTTGTTAAATTTTTTTATATGTTAGTTTTTTCAACTTCTACTAACTTCCTCACACGCTTTTGCAACAGTCTCTCCTAGCACTAATTTAATTTGTACGCACACACTCCATATGTACATATTGACGTTACAATTCTCTGCTTGGATTTTTCCCTCGCCTAATTAGACACCAAAGTTCACTTAAAAGAACTTCAAAGTGAATAATCATTATACATTTGAGTCGGGTATCAACCCCCCTAGTGGATCGCTTGATTTGATGGATTCCCGCACTGCGTTTTTTATTTACTGAGATAAACTGTTCTTATGCAAATGTACTTACTGAGCGCAAAAAAATACACACACACAAAAAAAAAAAAACATGTGTTTCACTTGTCTTAATTGCCATAGCTGCTTGGGGAGATATTTAAATGTTGCTAATTACTCTGTTTGATTACTTAAATGTGGCTAAATATGCTTTATGCTGCATGTGTTTTTTACATTGTCTCTCTTGAATCGCTCCATGTCACTCTTTACTGATACAGTTTCTTGCTGACCACATAGTTAAGGGTGTTGACTTTATAATATGTATTTTCACATATTTACAATGGGGCAAATAAGTATTTAGTCAACCACTAATTGTGCAAGTTCTCCCACTTGAAAATATTAGAGAGGCCTGTAATTGTCAACATGGGCAAACTTCAACCATGAGAGACAGAATGTGAAAAAAACCCCCAGAAAATCACATTGTTTGATTTTTGAACAATTTTTTTGCAAATCATGGTGGAAATAAGTATTTGGTCAATACCAAAAGTTCATCTCAATACTTTGTTATGTACACTTTGTTGGCAATAACGGAGGCCAAACGTTTTCTGTAACTCTTCACAAGCTTTTCGCACACTGTTGCTGGTATTTATGCCCATTCTTCCATGCAGATCTCCTCTAGAGCAGTGATGTTTTGGGGCTGTTGTTGGGCAACGCGGACTTTCAACTCCCTCAAAAGATTTTCTTTTGGGTTGAGATCTGGAGACTAGCTAGGCCACTCCAGGACCTTGAAATGCTTCTTACGAAGCAACTACTGGCTGTGTGTTTGGGATCATTGTCATGCTGAAAGCCATGTCTCATCTTCAAAGCCCTTGCTGATGGAAGGAGATTTTCACTCAAAATCTCTCGATACATGGCCCCATTCATTCTTTCCTTTACACAGATCAGTTGTCCTGGTCCTTTTGCAGAAAAACAGCCCCAAAGCATGATGTTTTCACCCCCATGCTCACAGTGAGTATGGTGTTCTTTGGATGCAATTCAGTATTCTCTCTCCTCCAAACACGAGAACCCGTATTTCTACCAAAAAGTTCTAATTTGGTTTCATCTGACCATAACACATTCTCCCAGTCCTCTTGTGGATCATCCAAATGCTCTCTCGCAAACCTTAGACAGGCCTGGGCGTGTACTTTCTTCAGCAGGGGGGACACGTCTGGCAGTGCAGGATTTGAGTCCCTGGCGGCGCATTGTGTTACTGATAGTAGCCTTTGCTACTGTGGTCTACAATTTTGTCTCAGGTGTTGCCACAGTGGAGTTTGGTGTTTGACTGACTGAGATTGTGGACAGGTGTCTTTTATACCACTAATGAGTGTTGGGTCTAAAACTCGTTCTTTAACTTAGTTATTTACCCAAGGCAAGCTGACCAAAGGCAGGGCACGGTGAGAAGAGTCAGAGAGGGTACATTTTTTTCAACCTGCAGGTTGGGAGAGCCAGGAGACACGTTCCGCGACCAATGTCTCTCATCCAAGTCTCTCTCTGAACTCTCCCGCGCTGCTAACTTTTATTGAGGGCTTGTTGATGGGCAGAATACAGTTACAACACTGTTGTCCAACATGGCAGGTTCGGTCGGGCAAATTCCTTATTCTAGTCAGTGATTGAACAGTCACACTTCCTGACTAAAACTTCCTGATTTCATTACCTGAGCAGGCAAGATATCTTTGTTTTGAACCCACATTTACACTCAAAGTACTGCAGCTTGGTAGAAAAGTACTGCGACGTTGTGTGATGAATCAACATATGTGTGTGTATCTATTAATCAGCAGGATGTGAACAATGACCCGTAAGCACATGATGATGGCTAAAACTGTATTCTTCATAATAGCTTGGGAGTTCGCGTATAATAGCTGTGGGAGAGCAAACTAGCATAATACTGTATATTTGGCACCCAAAAACAAGTTTATCTTACAATGAGTTAAAACAGGTGCCATTAATACAGGTAACGAGTGGAGCCTTGTTAGACCTCGTTAGAAGACGTTAGACCTCTTTGACAGCCAGAAATCTTGCTTGTTTGTAGGTGACCAAATACTTATTTTCCACTCTAATTTGGAAATAAATTTTTTAAAAATCAAACAATGTGATTTTCTGGGTTTTTTTCCACATTCTATCTCTCATGGTTGAGGTTTACCCATGTTGACAATTACAGGCCTCTCTAATCTTTTCAAGTAGGAGAGCTTGTACAATTGGTGGTTGACTAAATACTTATTTGCCCCACTGTAGTGGTGATATGTCATATTCTAACCATATCTATAAAATAAATATTGACACATTTCATTAATATTTTCTGCAACACTGATACAATATTCTATTCATAATCAGCTAGCACTTCTGATCTTCAACAGGACAAGTGGTTAGATAAATGGGATAGCCAAATATATTTCCATAAAATATCAAACTACATATTCTGGACCCTTCTCATTGAGTTTTTACATGCTCCATATCTTTATGAGCAGTCATCGTCAACATTGTTCAATTATTTTTAATCCTATGCATTCTCTGGAACAGAGATCGTGAACCAAGCTTAGAAAGTTATCTTGAGAGATCTTCATCTTCTACGGCTCTGAGCATTTACCCTGCAGGCAAAAAAAAAATCAAAACCTCCCTCACAAAAAGTGTTCACTGTAATTGAGGTGATCTAAGGCTCCCCAAGCATGCGCCTGTCATCGATGTGGCTCCATATTGACTAGAGAGGAGATAAAAATTTTATTATTGTTATGGTAGAAATTGGGTCAAATAACTTCTTTCATCAGACCACCAAGTTTCGATCTCCTTAGACCACCATATATTCTTCTCCAACCATCTGCTGCTGTGAGATAAACCAAGCCAAGTGTTTATTTTCGTCTTAATAGAATTGACTCCCAATAGAAACAGAAAATATATTCTGTTATCTTTATCAAGTATATCATCAATATGCTTTTCCCTTATGATCCTTGGAGCAATACCCTGAACATTCTGCTTCAGTAAGGCAGCTTTCAGCCTTTGCTTGCATAACAGTCGCGAGAACTTCTGTGTACATTCCAATCATTGAATATGCTGTTTGTGTATTTTCAGATCCGAGCCGGCGGGTTCGAGTACTCCCCGGGTACTCTTCACATATACTCGGATAGCTTGTTGACACTGCCTGCCATTATCGGAATCGGCGGTGGCGGCGGGATGCTCTTATTGGTCATCATTGCTGTGCTAATAGCTTATAAGAGAAAATCCAGAGATGCTGACCGCACCCTTAAACGTCTTCAACTACAGATGGACAACTTGGAGTCTAGAGTGGCATTGGAATGTAAAGAAGGTATTGTACACAAATGAGCTTTGCTACAAATGATCCTAATGCAAAAAAATCATTACACCATATAGTAGCGGTTGAAAGCAATGCTCTTTGGAACTTGAGGTTGAGTTTGCTGGAAATGGTAGCACATAAACTTTGTTTTTAAGATACCATATACAAGAAAAGCAGCCAATATGTGCTAGTGGCCATTGTGACCACCATTAACAGAAACTTTGTCTTTAACATATCACCATAGACTTCATAACATGACACATTTACTGCGTCACGCCTTCCCGAAGGGGGCCGTCCCACACTCCGCTTCATTTATTGGCAGTCGGCCACATGCAGCAATCTAATGCCGGATTTAGGTTGAAAAAGTATGAAGGCTGTACTGCATAAAAACAGGAGGGATTGTCTCAGGAGTGATTTGATCAAGGATTCAAGGTAATTATTATATTTTTTGTACCATGCGTGCATTTTGAAATTAGCCGCTACACCATTGGCATTATACTTCGCAATATTTACTAGGAGTGGGAACCTCTTGCTACCTTACGATACGATTTGCGATGCAAAGCTCACGATAACGATGATCTGTTGATATGGTGATACAACGTTTATCGATACATTGGTCAGGAAATCATTGTAGGATATTCTAAACAACTAATAAACAGAAAAAACAAGCTTCTGTTGTGAATTGGAATGGGTATCACTAGTAGATGTCCAATCCATTTGAACTGGGAGGGTGCCATCCCTCCCACTTTAAATGGATTGAACGTCTATAGCCGTCATTGGCAGCCAATACCAGGCAATGAGGTAATTTTGGGCCATTTAAGGTCATTTACCTGTTGATTTTCAGTTACTTCCTGTTGATTTTGGGGTATTTTATGGGTCAGTTCTTGTTTGTTTTGAGTTCCAGAACAGGAAGTGAACTCAAACTCAACAGGAACTGACCTGTAAATGCCCTAAAATGAACCACAAGTTGCCTGTAAATGCCCTGAAAATCGGACAGAATGACTGTAAATTCTCTGGTTTCCAATGAACGAACGTTCCCAGTCTAAATGGATTGGGCGTTGTGCACCGTCAATGCAGCCTTACAGTTAACTGAGACACTATTATGTTGGAAGATTTTGGTACCAACTTGGTGGTTCCTTTTTATTTATTTATTTTTTAGACATTCACACCTTTTTAAAACGATATCTCGATTCTTGGCAGGAGCATATCGATAGCCTTTTGGGATACAAAGTATTTCTACATAACACCATTTCGATGTTTTGTCACACCCCTAATATTTACGTAAAATAACTGCTAACTGCCCGTTTTTTTGCTTTTAACCAAGAATCCAGACTGTTTTACGTCCATATCTAAAAATCAGGGATTTAAGCATTTATTCACAAGAATTTTCAATGCAAAAAGCTCTTTGTTGTACTGTGGGAGTCAGGGGGGCACCACAGTGACTTAAAGACTAGGAGCACATTCGACATATTTACGTAAAATAAATGCTAACTGCCCTTTTTTTTTTTTTTTTTTTTTGCTATTAAGCAAGAATCGAGACTGTTGTACATCCATATCTAAAAAGAATTCAGGGATTTAGGCATTTATTCACAAGAATTTTCAATGCAAAAAGCTGTTTGTTGTACTAAGGGAGTAAGGGAGCCGCCATAGTGTCTTAAAGACTAGCAGCACATTCGATATATTTACGTAAAATAAATGCTAACTGCCCATTTTTTTTTTTTTTTTTTTTTTTTGCTTTTAACCAAGAATCGAGACTGTTTTATGTCCATATCTAAAAAGAATTCAGGGATTTAAGCATTTATTTACAAGAATTTTCAATGCAAAAAGCTGTTTGTTTTACTAAGGGAGTAAGGGAGCCACCATAGTGTCTTAAAGACTAGCAGCACATTTGACATATTTACGTAAAATAAATGCTAACTGCCCATTTTTTTTGTTTGCTTTTAATCAAGAATCGAGACTGTTTTACGTACATATCTATAAAGAATTCAGGGATTTAAGCATATATTTACAAGAATTTTGAACGGAAAAAGCTCTTTGTTTACATATGGCGGCCGCTAATTTGCTTACTGACTAGCATCATAGTTCGCAATATTTACGTAAAATAAATGCTAACTGCACGTTTTTTTGCTTTTATCCAAGAATCGAGACTGTTTTACGTCCATATCTATAGAGAATTCAGGGATTTCAGCATTTATTCACAAGAATTTTCAATGGAAAAAGCTCTTTGTTTATAAATGGTGGTCGCTAATTTGCTTACAGACAAGCATCAGAGTTCGCGATATTTATGCAAAATAAATGCTAAATATACGTTTTTTTTTTTTGCTTTCAACCAAGAATCGAGCCTGTTTTATGTCCACATCTATAAAGAGTTCAGAGATTTAGGCATTTATTCACAAGAATTTTCAACGGAAAAAGCTCTTTGTTTACATATGTCGGCCGCTAATTTGCTGACTGACTTGCATCATAGTTCGCAATATTTACGTAAAATAAATGCTAACTGCACGTTTTTTTTTTTTTTCTTTTAACCAAGAGAGTGTTTTATGTCCGTCTCTATAGAGAATTCAGGGACCTAAACATTTATTCACAAGATTTTTCAAAGAAAAAAGGTCTTTGTCTCTCTTTGATTTGATTCTGTCAGCTTTGACGGACACACCAACAATGCGGTCTATGCATATCACTACTTTCAGCAAATATCGATGACATGAAAGATCGAAGAACAGCTACAATCAAAACGGTGGACCGTGACATGTATAGCCGCATTTGCGAAGAGTTCTCATATCAACTTGATATTGTCCTGCGGTGGTAGCCACATTTGAGCACTTGTAAACCATGAAATAAAACTTTATGATGTTCAGCCTTTAATAGTAATAATATACTTTTAATGTACGATTCATATTCTGCTTTTCAGGCCACTCAAAGACACTTTACATTGCATTATTCTTTCACTCCACTCTATGGAGATGGTGGTAAGCTACTATAGTAGCCAAAGCTGCCGTTGGGCAGTCTGACAGACGCAAAGCAGCCAATTTGTGCTATCAGCTCTTCTGACCACTATCAACCACTCATTACGCACTATTTTTACACTTAAAAACTGTAAAAGCGCTAAAATGACATCTGTTTTCTTATTTATCACATTGGTGTATAAGGACATTTACCACTGTTAATCAGACTACGTAAGAAGAGCCTTAGGCTAGGTTCATACTGCAGGTCTTAATGCACAATTCCGATTTTTTGTCATATCTGTTATTATGGTGTGCCCTTCCAGACAGTGTTTGTCCATTGTGCCTGTTTAAGTTTTACGTATGCGCGCTGAGCAAACTGACCTGCATGCGCAGCAGCATCAAAATAAATGACTACACATGCTGGCTGCATAACCGGATTTTAAGGTGGGGCCAGCCCCCCCCCCCCCCCCCCCCCGGTGGCCGAAAAGTGTCATTGCACGTAATTGACTGTCCTTTATACGTATAAATATATATATATAAAGTAGTTAAGCAATAAAACTGCAACAAAAATGAATGAAATGAACAAAAAAATATGTTTTTACAATTGTTTTTCGAGCAGATCATGTGACTAGCAACTTAGATGGTCATTTGCTTTACATATCATTTTCAAAAATAAATTAGGGGAGGGCAATTTTATTTTTCAAATGATTTTTTTTCTTAGATTGAAAATATTTTTTTTTTGTTGATTGAAGCAACTTTTTTTGATTTAGACACAAATCTCCTACCCATAATATGGCCCAAACACAAAAAGGATTGCTTCAATCAGAGAAAACTTTTTCGATGCAAATGCATATTTTTCAATCTCAAATATTTTTTCGCATTTTTCGCAGTTTTTTTTTTTTTTTTTGGATTGATTTTTCTTTTTGAAAATATATTTGTTTTTGAAAGAACTTATTTTTTGATTAAATGATAAAGACAACAATGTCCTAGCCAAAATGTGGCCCAAACACAAATCAAAATCACTTCAATCAAAAATGTTTCTTCAATCAAAACAAAAAACAAAAAAACAAAAAATCAAATGTATTTTTGCATTCAAACACATTTTTTTGGTTGAAAATATATATTTTGGTTGAAGCAACTTTGTTTTAATTGAATAATAAAGACACAAATCTACCTCCTTATGGCTCTGCCCAGGATATACAATTTTTAACTGGGGTGACTACATTGGCACAACACCGGCGGGAATACCATATTCAATGGATGATGATCTCGGTGAAAAGTATCGCCTAAGTAGCCTGATTTAGAATTCCCCTCAAGAATGATGGGAAACAAAAAACGCTCATTGTCAACTTATTGTTACAAATATTTTTGTAAGTTAATTTTATTGCTGACGCTGCTATTCGGGGTCATCAACATGTTGTGCCCCCCCTGCCCCAAAAGTCAAACTCTGCCTATGGCTGGCTGTACGTCATTCAAGGGTGAACATCTTTTGATTTCCAAAAAGAGGACACAAATTACAGACAATAATAATCCCTGTTTAGTCTTATATTAAAAGTTTATATGGATTAATTGAACGCATGCACGCACTGTGCGTCCGTGACGCACACACATAAGCCTTAGGTGTTTGTGTCAGTTTTAGAGAAAGAAAACTGAGCATTATCAGGCTTATCCTTTTCTTCATTTTATCTTATTTTTTTTATGACTATGGTCAAGCCCGCCTCCTGCGTAAAAGCCGAGTTCAAGCTAGGTGCTAACGCTAATGCACAGCTATCGCTGCCGTCCTGCCTGGTGCTCTCACTCTTTGCTGAGGTAATTGCTGCATGAATTCCGATTCGAGGGACTTGACAGTTCAGACAGCCGCCACATTCTGGAAAAATATGGCCCAGATCGGATTTAAACAACATATGAGAGTTAGCCAGATCGGATTTGAAATGGTCCACTTCTATGTGACTTATTCCGTTCAGACTGTCAACTTAATGCCTCACTGGAGTCAACAGGAACAACATGGAGAAATCGGATTCGTGGATTAAGACCTGTGGTCTGAATCTAGCCTAAATGGCAAATGTGTCGCATTGCAAATGTGCCTCACAACATTGATTGTGATTCATCCTACAAGTTTGAAATATAGTTAACTACTGCTGAAATGTAAAATAAATGTTATACTTAACATTATATAAGGTTATACTTAACCGTACATGGAGTAAGTGATTACAAGTACCGCTAACATTGTGCTTGGTCTCTGTAATTTTACTGCATCAAACCTGGGTCCGCTTCGGTCAACAGTCTTCGTCTCGTCTCACGTTCTTCTTCTCTTGTTCATGATACATATAATATTGAAGGTTTATTCTTCAGGAAAAGGTGTGTAACAAAATCAAAAAAGCATTTTAAGCAATGTCAGAAACATATTCTGTGCATTTATTCCCATATCCTAAAGAGCCTATGCTGCCTTCTGCTCTCCCAGCTGTCCTTTAGAAATGTAAAAGAGTGTGTGGGCGGAGAAGCAAATAAAAGAGGTGAACTCAAGATAGAGCGTGTGGGGGAGACATGGGTCATTTAGTTCAATCCTCCGCCAACCATTATTAGAGGCAGACAATCCAACATTGAACATGTAAAGTAGCATCTGAGTAGACATGAATACGGCAAATAGTTACACATTAGAAAAATGAAAGGCAGACGCAAGTTACATATTAAAGCACTTTAAAGTAAAGCATATATATGTCTTTTTAAAATTACACTAACATAAAAATTACGTAAGCCTTTGAGACGATTGTATGAAAACACGGTATTTGTAAAGTTACATCATTTAGTAGATTTAAAATGTTTGAAAATTAAAATAACCTGCTTTGGAAATTTGACTGTCAATATTTTGTTTTTTGTTTTTGTTTTCCCTGAAGCTTTTGCTGAACTTCAGACAGACATCCATGAGCTAACACAAGAATTAGATGGCGCCGGAATTCCCTTCTTGGACTATCGGACGTATGCCATGAGGGTGTTGTTCCCGGGCATTGAGGACCATCCTGTACTCAAGGAGATGGAGGTACGGGTCAGTACACCATCATCTCATCTTCAAACTAACACATACTAACATGAATTGGAAGCAAAATCTGGGCTGCTGCACCTATTGACTGACGGTAGTTTTGTTAATGTCATAGTTTTACTGTATACGCTCATTACGTGCACATATGAGTACACATTCCTACTCATGAAAATGATGTGGATTGTATCTATCATCCAATGATATTACAGTTTTTTCAAGAGATGGTCAAATCTGAGGTTTGACGCAAGATGTAAAGGCCCACTTCGTTCATGTCAATCACATATCCTCCATTTCATCTTCTTGTATTCATCTTCCCCTGTGAATAGAAATGTGTATGGTCAACATTAGGATCTTTTTGGAACTGATACACACCATAGACAGATGTCCAGCATCTGTCAGAAACAAAACCTTCACAGACCTGTTGAAAACAGAGTGGGCATCTATAGTGGGTGTAATGGCATTATAAATTGCACTGTACATAGACTTCACCATCAGTTGACAAGACAGCTCCCACTAACATTGCGCCACGCCTTCCCGTTGGGGGCCGACCCAGGCAGAGCATTTGGTTTTCACTGTGATAAACTCAAAAAAAAAAAGAAAGAATAGGAAAAAGGACGTTATACTGCATACAAACAGCAGGAGTGTCTCAATCCTGATTTGGTCGAGGATTCAAGATAATTATTATATAAAATACAGCGGTATAAAAAAGTATCTGAACCTTTTGGAATTTCTCACTTTTTTTGCATAAAATAATGGTCAGATGTGATCTGATCTTTGTCAAAATCACACAGATGAAAAAAACAGTTTCTGCTTTAACTAAAACCACTCAAACAGTTATAGGTTTTCATATTTTAATAAGGATAGTATGCAAACAATGACAGAAGGTGGAAAAATAAGTAAGTGAACCATCACATTTAATATTCCGTGCCACCACCCCCTTTGGCAGCAATAACTTCAACCAGACGCTTCCTGTAGCTGCAGATTAGTCTGGCATATCGATCAGGACTAATCTTGGCCCGTTCTTCTCTACAAAACTGCTGTAGTTCAGTCAGATTCCTGGGATGGATATCTGGCCTGAATTGTTTTCTTTAGCTCATGCCACAGCATCTCTATGGGGTTCAAGTCTGGACTTTGACTTGGCCACTCCAGAACGTGTATTTTGTTCTTCTGAAACCATTCTAAAGTTGATTTACTTCTGTATTTTGGATCATTCTCTGTTACAGCATCCATCCTCGTTTTAGCTTCAACTGCCTGACAGACGGCCTCAGGTTTTCCTGCAAAACATCCTGATAAACATTTGAATTCAATCTTAAATTAATGATTGCAAGTTGTCCAGGCCCTGAGGTAGCAAAACAGCCCCAAATCATTATGCTCCCTCCACCATACTTCACGGGTGGGATGAGGTGTTGATGTTGGAGAGCTGTTCCATTTTTCCTCCACACATGATGTTGTGTGTTACTCCGAAACAATTGAGCTTTGGTTTCATCAGCCTACAAAATATTTTGCCAAAACTTCAGTGCAGTGTCCAAGTGCCTTTTTGCGAACATTAAACGAGGAGCAGCTTCTTCCTTGGAGTCCTCCCATGAACACCATTCTTGGCCATAGTTTTACATATAGCTGATGTGTGCACAGAGATATTGGACTGTGCCAGTGACTTCTGTAAGTCTTTAGCAGACACGCTAGGGTTCTTTTTTTTACCTCTCTGACTATTCTGCGCTGAACTCTTGGCGTCATCTTTGGTGGACGGCCACTCCTTGGGAAAGAAGCAACAGTGCCAAACTCTCTCCATTTGTGGACAACTTCTCTGACTGTCGATTGATGAACATTCAGACTTTTAGAGATGGTTTTATATCCTTTCTTAGCTTCATACAAATCAACAATCCTTGATTGCAGGTTTTCAGACAGCTCTTTTTACTGAGCCATGAAGCACATCAGACAATGCTTCTCATCAAGACAATTTTACCAGGTGTGTGTTTTATAGTGGGCAGGGCAGCTTTAAACCACTCATAAGCTATTGGGCACACACCTGACTTAAAATGTTTGGTAAACATTAGTTTTAATTGCTCTTTAAGTCTTCTTAGGCAGAGGGTTCACCGCCTCACCGTTTGCAAAGTTTACCCAAATAACGACCAGTACATGTGAGGATACCAATTACATGTGAATGTGAGCAAAGTGGTTAAGGTGACGGCTGCAAGATACGAAGGCTGAAAATTACTAAATTGATAAGAAATATGTCAAAACATTTCACACAAGCAGAGTCTGGAATGGTCTGAACAACTGTCAGCACCTTTGTACACAGCTCGCAGGTTCTGAATACCTCGATCCAAACATGAAAGTTAGATTTATAGCTATTTATTCAGGGCACAAAGGAATGCCATATACACTATTATTATACAATAAACGGACTTCATTTTTTTTTTTTTTTTTTTTTAATTTCCTAGTGGCTTTCATCCATAATCCAGTGGGCTGTGGGAAGTTAATTCAATTGCTTTATTACTCTGTTACAAACCTGTCATTAAAGACATACCAGTTGTGCTACCTATAGTATAGTATAGTATAGTATAGTATAGTATAGTATAGTATAGTATAGTATAGTATAGTATAGTATAGTATTTAGGGTTGTTCCGATCTATTTTTTTGCTCCCGATCGTTTTTCCCGATCCGATTGCTCCCGATTCAATTCCAATCATTCCCGATAATTTTTCCCGGATCATATACATTTTGGCAATGCATTAAGAAAAAAATGAATAAAACTCGGACGAATATATACATTCAACATACAGTACATAAGTACTGTATTTGTTTATTATGACAATAAATCCTCAAGATGGCATTTACATTATTAACATTCTTTCTGTGAGAGGGATCCACAGATAGAAAGACTTGTAATTCTTAAAGGATAAATATGACTTTGCATATTGTGACTAAATATTGCCATCTAGGGTATTTGTTGAGCTTTCAGTAAATGATACTGTAGCCATTTAACTGTTCTGCCCAAATGCATGATGGGAAGTGCAACCATGACTGTGCGTACCGGCACCAATTGATATATCTTCTCTGCGTTGGGCAGTAATATAGGGTGTTAAAGAAAAGATCAACCACTACCGTTCTTCCCCACATTGCTTCCTACGATATTTCTAATCGTTGAGAGAGGGATTTTAAGGCTTTAGCCAATTAAAAAGAGGTTCCAGAGACTGCCAAAATTCTCTCCACTCATTTTATGCTGCCTGTTAGCTCTATATATAGGTAAAACGGCGCCATTATAGATTAAACGCGACAATGCGTGAGTGGGTCTTGCAGCGCATGCGTTAATTGCATTAAATATTTTAACGTGATTTTTTTAAAAACAAATTAATTACCGCCGTTTACGTGATAAATTCGATAGCCCTACTTTAAGACAAAACTAAAGACTCTGGATGAATGTCAGACATTTTGTCTGTAACGTTAAATACAATTAGAAAACGATGTAATTAAAAAATATGTATATATTAAAAAGAGGCATGTCCGATATTTTTTTGCCGATTCCGATACTTTGAAAATGACGTGATCGGACCCGATCGATTGCGATGACATCCTTATATAGTATTAATTATAGTATCCTTATATAGTAAACTATTTGCTAGTTTTATTTATCTATTTAACATTTATATTTCTTTTTTTATGTTGCTAAAACACGCATCACATCACATCCAATACTTATAATACTTAGCTTCAAGGGCCAGAAATCTCATTTACTGCTATGGAGGACTCAACAATTCATAAGAGCACATTGCGGGAGAGAATCCAGTGCCAAGAGGGTGGCAATAGAGATGGAAATAGTGTATTCATGTGTGTGAAAAAGGAAAAAAAAAAACAAGAAGAGCCAAATATTAAAACAGTACATTGGCAAAGAAGCCTGCAGTGAGGGAGGCGGAGCCAGTAGCTGACAGACTGGCATCTTTGGGGTGTTTAGTGTGTTGTGCATGAGTGGTGACAGGTGCAGGCCAGTGGGACGAGTGAGGGTGTCACCATCTCTGACACAAACACATACAATCACGTTATGCCTCAATGCCTTTTCACTCCTTTCTCCGTCTTTTTGCTGTCATTCACAGGAAGCGGTTGTGACTGTTGATGCATTTTTTAATTTTCACGTTTTTAATGTCACAATTTCGGCAAAGGAGATTGCTCATTCTTCTTTTATACTTTTTATTTAGTGCTGTCAAATTTATCACATTAACGGGTGGTAATTAATTTTTTAATTAGTCACGTTAACATTTTTGACGCATTTAACTCATGCGCGGAATGACCCGCTCATGCGTTGCCTCAAACAGATTACAATGAAAGGCGAAGGGACACAGACGTTTGTTTATTGGACCGCGCCATTTATTGGCATAAGCTTTGGCAACTCCTTCACAACAAACATAAGTATCATTTAGCGAAAGCACAACAAAAATAATATTCCTATCTCTCAAAAAAAAAAATGTTCCCAAAAAGAAAAGCGCTTCAATCTGTATTAATGAGGCCCTCTTCTCCCACAGTTTAACAACAATGCAAAAGAGAACTAACATTCTCAACTAAAATCGCTGTGCAAAATACACATAAAACTTACTCAGACTTTGGACAAGCCATTTCAAACATTTCACTTAGCTCTTGTTTAGCTCAACAAATACACTGGATGGCAATATTTAGTCACAATATACAAACTCATGCATGTTGTGAAGCCAGCACTCAAATAACCGCGAAGTACTGGATGGACCAGTAAACAGGGAACTACGGGGTCAGTCGAGGGACAAAACACTCATTGGCTTGATTTCTGTCTAATTTTAAACTTTAATCACTACCTTAAGTAGTTAGACACTGTGGAAGAACGGCAGGAAGCCCATGTGATGTCTCCGCTCGGCGACGTCAACAATGGCGAGCTACTAATTTATTTTTTGATTGAAAATTTTACATATTTCATTACAACGAAAACATTAAGAGGGGTTTTAATTAGGGCTGTCAAAATTAGCGAGTTAACGAGCGGTAATTAATTTTATTAATTAATCACGTTAAAATATTTGACGCAGTTAACGCACATGCCCCGCTCAAACAGATTAAAATGACAGCACTGTGCAATGTCCATTTGTTACTTGTGTTTTTTGGAGTTTTGTCGCCCTCTGCTGGCGCTTGGGTGCGACTGATTTTATGGGCTTCAGCACCCATGAGCATTGTGTAATTATTGGCATCAACAATGGCGGGCTACTAGTTTATTTTTTGATTGAAAATTTTACCAATTTTATTAAAACGAAAACATTAAGAGGGGTTTTAATATAAAATTTCTATAACTTGTACTAATATTTATCTTTTAAGAACTACAAGTCTTTCTATCCATGGATCCCTTTAACAGAATGTTAATAATGTTAATGTCATTTTGTTGATTTATTGTTATAATAAACAAATACAGTACTTACGTACCATATGTTGGATGTATATATCCATCTTGTGTCTTCTTTCCATTCCAACAATAATTTACAGAAAAATATGGCATATTTTAGAGATGGTTTGAATTGCGATTAATTACGATTAACTAATTAATTTTTAAGCTGTAACTAACTCAATTAAAAATTTTAATCGTTTGACAGCCCTAGTTTTAATAAACAATTACTATAAATTGTACTAACATTTATCTTTTAAGAATTACAAGTCTTTCTGTCCGTGGATCCCTTTAACAGAAAGAATGTTAATGTTAATGCCATCTTGTGGCTTTATTGTTATAATAAACAAATACAGTACATTATGTACAGTATGTTGAATGTATATATCCGTCTTGTCTTATTTTTCCATTTCAAAAATAATTTACAGAAAAATATGGGATATTTTAGAGATGGTTTGAAGTGCAATTCATTACGATTAATTAATTTTTAAGCTGTGATTAACTCGATTAAAAATTTTAATCGTTTGACAGCCCTATTTTTATTATATTATAGCAGCCCAGTAGTCTTGTTTCTCTTTTGGCTCAACCAAACATCGTTGATTGATTAAAGTGTAGTAAGAAAACATATCTACATCGTTCACAATTCACATTCGCAAGTACTGGCTCTTTGTTATAATCAGGCAGACTGACAGTTTAACACAAAAATATTCTGTTTCTGAATGCCAAATGGTGGATAGACAATTTTAGTTGTACATCGCAGTCTATTAGAGAACGTTTTCCCTCCTCTTCCACAATGTGTCGCTGACATAGTTAAATGGACAAACATTCATGATTTCAACAAATGAGGTATTATATTTTGGGGAAATTAACAGAAATTTGATCTAAAGAAAGATGAATAGTACAGGATGGGTTGAAGATGTGTTGCTGGCAGGGTAAACTGCAGTGTTGTTTATCTTTTAACCCTTTAATGCCAGCAATATGAAGCAATTATCAGAGAATCCCAAAATTTGAAAATTAAGGTCCTAATGAAACCTTTTTTTTTTTCTTCCAAGTTTGTAAAAAGAAAAGTCAAAATGAATATGTGTAATAAGCACTCAGATATCTATAACCCTTGCTAAATCCTGTTTGTTTTTCTCATGAAACCTGCAGATGCATGTGTTGACTTGCATCCATCTTTTTTTTTTCCAAAAGAAATGTCAAAATTCTGAATTAGTCCTAAAATCATGAAATTTTAGGTGTATCAAATGTGATAAATTTGGCAATATAGGGTTAAAAAGTAATTACTCACAGTTACAAATTACTTCTCCCAATCAGTAACTCAGTTACCTCATTGTAAGAGTAATTAGTTACTCAGCAAAGTAACTGATGTTACTTTTCATGTTCTACGCATTATTACATTATACATTCTGGAAAATCTTTCATAGAAAAGATGTTTATATTAACTGATTCAATTGATCTGATTTTTTATTTAAAAAGAAACGTAGGTCACGCTCTTAATTTTTATTTTTTTTTAAATTTCACCAATATAAGGGTATAACAGTGTACAAACTTTTAACTTCCAAATGCTGTGAGAAAATGTTTTGTTTTTTCTTTTGTACTGAACCCACTGACTTGTATCGTCACACCCCAAATATATTTAGAGATATTTTTTAATATCCAGGTGAGCCTCTGAATCTCCTGCCTCTCCTGTCTTTGCTCTAGTTGGTTTGATTAAAACACATCACACATGGTTCAAGAAAGGTTTAGAGAAAGTGTTTAATTATTATTATATTAAAATTACCGTATTGGCCCGAATATAAGACGCTGTTTTTTGCATTGAAATAAGACTGAGCGGGGTCGTCTTATATTTGCTGTCTAGACGTTATACCCATTCACGACGCTAGATGGCGCAAGATATCATTGAAGCGATGTTCTGTCATGACAGATCTCAGCTACTCTCCAATTTGCATTATTTTATTGCAATGTTTTTCCTTACTCAGATTTGTTTCAAGACTACAGTTACAGTTAGACTTCACTTTGATGTTTAATGCAGCTATTGCAATTTTGTTGTTTTATCACAAAATGTATTTACATTTCAAAAACCAGAAGCCATTCATGTACGAATGTGATTGCACTTTAGTTTACATATTTAAATGTTCAGATATTAAATTTTGAACGAGGCAAAATAACATGCTTTTTCTCTCAAATATATTGTTACAACAATTTTTTTCAGATGTACTTTAATTATTTTCTGTATAAAAATTAATTTGGTGTTTAAAAAGTCTTTTTTTTTTTCAAACAGGAGTCTTGAAAAAGAGGGAGTCGTCTTATAATCAGGGCCGTCTTATATTCGGGCCAATACGGTAATAATATTGGATCAACGCTGAATCAATGTTATGTTTTTCACCAAAAGCGCGACTTTTCAATCATATTTCCCGGTCAATCATAAATCAACTATTTCTCAACATCAGTTCATCAACTATAAAACATTTTTAACCCAACCGTCGCCTGACATACCATAGAACAACGTTGTTTCAATGTCACCCATACTGATGATTTTGATGGAAAATCAACGTTAAGGTCTGCTATCTGGGTGGCATTTCTCCTGCACCTACATTTAATGTGAGTCTCACTTTCAAAGAGTATGTAGGTTTCCCGACACTGGTGAAAACTACTCTTTTCTTGTCAATTTTCATCCACCCCGTGTTGCCAGAAAGGCAATTATGTCAAATTGTCTGCTAAAATCATTTCTTTGGTGGACAAAAAAGCAGCAGCACAGCAAGACGTTGTTCTGTACCTGAAAAAAAAATGTTTTGCCAGAAAATACTTCATCTGTGTCCACTGTTCATTGTTCGTTTTCTCGGCATGTTTTTGTCTATATGTCATTCATTGAACTTGAACTTACCTCAAGCATTGTGATTTTATTAGATGATAAATTTAATGTTGAAAGGCTTTTTTGACAGTTGAGGTTTAAAATATTTGAGGCGGCGGAGAAATGACAGAAATTGTTGTGTTGCTTTTTTCCGCTATTGTTCCTGTAGTCACTCTGTTTCTCTCTGTATGCGTTTTTCTTCAGGTCCAGGCAAATGTAGAAAAGGCTCTGACTTTATTTGGCCAACTGCTGACAAAGAAACACTTCCTACTGACATTCATTAGAACGCTCGAAGCACAAAGGTCTGTTTACTTTTGATACTATCTATCTAGCTAGCTAGATACATTTGAAGCGGCACTCCATTGCTTTATTAGGAAAACAGTCAATGGCCCATTCACTGTCGTCAATAGTTTCATGTCACGTTCTTGTCTGTGCTTGAGAAATTGAATTAACTCATTTGCTCCCAAAAAGGTATAAATATGTTCTATTTTTAATTGTTTCAGTGTCCCAAAGACGTATTTATACGTCTTTTAGGTTTTTTTTTTTTTTTTCACGAGAGACATCTCTAGGTTCTGATGCAACTTAGCTCCAAAGCACAATGCTGAAAATCCATTTTAAAGCAATAAAACTGACCACTGGAGGGCAGTAGCGCACTTGGTAAGACCTGCAACCCGATTCAACTGAAAGAAAGGCAGGGCTGCACGGCCGGGGCGCCGGTGGAAGACGACCGAATGGACGACCAGGAGGACGTCCAAGCCGCCAGGCGCAGGAAGTCCGAGCCGGGAGGACGTCCGCGACGCCAGGCGACGAACGAATAAGTGCGACGACCAGAAGGACGTCCAGGATGCCAGGCTGCGGATGACCGAGCAGAACAGTAGGACGCCCGGGATGCCAGGCGCTGGACGACCGAGCAGAACGACCGGGACCACCAGTACAGTGGACAATGCCGTTGAGTCCGTGCTGCTCGCCTAGAAGAGCCCGCGCCGCCGTGCTCGGCTGCTCGCGTCCCCCGCTACCCTCCAGTGTCCCGCGACTCAGCCGGAAACGCGCACGGCCAAACCAGTTCCCACCCAGGAACTGTTTGGGATGTCACAAAAGCAAAAAATAGTTATGTTTGAAATGTATGCTTTTACAGAAAAGCTCAATTTCTCTGTTTTTTTCATCAGAAATTGGAAAATTGCTCAAACTAAGCTATTTTCTAATGCTGATTTCTAAAGACTGAAAAAAGATATGAACTAACTTTTTTTCCTGCTGAAAGAAAAGTCTAATCTTTCTTTTGGTGGGTTCCATGTTTATATAGCAATAGAACAGAAATCTGTGGGCCTTGCAAAATCAGTCAAAATCCAGTAAAACGGCCCGGAGCGAAGGGGGTTGCACTGGTGAAAATGGCTGGGAGTGAATGAGTTAATTCTTATATCACAACTTTTTTTTTGTAATCTTACACTTTTATTTTCCAGGAAAAATCTCTTGCTGTAATGTTGCTTATTGGAACATTATTTTCAGTTGGAATAAAGACATGACAGGCTTAACCATTTGTTAAATATATTAATATGACAACTCATCAACACGCAACCTGTATTTTCAGGTCATTTTCAATGCGGGACCGAGGGAATGTGGCATCTCTTATCATGACAGCCCTGCAGGGGGAGATGGAGTACGCCACGGGAGTCTTGAAGCAGCTTTTGTCTGATCTGATTGACAGAAACCTGGAGAACAAAAACCATCCCAAGTTGCTTCTCAGGAGGTGAGGAAAACAAAGAGAAACATCTCTCCAAAGATACTAACTTAATACATGGAGAGGATGAAAGATTTGCTCAAAAACTGACAAAACCAAGAATGTCGCCTATAAAAGTTCAGCCAATACCTGTGCAAAAAATGATAATAAATATACCCATATGGAAAAGAAATATAAAAAACGTGTAAAAATTTACTACTGAAATAGATGTAAATTCATATATGTCTCATACTATGATTTACTCTTGAAAGTGGCCACTTTTGCATACTTTTCTTACAAAATATTTAAAGGATTTGTGTATGAAACAAGTAAAATTTATGGATGTGGTAAATATGGAAAACATGGCAAATTATAGTTTCCATAGATGTTTCATGTTTTCTGCATGTAAAATATGCTTTCCTTATATAATTAATATATTGTCCATATATGCCATTTGCTTAAAACAAGAAATAAAAATAACATCACCAAGGTCTAATAGATTCGAGCCCTGGTCAATTTGATGATAGGTGTATGGCTTACCAAATGAGCTATTGTGCATTTGTTCATAAGTTGAATCACACGACTGCCAACCTGGACAAATAAATGGAAAAATAAATAAATAAATACATGAAAATATAAAAGTTTATATATATATATATATATATATATATATATATATATATATATATATATATATTAGGGGTGTGAAACGATTAAAATTAAAAAGCTTAAAAATTAATTAATCGTAATTAATCGCAATTAATCGCAACGCAAACCATCTATAAAATATGCCATATTTTTCTGTAAATTATTGTTGGAATGGAAAGATAAGACAAGATGGATATATACATTCAACATACGGTACATAAGTACTGTATTTGTTTATTATAACAATAAATCAACAAGATGGCAGTACCATTATTAACATTCTGTTAAAGTGATCCATGGATAGAAAGACTTGTAGTTCTTAAAAGATAAATGTTAGTACAAGTTATAGAAATTTTATAATAAAACCCCTCTTAATTTTTTCATTTTAATAAATTTTTTAAAATTTTCAATCAAAAAATAAACTAGTAACCCGCCATTGTTGATGCCAATAATTACTTACACAATGCTCATGGGAGCTGAAGCCTATAAAATCAGTCGCACCCAAGCGCCAGCAGAGGGGGACAGAACTCCGAAAAACACAACAAGTACACATTTCACTGTGCTGTCATTTTAATCTGAGCGGGGCATGTGCGTTAATTGCGTCAAATATTTTAACGTGATTAATTTAAAAAATTAATTACCGCCCGTTAACGCGATAATTTTGATAGCCCTAATGTATATATATATATATGTATATATATATATATATATATATATATATATATAATATCGAGGTGTGTGTGTATTGGTGTTGCAACTAACAATTTTTTTATCGATTAATCAAACGATTAATTAAACGATTAATCCATTATTCGAATAAATGTAACTTTTTTCTATTACATTCACAATTTAACTTGAAGTTGTTTTAGGCATGTTGTAAGTAACAATGAAGACAAAACGGATGATAACCCACAAAAATACCATTTTATTTCAGCTTCCTGACTTGACTGTTCGTCTGCAACTGTACTGTTTGAAGTACATAAAACTTAAGTTTATAATAAAGGCTTTGAGTATAAAATACGAAAAAAATTCTCAGTACACAAATCAGACAAAAGTCCTTTTTTTTTAAATTAAAAAAAAGTTTTTTCTTTTGGAAAAAGCGCTGATATAAATTGTGTCAATGACTAATTTATTTTCTTTATACAAACTAAACAACAAAATCGAATAAGGAGGAGGCAGACTGTAATGAATTAGTCTTCTTTATCAAACAGTTGTTCTTAAATACAATCCAAATCCAGTTTTAAAGCCCACTCTTGTATGACTATTTAGTTTGAGTTTGTGTTGAAAGAAGACTCTCAGCTGTTATATTAAGTGGTTATTTGTATGGTTTATTAATAAAAAGAAATGAGACAACTTACGGGTCCGATCACGTCATTTTCAAAGTATCGGAATCGGCAAAAAAATATCGGCCATGCCTTTTTTAAATATGTATGTATATATATATATATATATATATTTTTTTTTTTAATTAAATCGTTTTCTAATTGTATTGAACGTTACAGACATATGTTTCACTCTTCCAGAGTCTTTAGTTTAGACTTAGGGTAGGGTTATTAAACTTATCCTAATAACGGCGGTAATTAATGTTTTTTAAAGATGTATCACGTTAAAATATTTAACGCAATTAATGCATGCGCTGCACGACCCACTCACGCATTGTCGCGTTCAATCTGTAATGGCGCCATTTTACCCATATAGAGAGATAAAAGGCAGCGTAAAATGAGTAGAGTGAATTTTGGCAGCCTTTGGAGCCTTTTTTTAATTGGCTAAAACCTTACAATCCCTCTAGAAATATCATGGGAAGCAATGTGGCGAAGCAACGTAGCAATTGATCTTTATCATCACACCTTATGTTATTTGCCAACGCAGAGAAGATATATCAGTTGGTAGCACTACGCACAGTCATGGTTCCACTTCCCATCATGCATTTGGGCATGACTACAGTATCATTTACTGAAAGCTCAACAAATACACTAGATGGCAATAGTTAGTCACAATATACAAAGTCACAAGTCTTTCTATCCGTGGATCCCTCTCACAGAAAGAATGTTAATAATGTAAATGCCATCTTGAGGATTTATTGTCATAATAAACAAATACTGTACTTATGTACTGTACTGTATGTTGAATGTATATATTCGTCCGAGTTTTATTCATTTTTTTCCTAATGCATTGCCAAAATGTATATGATCTGGAAAATTATCGGGAATGATTGGAATTGAATCGGGAGCAAAAAAAAAGCAATCGGATCGGGAAATATCGGGATCGGCAGATACTTAAACTAAAATGATCGGGATCGGATCGGGAGAAAAAAACATGATCGGAACAACCCTAGGGACAACTTTACTATGTAACAATAAATCATGTGCCAACATGCTTCTCCAAAACACAATACAAATGGACACTTGAGAAAATAATTAGAATAATCGCTAACTAGCTTAACGCAACCACTATTACTACTACTACTACTAATACTACTGCGCCTTATAATGCGGTGCGTCCTATGTATGAAAACAGTTTTTAAATGGGCCATTCATTGAAGGTAGGCCTTATACTACGATGCACCTTATAGTGCAAAAAATACGGTGTGTGTTTTTTATTTCGGTGTATCATATATGTGCCACTGCACCTATGTTTTCTATGATACTTGCAAGATTTTAGTTTGAGTTTTCTAAAGCATATAAGTTTTATTCTACACATACAGTATCGACTAAGGATATTGTATGGGCAATTCCTGTCATATATTTTAAGTTTTCAAAATATACAAGTTTCATATTGCACATATTTACTAAGGATCGTATCTGTAGTTTGTGTGTCACATGCTTTACATACAAGTTCCAGATGAAACATATATGAACTTTATCTGTCTTTTCCATTTGGGTTTAGTTCCCAAATTATACAATTTTCACATTGTACAAATTTACTAAGGATCACATATGTGGTTTGAGTGTCATATACTTTACATACAAGTTACATTTAAAAAATATATGAACTTTATAAAATGTATATATGACTTTTCCATATGGGTAATACAGATAATATCTTTAATGTCTTTGAAGGAAATGCCCTCCATTTCTTCTTTTCACAGTTGTACAAAAATAAAAACGTAATTTAGAGACCTACATAGCGTTGAATGCTTTTGACATTTGGAATGTTTATTTGTACTGATGTGTGTTTTGTGTATGCCAGAACGGAATCTGTTGCTGAGAAAATGCTGACCAACTGGTTTACATTCCTTTTGTATAAGTTCCTCAAGGTAAGGCCTACAACTTCAGTCTTTATAGCAGTATCAAAGATTGAAATTGTTGTACTTTCTATTTATGCTTACTCTAATTTTCCTCTAATAGCTGAAAGGCCACCATCTGTTGCAGACATCTTTACCTCATTAACACAATCTTATGTGGTTTCTGTTTTGTGCCCACTGTAAAATGCTTCTGGATGTTAGTTTTTCTCAAGTGCTTTCGTACGTTTCTCAGATCAGAATTGAAATTCTCAAGACAGTATGTGCATTTTGCATGGATTACCTGCAAAAGCCAGGTTTTTGTGCAAAATTCTTAGTCTTTCGCTCAAAATTAAATTTCTCTGTCAATGAAGATGTCAGTACTGTCAGAATGACAAGTCCCTGTTTCAGTGTGTGAAGACAAGACAGTCAAATTACTTTGTCATGCACTGAATATAAGTTATTTTGGTGGAAGGCTCTGATGCTGAAGATGGTTTACGTAAGTTTAGATGGAAATTTGAAGTTACACCTTTGTGTGGGAGATTGATTGCAAGGGACTGGACAAGATTCAGTTTACACTTTTACTGTTTTTACAATGTATTGACAGGCCATGTCATTGCGATACAGAGAGCAAAAGATAGCACTGAGTATCTCAAAGAAAAAAAAAAACAAAAGCAAAATTAGAAAAGTAGACATAGACTTAAAAAATCTATTGACCTTACATTTCGTCATTCTTTGCGTCACGCCTTATCAGAGCGGGCCGAGCTTCATTTACAGTGGGGCAAGTATTTAGTGAACCACTGATTGTGCAAGTTCCCCCACTAGAAAATATTAGAGAGGCCTGTAATTGTCAACATGGGTAAACCTCAACCATGACGGACAGAATGTGGCAAAAAACCCAGAAAATCACATTGTTTGATTTTTAAAGAATTTATTTGCAAATCATGGTGGAAAATATGTATTTGGTCAATACCAAAAGTTCATCTCAATACTTTGTTATGTACCTTTGTTGGCAATAACGGAGGCCAAACGTTTTCTGTAACTTTTCACAAGCTTTTCACACAATGTTGCTGGTATTTTGGCCCATTCATCCATGCAGATCTCCTCGAGAGCAGTGATGTTTTGGGGCTGCCGTTGGGCAACACGGACTTTCAACTCCCTCCACAGATTTTCTATGGGGTTGAGATCTGGAGACTGGCTAGGCCACTCCAGGACCCTGAAATGCTTCTTATGAAGCCACTCCTTTGTTGCCCTGGCTGTGTGTTTGGGATCATTTTCATGCTGAAAGACCCAGCCACGTCCCATCTTCAATGCCCTTGCTGATGGAAGGAGATTTTCACTCAAAATCTCTCGATACATGGCCCCATTCATTCTTCCCTTTACACAGATCAGTCGTCCTGGTCCCTTTGCAGAAAAACAGCCCAGAAGCATGATGTTTCCACCCCCATGCTTCACAGTGGGTATGGTGTTCTTCGGATGCAATTCAGTATTCTTTCTCCTCCTCCAAACACGAGAACCTGTGTTTCTACCAAAAAGTTCTATTTTGGTTTCATCTGACCATAACACATTCTCCCAGTCCTCTTCTGGATCATCCAAATGCTCTCTAGCGAACCGCAGACGGGCCCGGGCGTGTACTGGCTTCAGCAGGGGGACACATCTGGCAGTGCAGGATTTGAGTCCCTGGCGGCGCATTGTGTTACTGATAGTAGCCGTTGTTACTGTGTTCCCAGCTCTCTGTAGGTCATTCACTAGGTCCCCTCGTGTGGTTCTGGGATTTTTGCTCACTGCACCAAGTGTGATCAAAATGGGATACATTGGTGATGATGCACTGCTAAAGCTAGTTGCACTACTTACACGCATGCAATTGATAGAGCAGCAATAATCATTATCCCTGAATTGTAAATGTCAGCTTGCTACTTAATGAGGGAAGCATGTGCAGCGTTGGGGAAATCATGTGGCGAGGCATTGTAGGAAGGCAAAAACTGACACAACATTACAGTAATATGTGTACTTGTTTCTTCACCTTGCCAGTTTTAATTGGTCAAGATATTAACAAGATGGTAAAATCTCATGACAGGACGAAGTTTAAGAGGTGATAGGTGAAAGATGATGAAACAGACCTGTGGTTCGTGGCAGCACACAGCAAAAAAAAAAAAAAAAGAAATGACTATCCAGTTGCCAGAATTTTGCCTTTAAGAATTTCAGAAAATCATAAAATACAAGTAAAAACATTTTTTCATGGCAGTGAAACGGCAAGCCGTTGATGTGGATTTCAATCACAAACTCTGAGACCAGGAATCGCAAATAATTTTGTATTTCATTAAAAATACAACAAAGGAATAATGCCAAACAGCACGCAAATTTAACCAAGTCCAGTAGAAAATACAGCACAAAAAAACAAAGATGAAAGATGAGGGCACACACAGTGGTAAGCAAGGCAATTGTCCAACACAGCTGAAAGACATGGGCTTCCTTAAATACAGTGCGCTCCTAATGCGTCACAAAAAACAACTGATTTGCTCTTTCACTAAGAAAAATGAGAACACAAACATGTCACAAAGAACAACTGAGAACAAAAACATGACAGGCAGAAAAAAATGTTCATAAATGTAGTATTAAAAACGTCTGTAACTGGTCTTGATGGTGTTTGTGACATCACTGTGCCCCCCCCCCCACTCCTTGTAACATTTTTTTTTTAATTTTTTTTTTTTTTGTGCAGAAGAGAAGTACACGTGACAAGTTATAAAGTTGTACATTGTTTAAAGCAGTGTTTTTCAACCTTTTTTGACTCACGGCACGTTTTTACATTGGAAAAAATCTCGCGGAAACCAAAAATGTTTCAAAATTATTTTCTGTACAGTATATTTAATTATAAAATAATTTCTCAGTATGTATACTTACTTGTTTTTATTTATTTTTTTATAGCAGTTAGGCTTGAAAAAGCTCAGAATTATCAGACGAGGGGACTTGAGCAATGTCTTTAACCACATCAGGGCTGAGCATCTCGCAGACAATGGCTTTGCAGGCAGGTAGTAATAATGTCTCTGTCACGGTGTGGGACTTTTTGGATTAGCAACAAGGTAACTGTCTTTGAGGGCTTTCTCATTTACCTTCGTAGTTTTTATCAAAAAGTTGCCTGTTTCTCTGTGTTTTCACGAAGGCGAACAAAAAGTCCATCGAGTAGTTTTAAAGTGACGGGTGTTTAGTTTGGAGATGATGTTTAGGAGAGCTGCTCGTGTCGCGTTCAACAGCTGCTCGGATTTCTAACAGTCAGCCATTTTGCTGTCGTTGACTAGAGGTGTGCATCGGCACTCCCCTCACGATTCAATTCAATTACGGTTCGGAGGGCCACGATTCGATACGATTCAGAGGGTCATGATTCGATTCGGTTCGATTAGGCAATGCATCGCGATGCATTAAAGCCTGGGATGCATTAAAATTCTAAAGCAAAGCATACTTTTCGTGAATCATGAGGCAACACAAGCGGTCAGACATTAAACAACTTTTTATTGGCTCTTGTGTCACTCCTGGATGAAGTCAAATGAAAATGGTATACTTTCAGATAAATATTAAAAAAAAAAAAAAAAAAAAAAGATCACAGCATTTAATTAGTGCTTTGAATGAGACCAGGGCTTTCTGTTTTGTTTACACACAGTAGCAACCTTTCACACAGTGCAACATCTAAACTCCTGTGCAAAATCAGTAATAACAGTCACTGTATTTTAGTCACAACGACCCATCAATAAAAATATTCAAGTAAATATTAAAGAAAACGACAAAGAAAATATTGTAGTGCAGCAGCATCTTTATCGCAAAATGTCAATCATTTACGTGCGGGTCGGACTTTTCTCTCGCTAACTGTTTTTAAATAACTATATATTTGTAAACTAAAACGATGTATGGATGTTAAACTAAGGAATAATTGTTAATTAATAAATAAATTGAAAAAAACAGAGAGAAGGCGCTTTGGTAATCCCAAACATGAGCCGCAGTTTAGCCAGTGCATTGGTTGCGCACATGAACGCCGTGGCCCCGCCCTCCTTTTTATCTTCCTCTTGCGCTCTAGTGCTCTCCGCAAGTCTGCAACTCTGCATCCTGGTATTTCCTTTTCAAATTTCGATATAGAGCAGAGGTTGCGCTAGACTTTTTCGTTGTCTGTCATTTTGACTGACAGGGTCATAAAAATCCGGTCATAATCTATTTTTACTCGTCACTTAAATTTTTAAAATGATGATAATGACAGTGTGGTGACCCTTTGTTTGGCATAATTCACCTTCCGTACTTGTGTGTCCATTTGGCCGAAGTCACGTGACAGAGACACTTAAGAGCCGCGCGCGTTCCGGCTTGAATATGAATAGAGAGTTCACAGAGAGCAGCAGAGCTACAGCGGCTGGACACAGCAATTCGAGCTAACAAGACTCTTAACATTGCATACCGCTTCAACATATTCAATAGTATTTCGTTTTCATTCATTTTAAATTAATATTCTGTCCGAACAAGCTTAACAGAGAACCCACACCGTGCCATCACACATCAAGCAGATGAATATGTAACTTTTTCTCCGCAGTGACAAAAACAGCTGACTGTGGCCACAGTAGGTAGGCTACATAACATATGGAACAATGAAATTAACAGTTCACCTGCTGTGGCCTGAACGGAGTCTTACACCTTCCTCCTGGTGCGCATGGACTTGAATTGCGTGCCCGCTTGTGCAGTCCCTGTTTTTTCACCTCTTTTATCAACACCATCGTCGTTTTGGGGCTTTTTGAAGAAACTTCGGACACTCAGTTGCCGTGACATTTTTCCGAGTAAGGCCAACGACGTCATGCATCATGAGAGACAATAGCTAATTAATATGCTCACTCGCCACCCTGTGGTCTGGGGTGTGAATTGCAACTTGTCAAAATGACAGATGAACTTCAGTTTTTTCCGTCACCGTTTTAAAAAATCGGTCAACGACAGAAAATATTCGGTTAACGCGACCCCTGATATAGAGCACCAAGAGGCGAAAAGCAAACTAAAGACGGGGGGATTGAAATGGCAAGAATCCACGAGTGGTGTGTGGAAAGGATTTAAATTGATAGTGGAAGATGCATACAGAAAACTGTGTCGGCCTTGCCGAATGCGACAAATGTGGCGCGCGCTTAGCTCTCGTACGAGAGCAGAAAGACTGGCACCTTCACGCTGAGCAAGCATTTTAAAAACTGTACTGGCCTAAAAGATATGAGTCACACATTGTTATTATCATTTGTTTCAAGGGCTGCACCTCTTTGTGCTAAGCAGGACATCATTGAGTTCGTGCATGGTGTTTCTTAAAATGTTATTATTTATTTTGTTTCAGTGCTCCTTAAGGCAGCTTGTTCTTTTGATGCCAGTCATTAAAATAAAGAATGTTATTTAAAAGTGTTTTAGTTTATTTTTGTATATGCAGCTGTTCCTCTCCTCGTCAGAGAGGTGCGTCCATGTGAGCACAATATCCCCAACAGAAATATATCTAACATACATTTCCAGCGTTATTTCGTTGTGTACATGCATTTATAATGATCATAAAAATATGTAGACTTTTTAAACATTAAGAAAAATTGCGTTTTTTTCTGCCAACTCGAAGGAATTAAAATAAATGTCCGTTGCTGCATTTTGCCAAGTAAATGAGCATGAACTATCCACCTGATAGAACAGACACACAAATATAAACGATATAAATGTTTATCGAATATGCATCTTAAAGTCTTGTTTATCTGGGAGAATTGTTTACCAAAGACAGGTTTTAATTTATCATTATGCACATAGGCATCGTCACAATTGTGATCACACAACCCAACCACGCATTGCATCCCCGCATTAGCTCCTCCTGCTGAGTCCTCACAAATAAAACGGGCTCGGGCCTACAAATGAAACGTACATTTTCGGGGGGGGGTTCGGGCTCGAGCCTACAAATAAAACGTAAAATTTCGGGCTCTCAGCCTTTAATACACACGGGCCGGGTCGGGTCGGGCTGGATTTTTTTTAGGCCCGAACTAAGCTCTAATCGAGAGAGCAGAGAGATAGGACCAGGGGTCGCGTTAACCGAATATTTTCCGTCGTTGACCGGTTTTTTAAAACGGTGACAGAAAAAACTGAAGTCCATCTGTCATTTTGACTGGTTGCAATTCACACCCCAGACCACAGGGTGGCGAGTGAGCATATTAATTAGCTATTGTCTCTCTTGATGCATGACGTGGTTGGCCTTACTCGGAAAAATGTCAAGGCAACTGAGTGTCCGAAGTTTCTTCAAAAAGCCCCAAAACGACGATGGTGTTGATAAAAGAGGTGAAAAAAGAGGGACTGATGCAGTGGAGGAGGAAGGATGACAACGAATCAAGTGAATCGCCGGTTCACTCCTAACTCCGCCGAGCAGTTGAAAACGCCGCCAATTACCAAGAAGGGCAGAATTGGTAACACGGTGAAAGCGGTATAAAGCCAAAAAAGCGGACCAGACTAGCCAGAGCCTGAAATTATTTCAAGGAAAATATGGAGGGTGCCACCACTGTGTGTACTCTTTTTGCTAAGCTGAGCTCGCATACCACGGTAGCACGTCGGCTATGAACGAACACTTGACGCGCCGTCACCCAGGTGTATTTCGGAAGACAACAGGAAACAACAAGCTAGCGGATTGTAAGTCCATACAACTTTCTAACGATTTTTTTTTTAAAATTGAAGTTTCCTTTAAGTGCGTCGTATCAACGTGCATTTTTATTTAATAATAATAATAAATTGAAAAAAATATATATATATATAATGGAATTATATAATATTTTATTATTATTAAATGTGTTAGGATCATGGAAGGTCCCTTTTTTGGGGGGGATATTTATACATATCCTGTATATACATAATATAATAAAAATTAGGGCTGTCAAACGATTAAAATTTTTAATCGAGTTAATTACAGCTTAAATTAATTAATCATAATTAATCGCAATTAATCGCAATTCTAACCATTTATAAAATATGCCATATTTTTCTGTAAATTATATATATATTCTGTAAAATGTTGGAATGGAAAGATAAGACACAAGATGGATATATACATTCAACATACGGTACACAAGGACTGTAGTGGGCATTTCACTCTACTGTCATTTAAATCTGTCTATGCTGTCCTCACTCCGAAGCGTCTACTTTTTCCAAAGCTAGACAGCTAGTGAATGACGCCATAATAATCAGGCTTCTTTCTTTTTCATCTGAGTTATTAATAAAATGGCCTCAAACCATTGTCCTCTTTAGACCGTCGTAAAACTACAAAAAAAAGTACACAAGCATTGCATTAGCAACAACGTTAGCTTAGCACGCTATACAGGTTCACAAAACATAAACAAAAAGCGTCTCATACAAAAAATATAACGTTTCCCTTACTAACATAATATGTGCATTATTTGCAACAACCATACTTACGGACAAATCTTGTCCAAGGATCATATAAGCACAACATTACAAAGTAGGGGTCAGCCCGAGACGTCCTGCAGCCATATTGAACTGGCAAGACAACTATAAACCATGTCGCAAAGCGACCACAAGAGTTCGCTGTTAGACAGCACAAAAAGCCTTGCTGTAAAACTTACCAAAAGGCAGAATACTGTCTGAGCGGGACATGTGCGTTAATTGCGTCAAATATTTTAACGTGATTAATTTAAAAAATGAATTACCGCGCGTTAACGCGATAATTTTGACAGCCCTAATAAAAATATATATGTAACACAGCACTGGCCTGCTTACTATAATCCATGACTGCACTAATGTTAGTTACTTTATATTATGAAGTATTATTGTATTATTGTGTATATACATATAGTGACTGCATCAAGATATAGTCATTTTAAAAATTTAAGTGACGGGTAAAAATAGATTATGACCGGATTTTTATGACCCTGACAACGAAAAAGTCTAGCGCAACCTCTGATCTGGAGACATTTTGGCTTCTACGAGGTTGGTGGGAAACTTGACCAGAGTTATGCGGTGTGTAAAAAATGAAACATGAGAATAATAATACAAATGGAGAAACCAAATCCGTTGCATCACCGGAATTGCCCAGGGAAGATTTTTTAACGTACCTATATGTTTTAAAATGCGCTGAATCGATTCGGCTTGTTGCCCGCATCGAATTGAATCGTCCATGCCCCGCATCGGATGCATCACCGCATCGATTATTGTTGACACCGTTATCGTTGACAATGTGTTGGAATAAAACACAGGAGGAGGATTGACAGTTGTCACATATGGATAAAATAAAAAGGACACTTTCGAGTATATCGACACATGACAAGTCTAACCAAATAATGTGCAATAGACGCGCTGGGGTCCACATTGTCGCGGAAAGCAAGGTCATTGATGGCTAGAAATCCGAGCAGTTTTTTAACGCGACACGACCGAGAACTTCATACTCCTTCCTACTGCAACTCCGCCCGACGACGTAAAAAAATATTGTAATAGCCCCGAATGGGGAAATAGAAAGGAGAGGAGTCGGTGATGACTTTCCCACTTTATTGTGGCAACAATTGAAAATAATAAACAAAATAACAGCGGCATCCGCAACATGCGACTGCTAACTTCGCTCTCATGCCGTTCTCCTTCCCTCCTAGCTTGCTTCCCGCTACGTCACCACTCTGCAGTCTGATGGCCCCTTAGATAATTTCTGTTCGGCTCGCCCAGACATTTCTAAAACACTATCTCATCAGCCATAACTACTCACTAATAAAACCTAAAGCAAATTCTGATCGGTGCCCCTTACAGAACGGACACGCATTTAAACCCCAATTAAAATAACAAATCTGACTGTGATGTTATTCACAGCCATTACCATTGTGTTTTTCACCAATGTCATGCTAATAGAGCTTCAACAGGCAGCGTGAAATAGAAAGAGGTTTGATGGAATTTAAAGGGTCGGGATGTTGGGCTCATTGAGGTCATGATGCTTCCAGATCAAGGTTTTTTACTCCACATGGAGAAAATTACATTCGGTGCATCTATGAGTAGAACTTCCTGTTCATGGTAAATGAAACCTTTATTATTATTATTTTTTAAGTCAGCAATGTCATAAGCCAAGGTTTCTTCTTTTCACAATCTTTGTTTTTCTTTCCCGATTATTGCTTTGCAAGTTTAATAATTGTGCTGCATAAGAGTCCCTCTCTTTATGTGTCCTCCCTTTGACCAGGAGTGTGCAGGGGAGCCTCTTTTCATGCTTCACTGTGCCATCAAGCAGCAGATGGAGAAAGGACCAATAGATGCCATCACAGGAGAGGCTCGCTATTCTCTTAGTGAGGACAAGCTCATCAGGCAACAGATTGACTACAAAACGCTGGTCAGTAAACTTAATGTTCCTGTCTACTTTTGGCTTGAAACACCGGCAATGCTGTTTCATTTGTGTAAAAGTTAACAAATCAACAGTAGAAGCATGGGAACAATATTTTTTGGGACTTGTTCAGAGTGGAAATGGGTTTTGTTTGCAATTCAGTAATCTTAAGGCTCCAATTGAAATACATATATTTCAATGCTAACCTAAATAAAAAATGTAATTACTAAGAATAATAATTGTAACTAGGCCTGCAAGCAGGACTGAACGGGCCCTCGCAGTTTGGCGCGACTCGGACGTCACGGGAACTCGGACGGCGCGCAGGTCAAGGCTGTGGCAGATTGTCCCCCTCTCGTAATCTCATGAGAACCTAACTTGCTCAAAACTCGCCTCAATTCAAGGGGGCGCCACTGAGCCATTTTGTTACGTTTTTTTGTAATGTCGCAAGATTATAAACATTTACGCAAAGCCGCGTGCGCGTGCAAAATTTGGTCAGTTTTCTTGCATGTTCAGGCCTCCAAATATAAACTGTACTATAAATAGATTTTAAAAAATCACATTCGATCCAAAATACCCGATTTCTTGTTAGATTTGGAATATGGGTGCAAGAGACTTTTTGGAGCAGTTTTGCATAAGGTATCGACTCCCCAAAATTTCATTGCTCTATGTTGAAAAAAGGAGAGGTCTTTTTTAAAACTCTTTTCTATCACCACTAGTTGGCGCTGTAGGGTTGATGCAAATGACCCCTACAGGACCCGTCAGAGTATGATTCTTAACAAGCACGGGAAGTTTGGCGCAGATATGTTGTATATCTGCTGATTTATGACTGTTCAAAATTTTTGGCGAGACAAAATGTTGACATTCATTTTCACTTTCCTGTTGGACCCTTCTGGTTCAACCAAACCTCAGTATTTTTCATCAGGCACCTAAAACATATGTCTTAAGGCTACCCTGATGCAGGTTTGAGGGCAATAGATTTTTTTCCCTTGGAGGAGGAGCCTGTCTCGTAAAAAAAGGCATTTCCTGTTCCCACTAGGGGGCGCTAGGCCTAATGGGTAATATTTCAATGCACTCATGTTCAGGGTGGGATACTACACATACATGCCAGATATGAAAAAGATTGAACATTGTGTCAAGGAGCTATTAGTCATTTACCGAATTTGTCATTTTGCCGAAAAAATGGCCGACTTTAGCACCACGCCCAGGTCAGACCCATGAATGAAAACCCACCATTTTAAAAACTTAAGATATGTCTCCTGAACAGTCTGACCAATTTTGAAGACTATCCAACTCTCTCCCTCAGCTAAAAGGTCTCAAATGTGTAGCCTGTAAATCAATGAAAATGTCATATTCGATCAAAAATAGCCGATTTCCTGTTGGGTTTGGAATATGGGTGCCGATGCTTTTTTGCAGCAGTTTTGGACAAGGTATAGACCACCCAAATTTCATCGCTCTACACTGACAAACCCTAATGTTATAGGCCGATTTTAAAATTTCAAGGGGCGCCACAGAGCCATTTTGTTGCATTTTTTTGCAACGTTGCAAAATTATCTAAATTTAAATTTTTCAGCAAATATGTACAAATTTTGGTGAGTTTTTGAGCATGTTCAAGCCTCCAAATTGGCCGATTTCATTTGGCGAGAAAAAAAAAATAATAATAATCCATTGTAGAACAATACGGCCTTCACACGCTTAGTGCTCGGCCCTGATTAAAAAAAAATCCTCATAAACTCTAGTGTTTAAAATTAGTTAATCAATTGGTGCCTTAGCACATGCCTTCACATGATTCTGAAGCTGTTATTTTGAACACTTTATGACTGTTTCCCTCCCCCTCCTTTGTTTCATCTGCCAGACATTGCACTGTGTGAACCCAGAGAACGAGAACGCCTCTGAGGTGACCGTTAAGTGTCTAAATTGTGACACCGTCACTCAGGTTAAAGAGAAGCTGCTAGATGCTGTCTATAAAGGCAGTCCCTATTCTCTCAGGCCTAAAGCTTCGGACATGGACTTAGGTAAGGCACACGAGCAAATAAGACACCTATTGTTTACGAGCAGTATGTCCCTGGCTTTGCTTGGGTAAAAAAGTGAAAATTGGCATTTTCTATGCTAATTTTTGGAATTTCTAATTAATTTTCTGTTCTAAATGGAGGTCAACAGAGATCAAACCCATCTATGAACACACCCAGACACATAGAATACAACTGTAAATTTCGTTTCGGTTTCCAGAAAACACGAACACTAAAACAAACGCTCCTTCATAGAGATCAGGCGTGTGCCGGTATGAGATTCTGACTGTATGATAACCTTAAGCCCCAAATATCACGGTTTCACCGTATGACGGAATGGCAATTACAGCTTTAAAATGTGTTACTTTGAGATATCTGGGTTAAAAAGATTTTTTTTTTCAAAACATATTAGCAAATTGGAACATAAGTATAATGTTGGGTTAAAATTAATTTTTAAAAAATAACCAAATTTTCTAAATAAAATTTAAATAAATGCAGTCCTTTTGCTGAGCCTTAACCCACAGCCACAGCTCAACATTATTACCATTAGAACAAAAATAATTGAATTATTTTCCATAAAAAGCAAATGTGTATGACTACCGTATTTTTCGGACTACAAGTCGCACCGGATTATAAGTCGCAGCAGCCATAAAATGCCCAACTAAGAGAAAAAAAACATATACAAGACGCACCGGAGTATAAGTTGCATTTTGGGGGGAAATTTACTTGATAAAATCCAACACATAGAACAGACATGTCATCTTGAAAGGCAATTTCATGGAAAAATACAATAGAGAACAATATTCTGAATAAGTGTACAGTGCATGAACAACGAAATGTGAATATACTGTCCTCACCAGGACGTTATGGTTCGGTCCTGGCTATTCAGCGGGCTAAACTCCCAAATGACGATGCTGGATGTCCGTATAATTTGCTGAATCAATTTCGTCCTCGATACCAAACAGGTTCGCATCGACGTAAATAAATGATAATTAGGTGCTTTTACAGCAATGACATGACACAACCGGTTAGCATGCGTTTGCTAGCATTAGCACATCGTTCAAACAACCACACAACTGGCTCTAAGTGTCCGATCGCGGGTGGAAAATACACAACAACAACAGAAAAGATGATACACACAGGCGTTACCTCTGTAGAGATATTTTACGAGCATAAGCAATGAACGTTGGTTCGCAGCAGTGTTTCTCTCTCGCTAACTCGCCCACTCAGTCAGAGCAACGTAGCTGTCGGTGTTCTTCTGGCGTGTGAGCGCTCTTCTTCATGTAAACAAGTGCAAGTTCGCCCCCATGTGGGCGTGAAAGTGCCACAAACTAAAAGCATGCATTTCAATATAAAAAAGTCAGTAATACAATTAAACACACATTGCCAAAGGCAGAATGCGAACGTGGCCATAGCTATTAAGTTATTAAGATACGTAACTATAGCATAAAGAACATGCTAAGAAGTTTACCAAACCATCAGTGTCACTCCAAAACACCAAAATAACATGTGAAATGATATCGTAATGTGTTAATAATTTCACACATAAGTCGCTCCTGAGTATAAGTCACACCCCCTGCCAAACTACGAAAAAAACTTTGACTCATAGTCCGAAAATACGGTAATATCATGTTTACTTTATACACACACTCTCTTTCACAACACAATTGCCAGAGAGAAAATAAAAATGCCAGGTTTTGCCACCGCTAGACACACGAAACACTTCGCAGTTCACCCTCGTCGCGAGTGCGAAATGTTCATGACAGTATTTACTAGCCTTTAATTTTGTATAAATGCGAAATCATTGGAGGTATTGCCTCCGCGGCAGCCACCCTCCGCAAACATGTTTTACATGTCGGTTATTCCTCCTCCTCTAAGCCGCGGCCATTTGTAACTTTTATGTAGCCGAAGTATTCCCATACCAGCGATTTTGTTTTCTTCGATGGGGGAAAAAAGTTCAGGAGTTTCACCTCCTCCAGCCACCGTGTAGCACAGCTGACTCACCGACATTGAGCAACAACCAGTGGGGGAGGGTCTAGCCTTGCAGCTGCAAGCGAGGGATTTTACATGCATTTTTGGGACATAAAAAATAGCTAATACCTTAGGAACGGTATGACGGAAATTTTTTCCAGGTTTATACCTTGAAACCGGTAATCAGCACACGTCTAATAGAGATTATAAAATATCCGTCCAAAATGAATTCCTTAGTAATATTCCAGAAAATTGTACATTTCTTTTTAAAACTCCAGTGTCTTGTTGTTTTATACTCAAAGCCACAATGTATCATTATTATCAATGTATCGTCTGTTGTCGAAAAGATGGTGCTGTTGTTTCCACAATCAGGGATTTTCTATGGTAATTTTTGGAGTTTTTAATTCATTTTTCGCACTAAATAGAGGCCTCCAGAGATCAGAATCCTCTAAGAACACTCTCAAAAACAAAATACAACTCTCGACAAATGTACCGTTATGAAGTCCATAGGGAAAGAAAACACACACGCACACACAAAGTGCCATTATATATATGTATATAAAGTGGTATGAAAAAGTATCTGAATCTTTTGGAATTTCTCACATTTCTGCATAAAATCACCATCAAATGTGATGTGATCTTTGTCAAAATCACAGTGATCAGAAAACAGTGTCTGCTTTAATTAAAACCACCCAAACATTTATAAGTTGCCATATTTTAATGAGTATAGCATGCGGACAATGACAGAAGGGGGAAAAATAAGTAAGTGAACTATCACATTTATTATTTTGTGGCCCCCCTTTGGCAGCAATAACTTCAACTGGACGCTTCCTGTAGCTGCAGATCAGTCTGGCACATCGATAAGGACTAATCCTGGCCCACTCTTCTCTACAAAACTGCTGTAGTTCAGTCAGATTCCTGGGATGTCTGGCATGAATGGATGTCTTTAGGTCGTGCCACAGAATCTCAATGGGGTTCATGTCTGGACTTTGACTTGGCCACTCCAGAACCTGCATTTTGTTCTTCTGAAACCATTCCGAAGTTGATTTACTTCTGTGTCTTGGACCTTGTTGGAGCATCCATCCTCTTTTCAGCTTCAACTGTCTGACAGAAGGGCGCAGGTTTTCTTGCAAAACTTCCTGGTAAACTTTTGAATTCATTCTTCTATGAATGATTGCAAGTTGTCCAGCCCCCGAGGCAGCAAAACAGACCCAAATTATGATCCTCCCTCAACTGTGCTTCACTGTGGGGATGAGGTGTTGATGTTGGTGAGCTGTTCCATTTTTCATCAACGCATGACGTTGTGTGTTACTACCAAATAATTCAACTCTGGTTTCATCAGTCCACAAAATATTTTGCCATTACTTTTGTGGAGTGTCCAAGTGCCTTCTTGCGAACATTAAACGAGCAACAATGTTATTTTTAGGCAGTAGTGGCTTCCTCCGTGGAGTCCTCGTATGAACACCATTCTTGGCCATAGTTTTACATATAGTTGATGTGCGCGCAGAGATATTGGACTGTGACAGTGATTTCTGTAAATCTTTAGCACACACTCTAGGGTTCTTTTTTACCTCTGAGTATTCTGTGCTGAACTCTTGGCGTCATCTTTGGTGGACGGCCACTCCTTTGGAGAGACGCAACAGTGCCAAACTCTCTCAATTTGAAGACAACTTGTCTGACTGTCGAAATGATGAACATCTAGACTATTAGAGATGGTTTTATATCCTTTTCCAGCTTTTTACAAATCAACAATCCCTGATCGCTGGTTTTCAGACAGCTCTTTTGACCGAGCCATGATGCACATCAGACAATGCTTCTCATCCAGACATTTCTCACCAGGTGTGTGTTCTATAGTGAGCAGGGCAGCTTTAAACCACTCATCAGTGACCTGACTTAAAATGTTGTGTAAACATTGGTTTCAATTGCTCTTTAAGTCTCCTTAGGCAGAGGGTTTTCTTACTTATTTTTCCCCCCTTCTGTCATTGTTTGCATTTTATCCTCATTAAAATATGAAAACCTATGAATGTTTGGTGGTTTTAGTTAAAGTAGACACTGTATTTTCATCTGTGTGATTTTGAAAAAGATCAGATCACATTTGATTGTGATTTTATACAGAAATGTGACAAATTCCAAAAGGTTCAGATACTTTTTCATACCACTGTATTTAAAAAAAAAAAAAAAATGTGTTGCTGTTTCTCTTTGAGACCCCTTTGGAGAGAATGCTTGCTACATATAGTTATGATGAGAAATCCAAACAAGATAGAAACAAAACAAAACAAAACAAAAAAAAAAACTAAACTAGAATCATATTTTGGCCAACATGTGCCAATAAAGCTTACTTGTGGGGACACAATTTGGATACGTATAGATAAAATCATTTAATTTAAATGTTGCAGCTCCCAGAACCAATTTAATCAGTGTATGCTGTATCACCTACATACATTTTTCAACTGAACATTACTTTTCATATATTTACATGTTGAATATGCCTGGAATGTTGTCTGTCAATGACCTCTGCCAGTTATGATGTCAAATTAAAAATATAATCATTTGTTATACCCAGTGTTGTTAATAATGGCGTGAGAATATAACGGCGTTACTAACGGCGTTATTTTTTTCAGTAATGAGTAATGTAATTAATTACCGTTACTGAGGCGGAAAAGGCATGCGTTACTATGCGTTCCTAAGTTGGTTGAATAAAAAAAAATCTGAGAGAGACAGACTCACGGAGACAAGATAGCAGAGCAGGAGTGGGGAAGACGCCATTGCAAACGCGATGCTAGGTGGCTCCAATAATACCTGACTGTAGCCATAGCCTACAAACTACGCCCACATGATACGGTAGATATCACATATTATAGAACTAGATGCAAATGACAGACACGGCTGCATTGGCAACATGTTTTAAGGACTACATGCGTTAGTAAACAGCCGCCATCTTAAAGCAGTAGACCTCTCAGGAAGGCTCTGATGTAGAGATCCTTAACTTTTTTTTTTTTATCTAAAATGCTCCTAAATCGGCAAAATCTTGACTTAAATCTATCTTTAAATGATGAAACAGTTTTAAAACTTACACATGTTGAAAGTAGACAGATGGGAACTAATGCAATAACGGGAGCAATTTTAACAACTTTAACGGTGATTCGCAACTTTAAATGCTTTCCACACATAGCAAAGGTTACTATCTAGTTATCGCAATACCCTTGTGTCTAGTTAAGTGGAGGGTAAAGAATTGGGCTAGGGCCAATTGTCCCCAAAACCCTTTAAACTTCACATTGTGTGACTTGAGAAAAAAAAAAAAACATGAAAATGATCACAAGTTACTTTGGAGAGTAACTAATTACTCTTACATTTAGGTAACTGAGTTACTAACGCAATTTATTTTTGGGAGAAGTAATTTGCAACTGTAATTAATTACTTTTTTAAAGTAAAATTAACAACACTTTGAAATGCTTCCTACATTTTCTGGAATTCTGCTGCATGACAACATAATCCAGGGAGACGTATTTACGTTTCCCCCCCATGAAAATAAAGAGAAACTGTGTTCTAACTCCATATTTTCTTCCATTTCTGTTGCGAAAATACTTTATCCCCTCCATCTGAAGAATGGCGTCAAGGTCGAATGGCCCGAATTATTCTGCAGGATGAAGACATCACAACAAAAATAGATAATGACTGGAAAAGACTCAACAGTCTGGCTCACTATCAGGTACACAGGCACAAATATGGGCAGAAAAATGCATCAAAGCAGGTTTGCACACCGAGGAGTAATAACATTTTGGTGGTTTCATTTAATGTGTAGGTTACAGATGGCTCAGTGATCGCACTGGTGCCAAAGCAGAACTCAGCCTATAACATCTCTAACTCATCCACCTTCACCAAGAGCCTCAGCAGATACGGTACTCGCCTTCTTATTGACTTGATCCTCATCTCTCACTCCAACCCATCTCTCTTTGGCTGTTTCTGTTTATGATGGCAGCAATCATAGCCTCCATTCTTCTTTTTCCCTCTCAGTCAATGGCAATCCTTTTTATCCAGCGCCATCACCTCAGGCCAAGGCTGTTTAATGGCTATTTCCAAGCAGCCTGTAAATGAGAGGCATAAAAGAAGACACCTCAATACCTAGCTGACAAAGAAGTGAAAGCAAGTGAGGATGAGTGGCAGCAATGATGGACAGCAGCTCCACATCAATATGGTGTAAAATGAAAAAAAAAAGAAAAAAGAAAAAAAAAACAGATTAAAGGAGTGATTGCTAACCTTAAAAACTCAACGCCTACACCTATGTTACTTATACATCAGTATATTTGTTCAAATACAGTATACTGCTGTACCATACAGTCCCTGACAAAAGTGTTGTCGCTTATCCATTTTCTAGAAACACTAGCTAATAAACTGACTTTTAATTATTCAATTGGTTTCAGAAATGGCTCATATAAAAGCTAAGACCCTCCCAAATGATGTTGAATGTACAAAAATATATTTGTTTCACTGAAAAAAGATTTATCACTGAATGAAGACATAAAGGTCAAATTTTGGCAAGACAAAAGTTTTGTCGGCAACAGAAAGTAGTGTGAGAATTGAACAGAAAATGTACAGCGACACATGCAGCGATCCAACGCCGGATTTATGTTAAAAAAGTACGAAAGCTGTACCGCATGCAAACAGGAAGGATTGTCTCATGAGTGATTTGTTTGAGGATTCAAGGTAATTATTATATTAATTAATTAATTAATAATTATATTAATTTTCAACATAAAATGCTCTCCGTTGTAAGGCTGCCGCCACATTGTCTAACAGACTAGCATTGTGCGTCGACATATTTCCGTAAAATAAATGCTATTTTTTTTTCTTCTAACCAAGAATTGAGACTGTTTTGCATACATATCTATAAAGAATTCAGGGATTTAACCATTTATTCACAAGAAATTTCACCGGAAAAGCTCTGTGTACATATGGCAGCCGCCACATTGACTGACTAGCATCGTGCTTCGACATATTCACGTAAAATAAATGCTAATTGTACGTTTTTTTTTTTTTTTTAACCAAAAGTCGAGACTGTTTTACGTCAATATCTATAAAGAATTCAGATTTAAGCATTTATTCACAATAATTTTCACCAGAATAGCTCTGTTTACATAAAGCGGCCACCACATTGACTGACAGACTAGCATCGTACTTCGACATATTTACGTAAAATAAATGCTAAATGCACTTTTTTTTTTTTTTTTTGCTTTTAACCAAGAATCAAGACTGTAGTCTGTCCATATCTATAAAGAATTCAGGGATTTAAGCATTTATTCACAAGAATTTTCACCAGAAAAGCTCTCTTTACATGTAGCGGCCGCCACATTGACTGACAGACTAGCATCGTACTTCGACATATTTACGTAAAATACATGCTAACTGCATGTTTTTTTTGCTTTTAACCAAGATTCGAGACTGTTTTACGTCCATATCTATAAAGAATTCAGAGATTTAAGCATTTATTCACAATAATTTTCACCGGAATAGCTCTGTTTACATGTAGCGGCCGCCATATTGACTGACAGACTTGCATCATATTTTGACATATTTACGTAAAATAAATGCGAACCGCATGTTTTTGTTGTTGTTTTTTTGAAGGCTGTTTCGTTTGGCGACGTCCATGATCTATAATCGCCATGGTGCTGTTGGATAGCTGCTCGCGTCGCGTTCAAGAATTGCTTGAATTTCTAGCCATCAGCCACCTTGCACACAGGGGGAGGATTGCTGATCATCACATATGGATAAGGTGGCTAATGGCTAGGAATCTGAGCAGTTCTTGAACGCGACACACTCAATACCTCGCTAATCTGCACACGACCGCAACCTTTTACCTACCCCTTCCTTCCTTCCTACTGCAACTCCGCCTGACGATGTAAAAAAAAAAAAAAAGTGATATTGCATAATTTTTCGCGGCACACCTGACCATATAACGGCACACCCGTTGAAAAACAGGGGTAAACCTAGGATAAGTGTTCCATTATTTAAGACAACACTGTGGAGATTTCCATGGGTATCCACACGCACTCGATTGGTATTCTGTTCTCCAAACGCACCATTTGTTTAGTGATAGCTCCATTGCCTCTGATTGTTAGAAAACGAGTTGATTTCAGGTACATATGCTGACTTGTGCCACTCCAGAAGAAAAATTTAAGTCTAACAATGTATGATTAAACATATTTTCAAAGAAAGAATATCCAAATTTTGCTAGCTAGCATTGACAACCATGAGCTATGAGTATGTTGAATGCTATGGTAGGGATTTTTACTTTTTTTTTTAGGGACTTCTTCCCCTTCAAGTTTTTCAATATAAAGATACTTTTGACCACTCAAAAATTTCTATGTAACATCTCCTTGTGTAAATATCCTATAAAACATGGATACCTCTGGCTTATAGTCAGTATGTTTTTTTTTTTTGTTTGTTTTGTTTTGTTTTTTATTATTAGGTTATGCGAATTTCTTGGAAGTGTGGCTTATAGTCAGGTGCACTTTTATGTCTTGAAATTACAGTAAATAGAAAACGTAACATTGTGCTGTGTATGCCATAATTATTAGCTGCAAAATAATAAATCCACAGGAAAAAAACATTTTGTAAAGGGTTGTGATATCTGGATTGAATGCTCTACTTTCTGCCACAATCATTTCAACAGACAAGAACACTGTCAGAAAAATAGGTCATTACCTATTATCATAATTTCATATTTTATCCCATTAGCGGTGAGGACAATGATGATATGTGAATAAGGGCAGGAATATTTTCTCATCTAAAAACTATCTCATCAGATTGACCTCCATGGTCATAGTATGAACCATTCATGCAAATAATCAAGATCAATATCTCACACTACAGTAGTTCGACTTTCATATCACTGTATATCAGAACATAGTATCCCAGAGTGAATGTTGACTCACAATTTGAATAAAATGATGCGCACTAGCAGGTCGGGGTGGGAACCTCTTGGTACCTCACGATACGATACGATTTGCGATACAAAGCTCTCGATAACGATTTCACGATATGGAGATACAATGATTATGATACATTGGTTTGGAAATCATTTTAAGATATTCTACAAAATAACTAATGAACAGAAAAACAAGCTATCTTCATCGTTTGGCTGTAAATTTATCCCTAGTAGATGTCCAATCCATTTCAACTGGGAGGATGGCAGCAAATGAACCTCTCCCACTTCTACACTACTGACCAAAAGTATTGGCACCCCTGCAATTCTGTCAGATAATGCTCAATTTATCCCAGAAAATGATTGCAAATGCTTCGGCAGTAATATCTTTATTTATTTTGCTTGCAATGAAAAAAAAAAACAAAAACAAAAGAGAATGGGGAAAGAAAATTGAATCATTATACGGTAATTTTACACAAAACTCCAAACATGGGCCGGACAAAAGTATTGGCACCCTTTGAAAAATCATGACTCTAATTTGTGTAATCAAAACCACCCGTTGCTTAGACTTGGACAGAAAAAGAAAAATTGACGAGAGATTTCAACGAAAGATTGTGCTGATGGTGGATAAAGAACCTCGACTAACATCCAAACAAGTTCAAGCTGTCCTGCAGTCCGAGGGTACAACAGTGTTAACCCGCGCTATCCGTCGGCGACTGAATGAAAAGGGACTCTATGGTAGGATACCCAGGAAGACCCCACTTCTGACCCAGAGGCATACAAAAGCTAGGTTGGAGTTTGCCAAAACTTGCCTAAAAAAGCCAAAAACGTTTTGGAAGAATGTTCTCTGGTCAGATGAGACAAACGTAGAGCTTTTTGAGAAAAGGTATCAACAAGAGTTTACAGGGGAAAGAAACGAGGACTTCAAGAAAAAAAAACACTGTTTCCACAGTCAAACATGGCGGAGGTTCCCTGATGTTTTGGGGTTGCTTTACTGCCTCTGACACTGGACTGCTTGACCGTGTGCGTGGCATTATGACGTCTGAAGACCACCAATTAATTTTGCAGCATAATGTTGTGCCCAGTGTGAAAAAACTGGGTCTCCCTCAGAGGTCATGGGTCTTCCAGCAGGACAATGACCCAAAACACACTTCAAAAAGCACTAGAAAATGGTTTTGGAGAAAGCACTGGAGACTTCTAAAGTGGCCAGCAATCAGTCCAGACCTGAATTCCATAGAACACCTGTGGAGAGATTTGAAAATGGCAGTTTGGAAAAGGCAGCCTTCAAATCTCAGAGACCTGGAGCAGTTGACCAAAGAATGGTCTAAAATTCCAGCAGAGCATTGTAAGAAACTCATTGATGGATACCGGAAGCGGTTGTTCGCAGCTATTTTGTCTATGAGTTGTGCTACCAAGTATTAGGCTGAGGGTGCCAATACTTTTTTCCCGCCCATTTTTGGAGTTTTGTGTAAAACAAGGGTGTAGGTTTGGTCTGAACATTGGTAGGGACCATATAACAGCACAACCTGCATGAACACTTTGGGGAAAGTACATTAATAAGACCATACAGATTGGGTGATATGAACCTAATTAATTGATCTTTGCAAAATAAATCTGTATTATACTTACTTTCATATGTATTGGTTCAGGTGATACGCCGTTCGATTCGAACCTTCCAGAAAACCGAATACTTCCAGAATAAATGTCTGGATTTTATTTGCAAATTTAAAGAGCAATATTTGAACTAGGGCTGTCAAACGGTTAAAATTTTTAATCGAGTTAATTACATCTTAAAAATTAATTAATCGTAATTAATCGCAATTCAAACCATCTATAAAATATGCCATACTTTTTCTGTAAGTTATTGTTGGAATGGAAAGATAAGACACAAGATGGATATATACATTCAACATACGGTACGTAAGTACTGTATTTGTTTATTAATAATTATTATAATCAAAATGATGGCATTAACATTATTAACATTCTGTTAAAGTGATCCATGGATAGGAAGACTTGTAGTTCTTAAAAGATAAATGTTAGTACACGTTATAGAAATTTTATACTAAAACCCCTCATAATGTTTTCGTTTTAATAAAATTTGTAAAATTTTCAATCAAAAAATAAACTAGTAGCCCGCCATTGTTGATGTCAATAATTACACAATGCTCATGGGTGCTTAAGCCCATAAAATCATTTGCACCCAAGCGCCAGCAGAGGGCGACAAAACTCCAAAAAACACAAGTAACAAGTGGACATTGCACAATTTTAATCTGTTTGAGCGGGGCATGTGCGTTAATTGCGTCAAATATTTTAACTTCATTAATTTTAAAAAATTAATTACCGCCCGTTAACGTGATAATTTTGACAGCCCTAATTTGAACACAATTTAATTACATAACATACACAATACAAACTTGTTAATAATATCTAAACTATACAAAACTACAAAAAAAATAAACATTTGCCAATCAACATTTTCTGTCTAAATAAAGAAATTAAATATAACTGAAAAAATGTCTTAGTCAGGAAATAACAAAAATAAAGAAAAATGGAACCTTCCTTTAGGTATAACACTACCGCTTTTGTCCACAAGCACAGCCAAACTCATCCAAAAAAATGAAAGCTACAGTGGCTGCTGCTGGCCGAAAAAAAAAAAAAAGTCGAATATCCCTTCCCTGTGAAAGGGCTGGAAGAGGCAGCATGTTGTCGACATGTTGTATTTCTGTCGAAGCTGTGAGTGCATGTGCGTGTTGGGGGGGGGGGGTTGACTTCTGTCGGAGCTTTGACTGTAAAATCCCATTTTGTGTCGCATCGTTGCGCTGCCGATGATTGTAAACTTTTCTAGCAAAGTTTGATTTTTGCCACATCTAGCTATCAGTAAGCTAAACCATGCTAGGCATTATTGGAAACGTAGTTTTGAACTGCTACGTTTGGAAACATGCTGGTTGAATAGTTTGTCTGTTTACTTCGGTTATTGTTTTTGTGCAATCTAGAACATTGAATGAGAATATCAATCAAATGGGAATAACAATTTGTCAAGGAGAATTGTCGTGATAGTAATTTATAAAAATGTTTAGTTGGCACATAGCCTACTGTGTGTATGTGTATTGACTGGACAACATTTCTATGGGTCTGCATTTACCGTATTTTTCGGACTATAAGTCGCACATGAGTATAAGGTCGCACCAGCCATAAAATGCTCAATGAAGAGGAAAAAAACATATATAAGTCGCACTGGAGTATAAGTCGCATGTTTGGGGGAAATATACTTGATAAAATCCAGCACATAGAACAGATATTTCATCTTTAAAGGCAATTTAAAATAAAAAATACAATATAGAACAATATGCTGAATAAGTGTACAGTATGATAATGTTACATGATGCATGAACAACAAAATGCGAACGTGGCCAGTATGTTAACGTAACATAGCTATTAAGAGTTATTCAGATAACTATAGCATAAAGAACATTTGAACAAGTTTAGCAAACCATCAGTTTCACTCCAAAACACCAAAATAACATGTGAAATGATATAAAAATGTATTAATAATTTCACACATAAGTCGCTCCTGAGTATAAGTCGCACCCCCAGCCAAAGTATGAAAAAAACTGCGACTTATAGTCCGAAAAATACGGTATACAATTTTTTTTAAAAGTCATTATTTTATTTTTTATTTTTTTTAACTGCATTTTTCCATCCAGAGTGAGGGGGCGCACTTTAAATATATTAAAGTGATATAGGCATCTTTGAGTGAACTTGAGTAAAATTCAAGTATCTTGAGGCCGGGCTGAGTGTCCTCTTTTTTGGAAATCAAAATATGGTCACCCTAGTGCAGTGCTTCTCAATTATTTTCTGTTACACCCCCCCAAGGAAGACGTAAATGTTTCGCGCCCCCCCCAAACTCTGCTGCCACTGTCAATAGTATCATTTGTCTATAAAATTACTATTATAAATACGCATCTGCCTAACGTTGTGTCCTGTTTTTCTAATAAAGAAAAAAAGTAACATAGATCAACTTATAGTAAAGTATAACTTTATTAACATTGTTTTGTTTGTAACAGAGAAGACTTGACGCGCATCAATTTGCCTGAGTTTAAAAAAAAGTCATATCCAAACTGTAAAAAATACACTCAAGGTACATTTTTGACCATTTGATACAGAAAAATAAAATGTAATAAAATCAGTAAATAATAACAAATTAAAATTGATTAGAAACATTCACTCATGAGGATAATATGCCAAAAAAAATGGACCAAAACAAAAACCTGAATAAAAGAAAAAAAGTGTCCTTCTGTCAAAGGACACTTTTTATTTTTGCTGCTCACAGTATTACCTCCTTTGCAATGGTGTGGAGTTATTTTGCAATGAGCATGCTAACAATGCTCACTGGTTTACCGATATAACACTGACAAAGCAGGACGATAGTTGGCAATATTCGGCACGTTTTCGCTGAAAAACAATCAAGCGGCTTATCAATGAGATTGGGGTCTAATGTCTTTAAGTGGCGTCTTAATTGATTTGGCTTCTGGCTGTCCGCTATAATTATTTTTAGACACAGTAAAATGTGGTCTTTCCTCATCACCCACTGTATTAAAAGTCAAAGCTAAAAGGCAAACGGCACGAAAAAAGCGCATTCTCGGCGGCCGAGGTAGAACCGCAGGTGAGGGCGGTCGTCGTGACGATCCCAAGCCGAAAATGACAATTCTCGGGCGGCGACGTGAGAACCGGACAAGACAGTGGGTCGCTGCGTGAGTGAGTCCGGTCGGAAAACGGCTTTCGAAAACGGCGGCGGCACACTGCTCTTCATATCTGTTTTCTGTGTGTGCTGAGTGCTCTTCCTTAGTTCAAAAATACTGCGCGCACTCTGAAAATGAGAGCGCCACTGCCACCCACTGAGTGGATGTGCAAGTACACTTTATTTCAGTACGGCAAAAAAAAAAAAAAAAAAAAAAAAAGCATGTTCCCCGAGGTCACATGCGCCCCCTTGGGGGCGCACCCCACTATTTGAGAAGTACTGCCCTAGTGTATGGCAATCAGTGGCAGCCAATGCCAGGCGACGAAGTAATTCTGAGCCATTTCAGGTCATCACCTGTTGATTTCCCGTTGATTTTGGGGCATTTTATGGGTCACTTACTGTTGATTTTGGGGTATTTTATAGGTCTTTCCTGTTGATTTTGGGTTACAGACCAGGAAGTGACCCGGAAATCTCACAAATGAATGGGCAGTGACTCAAACTTAACAGAAAGTGGCCTGTAAATGTCCTAAAATGAACAGAAAGATGAATGCCCTAAAGATTGGAAAGCGTGACTGTGAATGCTCTGGTTTCGAATGAGCGAACGTTCAGTGTAGGGCTACAGCTATCGAATATTTTAGTAATCGAGTAATCGACTGAAAATTATATCGATTAATCGAGTAATCGGATAAAACAAATATATTTTTAGGTGAAGAGAAATTATAATATACATGAGAAAACAAGACATTTCATCTAATGTTGAACCATTTTCAGTCAATCAATGTCTTTATTTTCGATGTATATTGTTGAAAACAGCCAACAATTGCATCTCAGATGTACCTAGAATTAAAAAAAAAGACTAATTCACTGCTTTCACTCAAAAAACTTTTAGATCTTATTAAAACATATATATATCTTACCTAAAAATGCCGTTATGCTTAACACACATCACTTAAAAGTTAGGATTTTTTTCCCATGTGTTTCAATTGAATTTCTCTTTGTGTCAAGCCATTTTTAAGTTCTAGTTAAGTTTTAAGTTAGTCCAAACTGTAAGTCCTGATAGGATTTTGAGTTTTTGCAGTGTTCAAAATAAATGTATGATACAGGCTGTATTGGAACACATTAGGGACCAGTGCTACTTGGTGTTTTATCCAGCAATGACTACTGAGCTAAAATTGATAGTTAGCATGATTAAGTTTTTATTTTACACCCTCATCACTCCACAATGCTATGTTATGTTAAAGCCTGTATGTAAGACACGTTAGCCACGCATCGACAGTGGTCATAATTATTTGAAACCTAGCCCTCCGCAGGGCTAACGTTACGTGAGCTAGTAGCGACAGTAATGTTAATCTTATTTATTAGTGCTTAGCGCTCTTTATTAGCGCTTAGTGCTCTACTGCTTTAAGATGGCGGCTGTTTACTAACGCTGCCCAGATGCGGCCGAGTCTGTCATTACGCATCTAGTTCAACATACATGTGATCTCTATGAGACGCATCAGACGCTACCTGTACCAACGTAGCATCGTGCGGGCTAGTATTTAGCAACGTCGGCGTCGTTTGTGGCGGCTGTCGGCTGCAGTAATTTTTTTTTTTTCCCTTCTTCCTCTCCGCACGTGACAGCGCGTTGTCCCGCATTAAAAGTAGTCCGAGCAAAACGTGATGCTTAGAGCTGTCAAAATAAACGATTACTCGAGGTGAATAAAATTACTCGGATCAGTTTTTAAACTCGAGTTACTCGAGTTGCTCGAGTACTCGTTTCAGCTCTAGTTCAGTCGCACTTCCAAGTCTTATTAGGATTGGGCGTCGAGTGCCATCAATGGCAGCCATCGAGTTAAGGAGACATTATGACGGAAGATTTTAGTAGCAACTTGTTGGTTCATTATTTTTTATTATTTTAAAGCATTGGCACTTTGACATTTTTAAAACGATATCTTGATTCTTGCAACGAGTGGATGGACGTGCCACGACCTATCACTATTTCGATATTTTGTCACAACCGTTCTAGCAGGTGTGAGAATGTGCACGTGTAAAATGTATTTTCTATTTAATGAGTGTGTGAGGTAGTTGTATATGCTGCTGGGAAGAGTGAAGGTTGCTTTGGATAAATGTGGCTCGTGATGGGTTTGGAATTAAAGCCACTAGTGACCTGCTGACAGAAAGAACAACAGACAGCACTCCAGCAAGCATCTATCTCTTTTTGAGCCTGTGCCCTCCCATTACTCTCAATTTCACTCACTCCCCTGCCTCTCTAACACACATTTTTCGCTCATCTCCAGCATTCCCATTCATCTATCCCCATCTTTTGCTGCGATACAGAATAAGCAGCATTCTCTGCAGATCGCCATCTCACGTCTGTGCACCTCACCTCTCCATTTCCGTCTCCCTTGCTGTCTTTCTGAGTAGAACAGTCGCAGATACGCATCTCCTTGCTTAGCGCTAATCAACTTTGACACCCTAGCCATGAATAATAAAACACACAGAGGACAGACAACAAGAAAGGGAGAGTGCCATACTATAAAAAGATGAAACGAAACCACTATGCTTTTTGGGAGGAGTTCAAGTTACCCATCAGGGAATAGCCTTTTATTCTCTTTCAAGCCTTTATGCATATTGTGGGAAGTACAAAAATGAACCAGAATGACTGAAGGGTCCATAATGCCCTTTGTACTTGCATTTGTGGTTACAGAGAGCATGCTGAGAACAGCAAGTAGTCCAGACAGCCTTCGATCACGAACACCCATGATCACCCCTGACCTGGAAAGTGGAACTAAATTGTGGCATCTGGTGAAGAACCACGACCATTCGGACCAGAGGGAGGGCGACCGGGGCAGTAAGATGGTGTCCGAGATCTACCTGACCAGGCTCTTAGCTACAAAAGTAAGAAACAGCGACGCGGAATAGGATTTTGGTTTTAATTTTTAGTTTCTTGCATTAAAACAAACTGGTGCAATTCCTTTGTTCGAGTATAACAGTGAAATTTGGCTCTGTTGTGGAAGAGGGAGGCTTTTGATTCATAGTTTTCCCTCAAGCTTTATTCATTTTGTGTTCCAAAAAAGAAATATGAGGGGAAAAATGGAGCTTTACTTTAAAGTTGCCAAAACAAAGTTGCATACATTTTTTAGACTTAACGAACCATATGTTTAGCTTTGTACATGACCAAAAATGATGGAATCATGGAAGTTATAACAAAGCAATTCCCTGTAAATAACTCATTTTTTTCTGTATACAGTAGGGTTGTTCCGATCATGTTTTCTTGCTCCCGATCCGATCCCGATCGTTTTAGTTTGAGTATCTACCGATCCCGATATTTCCCGATCCGATTGCTTTTTTTTTTTTGCTCCCGATTAGATTCCAATCATTCCCGATAATTGTTCCCGATCATATACATTTTGGCAATGCATTAAGAAAAAAATTAATAAAACTCGGACGAATATATACATTCAACATACAGTACATAAGTACTGTATTTGTTTATTATGACAATAAATCCTCAAGATGGCATTTACATTATTAACATTCTTTCTGTGAGAGGGATCACAAAGGACAAATGTGACTTTGTATAGTGTGACTAAATATTGCCATCTAGTGTATTTGTTGAGCTTTCAGTAAATGATACTGTAGCCATGCCCAAATGCATGATGGAAGGTGGAACCATGTCTGTGCGTAGTGTTACCAATTGATATATCTTCTCTGCGTTGGGAAATAACATAGGGTGTTAAGAAAAAGATCAAGTACTACCTTGCTTCCCACGATAACTCTAATTGTAGGGATAGGGATTGTAAGGCTTTTGCCAATTAAAAAAAAGGCTTCCAAAATTCACTCTACTCATTTTACGCTGCCTTTTAGCTCTCTATATAGGTAAAACGGCGCCACTTCAGATTGAGCGCGACAATGCGTGAGTGGGCATGCATTAATTGCGTTAAATATTTTAACGTGCTACAATTTTAAAAAAAAATAATTACCGCCATTATCGGGACAAATTTGATAACCCTACCTTAAGCCAAAACTAAAGACTCTGGATGAGTTATGTCTGTAACGTTAAATACAATTAGAAAACGATTTATTTAAAAAATATATATATCAAAAAAAGGCATGTCCGATATTTTTTTGCCGATTCCGATACTTTGAAAGTGACGTGATCGGACCCGATTGATCGGGACATCTCTAGTATACAGTATGTATTCTCCAGAATATGACATGGTTGGCAATCTGTCTGGCTTAAAACCCACATACAGGTAGTCCCTTGGTTACGATGGACCCGATTTAAGCAATTTGGACTTTATGACGCCATTGTCGCCAGTCGTTTTTTTTGTTTGTTTGTTTGTTTTGTAAGCTGTGTAAACAGTATCTTATTGTACCACACAATATCTTATTTTTAACTTTATTAACTTGACGTGTTCTGTCCTCACTAAACGTCAAGTTGTTCAGCTTGACAGACAGCAAACAAGGCATTTCCGTCATTCACTTTTGAAAATGTTTAAAGCTGTAGCACACATATTTACATTTATCTCCAAAATGATACAGCAGAAAACACAGACAAGTCTGAAAGAGCAGTTTCTGCTCTTGCACCCCTCTTTAAAATGAACTGTTCTATTTTAAGCCAAAGGAACTGTTGTGTTTGATAGAACAATATGTCTATATGCTGCCATAGCGGATTCATGGCACATTAAGCCCCCGAACTATTTTTAATTTGTCCGTTTTATCCTGGAAACCCCTGTTTACAGATGTCGCGCAACCACTTTTGTTTCAACCCAGGCATAAAAGGAAGGTAGGTATTCGAAATGTCTGTCATTTTTAGCTTAGGAATAGTTTAAAAAAAAAAAAAAAAAACTTTAAAAGTTTAAAATATGCGAGAGAATAATATTTTAAGCAAATTACGTCACACTGGAAAAAAATGATGTCTGTAAAAAGGTCACGGATATCTACCTAATAACTATCGCCTAATTGAATACATGAAAAAGAAAATCTCTACCACTCCTCGATGTCTGCGATTTCTGCATCACGACCATTCTTATATTACCATGCTTCACCCATAAAATCTCAAAAAAATCCGGCTGTGGCCATTCACATCTGTGCCTTGACACACGATGATACATGCTACATGGAGTTTTGGATCGAAACAAGGTAAGTACGGGATAATATCTCGTTAAAATCATGGCGTCTTTAATTCTGCTCCTGCGTGCTCTCACTTCCAGTTACGGTTTTGCTATTTATTTTTATTTATTTATTTATTTTTTAAATGCCCTCCTGTTCAAAATTTTTTAAGCTTTCCAATGATGTATCACGCATGTATATAGGACAGTTTTGACTTTGGCCAATTTGGGGATCTCAGAGCGGAACTTCAAGTCACCTGAGTGTTTTCCGCCATACACATTTTAACAATAAACCGTCTGGCACAAAACAGTTGGTGTTCAAACGTGTATCTCCTTAGATCAAAATGTAAATTTAGTTGATTAAATTAGCCTAATTTACCTAGCAAAAGTCATAGCTTAAAAGCTATGAATGCTGACGAATTCACAATTTTCGTAGCAAATTGCTCCCACCCACATAACTCCAAAAACTTGCTCTAAATTTACCGTAATTTTCGGACTATAAGCCGCTACTTTTTTCCCTCATTTTAAATCCTGCGACTTATTTGTTGATTTATTTGGGTTAATAGGTAACAGTTTTTTGACAGCGGCATCATAAAACTGCCATGAGAACGTCATAAATATGACATGACATTATCATGGCCATTAATTAATGCTTATGACAGGTGTCATTAAGTGTCATCCAGCAACTCCATTTGTGTCCAGCTCGGATCTTTTACAACCATTCAAAAGGGGGATAATTTGTGCATTATTTAATGCTCATGGGGGTGTCATGTCATAATTATGATGGTCTTATGACAGTCTGATGGTGGCACCTTCAAATAAAGTGTTAATAAATTCCATAATTAGCAATTAATGAAACAATTAGAACAGTAACTAAAGAAATAATTAGCACAGAACATGAATTTTCTTTTGTTATTTACATCTGTAGTGCTACAATGCATGCTAGGAGACATGTTGGATGACAACAGTGTTGACAGCAGCTGGCAGCAGAGGTTTACTGTCTCCCCCAAGAGAACAATGATGGCCAAATGAAGCTTCTTGAAGCAATGAAGTTTTGGAGCTAAGTCAGTCTTCTGATGCCGCTGCCAAATAAAGTGTTACTGGTTGATATCTTTTGGTGTAAATATCCTATAATACAGTGAGGATAGCTACTGCTTATAGTCCAGTGCGGCTTATCTATGAACAAATGTCGTTTTTGTGTCAAATTTTGTGGGTGGCGGTTTATAGTCAGGTGCGCCTTATAGTGCGAAAATTACGGTAATTACAAATGCATACGCAAACATATATTCGCTGAAAAAACTTATAGCCTTATGTGAGCCAAATGAGAGGGCAGCTGTCCTATATCCTATTCCTCCTACTCAGTCATAGAAGCCAAGGCGACAGTCCAGCCACACCCAACACCACCGCCATCAGAGTTCAGTGTATCTATCCTCCATCGTTAAACAAAATAAAAATACTTTTGGACTTTTTGGATAGTTAGTTTTAAAGGGTTAATTCCGATTTATGCGGAAATTCAGATTAGGTCGCCAGCGTAGGAACGTAACTCGTTCGTAACCCAGGGACTACCTGTATTGTATTTTAAAAATGTAATCCCATGAGAGCCATACAGTTGTATGTGAGGCCCTGTTATTTCCGTGATGTTATTGAATGCTTCACTTGGCTAATGTTCTTGAATACTTCACTTGGCTAAGAGGTGAAAAATAGAGAAAGATTTTGCGAACAGTCGCCGTGTTGTGACTAAAATAAATCTTGAGAACGCAATGGTGAAGGCCAAACGTCGTTACAATATCGTTGCTCCGCGTGGTTTTTCGCACAAAGCTGAGACTCCACTGCTCTCCTAAACTGATTTAACAAGCAGGAAGGAAAATGTCTGAACTAGTGATTTAAAAATGTGTCTCGTTAAAATCAGTTTTCGCATTGCGCGATCACCTTTTGGCCAATTGCAAATACAAACATGGTGTGCCGTTGCGAACATTTGCTAGGAGTGGACAGTTGTGGAGCGTTCCAGGGCAACCGTTTATTGCAACTCCTCACCTGGAAGTGGCTCTAGTTTGACAGCCCAAAAGTCGTGCCAGATGAAAGTTAAACATGTACATGTGTGACTTGGGGTACCACACAGTTCATTTTCGTGGTAATTTTTCCCTACGCTTTTTAAAACACTTCAATTTGCTTAGCACTGAATTGGGAGGGGCCAGCTCTGCTGCAGGTTGGGCGAAGGCTAACGAGCTCTCTTGCCAAAGAGCTCCTAAGCAAAGCCCGCCCGTCTCATCAGACCATAGGTCATGGTTCCAGTAATCCATGTGCTTTGTTGACATGTCTTCAGCAAACTGTTTGCTGGCTTTCTTGTGTACCGTCTTCAGAAGAGGCTTCCTCCTGGGGTGACAGCCATGCACACCAATTTGATGTGGAGTGCGGCGTTTGGTCTGAGCACTACCAGGCTGAACCCCCACCTCTTCAATCTCTGCAGCAATGCTGACAGCATTCCTGTAACGAGTCTCATGACATTTTGGAGGGAAAATGACAAGCAGTACTCAATTTGGACATTTAGGGATGTACGTAGTTTCTAAAGGGTGTACTCACTTTTGTTGCCAGGGGTTTAGATATTAATGGCTATATTTTGAGTTATTTTGCGGGAAAATAAATGAACTCTATTAAATAAGTGGCACACAGACTACTTTTCATTATGTCAAAGTGTCATTTTGTCAGTGTTGTCCCATGAAAAAATATGGCGGAAAACACTCAGGTGACTTGAAGTTCTGCCCTGAGACGCCCCATATTTGCCAAATTTCAAAATTGTCCGATATGCATGTGTGATACATCATTGGAAAGCTTAAAATCTCAATTTTCTGGGGGAAGAAAAATTTTGATAAGGAGGGCAATAAAATTTTTTTTAAAAAAGTCTTTTAAACAGCAAAACCCTATCTGGAGGTGAGAGCACGCGAGGGCAGAATTACAGACGGCATGACTTAACGAGATTTTATCGCATACTTACCTTGTTTCGATCCAAAAACTGCATGTAGCATGTATCAGTGAGTGTCAAGACACAGCTGTGAATGGCCACAGCTGGATTTTTGGGGGATTTTATGGGTGAAACATGGTCATATAAAAAGGGTCACGGTGCAGAAATCGCAGACATCAAGGGGTGGTCGAGATTTTTTTTTTCATATATTTACCCTTTTAAACTTTTTTTTTTCAAATTTTCTTTGTCTGGATCGCTTATTTATCATATAATATATCAGACAAAATGCGACAGGAACAAAAAAAATACAATTAAGCTATAGGTATGAGGTAGATATCCGTGACTTTTTTTACAGACACCATTATTTTCATTGTGACGTCATTTGTTTAAAACTTTAAAACATGTGAGTGAATAATTTTTTTAAGTATTTTATTTTATTTTTTTTTTTTTAACGACATCAATTAGACATCAAAGAACAATTCTAAGCTAAAAATGACGGACATTTTTGAATAATAAATATGATTAATTACCTTCGTTTTATGGCTGGGTTGAAACAAAAGCAGTTGCGCGACGTCTGTAAACGGGGGTTTTCAGGGTAAAACGGACAAATTAAAAGTAGTTTGGTGGCTTAATGTGCTATGAATCTGCTATGGCAGCATATAGACATATTGTTCTATCAAACACAACAATTGTTTTGGCTTAAAATACAGCAGTTTCTTTTAAAGAGGAGTGCAAGAGCAGAAACTGCTTTTTCAGTCTTGTCTGTGTTTTCCGCCATATACGTAAATATCTGCAGAAATGCGAGGGGTGTACTCACTTTTGTGATACACTGTATGTTTGAAGTGTCCAAGATCAACAACGTCATTAAACGAGCAGTTCATCACAGCTCATTCAGGTCATGACAAGACCCGTTGAAGTCAGCGGAGAGACAGATGCGCTCATCAAAAGAGCCAGATATGATTCGCGAGCAATATGTTCCAGACCCTTGCATATTGACATTGCCTACTGAGTTTTGTGCTAATGTGAAGCTTCAACTGGTCGTCCGGTTGTGTCCGTATAAAGACTGAATTGTCATTGCAATAGCTCATAAGAACTGGTCATGCTCCCAAATAACATGTTGAAGTGTTTTATGACAACTCTGTCCGTAAAAGTGAACTTCATATTATGGAAAACTATGCCACCCTCTGGGTGTGACTTACTGTCCTTTTCACTTCCATTGTCGTCACAGACACTTTACTTTTCTTCCTATTCAGGGCACATTACAGAAGTTTGTGGATGATCTCTTTGAGACCATATTCAGCACAGCCCACAGAGGGAGCGCCTTGCCGCTGGCCATTAAGTACATGTTTGACTTCCTTGACGAGCAGGCGGACAAACACAACATCACAGACTATGATGTCCGACATACCTGGAAAAGCAACTGGTAAACATTAACTTCTTGAAGCATTGTCTTTTGTTGTTATCATTGTTAGTATTATTTAGACATGTGCCGATTACCGGTTTCAAGGTATACCGTTGTCTGAAAACATCAAGGTTTCAAAACCGCGAAAATTTTCCGTCATACCGTCCCTAAGGTATTAGCAATTTTTATGTCCCAAAAATGCATGGAGAAATCCCTCGCTTGCAGCTGCAAGGCTCAACCCTCCCCACCGTTTGTTGCTCAGTGTCATTGAGTCAGCTGTGCTAAACAATTGCTGGAGGAGGTGAAACTGCTGAGCTTTTTTCCCCCCAAAAAGAGAAAACGAAATCGCTGGTATGGGAATACTTCGGCTAGAGAAAAATTACAGACGGCCGCAGCTTATAGGAGAAGGGCCAACCGACATGTAAAACATGTTTGTGGAGCGTGGCTGCTGATACTTCCTATATGATTTCACATTTATACAAAATTTAGGGTTAGTAAACACTGTCATGAACGTTTCCTATCAGCTACGACAGTTAACTCCAGCGTGTTTAGTGTGTCTGGCAGTGGTAAAACGTGGTGTTTTTTTTTTCTCTCCGGCAACTGTGTTGTGAAAGAGAGTGTGTCTATAATGTAAGCATGATACGAGTCAGACGCACGTGCTTTTTATGGAAAATAATTCAATTATTTTTGTTCTGATGGCAATAATGTTGAGCTGTGGATGTGGATTTAGGCTCACTTAAAGGACTGTATTTATTAAAATGATATTTAGAGTAATTTAACTTAACATTATACTTATGTTCCAATTCGCTAATAACTTTTGGAAAAATAAAAATCATGTTCAGTGGAAAAAAGTTCTTTTTTGCAATACCGTAATACCGTGAAACCGTGATATTTTGGCTTAAGGATATCATACTGTTAGAATATCGTACCGGCAAATGCCTATTATTATTATTATTTTACTTGACCTATTCCTGAGGCAGCCACAATTTGTATATTACTGTAAGGGCAAAAGGTTTGGTATACAAAAACAAACTATTTTCTGTGAATGTGACTTGTCCAACACCAGTTAATATGAACAGCATTGGCATTCACCAAAGAAAAAAAAACTTTTACAAACTATAAAGCACACTGGATTATATGACACATCATCAATAAACATTCCAACAACTCATACACAAGGCTCACCTGATTATAAAACTTAATAATGCATCAATCTATGGCATTTGTGACTTGTCATTCTTTATCTTTTAACTTATTGTATGTTTATTATTTATTTTATTGTTTTATTCATGCATTTGATGAAAGGTGAATGGTTGTCTTGAGTACTTTATTGGAGCAGTCTAATACAGTTAGTAAGCACAACCACAATTCATACATAAGGCCCAGTGGATTATATGGTACACTGTCAATTTTTGGAAAAAATAAGGTATTTTAAGTTGGTAAATGCAAATCTATTGCTTTTTAAAAGTTAAATACAACTGAATCTTACTCAAAAAAGAGAAAAAGAGAAGCCTGCATACTCATGGAGGTATGTACAACACACTTTGAGCATCACTAAATTAGTTATTTCTGTTTGTATTTTGTTACCAGACATTTTACTGTTTTAAAGTAAGGGATCTACAAAAACACTCTGTTTGCACAATCATATTTCTTCCAAGGGCGTAGGCTTGGTTTCAACATTGGTAGGGACAATATTACCATTTTGCATAAAATGCAAACAACGATCCAAATAAGGGATGATTGGCTTGTCTTCGTTGTTCCTTCTGGAGGTTGACCTGACCGCAGTAGTTTTGACGGTTAGCAAGTTTAATGTTATGCTAACTCTGATACAGGTCGAACTTTCAGTAACAAAATTAGTGGTGTTTCCCCCACCTTCACAACATTGACGTCTTTTTACATGACTTCCAGTGGCTGCTGCTGGCCAAAAAAGAAACTTTTAACATCCCTCCTCTCCGAAGGGGGCGGCATGTTGTCGATATGAATCGGGGTTGTTTGAGTATGTCTGTGTGTATGTCTTTGTGGAGGGAAGGAGGGGCTTCAAGTCATCAGCCAACCAAATGTTCGTTTGAGGGGGGAAAAATGGACCGGCATATTCTGCAAGTGAAACAGGATAACTAAGTCTTAACATAATGAAAATAATTCACTTAATAACGGTAGGGTCTATTCTACCCTTACAAAATATGGTAAGACAACCTAAATTACCTACTGTAATTTTCGGACTATAAGCCGCTACTTTTTTCCCTAATTTTGAACCCTGCGGTTCATAGTCCAGTGCGGCTTATTTGTTGATTTATTTGGGTTAATAAGTCACACTTTATTTGACAGCGGCATCCTAAAACTGCCATGAGACCGTCATAATCATGACGTGACATTATCATGGGCATTAATGAACGCTTATGACAGATGTCATTAAGTGTCATCCGGCAAATTATGTCACTAACTCCATTTATGTCCAGCTCGGATCTTTTACAACCATTAAAAAAGGGAAATAATTTGCCAGATGACACAAAATGAAATCTGTCATAAGCATTATTTAATGTTCACGACAGTGTCATGTCATAATTATGATGGTCTTATGACAGTCTGATGGTGCCATCTTCAAATAAAGTGCTAATAAATTCCATAACTAGCAATTAATGAAACAACTAGAACAGTAACTGAAGAAACAATTACCTCAGAACATGAATTTTGATTTGTTGACATCTGTAGCGCTACAATGCATGCTAGGAGGCATGTTGGATGACAACAGTGTTGACAGCAGCCGACAGCAGATGTTGACTGTCTCCAAGAGAACAATGATGGCCAAATGAAGCTTCCTGAAGCTTTGGAGCTAATTGGTTCGAAGCTTCATGGTCAAATAAAGTGTTACCGGTTGATATCTTTTAGTGTAAGTATTCCATAATACAGTGAGGATAGCTGCGGCTTATAGTCCGGTGCGGCTTATCTATGAACAAATGACGTTTTTGTGTTAAATTTGGTGGGGGGCTGCTTATAGTCAGGTGCGCCTTATAGTGCGAAAATTCCGGTGTATATCTGAACTCTTTATGTAATGAAAAAAGGTTGCTTAAAAGTTGGTGGGGACAATTACAGCATCCTGAAAAGTTGCAAGTGTTAAGTCCCTACCGTCCCTATGCAAACCTACGCCCTTGATTTCTTCGTCAGAATTAACACATTAAATATTAGGTACAAGTGACTTTAACTGACCAACAAACAAAGTCAAATGGATTAACACTTTGGGAAAATGACGTCATTGATCATTGTTCATGTTAATGTTTCATAAGCAAAGTAACTTATTTTCTTTCTACAGCCTTCCTCTACGTTTCTGGGTGAATGTGATCAAGAATCCTCAATTTGTATTCGACATCCAAAAGAACAGCATCACAGATGCTTGTCTGTCCGTAGTCGCCCAGACCTTCATGGATTCCTGTTCGACATCTGAACACAAACTGGGGAAAGATTCACCGTCTAACAAGCTTCTCTATGCTAAAGACATCCCAAACTACAAGAATTGGGTGGAGAGGTAAAATTTTAGTTGCATTCATCCAAATTGCATTTAAAAGCTGCACAATTAAAGTGATATGTTGTATGTGAGCTGTTATATACAGTGGGGCAAGTATTTAGTCAACCACCAATTGTGCAAGTTCTCCTACTTGAAAAGATTAGAGAGGCCTGTAATTGTCAACATGGGTAAACCTCAACCATGAGAGACAGAATGTGGAAAAAAAATCACATTGTTGGATTTTTTAAAGAATTTATTTGCAAATCATGGTGATAAATAAGTATTTGGTCAATACCAAAAGTTCATCTCAATACTTTGTTATGTATGCTTTGTTGGCAATAACAGAGGCCAAACGTTTTCTGTAATTCTTCACAAGCTTTTCACACACTGTTGCTGGTATCTTGGCCCATTCCTCCATGCAGATCTCCTCTAGAGCACTGATGTTTTGGGGCTGTCGTTGGGCAACACGGACTTTCAACTCCCTCCACAGATTTTTTTCGGGGTTGAGATCTGGAGACCACTACAGGACCTTGAAATGCTTCTTACGAAGCTACTCCTTTGTCACCATGGCTGTGTGTTTGGGATCATTGTCATGCTGAAAGACCCAACCACGTCTCATCTTCAATGCCCTTGCTGATGGAAGGAGATTTTCACTTAAAATCTCTCGATACATGGCCCCATTTACACAGATCAGTCGTCCTGGTCCCTTTGCAGAAAAACAGCCGCAAAGCATGATGTTTCCTCCCCCATGCTTCACAGTGGGTATGGTGTTCTTCGGATGCTATGCAGTATTCTTTCTCCTCCAAACATGAGAACCTGTGTTTCTACTAAAAAGTTCTATATTGGTTTCATCTGACCATAACACATTCTCCCAGTCCTCTTCTGGATCATTCAAATGCTCTCTAGCGAACCGCAGACCGGCCTGGACGTGTACTTTCTTCAGCATGGGTACACGTATGGCAGTGCAGGATTTGAGTCCCTGGCGGCGCATTGTGTTACTGATAGTAGTAGCCTTTGTTACTGTGGTCCCAGCTCTCTGTAGGTCATTCACTAGGTCCCCCCGTGTGGTTCTGGGATTTTTGCTCACCGTTCTTGTTATCATTTTGACGCCACGAGGTGAAATCTTGCATGGAGCCCCCGATCAAGGGAGATTATCAGTGGTCTTTTATAGCTTCTATTTTCTAATATTTGCTCCCACAGTTGATTTCTTTACACCAAGCGTTTTACCTATTGCAGATTCAGTCTTCCCAGCCTGGTGCAGGTCTACAATTTTGTGTCTGGTGTCCTTCGACACCTCTTTGGTCTTGGCCATAGTGGAGTTTAAAGTGTGACTGACCGAGGTGTGGACAGGTCTTTTATACCGATAATGGGTTCAAACAGGTGCCATTAATTCAGGTAGCAAGTGGAGCCTCGTTAGACCTCGTTAGAAGAAGTTAGACCTCTTTGACAGCCAGAAATCTTGCTTGTTTGTAGGTGACCAAATACTTATTTTCCACTCTAATTTGGAAATAAATTCTTAAAAAAATCAAACAATGTGATTTTCTGTTTTTCTTTTCCACATTCTGTCTCTCATGGTTGAGGTTTACCCATGTTGACAATTACAGGCCGCTCTAATCTCTTCAAGTAGGACAACTTGCACAATTGGTGGTTGACTAATTACTTATTTGCCCCACTGTAAGAGAAGAATATTCCTCAAAAAGCTGGACTCGTTGTTTGCGAAAGTGCAAACAGGTAGTTTGAAGTCAGAGTACAACGTCGGCTAAAATATATGCGAGACAATTTTCTGCTTTCTTGCATCTTTTCAAATCAGGATCTTGCATACTTTAATATACAATATGCAAATGGACGATTCCCTCAGATTTTTTTTTAATCTTCCTCATCAAGTGGAGATAGAAAAGACACAGGTGATGGTAGGATTTGTTGAAACTGTGACATTATTTACTGCTCACTCAAAACAGCCCCTGGTTCACCCTTCATCTTTTATTCAGCACCGAAATGTTTCTGAGCACCAGATAAGTTATGCACCACTGATGCTTGCTGTAGTTGCCTTTCATGGGTGAGTCTATTAATCTCTAAGTAGCTTTTCAAGGCTACTTCCTCCTTAACTCCAGGCGCACAAATGCGAAGTATTGTGCTGGTGGTTAAATTATTTTAATACAACTAAGTCAATCTACAGATGCCTAGTTAGCTTACAGCGTCTCTGGTAACGGTAATTAGCTGAATTACAGATCTACAACACCATAAAACCATAAATACACAGCTAAGTTAATATGTTATCGTAACTGTACAGTTTTTGAGTATGGAGAGCAGCAAATTGGAGTAGCATGTAAGAAATGGCTACAGGGAAAAGCTAATTTCAGGGTAATTTATCTGGGACTAGGGTTGGCAACAGTCCCTTGAAAAACAGAATTGTCCAGTATTCTGAAACAGAAGTATTGAGCTTTCAATGGACGCGCTATTATCATGAAAATCTAAAATAGTGTCTTGTTGGTTGAAAGAACGAATACTGGATATGCAGGGAAATGCTTTCCTTCGCCTCTCTTGCTTTTTGACCACAGAGCTGATGGAACAATGACAAAACGAAATCCCATTTATCGCATTGGTCAAGGTACCATCGCTTGCAATTAAAGATGCTGATCGATCGGGTCCGATCACGTCATTTTCAAAGTATCGGAATCGGCAAAAAAATATCAGACATGCCTTTTTTTAATACATACACATTTTTTAATTAAATCGTTTTCTAATTGAATTTAATGTTACAGACAAAATGTCTTACACTCATCCAGAGTCTTTAGTTTTGGCTTAAAGTAGGGCTATCAAAACTTATAGCGTTAACGGCGGTAATTAATTTTTTAAAAATTAATCACGTTAAAATATTTAACGCAATTAACGCATGCGCTGCACGACCTTACGCATTGTCGCGTTCAATCTATAATGGCGCCGTTTTACCTATATATAGAGCTAAAAGGCAGCGTAAAATGAGTAGAGTGAATTTTGGCGGTCTTTGACGCCTTTTTTTAATTGGCTAAAGCCTTACAATCCCTCTTTCAATTAGAAATATCGTGGGAAGCAATGTGGAGAAGCAAGGTAGTAGTTGATCTTTTTCTTAACACCCTATGTTATTTCCCAACGCAGAGAAGATATATCAATTGGTGCCACGACGCACAGTCATGGTTGCACTTCCCATCATGCATTTGGGCAGAACAGTTAAATGGCTACAGTATCATTTACTGAAAGCTCAACAAATACACTAGATGGCAATATTTAGTCACAATACACAAAGTCACATTTATCCTTTAAGAATTACAAGTCTTTCTATCCGTGGATCCCTCACAGAAAGAATGTTAATAATGTAAATGTCATCTTGAGGATTTATTGTCATAACAAACAAATACAGTACTTATGTACTGTATGTTGAATTTAAATATTTGTCCGAGTTTTATTCATTTTTTTCTTAACGCACTGCCAAAATGTATATGATCGGAAAAAATTATCGGGAATGATTGGAATTAAATCGGGAGCAAAAAAAAAAAAAAAGCAATCGGATCGGGATCAGCAGATACTCAAACTAAAACGCTCGGGATCGGATCGGGAGCAAAAAACATGATTGGAAAAACCCTACTTGCAATGATTATAATGGAAGACAACATAAGAGTGAGGGAGATTTGAGAGAAGCTTGAGTGAAAAAGGATGTTCAAAATGATGACAATTTGTGTTCTTGTTCTTCTCTGTGTACTTTAACTAATTATATTACATTTTTGTGTTCTGTCAATATCATTTGTATTTCCACTAAAGATGCACCGGTACCGATACCAGTATTGGCAGGGGGGCGAGTACCAATAAACAGGGTGGCGATACCATTTACCAGTCCAATATTATACACTTGACCGCAGCCTTTTTTTTTTTTTTCTCCTGAAGCTCAATCACTATAACTAGGGATGTCCCGATCCAGGTTTTTGCACTTCCGATCCGATACCGATATTGTTTTGCACTTCCGATCTGATACCGATACTGGCCGATACCGGCCTATCTGAGCATGTGTTAAAGTTTAAAGTTATTTAGCCTCCTTACTTAGTTGTCAGACTCATGTTGAAAAGAGTTTTAGTACTCTTGATAACAACTAGTCAGTTGAATTAGGTGAGTTTGAATAACACACAACGGTTGGTAACAAGAAACTGACCTGTTTATTCAATGATAAACACAAAACATTATAAATAACAAACAGAAATGGCATAGTCAGTCAGTAAAACGTGCAAATAATATTGTAAACTGTCTTAAAAAAGCAAAACACAAAAACAACCTCAGTGGAAAATCCCACAAACCCCCCCAAGCTATTAGATGCTTTTAATGTTTCGTCCATTAGTTACAATAATTGTATAAAAAGCCTCTCAGGTTTAAATAAACGACTATTTCAGTATCAATTTAACATTTTAAGACCGTAAATAAAATACTCAAGTCCCAATTCTGTATCAGCAGCTTTAAACTATATTCAATTCTTTTAATGTTGCGAAACAACTGTTAAAGTTGTTAAAATTGCCCCCGTTATTCCATAATTTCCCTTCTGTCTACTTTCGACATGTGAAAGTTTTAAAACTGTTTTGAAGATAGATTCAAGTCAAGATTTTGCCGATTTAGGAGTATTTTAGATAAAAAGTTATTTAAGTTCACTTGGAAGGTTCACAACAGCCTACTAGGGAAGTCTTCTGCTTAAAGAGCATATGACACGAGAAAAAAAGTCTTAAATGGCATTATTATGTGAATTAGAATCATATTTTGAGACGATTCGACTATATACAACAATTTAGCAAAGCACAGATGACGAGAAATTAGTCTTTTAATCTGCCGGTTAGCCACGCCTACCATTATAGGGCTTTAGCGTCCCCAACAGGTGGATGACGTCAGCGGTAGACTGGGCTCATCGGTTTTACTATTCAGCCCATTGAGGGGGAATTATTCAGAACGAGGAAAACGCGATGAAGAGAGCCGCAAAATGTCATTGTTTCAGTCTCTCTACTCCAATATTTTTACAGGATATTCTTTTTATCCAAGTATTTTTCCCCAGTAGCTATATAAATGGCTTGAGAAGGACCAGTCAGCCCGTCGAGGGGGAACTATTCACAACGAGGAAAACGCGACGAAGAGGGCGGCAAAATGTCATTGTTTCTGTCTCTTTACTTCAATATTTTTACAGGATATTCTTTTTATCCAAGTATTTTCCCCAATAGCTATATAAATGGCTTGAGAAGGACCAGTCAGCCCGTCGAGGGGGAACTATTCACATCGAGGAAAACGAGACGAAGAGAGCGGCAAAATGTCATTGTTTCTGTCTCTTTACTTGAATATTTTTACAGGATATTCTTTTTATCCAAGTATTTTCCCCAATTGCTAATTAAATGGCATGGTCATGACAAATAACAGTCTTGTGCTGAATGGAATATGAAATAATAAAAATGCATTTATTCAGGACGACATGGCAAAATTCCATAATGGTCAAAACTGTCGACTTCACCTTTACTGTCGCACCTCCCGAACGATATTTTATACACCTAAATCGGACATATGTCATTTCCCTTCCCCGGCTTCGGAGAATGTAAACAAACCAGAAGGCGTGACAGCTAGCCGACATGCTAACCCGAACCGAGTGATGTTTCAAAGTCTTCGAAGCGGAAAATCACACATAACTATCCTGAATGATTTGACATGACGACCCGGTGTTGTGCCGAAAAATAGCCGCCCCGCACAACACCGGCGGAGAGCAATTTACAGTTCATTCCCCGGAGGAGGGTGGCTGGAGTTCTTGTGCAGCTAACGTGTTGCTGCTAATGAGCATTAGGGGAGCTTTTTACATGCCTATCAATGATCAAACGTAAGTAGTCCTTCATTTGAAGAAAGTTTGTAGTGTTTACTTTGTAATCGCTGTATTCGTATTTGACATAATACAAAACAAGATGTTTACTCACTTCCTCGTAAGTCCAATGGTCCCACAGTAAATATCCACGGTGAATGGGAACCTTTTGAAACTCCAAAAAGGCGCATACGCCTCTCCCTCATACAGAATGATTTTTTTCTGCAGCCGTTTGGCTGGCGTGATGCGAAAAATAAACGTATTAATCCGCAAAATCAGCTGAATCCTTCGTCCTCATACACAACAGTACACTGTAGCGTGAAGAGGACGTCTTCTACCGTACACGTCACAGCGCCCTCCTCCTCAATGCAAGACCGAAGCCGGAAGTCACTCATTTTCATGGCGCGGGATTTAAAAAACTAAATAAAAATAGCGATCGCTTCCACACACATCCAAGCGGCCCATATCATTCAGAGGCATAAAATACCACGTGTATTATGAAATAAACATGCTTTTTCATGTCACAGGCACTTTAAGATGGCGGCTGTTTACTAACGCATCTGGTTTTCAATACTTCAATGTTGCTAACGCAGTCGAGTCTGTCGTTTTGCATCTAGTTGTATATACATATGATATCTTTTGTCTCCAGTAAAACGACGTTGACGTAGTTTGTAGCTGCTGTCAGCAGCAGTCAGGTATTCTTGTGTTTTTTTTTATCCAGCGGCATGAGTTGAGCTAAAGCCGTGAGTTGAGCATTGGCTTTACCCGGGTCTATGACAAGCATGATGTTTACTCTCGGGACGCAATGCGGTCCGTTTCTCATTGCGTCCCGAAGACCGTGCTGTGTATTAGTTCCACTTTACAATCGGAATTTGGATGTTTGTGAATCGTTCTCGAATCTTCCACGGCCAAATCGCTCAAGAATGTAATGACTGCTGGGCATGTTTTACCGTGGTTCTAAGTGTTGGATGGTGCGTCTTTACTCACGAGAGATAATGGCCCGTCATCCAGAATGAATTCTTCGGCAATGACTCTTGTTATTCCCTGGGCTTTGGGACTGTCGAGTGCCAGTTTGTCACGCATAGCAAAAGTTTCTGCCAGTGTTAGTTGCGTAGGACCTTTCTTTTTGTCTTCGGTTTTCTCAACATACGCCTTATATTATGTGTGGTGGTATTTCGCTAAATGCTTGATTAGGTTGGTTGTATTAAAACTTCTTACAGCTTTACCACCACGCTTGACTTTACTGTGGCATATGTTGCACTCTGCCACGTCGTCTTTGTCGTCCTTTAAGGTGAAATGATCCCACACAGCTGACATTTTTACCAATAAAGTCTCTCGGTAAATTGGGAGACGGTAATGTAGTGTGTTGAAGGTGTGCCATAAAATACGGACCGGATTTTAGGGAAACCAAAGCAAAAACTAGAATGGATTATTTAAATCGGTGCGCTGGAAAACCCGGACCGGATTTAAAAAAAAAAAAACTATCGGAAGTCTGGATCGGAATTTTTCCGTGACGGCCGATCCGCATTTTTTTTGCCTTTATCGGCGTCCGATCCGATCCAGATACCCACACACACACACACACACACACACACACACACACGCACACACACACACACACTTCAATTTTAGATGTGCTAGGGTTTTTTTAAGTATTAAGGTAATGAGAGATGTTTCCTCAGGGAAACCTTGGGTCAGGTTGACATGTGTGCATACTGTTCATGCCATTATTTATTTAACTCCAGTTTTATTCATTATATCACAAATTACAGTGTTGCATATGCTATGTATAAAATACAATCCAATCTGCCATTTAAAATAAAACAAAAACCTGTGCAAAATTGCCACTAATGTTTTAATACTCTGGAATGTCTGAATTTAACACAAATTCTTGACTTTTTCTGCAACTTCATCTCAGATTTTTGAACCGTGTGCAACTAACCTTTGGCTGAACTGTATGAAAAATGTACTTCTGTATGGGAATGTTTTCATTTGGATTAATTTATTTAGGTATTTTTTCTCAAGCTTCTGCCACACATAAAACATCACTCTGACAGTTCCATGTCAAATGTTATTTTTATTTCCTTACTCTCCTATCTGTTGAGCAAAATTATTACAGATGACAATAATGAGACTGCGCCGATCCCATCCCCCAGATATTACGCCGATATCTCCCGTATGCCAGCTATCAGCGATCAGGACATGAGTGCCTACCTAGCAGAGCAGTCCCGCCTGCACCTCAGCCAGTTCAACAGCATGTCTGCACTACATGAGATCTACACTTACATCATCAAATACAAAGACGAGGTAAGGTTCCGCTATATATATTTGAATTATAGACATCTACAAAAAGCAACAAGGGCAAACTTGCATCAGCCTTGGCAGTGTTCTTACAATTACTGTAAAACCTGCAGAGCTTCATCTACCACATTTATAATGTTAAAAGGGTAATACTGCTATGGCGAAGGTTACTTTTTACAATATATTCTTGTATATTGTGTTAATCTCTCATGTCCTCTTCTTATTTTCACTGAGTCGTTATTTCCTCTTGAGTCACTGCAATTTAAGCCCTCAACTTTTACTCGCCTCTTGTGACTCGTGACGGACAGCTATATATATTCTCATCAACCTTTGATTTCCCCCACTTTATCACGTAAAATGATGAAAGATGAGAAGTTGCAGCTTCTTCTCCGTTCCCTTCCTTCCTCTCCATGCCATTATTAAAGCTGTATTATAGTAGTTGTGTTTGCTGCATGCAGCTGGCTCCATTCAAGCCCTTCGATCCCCTTCATTATGGTCTATTATCAAGAAGAAGGTAGCTGTAAAATCCCCAGGAAAGATGTGTATAAGTACATGTCCGCATAGAGTAATACCCTGACTATAAACGCAAAGTGACGCACTCTAAATCACCCTCTTTCATTGCACAACTTGTAATCAGTTTTAAATATAACAATCAGCATTTACCCTAAAATTAGCATTAGCTTATGTCTTTGCTCTTGTTTGTGTGAAAAATATTCAGTATATTTTCGATGTTTTCTTCGCAAGTGATGTTTTTTATGGAGGAAAAAAAAAACTTCTAAAATGTGGATAAAAACAACTTTTTTTTTTTATATAATGGCTCAATCCTCTGACTTTTTTGGGTTAATCTTATGTTGTGTAATTTCTGGACCAGAACGCAGCATTATTGTTTTTCGTCAACGATGACGATAATGAATTTTTTTCATGACCATGACGTGACGAGCTAAAAACGTGTCTTTGGAGACGACAACATAATGAGACAATGTGCCATAGTTCCCGTCATGCAGTGGGGCAAATAAGTATTTAGTCAACCACCAATTGTGCAAGTTCTCCTACTTGAAAAGATTAGAGAGGCCTGTAATGGTCAACCTGGGTAAACCTCAACCATGACAGACAGAATGTGGGAAAAAAAACTGAAAATCACATTGTTTTAGATTTTTAAAAAATTTATTTCAAAATTAGAGTCGAAAATAAGTATTTGGTCACCTACAAACAAGCAAGATTTCTGGCTGTCATAGAGGTCTAACTTCTTCTAACGAGGTCTAACGAAGTGTAACGAGGCTCCAATCGTTACCTGTATTAACGGCACCTGTTTTAACCCATTATTGGTATGTAAGACACTTGTCCACAACCTCAGTCAGTCACACTCCAAACTCCACTATGGCCAAGACCAAAGAGCTGTCGAAGAATAGACCTGCACCAGGCTGGGAAGACTGAATCTGCAATAGGTAAAACGCTTGGTGTAAAAAAATCGACTGTGGGAAAAATTATTAGAAAATGGAAGACATACAAGACCACTGATAGTCTCCCTCTATCTGGGAATCCATGCAAGATCTCACCCCATGGCGTCAAAATGATAACAAGAACAGTGACCAAAAATCCCAGAACCACACGGGGGGACCTAATGAATGACCTACAGAGAGCTGGGACCACAGACGTGTCCCCCTGCTGAAACCAGTACACGTCCGGGCCCATCTGCGGTTCGCTAGAGAACATTTGGATGATCCAGAAGACGACTGGGAGAATGTGTTATGGTCAGATGAAACCAAAATAGAACATTTTGGTAGAAACACAGGTTCTCGTGTATGGAGAAAAATCCCAGAACCACACGGGGGGACCTAGTGAAGTACCTACATACAGCTGGGACCACAGTAACAAAGGCTACTATCAGTAACACAATGCGCCATCAGGGACTCAAATCCTGCACTGCCAGACGTGTCCCCCTGCTGAAGAAATTACACGTCCAGGCCCGTCTGCGGTTCGCTAGAGAGCATTAGGATGATCCAGTAGATGACTGGGAGAATGGTCAGATGAAACCAAAATAGAACTTTTTGGTAGAAACACAAGTTCTCGTGTTTGGAGGAGAAAGAATACTGAATTGCATCCAAAGAACACCATACCCACTGTGAAGCATGGGGGTGGAAACATCATGCTTTGGGGCTGTTTTTCTGCAAAGGGACCAGGACGACTGATCTGTGTAAAGGAAAGAATGAATGGGACCATGTATCGAGAGATTTTGATTGAAACTCTTCCACCAGCAAGGGCATTGAAGATGAGACGTGGCTGGGTCTTTCAGCATGACAATGATCCCAAACACACAGCCAGGGCAACAAAGGAGTGGCTTCGTAAGAAGCATTTCAAGGTCCTGGAGTGGCCTAGCTAGTCTCCAGATCTCAACCCCATAGAAAATCTGTGGAGGGAGTTGAAAGTCCGTGTTGCCCAATGACAGACCCAAAACATCACTGCTCTAGAGGAGATCTGCATGGAGGAATGGGCCAAAATACCAGCAACAGTGTGTGAAAAGCTTGTGAAGAGTTACAGAAAAAGTTTGGCCTCTGTTATTGACAACAAAGGGTACATTACAAAGTATTGAGATGAACTTTTAATATTGACCAAATACTTATTTCCACCATGATTTGCAAATAAATTCTTTAAAAATCAAACAATGTGATTTTCTGGTTTTTTTTTCCACATTCTGTCTCTCATGGTTGAGGTTTACCCATGTTGACAATTACAGGCCTCTCTAATATTTTCAAGTGGGAGAACTTGCACAATTTGTGGTTGACTAAATACTGATTTGCCCCATCGTATGTTCACAATGTGTGACATTTTCTTATCGTATGTGTAGTTTGCCTGTATCATAGCAGTGTTTGGTTGTGTCGCCCAATAGGCGGAGTTTGACTTTTGAGGTAGGGGGGGCACAACATGTTGATGATCCCGAAACACAGTGTCAGCAATTAAAATTAACTTACAAGAATATTTAAAATAATAAGTGGACAGTGAGTGTTTTTTTGTTTCCCATCATTCTTGAGGGGAATTCTAAATCAGGCTGCTTAAGCAATACTTTTTGCCATCCATTGAATTTGGTATGCCTGCCGGTGTCGTGCCAATGTAGTTACCCCAGTCAAAAATGGTATCCCCTGGGCGGAGCCATATGGAGGTAGATTTGTGTCTTTATTATTCAATCAAAAAAAAGTTGCGTCAATAAAAAAAAAAAATTCAATCAAAATATATATTTTCAACCAAATAAAAGTTGCTTCAATCAAAAAAAATGTGTTTGAATGCAAAAATAAATTTGATACTCAAAAAAATGCATGTGAAAGCTATTTTACTTAGATTTTTTTTTTAAATTTAAAGTTTTTTTTTTTTTTTTTTTATTGAAGCAACTTTTTGATTAAAGTAATTTTGATTTGTGTTTGGGCCAAATTTTGGGTAGGACATTTTTGTCTTTATTATTCAATTGAAAAATAAGGTGCTTCCAAAAAATATAGATTTTCAAAAAGAAAAATCAATTCAATCAAAAAAAGAAAAATGTCAATCATAGAAAAAAGTTTCTGAACGCGAAAAAATATTTGAGATTGAAAAATTTGCATTTGAACACTTAATTTTTCATTGAAAAAGTGTTCTTTGATGAAGCAATCCTTTTTGTGTTTGGGCCATATTATGATTAGGACATTTGTGTCTGAATCATTCAAGCCCCAAAAAAGTCCAACTCCCAAAAAAAAAAAAAAATTCAAATCATTTTTGAAAATATTTTTTCTCTAATATATATATTAAATTATATGCAAAGCAAATGACTACGGTGCTCGAAAAACAATTATGACCCATTATAAAAATGTTTTTTTTTGTTCCTTTCATTCATTTTTATTACAGTTTTATTGCTTTAGAACTTTTATATACTGTATATAGACCCTACTCACCGACGTCACAGAATGACGTGTCGCTGTATCCGGCCGCCATATTGTCCGTTTCTGTTAAGCCCTATTCTCAATGGTTTCAATTAGTCGTTCAGTTTATAGAGCAATTCATGGAAGCCCCAGTGCTTTCAGACGCGGTAAACTCATTGGATGCGTTGCATAAAAGGCGTTATGTGGAAAAGCTTCAGTCTATCCATTCGCCAGATCCATATTTGATGCCTAAATCGATATTTTTCGACCCGCTGTCTTCGCCCTCTCTGCCTGACATCTGCTACCCTGATATCTACAACTGTCTTTTCCACAGAAACTCGGCCTATTCTCACAAAACTTTGAAAAAACATTAAGAGCAGCACTCTAAGCAACATTACCCTGTGTGATTTCTAAAATGGCGACAATCAAAAAAAAAAAAGAAAAGTTGACTGCGATGGCCGACGTTTCAAGGATAGGTGGATATTGGACTATTTCTTCAATAAAACACGCAACAACTGTGTCTGCCTCATTTGCAAAGAGACAGTCGCTGTTTTCAAAGAGTTCGATGTGACGCCATGATAACAAGACACGCTGACATGTACAAAATGAGGGGCGGCTAGCTTGACTTCGTTTTAACGACTGGAGGGTGGCTTGACCGCAGTTTCGCAAGAGCCCGAGTGTCGAAAGAGAACGCCACAAAGACAAAACTGTTGAAATTATGAATTTAAAAAAATAATAAAGCAAATGTGACACACAGAAGTGCTTGCTAACATTTGTTTAAATTAGGGCTGTCAAAGGATTAAAATTTTTAATCGAGTTAATTACAGCTTAAAAATTAATTAATCGTAATTAATCGCAATTCAAACCATCGATAAAATATGCCATATTTTTCTGTTAATTATATATATATATTCTGTAAAATAAATTGTTGGAATGGAAAGATAAGACACAAGATGGATATATACATTCAACATACGGTACATAAGGACTGTAGTGGGCATTTCACTCTACTGTCATTTAAATCTGTCTATGCTGTCCTCACTCCGAAGCGTCTACTTTTTCCAAAGCTAGACAGCTAGTGAACAACGTCATAATAATCAGACTTCTTTCTTTTTCATCTGATTTATTAATAAAATGGCCTCAAACCATTGCCCTCTTTAGACCGTTGTAAAACTACAAAAAAAAAGTACACAAGCATTGCATTAGCAACAACGTTAGCTTAGCACGCTATACAGGTTCACTAAACATAAACAAAAAGCGTCTCATACAATAAATATAACATTTCGCTTACTAACATAATATGTACATTATTTACTACAACCATACTTACGGACAAATCTTGTCCAAGGATCATATAGGGACAACATTACAATGTAGGCGTCAGCCAGAGACGTCGTGCAGCCATATTGAACTGGCAAGACAACAATAAACCATGTCGCAAAGCGACCACAAGAGTTCGCTGTTAGACAGCACAAAAAGCCTTGCTGTAAAACTTACCAAAAGGCAGAATGCTGTCTGAGCGGGACATGTGCGTTAATTGCGTCAAATATTTTAACGTGATTAATTTAAAAAATTAATTACCGCGCGTTAACGGGATAATTTTGACAGCCCTAGTTTAAATATATTGTTCTATGTAAATCAGCCAAGGTAGCCCCCGCATTTTTACCACATCAAATGTGGCCCCCTTTGCAAAAGGTTTGGACACACCTGTTTAACTGATGATCCGTAGACGAGGCCAGCTTCTTTCACTTGGTACCAGCTAAATATTATTCAAAATGTAATGATGGTGGAAGAAATAAGCATCTTGAATTTGAAACTGTATGTTGTTGGCGATTAGCCTCGCAATGATCTTAATTGTGGTTGTCAGCCCAAAACCCTCTAAATATATATTAAATGCATCTTACCAGATATAAAATGACAACTACATAATCCGTGGTAATCGTTTGGAGCCCAGTTTTCTCGTCGAATTGCAGCAGTCCATCTCGCTCTCCTCTCCGGGTCTCTCGGAATTCGGTAGAACTTCAAGTCTCTCCGTCTATCTTCTGTTATTGCAACCAACCGCCACACACGCCTTCACCATTTTGATTATTAATGTTAACGAGCAAAAAAAAAACCCCATAATAGGAGGAATTTACGTAGCGGTAATGCATATACACGACAAGTAGACGGACAACATGGCGCGGAGGCGTGGTTGTGACGTCATGTGAGTAGAGTCTATATAGGAAAGTCAATTACATGCAATGACACTTTTCAGACACCAGGGGGGCGTGCCCCCCCCTAAAATCCGCTTATGTGTCACTAATGTGACTTGTTGCACCCCCCGCCCCCGTCCACACACACACACTCACTGGTGTCCTCTTGTTATATTGTTATTTTAGGCTAATTAGGCAAATTTCATACACTGTATATACATATCGATCAGACTACATGGATGTTTGAACACCAATTGTTTTGTGTCAAGTGTTTTAATGTTAAAATGTGTGTCGTTTTGAACATAAGTGTACATATTTATGGTACAGCTTTATAAATTGTCAGAAGTGAAGGAAGTAAAAAGCTTCAAAAAGCACAATTGTTTTGTTTGCTATCTGTCAAATTGAATAACCACGTTTAATGAGGAGAACACATCATATTAATTAAGTAAAAAATAAGGTACTGTGAGGTACAATAAGGTACTGTTTATGCGACAAAAAAAAAATAAATAAATAAAAAACCAACCAGAGACAAAATGGTGGACGAGACCCTGGCACCATAAAGTCGAAATCGCGTAAATCGAGTACGTTGTAACCCGGGGACTACCTGTTTTATAATAAAATGTTGTCTTTCTTCATCATTTGTATGCAGATCCTATCAGCGTTACAAAAAGATGAGCAGTCCCGAAGACAGAGGCTACGTGGCAAGTTGGAGCAGGTCATTGATACCATGTCTTTGGCTAGCTGAGGGCTGAACTGCTCACTTGTCTGTAACGGCCAGGCAAGAAGCCTTCTCGTAGACCGCTTTGTGCTCCCTGACATGTGAAATCTAAGCTTGTCAACGTTCGGACAACAAATGACAAGTAAAGGAAACTACAAGGTCAAGGAAGAGATGGCAAAGGATGGAATTAAATAATTACTTTTTTTTTTTAACTGAGCTGTAAACCAAGCCTGGAACAACCAAATTGAGTACTCAACCTTTTTGACTCCTGTCCAGTTTGGTGGTTGAGTTCTATGGACGTAATCAGGACCATGACCGAGGTGCAAATTCAACAGACTTAAATTGTGAGAATTGAGACAAAAGAACTTGATCCCAATTTGGGATTTCCCTTTCCTGTTGCCATTTTCCAGTGTGACTCCTCATCAGGATGGATACTGAGGAGGAAGAACTGGAAAAATTCTTCCTCTGGCACTGATTAAAAAACAAAACAAAAACAACTCCATACCTTCCGACAAGGAGTCCTTATATTTAAACTGTTTGATTTCTCAGTTTTAATACCCCGCTTTTGGTTCGTTGACACGTTTGATTCCATCCCCACCAAACTGCCTCCTCTCCTTAGTGCTGTGCCACTCGTGTTTCTGCTGAATTTGCACAACAAAGCTAAAACAAAAAAGAGCAAAGGATATATGAACACATTTATAGCTATATAAATATACACCTTGTCGTTTGAGTTGACAGAGATGTTTTGCATTTTATGTACAAATGATAGGTTTGACAGGATTTGATATTTCTAAGTAGAAAATGTGAAAAAAAAAATATCAAGGAAAAGTCGTAATGTGCCATGTTTTACTTTGAATGTTGTTTAGTGCAAAGAGACTTGTTTTCTTTAGATAAAAGTATTCTGAAATGTTGTCATAATAGTGAGACATAAAAATAGGTACATGACAAAATAGATATTTGAATTGCAGAAACTTCCTATATCTCATAAGGTGTTCCATACTTTAGGCGAACACATCAGGAAATTTTTGAGCCAATCATGTACACATAGAATCTCCACGTCCAAAATAGCCAATTCAGAGCTGAAACAGAAGGTATTGATAGAAGCCCTATTTGTTTATTACCCAAAACATACAGTAGCAGAGATATTCCAGATTAACACAATTACAGTGGGGAAAATAAGTATTTAGTCAAGCACTAATTGTGCAAGTTCTTCAACTTGAAAATATTAGAGGGGCCTGTAATTGTCAACATGGGTTAACCTCAACCATGAGAGACAGAATGTGGAAAAAAAAAAACAGAAAATCAAATTGTTTGATTTTAAAGAATTTATTTGCAAATCATGGTGGAAAATAAAAAATTGGTCAATACCAAAAGTTCATCTCAATACTTTGTTATCTACCCTTTGTTGGTAATAACAGAGGCCAAATGTTTGCTCTAACTCTTTACAAGCTTTTCACACAATTTTGCTTGTATTTTGGTCCATTCCGCCATGCAGATCTCCTAGAGCAGTGATGTTTTGGGGCTGTCGTTGGGCAACACGGACTTTCAACTCCCTCCACAGATTTTCTATGGGGTTGAGATCTGGAGACTGGCTAGGCCACTCCAGGACCTTGAAATGCTTCTTACGAAGCCACTCCTTTGTTGACCTGGCTGTGTGTTTGAGATCAGTGTCATGCTGAAAGACCCAGCCACGTCTCATATTCAATGCCCAGATTGATGGGAGGAGATTTTCACTCAAATCTCTCGATACATGGCCCCATTCATTCTTTCCTTACACAGATCAGTCGTCCTGGTCCCTTTGCAGAAAACCAGCCCCAAAGCATGATGTTTCCACCCCCATGCTTCACAGTGGGTATGGTGCAATTCAGTAATCTTTTTCCTCCAAACACAACCTGTGTTTCCACCAAAAAGTTCTATTTTGGTTTCATCTGACCATAACACATTCTCCCAGTCCTCTTCTGGATCATCCAAATACTCTCTAGCGAACCGCAGACGGGCCTGGACTTGTACTTTCTTTAGCAGGGGGACACGTATGGCAGTGCAGGATTTGAGTCCCTGGCGGCGCATTGCGTTACTGATAGTAGCCTTTGTTACTGTGGTTCCAGCTCTCTGTAGGTCATTCACTAGGTCCCCCCGTGTGGTTCTGGGATTTGTGTTCACCGTTCTTGTTATCATTTTGACGCCACGGGGTGAAGAGGGAGTTGAAAGTCCGAGTTGCCCAACGACAGCCCCAAAACATCACTGCTCTAGAGGAGATCTGCATGGAGGAATGGGCCAAAATACCAGCAACAGTGTGTGAAAAGCTTGTGAAGAGTTACAGAAAACGTTTGGCCTCCGTTACTGCCAACAAAGGGTACATAACAAAGTATTGAGCTGAACTTTTGGTATAGACAAAATACTTATTTTCCACCATGATTTGCAAATAAATTCTTTAAAAATCAAACAATGTGATTTTCTGTTTTTTTTTTCTCCACATTCTGTCTCTCATGGGTGAGGTTTACCCATGTTGACAATTACAGGCCTCTCTAATATTTTCAAGTGGGAGAACAATTATTGGTTGACTAAATACTTATTTGCCTCACTGTAAATGCATCTGGCGTGACGTACTGTATAAAATAGCTTAGATTTTGACGATTTCTTTCAACAAAACAGCAGCGAAAGAGGATAAAAACATCTGTTTTAATCACACATTTACACAGGTCCAATGTGTGAATATAGCCGGAATGACTTGGTACCCCATTCCATGGCCATGACATTTTACAGATAATTAAAGTTATAAAAGGGGAATAAAACTGGGCTTGAACAGGCTGTGTAAATGAACTTCTAATTTTGTTATGATTTTCCTCATAACACAGATGAATGGATATGTATGATCGTTAGGGGTATGTTGGAGCCTTTTCCACTGGGCAGAACGTGGCGCCACCAGGACTGGTTGCTAGCCAATTGCAAATTTCAAATGTTGTTTTGAGAAAATATTGCTTCCCTTCTCAAATTATTATCTATATTTTTTTGTTTATTTTTTTTACTACAGTTTCACCAGTTTATTGGTTAAGCTACTCAAACAAATACAAATAATATCAGACAGATATAACTCAAGTAAACATAATACAACGTAATACATTTTACCCCCATTTTTTTCCCACGAATGGAAAGAAAAACTCAATTTAAAAATAAAATTTTATGTTTACTTGGGTTATCCTTATCAAATACCGTATTGGCCCGAATATAAGACGACCCTGCTTACAAGATGACCCCCTCTTTTTCAAGACTCAAGTTTAAAAAAAGACATTTTGACCACCAAATTAATTTTCATACTGAAAATAATTACAGTACAGCCGAAACAAATGATTATAACAATATATTTGAGAGAAAAAGCATGTTGTTTTGCCTCATTCAAATCTTAATATCTGAACATTTAAATATGTAAAGTGCAGGTTTTTGAAATGTACATAAACCAATGTATTGTGATAAAACAACAAATTTGCAATAACTGCATTAACCATCAAAGTGAAGTCTAACTAACTGTAGTCTTGAAACAAATCTGAATAAGGAAAAACATTGCAATAAAATAATGCAAACTGGTTAAACTTCAGAGAAGCTGAAATCTGTCATGACAGAACATCGCTTCATTGATATCTGGCGCCATCTAGCGTCGTGAATGGGGAGAGTAGCTGAGATCCGTCATGACAGAACATCATTGATATCTGGCGCCATCTGGCGTCGTGAATGGGTATAATGTCTAGACCGCGAATATAAGATGACCCCCTGTTTTTCAGTCTTATTTCAATACAAAAAACACCGTCTTATATTAGGGCCAATACGGTATCTACATGTTAGATCTTAAAGGGAACCTCGGACTTAAAGGCTTGTAGGCTCTAATACACACAATAGTTCTCTTATACTAAAATATGTTATTAGAAACACATAAAATATTGCCATTAATTTATGAATCAATTATATTTAGTACATGTTTTGACCTACGGGGGGTGCCATATGTTATGCGCGCAATGGATGCTCAGGGTGATGACGTAGTTTTTCACTGCCACTAGACTAGGTGTTCTGCAATTCCTTCCTACGTGGCGAGACGTCCAACACATGCACATAGTGGTTAAAACCAGCAAGTACTTACTATTTGTGTTTTTATTGAGTCTTTTATTACATTTGATTGCCTCAAAATACATTTTGCATGTGTTTCCCTCTCATACATTTAAGCATTGTGTTTTCTTGTGGTAGCTTTAAAGCAGATTGTTGAACTGTTGACCACATTAGTTACGCAGTGTATTTAAACCACCATTATTTGATATTACTACGTTTAAGCTTTTTTTTTTTAAGGTATCTTTAGTATGTTCTGTCTGTATGCATCTAAACAAAACAAGCTGAAAGCGCACGGTAGTAATTTGGGTGTCAAATTCGCCTCTTGTTGGACGTTCCGCCGGTGTAGCACATTTTGGCAAAACACCAGTTTTGTCATTCTCTCGTCTCATCACGTCTTTCCTGTTCATTTTGCTTTTGCTCCTCATTTTGTGAAATATCAACAGTATTGTCATGCTCATTAATGTTCCTCTCAGGTTCAAACCGAAACATTGAACAGATGACATGTTTATGTCGCTAGAGTCATACTCTGGAAGCCTGGGAGCGTAACCCAGTGACGTCAGCACCCTGCGACTTCAACAACAAAGGAGACTTACAAGTTAAACTAATTTTACAAATTGTTCAAAAACGAAAACATTAAGAGGGGGTTTAATATCAAATTATCTTAACTCATAATACCATGTATCTTTTAATAACTACAAGTCTTTCTATCCGTGGTTCCCTTTAAACATTGAAGTGCGACAACTACGGGAATTTGTGACTTAAGAAGATCAATATTTTTCCCCAGTGCTGTATTCTCCATGAATCCTGGGGTTGCTGGCTAAACTCCCAATAGATTTTGTGGTACATTTCAGTTCAGTTCATTAAACTATGTTTAAGGGTCCAACTGAGCCCCCCCAAATTTCAATGAACCTGTGTTGTCGGGCTGCTAAACACTTCAGAATGTTGCCAATTGATTGGTCAATGGAAAAACACCAAATTGTATGACGTGCAACAGATGCAAAAGTGAAAGTCACATTTTTACGGTACAGTAGTATGAAAAAGTATCTGAACCTTTTAGAATTTTTCACATTTCTGCCTAAAATCACCATCAAATGTGATCTGATCTTTGTCAAAATCACACAGATGTAAAAACAGTGTCTGCTTTAACTCATTCACTCCCATCCATTTTCACCGGAGCAAGGCCGTTTTACTGGATTTTGACTGATTCTGCAAGGCCCACAGAAAATTATGTTCTATTGCTATATATAAACATGCAACCCACCAAAAGAAAGACTAGACTCTCTTCTTTCAGCAGAAAAAAAGTAAGTTCATATCTTTTTCCATTCTTTAAAATTCAGCATTAGAAAATAACTTAGTTCGAGCAATTTTCCAATTTCTGATGAAAAGACAGAGAAATTGATCTTTTTGTGAAAACATCCATTTCAAACATAACTTTGACTTATACATAGCTATTTTTTTGCTTTAGTTACATCCCAAACATCTGAATAATGTTTTCCTTTTACAAAATAACATAAACAACAAGACAAATACAGCTTTTGATAGCAAAGTAACAATTTATTTACACATAACTAAATGAGAGATGACGCTGTTGTGGCCGCGACAGCCGGGTAAACTTTTCCCTCATCGCCGTCTATCGCATAAAGATGAATTTTTTTTAAGTCTCTGCGGGCTCTGCTCGCGAGCAGCACGGACTCAGAGGCATTGTCCGCTGCACTAGTGGTCCCGGTCGTTCTGCTCGGTCGGCCAGCGCCTGGCATCCAGGGCGTCCTACCGGTTGTTCTGCTCGGTCGTCCACCGCCTGTCATCCATTCGATCGTCTTCCACCCTTTCACGCTTTGCGGCTTGGCCGTTGGTTGCCGTTGAATAGGGTTGCAGTTCTTACCAAATGCGCTAGACCCCTCCAGTGGCCAGTTTTATTGCTTTAAAATGGCTTTTGAGCTTTGTGCATTCTGAGATACAGGGGAATCTATAGATGCCGATTGTCAAAAAAAAAAAAAAATTCAAAAGACGTATAAATACATTTTTGGGACACTGAAGCAATTAAAAATAGAACATATTTATACGTTTTTGGGAGAAAATGAGTTAACTACAACCACCCAAACATTTAAAGTTTTTTTTTTTTATATTTTAATGAGGATAGCATGCAAATAATGACAGAAGGGGGAAAAATAAGTAAGTGTACCCTCTGCCTAACGAGACTTAAAGAGCAATTGAAACCAATTTTTACCAAACTATTTAAGTCAGATGTGTGCCCAATCACTGATAAGTGGTTTAAAGCTGCCCTGCCCACTATAAAACACACCTGGCAAAAATTGTCTTGAGGAGAAGCATTATCTGATTTGCATCATGGCTTGGTCAAAAGAGCTGTGTGAAGACCTGCAATCAAGGATTGTTGATTTGTATAAAGCTGAGAAAGGATACAAAAACATCTCTAAAAGTCTGGATGTTCATCAGTCGACAGTCAGAGAAGTTGTCTAAAAATGGAGAGAGTTTGGAACTGTTGCTTCTCTCCCAAGGAGTGGCCGTCCACCAAAAATGACACCAAGAGTTCAGCGCAGAATACTCAGAGAGGTAAAAAAAGAACCCTAAAGTGTCTGCTAAAGACTTAAAGAAATCACAGGCACAGTCCAATATCTCTGTGCACACATCAACTATATGTAAAACTATGGCCAGGAATGGTGTTCATGGGAGGATTCCATGGAGGAAGCCACTGCTGTCTAAAAAAAACATTGTTGCTCGTTTAATGTTCGCAAAAAGGCACTTGGATACTCCACAGAAGTTTTGGCAAAATATTTTGTGGACTGATGAAACCAAAGTTGAATTGTTTGGGAGTAACACACAACATCATGTGTGGAGGAAAAATGGAACAACTCACCAACATCAACACCTCATCCCCACCGTGATTCATACTGGAGGGAGCATCACGATTTGGTGCTGTTCTGCTGCCTCGGGGCCTGGACAACTTTACATTAACATTAATGGAAAAGTGAATTCAAAAGTTTATCTGGATATTTTGCAGGAAAACCTGAGGCCGTCTGTCAGACAGTTAAAGCTAAAAAGAGGATGGATGCTGCAACAGGTTAATTGATCCAAACCACAGAAGTTAATCAACTGCATACAGAAGAACAAAATACATGGTCTGGAGTGGCCAAGTCAAAGTCCAGACTTGAACCTCATTGAGATTCTGTGGCATGGCCTTAAGATGGCGATACATGCCAGACATCCCAGGAATCTGACTAAACTACAGCAGTTTTGTAGAGAAGAATGGGCCAAGATTAGTCCTGATCGATGTCCCAGACAGATCTGCAGCTACAGGAAGCGTCTGGTTGAAGATATTGCTGCCAGGGGGGCACAAAATTTAAAAAATTAATTCATTAAATGTGATAATTTACTTACTTACCTTATTGGCCCGAATATAAGACGGTAGTTTTTGCATTGAAATAACACTGAAAAAGAGGGGGTCGTCTTATGATTGCGGTCGAGACATTATACCCATTCACGACGCTAGATGGCGCCAGATATCATTGAAGCGATGTTCTGTCATGACAGATCTCAACTACTTTCCCCATTCACGACGCTAGATGGAGCCAGATATCATTGAAGCGATGTTCTGTCATGACAGATCTCAGCTACTCTTTTTAGTTTAACCAGTTTGCATTATTTTATTGCAATGTTTTTCCTTATTTAGATTTGTTTCAAGACTACAGTTACAGTTAGATTTAACTTTGATGGTTAATGCAGTTATTGCAATGTTGTTGTTTTATCACAATAGTTCGGTTTATTTACATTTCAAAAACCAGAAGCCATTCATTGACGATTGTGATTGCACTTTAGTTTACATATTTAAATGTTCAGATATTAAGATTTGAATGATGCAAAATAACTAGGGGTGTCAAACGATTACAATTTTTAATGGAGTTAATTACAGCTTAAAAATTAATTAATCATAATTAATCGGAATTCAAACCATCTATAAAATATGCCATATTTTTCTGTAAATTATTGTTGGAATGGAAAGATAAGACACAAGATGGATGTATACATTCAACATATGGTACATAAGTACTGTATTTCTTTATTATAACAATAAATCAACAAGATGACATTACCATTATTAACATTCTGTTAAAGCGATCCATGGATAGAAAGACTTGTAGTTCTTAAAAGATAAATGTTAGTACAAGTTATAGACATTTTGTATTAAAACCCCTCTTCATGTTTTCATTTTAATAAAATTGGTAAAATTTTCAATCAAAAAATAAACTAGTAGCCCGCCATTGTTGATGTCAATAATTACTTACACAATGCTCATGGGTGCTGAAGCCTATAAAATCAGTACCACCCAAGCGCCAGCAGAGCACACAACAAGTATACCTTTCAATGTGCTGTCATTTTAATCTGTTTGAGCGGGGCATTTGTGCGTTAATTGCGTCAAATATTTTAACGTGATTAATTAAAAAAATTACCGCCCGTTAACGCGATAATTTTGACAGCCCTAAAAATGTTTTTTTCTCTCAAATATAGTTATAATCATTTGTTTAGGATGTACTGTAATTATTTTCTATATAAAATATTTTTTACTTTTTTCAAACTTGAGTCTTAAAAAAGAGGAGGTCATCTTATAATCAGGGCCGTCTTATATTCGGGCCAATATGGTATTTTCCCCCCTTTTGTCACTGTTTTCATACGATCCTCAATAAAGTATGACAAAATAAAAATGTTTGGGTGGTTTTAGTTAAAGCAGACACTTTTTTTCATCTGTGTGATTTTGACAAAAATCAGATCACAATTGATGGTGATTTTATGCAGAACTGTGAGAAATTCCAAAAGGTTCAGATACTTTTTCATACCACTGTAAGTATTATATTTATCAGTCACACTATTGTAAAGTGGCCTATTGTCTACTGATTTAATCCCTTCTGGGAATCTAGATTTGTTATCAAGAAGTGGTTATTAACGGTTACTGGAAACGTGGCATTTGGGATGTTAGAAACCAGAAAAGACTGAACTGCTTTTGGACAGCGCGGGAGTTTTGTGCAGCCTTTAAATGGAAATGCAAACATGATGAATGCTCACCTGATCAGATCTGCACTGTGATGAGATGAACTGAATTGTACCGCTTAGTCGAAAAATCACTTACTGACCTCCCCTCTCGTTTGTAACATTTGACAAGGTTTAATTCAAAAACGGACCTGTTTTGATGTTATTGATTTACTGTACTTGTATTCCAATCTGCAGTCAAAGCTGCAATGCTATTTACTGTACTCTATTCTTAAAATGTGAATGTGCTTTGTGCTTTCTAAATTGTATTTATTTTTGTGTTATTTTTCTACATACTGAAGGCCTTTTCCCTTGCTTCTTTTTGTGGTTGTATGAGGGTTTAAAAGAAATCGGTTTTCCATATGCCGATGAATGACCTGCTTGAGGCCTCTTCTCTGTAGAATTTAGTAGGATGTCAGTTCCCAAAAATAAGCGCTGTAATTATTATAAAAGTATTACTTTAAGTGTTTAAAAATGTAAATGCCTGTGAATATTCTCATTCATCCAGGTCATGTCATTCTCAGGGCATTTGAATCGATCGCAACTGGACAATGTCACATGAAATTGCTTTTTAATTTCAGTTTAGCATGTTTTTTTGCTGTAATGACTCATATTGCTAAAAATTGTCCAGTTAAATTGTCCTACTAAATTTTACGAAGAATGCAATGGTTTGGCTATGGTGAGAAAAATTTGGGCTAAAAAAAAAAAAAACGATGAAAGGCTAATCAATATGTAAAGCAGGCCAATGTAAATCCTGTGATTGTTTTTGCTAAATAGAGCACAAGACCAGACTGTATCAACAACCATGTCTGATGAGTTTTAGAATTAATGGAGAAGCACTCTGAATGTTCAAAGGCACAGTTGTTAAAATGACTGAAGAAAATGAAAAATGCTGCAATGGATTTCCGTTCTTATTTCACAGTGCATCCCTTATTTTTTCTGTTGCTGTGGCAGAGGGGGGAAAAAGGCTCCGTATAAATAACAGGAACATTGCATAAAGGGCTAGCCTATAAAATGTGGCAGGTCGTATTGTAAGTATTAGTCATCTTTTCTCACCACAAATTGTCAGAGACTTGAGTTAGAAGAGATAAAATTGAGACTTTTCTATCTGTGCATTGGTTCATTATTGGGAGATGTGTTTTTTTTTTAAATACTTTGATGTACAGTGGGGCAAATAAGTATTTAGTCAACCACTAATTGTTCAAGTTCTCCCACTTGAAAATATTAGAGAGGCCTGTAATTGTCAACATGCGTAAACCTCATCCATGAGCGACAGAATGTGGGGGGAAAAAAAAAAAACAGAAAATCACATTGCTTGATTTTTAAAGAATTTATTTGCAAATCATGGTGGAAAATAAGTATTTGATCAATACCAAAAGTTCCTCTTAATACTTTGTTATGTACCCTTTGTTGGCAATAACGGAGGCCAAACGTTTTCTGTAACTCTTCACAAGCTTTTCACACACTGTTGCTACTATTTTGGCCCATTCCTCCATGCAGATCTCTTCTGGAGCAGTGATGTTTTGGGGCTGTCGTTGGGCAACACGGACTTTCAACTCCCTCCACAGATTTTCTATGGGGTTGAGATCTGGAGACTGGCTAGGCCACGCCAGGACCTTGAAATGCTTCTTATGAAGCCACTCCTTTGTTGCCCTGGCTGTGTGTTTGGGATCATTATCATGCTGAAAGACCCAGCCACGTCTCATCTTCAATACCCTTGCTGAGGGAAGTAGATTTTCACTCAAAATCTCTCGATACATGGCCCCATTCATTCTTTCCTTTACATAGATCAGTCGTCCTGGTTCCTTTGCAGAAAAACAGCCCCAAAGCATGATGTTTCCACCCCCATGCTTCACACTGGGTATGGTGTTCTTCGGATGCAATTCAGTGTTCTTTCTTCTCCAAACACGGGAACCTGTGTTTCTACCAAAAAGTTCTATTTTGGTTTCATCTGACCATAACACATTCTCCTAGTCCTCTTCTGGATCATCCAAATGCTCTCTAGCGAACCGCAGACGGGCCTGGACGTGTACTTTCTTCAGCAGGGGGACACATCTGGCACTGCAGGATTTGAGTCCATGGCAACGCATTGTGTTACTGATAGTAGCCTTTGTTACTGTGGTCCCAGCTCTCTGTAGGCCATTCACTAGGTCACCCCGTGTGGGTCTGAGATTTGTTCTCACCGTTCTTGTTACCATTTTGACGCCACGGGGTGAGCTCTTGCATGGAGCCCCAGATTGAGGGAGATTATCAGTGGTCTTGTATGTCTTCCATTTTCTAATAATTGCTCCCACAGTTGATTTCTTTACATCAAGTGTTTTACCTCTTGCAGATTCAGTCTTCCCAGCCTGGCGCAGGTCTACAATTTTGTCTCTGGTGTCCTTCGACAGCTCTTTGGTCTCGGCCATAGTGGACTTTGGAGTGTGACTGACTTGTGGACAGGTGTGTTTTATACCGATAATGAGTTAAAACAGGTGCCATTAATACAGGTAACGAGTGGAGCCTCGTTAGACCTCGTTAGACCTCTTTGACAGCCAGAAATCTTGCTTGTTTGTAGGTGACCAAATACAGTACTTGTTTTCCACTCTAATTTGGAAATAAATTCTTTAAAAATCAAACAATGTGATTTTTCTTTTTTTTTTCCACATTCTGTCTCTCCTGGTTTAGGTTTACCCATGTTGACAATTTCAGGCCTTTCTAATCTTTTCAAGTAGGAGAACTTGCACAATTGGTGGTTGACTAAATACTTATTTGCCCCACTGTACATACATAAGAACACTTTTCCAACAACACATTAATAGATTAGGGTTACAGATCTACCTAAATATACCTTTGTGATTTTAGATCTAGAATTCATTTGGAGGCTTCTCAAGTTCTACACACACCTCTAATTCTAAACAATGCGGAATTGTTGATGGATAAATCAGCTCAGTTCATACAGGAACAATAAAGCAATTTAATTAGCAAAATCTGAATCAAGACAGCTGCACTCTCGTGATGTTCCAAGCCGATATGACTATTTTTGGAGTATCAGACAGTATCTGATTTGGTCACAAGATCCGATCCAGTAATTGCGTGTGTTTTCAGTACCATGGTGCTTTTCGGCTGCTGTAAAACAAACCGCAAGGCAAACTTGAGTGAGAGTACTTCTGTTGTCTGTTGCCATTTACATGTTACATTACTTTTTGCCTTTTTTATTACTGGTCTAAATATATGGGCATTGAATCGGTATCAGCAAAACAAAATCATAAAATATATCTGATTGGAATGGAAAGAAAAAATCAGCATTAGGACATCGCTACTGCACTCTTGCTTGTTGCAGTGATAGGAGGAAAAGACGGAAGCGGACTGTAGGGAGTGAGGGTAAGTGTGTGAGTGTGATTGTGCGCATGTACAATATATACAGTATTTGTGTGTGCATTTAGACAAAATATGAGTCACAGAACTCTGCGACCGGTCTTGGGAGGAAAGATCAAGGACATCAGATAAGGACCATCTGCGCAGCTCTCCCAGGAGGAGGGAGGTGGGGACAGAAGGGGGGGGATCAGGTAGGGATATTTTAAGCCGAAATCAAGCTGAAAGGATTTTAGTATGTCCGAAAAAATGCAGTTGTCCTCAGTCATTAGCGCTCATCAAGGCAAAAGGCAGACCTTAATTCCCGCAAGTCTCTCCCAACATTTGCGGTCAGTCTCGACAATTCCGCCAGTTGGAGCCCGATGGTTTCCACACGTCTCCAACCCTCCCCGGAATGAGCCGTGGAATCATGGAATCAGTTTCCAATCCGGGTTTCCAATCTGTCCTCCGAAGCCTTGAATAAATCATCAAGGTGTAGTCCGGATTGCAGATCCCCCAAGTCCTTACCAACATTAGCCTGATGTGAGAGCTCCGTCAGCTAGTGTTCGATGGAATTCACTTTCCTCCTCTCATCCCTGAGCCGGACGGTGCAAGCACGGAATAGAGTCCCGATCCGAGCTTCCGAAGCCATTAATAACGCCGTTTGATCAGTGGTCAATTTACCAATTTCCTTGAAAGCTGCCGTCTTGGAAACTTTCCGGTACAGTAGGACACCTCCCAAGCCAAACAGGAGAAACTCCACGACCAACATGCCAATCATCCAAATATCCTCGACGTCTTCCACGGATAAGACTAAGACAAGCAGACTTCCAGTGGTCCCATAAGTCCCTCACATAGCCCGCCACAAAGGTCCCCAGGCATGCAAACTTGCCACCTTTCGGCAAATTTTCGCTGTTTTGAAATCAAAATGGGTCATTCTTCTGAATCATGTAGATCCGAGGAGAAAAAAATGGGGCGGGGGGGGGTCTGTCAACGAGCGAGTGAAACCGTTAACTTTGAAACCGTAGCCAATGCTCAAAACTACACTCTAGTCCAGGGGTCCCCATCTGCCGGGCCGCGGACCGGTTCCGGTGCCCATTTGCTACCGGGCCGCACAGAAATAATAATTTAATACCCGCATTCTGGCTGAATTAACCCTGTGCCCCTGCTTAACACACCGATATCCCTGTCTACTCTAGATATAATACGACGGGATAGATTAGATTGTCGTCATAGAAATCCATTGATTGGACGGCTAGCAGTACATCTTGTTTGTGGATATAATATAGCTATGTGCGCTTGTCCTCGATAATAACGTATTAATAGGCCGCGGGCGCAGCACATTTGTTCCCGGAAAAAATCACTCCCCACACGAGCAAAGATGACTGGAAAACAGACGTTTTTGGAGATATTTTTACGTCGAAAAGGGCACCTGACGAGCCTACAACCTCGAAGACCTATGAGCGGCGAAGACGTGGATTTGTGACCCGTTTGTGAATAAACTGAGTGATTCGAGACTGTCTGTGCAACAGGAGGATCAACTTGTAGATATCGCAAATGACGGCGACCTTATTAAACGTACATTTGAGACAACTCTACCGAGGTTCTGGTTTAAAGTAATTCCGGAATATCCTGACATCGCTACGAGAGCATTGAAAACCTTGCTGCAATTTCCAACATCGTATCTTTGTCAAGCGGGCTTCTTAATTAATGCTTAACGACAAGGCGAAGTCGTTAATGGTGAGAGCGGTGTGGAGTTTTTGTGTGCAGCTAACATGGCAGGATGTACAGTATCTGTGGAGAACTTTTCTACAAGTCCTTCCGTGATCAAACGTAAGTTAATATTGCTTTCTTTCAAGAAAGTTTGTGTTTACTTTGGAATCGCTGCATTTGCGCATTTTGCGGCAATGTTTAACGTTACGCGCATGCGCAGAACCACATCGTTGCAATTTTTGATGGGTTGCAAGATTTGTCAACACCGGTTCGTGAGAAAAAGACCCAAATAACACCGGTCCGTGGTGCAAAAAAGGTTGGGGACCCCTGCTCTAGTCCGATGACCTAGACCTATAACCGCCACTCTCTTCTCGTGACAACAAATGACTGACAATAGTGAGAGACTGGAGTACAGCTGCTTAATGCAAATGGGAAATACTGTATATTTTATAATTTAGATTTTGTATAATTTGCTACTTAATGCGTCTTATATGTTCTGACTTCAGGATGAGAGATTTAGACTTGTATATGTTAAATTATTATGTACTGTGTTTAATTCGAGATGTCTCTGGTTGCACTATGAAATGCACTTTTCCGTGCATGCCGTGAGTCCATGTTACTTTGTCACCTTTTTCACCCCTAACCAGTTTGCATGCCTGGGTCCCCTGCGGGCAGGACGGCTATCCTGGGGCGCAGTGTCTTGTTGAAAAAATCTTGTAAATAGCGCTGAGGGACCAACTAATCAAATCCATGGCAATCAGGAAACCATTGTCTTGTCCCCTTCTTTTGGATTGCCTGTTTTAATATATTAATGTTGATGAGCTGGAGAAGGTGCGACGTCAGGAATGCTCCAACAGTCGGCTTTGTAACAAAACAGAATCTGACCAGCAGCAGAATGTGACAATTTATGTCTCTGCTGGATGTGTCCGCTTCCGGACTTCTGAACTAAGAGGGTTTCTGGTCTGAGAAATATCTATTTCAAACTAAAAAGGCTGTCTCTAAATGGAAGATGAGGTTTCCATTACACAGTGTCCTGTGATATATTCCTCAAAGAGTTTCTGACTTCAAGGGTATGATTGCCACCACTACACACTCCACTTGTTGGTCATTCACTAGCCACACCTGGCAACAATGAGCTCTATGCAGGTGAGAAGGTGGGATTTGCAGCAACAATTTTACAGATGGTCACAGAGGTTGCACTAGACTTTTTCGTTGTCTGTCATTTTGACTGACAGGGTCATAAAAATCCGGTCATAATCTATTTTTACCCGTCACTTAAATTTTAAAAATGATAATAATGACATATTCAATAGCAGTGTTGGTCAAAAGTGGTGCGTTACTTACTCAACTCTGAATAAATTGAAGAAACTACCAGCCATGTTGTGTCTACTCTCTGCTCTGTTGATTTGTCATCCAAGACTCTGGGTGCGTTCAGGTTTGAGAATAGCGCACGTACTTCTGACTCCAAGCTGTTTGTCCCTGCTCATTCAGTTAGGCTATGTTCATACTACAGGTCTTAATGCACAAATCCGATTTTTTTGTCATATCCGTTTTTTTGGCGTGCCCGTTCAGACTGCCTTTGTCCATTGAGACCATTCAAGTATTACGCATGCGCTCTAATTCGCAGTCCGACATGCGCCGGTGCGCAGAAGCATCAAAACAAATGACAAATCATCCGTCATTCCAGGGCTATCATATTTTGCTTTTCAAAAGGAGAACACAAAAAACAGACATAAACTAGGCCTGCAAGCAGGACTGAACGGGCCCTCGCGATCTAGCGCAACTCGGACGTCACGCAACTCGGACTGTGTGCAGGTCAGGGCGGTGGCAGATCCTCCTCTCTAATCATCTCATTAGAACCTAACATGCTCGAAAGTCGCCTATTTACATTCCCACACCCAAGAGATAAAAACCCCTATTGGAGAAAGTACTACAAAAAAGGAGCCACTACTGAGCTGTGCAGCCAAGCCCTTATTCAAAACTAAAATTAATCTTCTAACTGGGCCAATTCGACCAAGTGTGCCAACTATTGTGGCTCTATAAGCTGCCTGAGTCTCTGAAAAAAAATATTTCCTTTAAATGGCGAACAAAGGGTCGTCACGGCAACAGACAGAGACACGTGGACATGGGCCGTAAATAAGTATTTTAATAGGTCTTGAAACTACAATGACCAACCTGAAAAGAACTGGACATGTATTGGAAAAACGAGTGACTTTCTATTGCCACTAGTTGGCGCTGTAGGGTTGATGCAAATGACCCCTACAAGGCCCTTCAGGGTATGACTCTCAACAAGCACGGGAAGTTTGGCGCAGATATGTTGTATATCTGCCGAGTTATGACTGTTCAAAGTTTTTGGAGAGAAAAATTGTTGACAGTCATTTTCACTTTCCTGTTTGGACCCCTCCGCTTCAACGAAACTTCAATATTTTTCATCAGGCACCTGAACACAGGTCTTAAGGCTTCCCTTTTGCAGGTTTGAGGTAGATTGATTTTTTCCCTTTAGAGGAGGAGTGTGTCCCGTAAAAAAGGGCATTTCCTGTTCCCACTAGGAGGCGCCAGGCACAAATGGTAAATTTTCAATCCAGTCCTGCTCAGGCTAGTATACCTCACACACATGCCAGATTTAAAATAGATTGAACGTTGTATGAGGGAGTTATCAGTCATTTTCCGAATTCGGTGTTTTGGCGAAAAAATGGCCGACTTTGGCACCCCGCCCAGGTCAGGCCCGTGAATGAAAACACACCATTTTTATAACTTAAGATTTCATATGCCTCATGAACAGGCTCGCCAATTTTGAGAATGATCAAACTAATTCCCTAGGTGCCAAGGTGTAAAATGTGCACACTGTAAATCGATAAAAATTTCACATTCAATCCAAAATACCCGATTTCCTGTAGGATTTGGAATGTGTGTGCAAGAGACTTTTTGGAGCAGTTTTGCACAAAGTTTTGACTCTCCAAATTTCATCACTCTATGTTAGAAAAACCTAAATGGAGAGGCCTTTTTGAAAATTTCAAGGGGGCGCCACTGAGCCATTTTGTTAAATTTTTTCGTAACGTTGCAAGATTATCGAACGTTATCCAAAGCCGCATGTATGTGCAAATTTTGGTGAGTTTTTATGCATATTCAAGCCTCCAAATGTAAACTCTTACTGTGAACCCATGAAAATTTCACATTCGATCCAAAATACCCAATTTCCTGTTGGATTTGGAATATGGGTGCAAGAGACTTTTTGGAGCAGTTTTGCATAAGGTATCTACTCCCCAAATTTCCTTGCTCTATGTTGAAAAAACCCAATAGGAAAGGCCTTTTTTAAAACTTCTTTCTTTCGCCACTAGTTGGCACTGTAGAGTTGATGCAAATGACCCCTACAAGAACCTTCAGGGTATGACTCTCAACAAACACGGAAAGTTTGGCGCAGATATGTTGCATATCTGCCGAGTTATGACTGTTCAAAATTTTTGGCGAGACAAATTGTTGACGGTCATTTTCACTTCCAGTTTGGACCTCTCCGCTTCAACGAAACCTCAATATTTTTTATCAGGGACCTGAACACATGTCTTGAGGCTCCCCTGAAACAGGTTTGAGGTCAATAGATTTTTTTCCCTTGGAGGAGGAGCCTGTCTCGTAAAGAAGGCCATTTCCTGTTCCCACTAGGGGGCGCCAGGCCTAATGGGTAATATTTCAATGCAGTCGTGTTCAGGCTGGGATATCTCATATACATGCTAGAAATGAAAAAGATTGAACGTTGTATCACGGAGTTTTTAATCATTTTCTGAATTTGGTATTTTGCCCAAAAATGGCCGACTTTGGGACCACGCCCAGGCCCGACCCTTGAGTGAAAACACACCATTTTGAAAACTTAAGATCTCATATGTCTCCTGAATACTCTGACCAATTTTGAAGACGATCCAACTATTTTCTTCAGCGACAAGGTCTCAAATGTAAATCGATAAAATTTCACATTTGATCCAAAATTTCCGACTTCCTGTTGGATTTGGAATATGGGTGCAAGAGACTTTTTGGAGCAGTTTTGCACAATGTATCGACTCGCCAAATTTCATCGTTCTACGTTGAAAAAACCTAATAGGAAAGGCCTTTTTGAAAATTTCAAGGGGGCGCCACTGAGCGATTTTGTTAAATTTTTTTGTAGATTATCAAAATTTACGCAAAGTTGCATGTATGTGCAAATTTTGGTGAGTTTTCGTGCATGTTCAGGCCTCCAAATGTAAACCCCAACTGTGAACCGATAAAAATTTCACATTTGATCCAAAATATCCGATTTCCTGTTGGATTTGGAATATGGGTGCAAGAGGCTTTTTTGAACAGTTAGGCATAAGGTATCTACTCCCCAAATTTCATTGCTCTACATTGAAAACCTGAGAGGAGAGGCCTTTTTGAAAATTTTAAGGGTAAAGGGGGCGCCACTGAGCCATTTTTTGACATTTTTTCAAAACGACACAAGATTATCGAAATTTACGCGAAGCGGCACGTATGTGCAAATTTTGGTGACTTTTCGTGCATGTTCAGGCCTCCAAATTGGCCATTTTCATTTGCCCTGAAAAAAGAATAATAATAATAATAATAATAATAATAATAATAATAATAATCCTTTGCAAAACAATAGGGCCTTCGCACGTCTAGTGCTCGGGCCCTAATAATCCCCGTTTGGGCTTATATTCAAAGTTTATATGGAGCGATAGCATGCACGCATTGTCCGTGCACGTCACACACACATACGGGCAGTTTGCCCCGACTCTCGGCCGTGTAGGCAATATTGAAATATTGCTCACTTGGAGCAGAGAGAAAACTGAGCATTCTCAGGCTTATCCTCAACCCATTTTTACTTTTTATGACTGTTGTCAAGCCCAGCCCTTCCCCAAAAGCCGTGTTCACTGCAAGCTAGGCGCTAATAACGCACAGCTGCATCGCTACGGTAGCATCTCTCTCGCTATTTAATGACGTAATTGCTGCATGAAATCCGATTTGGGAGAGTGGACAGTACAGACCGCCGCGACAGTCTGGAAAAATGTGGCCCAGATCGGATTTGAACCACATACGAAAGTGACCCAGATCGGATTTGAAATGGTCCAGTTCTATGCGACTTGTCACGTTCAGACCGTCAAGTTAATGCCTTACTCGAGTCGGAAAAACACGAAAAAATCGGATTCGTGCATTAAGACCTGTAGTATGAACGTAGCCTTAGACAATGCTCTCCAAAGCTTCCTAACGTTTCTGTGTTTGCTACACCTGAATGCTAGTTCGGACATTTTTCCGAGTAAGGCCAGCGACGTCATGCATCAAGAGAGACAATAGCTTATTAATATGCTCACTCGCCATCCTGTGGTCTGGGGTGTGAATTGCAACCTGTCAAAATGACGGATGGACTTCAGTTTTTTCCGTCACCGTTTTAAAAAAACGGTCAACGACGGAAAATATTCAGTTAACGCGACCCCTGGATGGTCATCTATTTGATATATTTGGCTGTCAACACGACCAGAAAAATTAATAAGTGAACAACGCACATTGATGGTCAGCTTCAATGTGTGTCTGCTTTACAGTGTATCATAAAAGTGAGTACACCCCTCGCATTTCTGCAGATATTTAAGTATATCTTTTCATGGCCCAACACTGACAAAATGACGCTTTGACACAATGAATAGAGTTAATTTATTTCCCCCTCAAATTAACTCTAAATATAGCCATTAATATCTAAACCCCAGGCAACAAAAGTGAGTACACTGCATGGGAACTAACTACATCCTTAAATGTCCAAATGGAGTACTGCTTATCATTTTCCCTCCAACATGTCATGTGACACTTTACAGGAAAGCTGTCAGCATTGCTGCAGAGATTGTAGAGGTGGGGGGGTGGGGGTTATTCCTACAACCATGCTTGGCTGTAGGCATGACCAGTGTTGTTAATCTTACTTTTAAAAAGTAATTAATTAGTTACAAATTACTTTTCCCAAAAAGTAATTGCATTAGTAACTCAGTTACCTGAATGTAAGAGTAATTACTTAATTGAAAAGTAAAAGTAACAGGTGATATATATATATATATATTTTTTTCTAAAAAAAAAACAAACAAAAAAAAAAGAAAAAAAACAGGTCGCACAATGTGAAGTTTAAAGGGTTTTTAGGACAATTGGTCCTAGCCCAATTCTTTACCCTAAACTTAACTAGACATAAGGGTATTGCGGATATTGCGATAACTAGATAATAACCTTTGCTATGTGTGGAAGTCATTTAATGTTATGAATCAACCGTTAAATTTGTTAAAATTGCTCCTGTTATTGCATTTGTTCCCTTCCGTCTGTTTTCGACATGTGTAAGTTTTAAAACTGTTTCATCATTTCAAGATAGATTTAAGTTAAATTTTCCGATGAAGGAGCATTTTAGATAAAAAGTGACTTAGGTTCGCTTGGAAGGTTCTCTCCAACATAGCCTTCATGAGAAGTCTACTGCTTTAAGATGGCGGCTGTTTACGAACGCATCTAGTTCTTTATTATATATGTTTTTCTGTATATGTTGTATAATGCCACCGTGTCTGTCTTTTGCATCTAATTCTGAATACGTGATATCTACCGAAGCATCATGTGGGCGTAGTTTGTTGGCTATCGGCTACAGTCAGGTATTATTGGAGCCACCTAGCATAGTAGCATCGCGTTTGCAACAGCGTCACACTCCCTTGCCTCCTCCCCACTCCTGCTCTGCTCTCTCGTCTCTGTGAGTCCGTCTTTTTCCAGACTTCACGCGTCAGTCAACCAACATAGTAACGCATTGTAACACACGCATTTCCCGCCTCAGTAACGGTAACGGCGTTGCCAAGATGAGAAAAGTAATTAATTAGATTACTCACTACTGAAGAAAATAACGCCGTTATATTCCAACCCAGTTATTAACAACACTGGGCATGACACACTTATCTTTGTACTCCTCACCTGGTCGCCGCCGCACATGCTTGAGACCATCGGAACCAAACAAATTCATCTTTGTCTCATCAGACCATAGGACATGGTTCGGGTAATCTATGCATGTGCTTTGTTGACATGTCTTCAGCAAACTGTTTGTGGGCTTTCTTGTGTACTGTCTTCCGAAGAGGCTTCCTCCTGGGGTGACAGCCATGCACACCAATTTGATGTAGAGTACGGTGTATGGTCTGAGCACTAACAGGCTGAACCCCCACCTCTTCAATCTCTGCAGCAATGCTGACAGCACTCCTGTAACGAGTCACATGACATTTTGGAGTGAAAATGACAAGCAGTACTCAATTTGGACGCGTAATTTAGGGATGTACGTAGTTCCCATGCGGTGTACTCACTTTTGTTGCCAGGGGTTTAGATATGAATGTCTATATTTTGAGTTATTTTGAAGGGAAAATAAATGAACTCTATTATATAAGCTGCACACAGACTACTTTTCATTGTGTCAAAGTGTCATTTTGTCAGTGTTGTCCCATGAAAAGATATACTTAAATATCTGCAGAAATGCGCGGGGTGTACTCATTTTTGTGATACACGGTTTATCAGGCTTCTTGCAGGTGGAGCGCATGTTCTTGTTGCGCAGCAAATGTGAATGGAACAATTTTAGGAACGGGCGCCTTGATTTTATAAATGGCTGAGTCATTTTTTTGGGTGGGGGGGGGCGTGAGAAATGTAAGGTATGGCGTAGGATGTGTGAATGGCCTGAAATACATAAAAGACAGCCTCCATGTGTAAAAGTTGAGAACCTTGTATTCCCACACGAAAGTTAAGTGGAATTCTTACCATGCTATTCCTGCTGTTGAACGGTGCTCTTGTATACCACTTTTATAATGATGATCAATCAATCAATAGTGTGCCTGACCAACTCTTTTGGTAAGTACAGTTGACCGAGCTAAATTATTATGGTATACTTTACAAATTTCTGGATAGGAAACATAAAAATTATTCACAAATTTTAGCTAAACTTTGGATACTTCTCACTTACTGGCAATTGAATAGACCTAGTGTTTAGTAATATGGGAAACAGGAGAGGATTACTGTAAAGGCCACAGTGACTCTTTTCTATTTGTCTATTTTTCTATTTGTCTGTACTGTGCCTTTGAGCCTCTTTCCTATACTGACCATACTGAGAATAGCACTGGAGGTATCCTACAAGAATTTTTAAATGTATTGTAAATTGCAATGTATACTGCTCACATATAGTATATCATCTGATAAATCAATTTGGTAACACGTTATACTAACTATCCGTTTCGACTAGTTAATATATAATTACTAAACTGTTTATAAATGATTTATTGTTGACTTGTTAAAAGTTTGTCAAGCATTTACAATAATGCCTCATAGATAGGGTTAGGGTTAGGGTTAGCATGTGTGTTTCTATGAATTAAACATTAAACAATTAAACAACAGTTCAACATTTCATCTCTGGTGTTTCTTTGGAAAAGTACAGCACACAGAAGGGCCTATGGCTAACCTTGAGGTACAAAAATGTCTATTTTAAATATCACATCACATTTCTTTACCTTGAAGTTGTTCAACCCATTTTATATTCTTTAAAGTTTAGTAGCTGGTTAGCAAACTAATAACAACTGATCTATAAAGTGTGAGTTATTACCGTATTGGCTCGAATATAAGACAGCCTTGATTATCAGACGACCCCCTCTTTTTCAAGACTCAAGTTTGAAAAAAGACTTTTTGAACACCAAATTAATTTTTATACAGAAAATAATTACAGTACATCTGAAAAATCTGAAAAAACATTGCAATAAAATAATGCAAACTGGTTAAACTTGAGAGTAGCTGAGATCTGTCATGACAGAACATCGCTTCAATGATATCTGGCGCCATCTAGTGTCGTGAATGGGTATAATGTCTAGACCGCGAATATAAGACGACCCCCACTTTTTCAGTCTTATTTCAATGCAAAAAACACCGTCTTATATTCGGGCCAATACGGCATATTAAGTATTAGTTATGAATTTATATCTTATTGAGACGTATTCTGAAGATGAATTTGCAACTTTAGAATAACATCACGATAACTATCTATCAACTGATACTTGATAAGTCATTAGTAAGTTACTATTAGCTTGTTAATGGTATATTACTAATTTATGGGGTGTAGGTAGAAATGATTGACATAGTTAACAAGTCATTGTTCCGTAATGCCACATTATTAAATGTTAAGAGTTTGTTAAGTATTAAGTCAACAATAAATCATTTGTTAACAGTTTATTAATGATCTATTAACTAGATATAACTAGATATATTCCAAACGGGTTATTTAATAAGCATACAGGTGAATGGATGAATAAGTGGATGGTCCACTCTGAGTTAGCATGTTGCCCCCCAATGCAGACACATTTTTCATCTTTATTTTCCTACTACTACTGACTTTGTTTCAATGGCCATTACAGGAGTGTAGGATTTGGGTCCTGTTCGGTTAACTCTAAAGGTAAAACTTTACAATAAGGGTCCCTTAATTAACATTAGTTAATGCATTTTTAGACGATAACTACTGTTTAAATAACATTACAATAATTAATATAATTGCTTATCTAACATTTATTAATATATTAATTAACATGAGTTAATGCATTAGTTAATGCATAACCAGACAATAACTAATGGTTTGGTAAATTTAAAAAAATATATAGGCCTATATAGGGTTAGGGTTTAGGGATTGTTAACTTAAGCATTTATAATATCTTAGTTAAGGGACACATGTGCTATACTTTACAATAAGGGTCCAAAAAGCATTCAGTAATGGTTAATAAAGGTTGGGGGGGGGACTTAACCATACTAACTTAAGGTTAGGTTAGCACCCAATGACTCACAGAGCAATGTTTCTCATTTTAAAATAGCAATCACTTACTAGTACCAGTATACATTAATAACTATTTATTAATGCACTAATTTATATGTGAATTATTGTTATGTATTAAATTAGGGCTGTCAAACGATTAAAATTTTTGATCGAGTTAATTACAGCTTAATAATTAAGTAATCGTAATTCATCGCAATTCAAACCATCTATAAAATATGCCATATTTTTCTGTAACTTATTGTTGCAATGGAGAGATAAGACACAAGACGGATATACTGTATACATTCAAAATACGGCACATAAGTACTGTATTTGTTCATTATAACAATAACTCAACAAGATGGCATTAACATTATTAACATTCTCTCAAAGTGATCCATGGATAGAAAGACTTGTAGTTCTAAAAAGATAAATGTTGGTACAAGTTATAGAAGTTTTATATTAAAACCCCTCTTAATGTTTTCGTTTTATTAAAATTTGTAAAAATTTTCAATCAAAAAATAAACTAGTAGCTTGCCATTGTTGATGTCAATAATTACACCATGCTCACTCATGGTACTAACCCATAAAATCAGTTGGACCCACGCGCCAGCAGAGAGCAGCAAACACCCAAAAACAAGTAACAAGCGGGCATTACACTGTACTGTCATTTTAATCTGTTTGAGCAGGGCATGTGCGTTAATTGCGTCAAATATTTTAACGTGATTAATTAAAAAAATTAATTACCGCCCGTTAACGCAATAATTTTGACAGCCCTATATTAAATATATGTATTACAACCGAACCTTAAGTACGGTATTATTTCACGTGAACGTATCTCATAAGTATTACTTAACCTTAACTAACCATTACTTAATGTTTTTTGGACCCTTATTGTAAAGTGTAGCACGTGTGTCCCTTAACTAAGAAATTATAAATGCTTAGGTTAACAAACCTTAACCCTAAACCCTAACCCTAAATAGGGCTATATATTTTTTTAATTTTACAAAACTATTAGTTACTGTCTGGTTATGCATTAACTAATGCATTAACTAATGTTAATTAATATACAGTGATACCTCGCCTCACGAACTTAATTGGTTCCCAGAAAGAGTTTGTGAGGCGAAAAGTTCTTCTTCCGAACATTTATTTCCCATAGGAAACCATTAAAATGAAAATAATTCGTTCCCAGGTCCCCATAAAACATAATTTTCTACTAAATAAGCCTTAAAACTACACAAAAATATACCTTATTTTATGTATAATAAATGTGCTATTGTATTGAAATTAAATAAATAAACTGTACTGTATAATAAAGTTTTATTTACCTTTGTGATGGTAGTTGATGGAATGGAGTGGGAGGAGGAGGGAGGGAGGGAGTTACTGTTTGGAAGGAGAGTCACCTTCCATAAGGACTGTAGGTAACTCAACCTCCGGTGTGGCTTGTCTTCTTTGCTTCTTAGAAGGAGACTCTTTATCCTTTTTGCTGACTAAAAACCTCTTAATTGACACCTGTTGCTTTCTGAGTTGTAGGGTCTTACGAAACTGAAGCATCACATTATCATTCATCATGTTGATGATTCTCATAGCCACAGTCTTTTCTGAATGGTACTGTTCGATAAAAGCCTGCACATCACTCCACTTAGCTAACATGGTCTTGATGCTCTCACTTGATGCTGCAGCCATCTCCTCCTCGTCCTCAGATGACAACTCCTGAATGGCTTCCTTCTGCTTCTCCTCTTGAAGGCGAATCAAATCCTCTGTGTTGAGGACCTCATTGTGGTCAGCAACAAGCTCCTCGACGTCATCTGCATCCAATTGGAGTCCCATGTTCTGTCCCATGGAAACAATGTCGTTCACAACAACAGAGTCTCGAGGATCAAATCCTTCTAAGTCCCTCTCAAGGATGCATGTGGGCCACAACTTCTTCCATGCTGCTTTCAAGGTTCGAAAGGTAACATCATGCCAAGCCTTTTCTATCAGTTGAACACAATGATACACATTGAAATGGTCCCTCCAATAATCCCTAAGGGATAGGTCGGTGTCATTGGTCACGTGAAAGCACCGAGTAAATAAAGCCTTAGTGTAAAGCTTCTTAAAACTTGCGATCACTTGCTGGTCCATGGGCTGCAGGAAGGGGGTTGTGTTGGGAGGGAGGAATTTGACCTTGATGAATTCAAGATCACCTTGAAGTCCCTCCTCCAAACTTGGTGGATGCGCTGGGGCATTGTCAAGGAGAAGAAGACACTTGACAGGGAGTCCTTTCTCCTCGAGATATTTCCTCACTGAAGGAGCGAAAACATCATGCATCCAGTCCATAAACAGGAGACGAGTAACCCAAACTTTGGTGTTGGACTTCCACATTACAGGAAGCTTGGATTTAACCACCTGGTTTTTCTTGAAGGCCCTTGGGTTTTCTGAGTGATAAACCAACATTGGTTTTATCTTACAGTCGCCACTGGCATTGGCGCACATCAGGAGGGTTAGCCTATCTTTCATTGGCTTATGCCCAGGGACGGACTTCTCTTCCTGTGTAATGAAAGTCCGGTTAGGCATCTTTTTCCAAAAAAGGCCTGTTTCATCAGCATTAAACACTTGATGAGGAACGTAGCCTTCTTCTTCCACCATCTTGAGGAATGATTCCTTGTAAGCTTCGGCAGCTTTATTGTCAGAACTGGCTGCCTCACCATGACGAATGACACTATGAATCCCTGTACGACCCTTAAACTTCTCGAACCACCCGTGGCTAGCCTTGAAATCATCAATGGATGACGAACTTCCAGGTTGCCTCTTGATGATATCCGAGTGAAGTTGCCGTGCTTTCTCGGCGATAATACTCTCACTCACACTGTCCCCTGCTAGCTGCTTTTCATTAATCCAAATCAACAGAAGTTTTTCAACTTCTTCTATTGCCTGAGACTGTTGCTTAGACAACACAGAAACACCTTTAGCCACACACGCACCCTTAATAGCTTCCTTGTTCTTAAGGATGGTAGCAATGGTTGACTTAGCATACTGGTACTGGGATGCTAAGTCACACATACGTACACCTCGTTCGTGTTTACCAATTATCTCCTTCTTCTGCTCAATTGTAATTTTCTTTAGCGTCTTCTTAGGCTTAACAGTTGCCTGTGGTGGGGTCTTTTTCGGTCCCATAATAGCAAAAATACTGTACGTACGTTCAATATGGTCCAAAATGTCTAACCACGTCCGCACTCAAAGAAAGGGAGGGGAACGAAGCGCGGCGCTGCTCGACCGCGTGGTGTGTTCGTCCGCCGAAAAGTAGTTCGTCAGCAGAGACTATAAATTCGCGAATTTAAAGTTCTTGAGGCGAAAAGTTCGTGAGCTGAAGCGTTCGTGAGGTGAGGTATCACTGTATTACTAAATGTTAAATAAGGGATTATATGAATTATTGTAATGTTACTTAAACATTATTTTGTCTTAAAATGCATTAACTAATGCATTAACTCATGTTAACTAATATATTATTAAAGGTTAGATCAGGGATTAAATTAATTATTGTCATGTTACTTAAACATTAGTTAATGCATTTTTAGACAATAACTAATGTTAATTAAGGGACCCTCGCTGTAAACTGTTACCAAACTATATAAAGAGACCCTGTATTAGATTTGTTAGGAAAAAATACTTTGCAGTGCCGCTGATGAGATAGTTGTGTGTGTGTCGTCATTCCTGAGTCCGTCAACAAGAGCCTCAGAACTCCACCAATGAATCTGGATTTGTTAGTCATTACAGTAAGGTGGATTTCCATCTTTGAATAGCAAATACGATGTTTCAATATTTTATTAAATATGATACGGTTTAGGAGTTACAGACTATTAACAAGACGCTGCTATTTCACAACTCTGCTTATACCCAAGTCTATTTCGCATATTTATTACGTGTAAATAGACATCAAGGAGAGATTAAACGTGTTTTGGTAAATCTTTCCTCGTCTAGATGTTTTTATTCTGACTCTTCACCACCCTTCCATCCCTGCTGTGCACTTCCCTTAGATGTTGGGGATTATTTTTATTTTTAATTTTTTTTGGACTCACTATAAAAATAATAAAGAGCAAGGTTTATTTCAAGTTCTTATCCTTGCAAAAACAGCAGACAATGTAATACTTTACTCAAATGCATTCTGGCACAAGAATTTACTGCTTGCATTTTAAATTCGCTCAGTCATATTGATACTAATATGGTCAATGACAAAGATTAGACCAAATACAATTCCTGACAAAAGTCTTGTCGCTTATCCATTTTGTAAAACAATTGCTCTTAACCTGACTTTTAATTATTCAATTGGTTTCAGAAATGGCTCATATGAAAGCTAAGACCCTCCCAAAAGATGTTGAATGCACAAAAATATATTTGTTTCACTGGGCTGGCCAGTCCTGGAGGATCTTGATCTTCTATGCCTTGAGGAACTTTGAGGTAGAGATTGAAGTATGCGATCGAGCACCATCCTGCTGCAGAATGTGTCCCTTTTAATGGTTAGGAATGTAAGAGGTAGCTAAGATTTGTTGATATTTCAGACTATTTAGGTTGCATTCCACCCTGCAGATCTCTCGCACACCCCCATACTGGATGTAACCCCAGACCATGATTTTGCCACCACCAAACTTCACTGTTTTCTGAGTGAATCTCGGATCCATGCGGGCTCCAGTAGGTCTCCTGCAATATTTGTGGCGACTGTGTAATTCAATGGAAGGTTCATCTGAAAATCCACCTTTTGCCACTTTTCCAGCATCCATCTGTTTTCCGAAATTTCCAGGTTCGCGGTGAATCATTAACAGGCAAACTTTTGCTCAAGACGATGTTTATTGATAAGAAAATGCAGAATAAATGAGATTTATTGATTACAATTCCACAAGAGCAAGCAACAAGTGTCAAAAACAAGCAAAAACAATGGTAACGTGACGCTAGATTAGAGTTTGTCAATCCTAGAATCCCCGCATTATCGTTACAGCAAAAGAAAATGTCCCTTTAGCAATGAAAATCGCTTACCGTGACAAGTGAGTGGGAAGCCAGCAACACTCCAGTAAAGCGGCAAAGGAACAAAGCCAGGCGATCCGTACGTGACCCTCTGGCGGACTTCATGGGTCGCCCGGAAATGTCCTGTTTTTGTAGGGACACGCCACACGGGGGCGGAGACGGCCAACCTCTGCTCCCAGGTGGCGTGGCCCCGTCCAATGGCAAAGGTACTTTTGGTTCAGCCCCTCGAAAAAAGGGCTTTTCCTTGCATGGTTCCCAGGTTGTGCTGTCCGGTAGCAGATGTTGTGTTCCCACGGTAAATATTATGAGTGCAAAACAAGCTATCTCGTGAGATTACCTCCTAATTTATGGGACTCAACCGCGTACTATGGTGCAAAACAAGTTATCTCGTGAGATTCCCTACTCAGGCGCGTCTCCTAACTATGGGAACAAGGTGAAAAACAATAGAAGTTGTTACAATCTATGTCACAGAAGCAATCATACATCACAAAGGCATAATGTAATATTTTCCCCCATCACCATCCTTTTGACAGGCTATGGGCCTTGGCAAATGCCACACGGTTTTTAATTATCTGCACCCTGAAAGATAAATACTCTGAAATATCAACAAATCTTAGCTGCCTCTTACATTCCTAACCATAAAAAGGGACACATTCTGCAGGAGGATGGTGCTCCATCACATACTTCAATCTCTACCTCAAAGTTCCTCAAGGCAAAGAAGATCAAGATCCTCCAGGACCGGCCAGCCCAGTCACCAGTCTGGGATAAGATGAAAGAGGAAGCATGGAAGACGAAACCCAAGAATGTTGATGAACTCTGGGAGGCATGTAAGACTGCTTTCTTTGATGTTCCTGATGACTTCATCAATAAATTGTATGAATCCTTGCCGAAGTCCATGGAAGTCACACAAAATATTACATTTGGCTCTAACAGCACCACTACTTAATTCGCTTATGTTATGTAACATGTTTTTGTATTTGAAGTATATTTTTTATTCAATTTTCACACTACATTCTGTAGGCGACAAAACTTTTGTCTTGCCAAAATTTGACCTTTATGTCTTCATTATATGATAAATCTTTTTTCAGTGAAACAAATATATTTTTGTACATTCAACATCATTTGGGAGGGTCTTAGCTTTCATACGAGCCATTTCTGAAACCAATTGAATAATTAATAGTCAGATTATTAGCAATTGTTTCTACAAAATGGGTAAGCAACAAGACTTTTGTCAGGGACTGTACACTTTGCTCTAGAAAAAATCCTTCCCTGCGATGTTTTCAGCCCAGTTTTAAGAGTCCCTAAATGTATAGTTCACATTAATGTCTCCATGAAAATGGCCTTGTGCTGAATCGCAAACAATTTGCACAAATCACCTAAAACAACACCAGGTAACTTTTCAATCTTTTCAGATATTTTCATAACATTTGTGATTTGTCGACTGACACCTCTTTTATATCTTGAGGGGGTCTCTATCACTTTCACCGGCACTAATTGACTTTGTCGAGGGTGGCAGGAACCCTACCACACAAAAAAAACTACAAATGTGCTGACTTATTTACGGCATACGTCACCTCCCCTTTTCCCCACACATTGTAAAGACGAAAGTCGATGCTAACGCTTTTGTGTGAAATCTTAAAAGATGGCAGAGCAACAAAATAGACAAAAAGTTTTGTCTGAGGAGGAAAATAGGATAAAAGGACACGCAACAAAAAAAGCATTAGCCAGGCTTTCACTCGCTGGCGTGACAACCCCAATCCCCCCCAACTAAACTTGTCAGCGAATTCGGGTGGGGAGGGGGTTAGCCACACAAAGCCACATGGTTGCTAACCACCGTCATACGGTATTGTATTGTATTATATTATAAGATTTTACGACACTATGCGCTCATGCTAGTCCTCTTATAAAACGCAGTCTTCCTTAAGGCAAAACACTACCGCTTTTGTCCACCGGTGTCACTATAATCGACCAAAACTAAAAAGTTACATAGTATTGCTGTAAATAGCATCATGTGTAAATAGCCTAAATGTGTAAAGATCACTTAAATGGTGTCACATTATAATAACTGACAAAAAAGTTTTATTTGAAAAATTGAGTGAAATTAAAAGTCCAATTAGTACATATTCTCGTCAAGCTAAATTTTCCTTAGATTCAGTTATTTTTCTATGTCAAGGGACAACAAAATCATTCTATACTAATTATAGTCTATTATAAACGTTGATTTAATTCAATCAGCCTGGGATCAAAGTTCACAGCAATGCATTGTTTTATTAATTTGTACTTGACAGTGTGTTTTTTTTTTTTATTAATTGGATGTGATTTTCCTAACTTTCATGCTCATGTTGCATGTTGGAGACAAAGCGTTGCAAATAAAAGAAAAAAAGGACAACCTGCTGTCAGCTGCAGGGCGTAGTGTTGTAATGAGGATTCGCTTCTTGAAGACATCCCTACAACGTCTCCTGGAGACTAGCCAGGTCGCCAGGGAGTCACAGTGAATTTGAATATATTTGATGTCTTCTATCGGAGAGCCAGACTCAGCGGAGACAAACAAGCCCGCCGATAGAGCCGTCCGCTCTGGTGTTTACAAGTGCCAATCAGTCGACACGGCCAGAGAAATTGCTTACCTGCTGTAAGCACGTGGACATCACAGACTGGAAGCACAGGGTGGAAGGAGAAATTTGAAGGAAACGTAGGGTGAGTGTATGTGTATTTAGGCAGTGTGTGTGTGTTGGGGGTTTAAAAAAAAAAACAAAAACAAAAACAAAAAAACACATCCAGCCAGGAGGCCCAACCAATTGCAGAGGTATACTTACTTATTTGCCCCCCTTCTGTCATTGTTTGGATACTATCCTCATTAAAGTATGAAAAACTATCGATATTTGGGTGGTTTTAGTTAAAGCAGACACTGTTTTTTCATCTGTGTGTTTTTGACAAAGATCAGATCACATTTGATCGTGATTTTATGCAGAAATGTGAGAAATTCCAAAATGTTCAGATACTTTTTCCATACCACTGTATTGAATATAGACATATACTGTATGTACAGTGGGGCAAATAAGTATTTAGTCAACCACTAATTGTGCAAGTTCTCCCACTTGAAAATATTAGAAAGGTAGTTGTAATTGTCAATTGGGTAAACCTCAACCATGAGGGACAGAATGTGGAAAAAAAAAAACAGAAAATCACATTGCTTGATTTTTAAAGAATTTAATTGCAAATCATGGTGGAAAATAAGTATTTGGTCAATACCAAAAGTTTATCTCAATACTTTGTTATGTACCCTTTGTTGGCAATAACAGAGGCCAAACGTTTTCTGTAACTCTTCACAAGCTTTTCACACACCGTTGCTGGTATTTTGGCCCATTCCTCCTTGCAGATCTTCTCTAGAGCAGTGATGTTTTGGGGCTGTCGTTGGGCAACACAGACTTTCAACTTCCTCCACAAATTTTCTATGGGGTTGAGATCCGGAGACTGGCTAGGCACTCAAGGACTTTGAAATGCTTCTTACAAAGCCACTCCTTTGTTGCCCTGGCTGTGTGTTTGGGATCATTGTCATGCTGAAAGACCCAGACACATCTCATCTTCAATGCCCTTACTGATGGAAGGAGATTTTCACTCAAAATCTCTCGATACATGGCCCAATTTATTCTTTCCTTTACACAGATCAGTCGTCCTGGTCCCTTTGCAGAAAAACAGCCCCAAAGCATGATGTTTCCACCCCCATGCTTCACAGTAGGTATGGTGTTCTTCGGATGCAATTCAGTATTCTTTCTCCTCCAAACACGATAACCTGTGTTCCTACCAAAAAGTTCTATTTTGGTTTCATCTGACCATAACGCATTCTCCCAGTCCTCTTCTGGATCATCCTAATGCGCTCTAGCGAACCGCAGACGGGCCTGGATGTGTAATTTCTTCAGCAGGGGGACACGTCTGGCAGTGCAGGATTTGAGTCCCTGGCGGCGCATTGTGTTAATGATAGTAGCCTTTGTTATTGTGTTCCCAGCTCTCTGTAGGTCATTCACTAGGTCCCCCCGTGTGGTTCTGGGATTTTTGCTCACCGTTCTTGTTATCATTTTGACGCCACGGGGTGAGATCTTGCATGGATCTCCAGATCGAGGGAGACTGTCAGTGGTCTTGTATGTCTTCCATTTTCTAATAATTGCTCCCACAGTTGATTTCTTTACACCAAATGTTTTACCTATTGCAGATTCAGTCTTCCCAGCCTGGTGCTGGTCTACAATTTTGTCTCTGGTGTCCTTCGACAGCTCTTTGGTCTTGGCCATAGTGGAGTTTGGAGTGTGACTGACTGAGGTTGTGGACAGGTGTCTTTTATATCGATAATAAGTTAAAACAGGTGCCATTAATACAGGTAACGAGTGGAGCCTCGTTAGACCACGTTAGAAGAAGTTAGACCTCTTTGACAGCTAGAAATCTTGCTTGTTTGTAGGTGACCAAATACTTATTTTCCACTCTAATTTGGAAATTCTTTAAAAATCAAACAATGTGATTTGCTGTTTTTTTCCACATTCCGTCTCTCATGGTTGAGGTTTACCCATGTTGACAATTACAGGCCTCTCTAATCTTTTCAAAAGGAGAACTTGCACAATTGGTGGTTGACTAAATACTTATTTGCCCCACTGTACATTATTTCAAAAGGCTGACATTAATGCTGAGAGCATAATATTTTTATCCGTTTTATGGGATGTTCTAATTTTTTAAGATGATGAAGTTTAAGTATTCATGACCTGAAACCTGCAATTATCAAATACCTGTATCATCAAAATTACAAGAAAAACAACGTGAATTATTTCACCCGGTATGATGAATCTTGAGAGAGACATACCCTAGTGAGAAAGTCCCTTAAAAGATTTTCTGCAATTATTATCTATGCCATCAAAAGAAATGAATAATAATTACATTTGATCCGGGTTTTACACTATTCCAAAAATGATTCCTTTCAACTAAAAGGGAACTCTTCAACACATTCAAATGTCGTCACACTCTCAAAGTGCTCAAAGAGACGTTCCATTACATTTGGAAAATGTAACATTCAAATGCCCTCAATCTCTTGGGAACAAGTTGATTTGACAGGCAGGCCATCAATCAAAATTAAAAATCCCATTATGAAAATATTAAGAGAAGAGATTCAGACCTCCAGAGAGAATCTGACCTGGATATCACAGACACCTTGTCTGCATTCTGAATAGAACTGACCAGCCTTCATAATCGACTATACTTTTCCTTAAGGGCCAATGCAGATCCAGTCTGTTATTTTTATACTCCTCCCTGCAAAGTTTCTAAGCGATTATCACATTTTCAATTACTTTTTAAATCAAAATTTCCTTTGGAATAGCTCCTTCCCTCTGACCTTTCAAACCTGAGGAGAAAGAAAGCACAACGATCTGTAAGGTGACATGACAAAACTGTGATAGTCTGTCACATCCATTGACAGCAATTTTTTTTCAAATGTATATATTAAATATTTTTTTCAGGTTCTCAGTAATCTTGGCAATGCTAGACCCCAAAAATTAAATAACAAATGGTCAAGTCCAGTGCACTTGTTAGGGTAAGCAAATTCGGAAACAAGGTTTGAACTCGAAGCAGACAACAACCGAGGGAAGCGTACAAGGGTTTATTAAATACAAACAAAACAAACAAAAAAATAACACGTGATAGCAGAAAAGTGGAAATAACAAAATGGGTCCCTGACAGCAGGTGACTGGGCTCAATAATACTACAGTGGTATGAAAAAGTATCTGAACCTTTTGGAATTTCTCACATTTCTGCACAAAATCACCATCAAGTTTGATCTGATCTTTGTCAAAATCACACAGATGTAAAAACAGTGTCTGCTTTAACTAAAAACACCCAAACATTTAAAGATTTTCATATTTTAATGAAGATAGCATGCAAACAACAACAGAAGGGGGAAAATAGGTAAGTAAACCCTCAGCCTAGGGAGACTTAAAGAGCAATCAAAACCAATTGTTACCAAACAATTTAAGTCAGGTGTGTGCCCGATCACTGATGGGTGGTTTAAAACTGCCCTGCACACTATAAAACACACACCTGGTAAGAATTGTCTTGATGAGCATTGTCTGATGCGCATCATGGCCCGGTCAAAAGAGCTGTTGGAAGACCTGCGATCAAGGAATTTTTGATTTGTATAAAGCTGTGAAAGGATACAAAATCATCTTTAAAAGTCTGGATGTTCATCAATCGACAATCAGATAAGTTGTCTACAAATGGAGAGAGTTTGGCACTGTTGCTTCCCTACCAAGGAGTGGCTGTCCACCAAAGATGACGCCAAGAGTTACGCGCAGAATACTCAGAGAGGTAAAAAATAACCCTAGAGTGTTTGCTAAAGACTTATAGAACATCTGTGCTGACATCAACTATATGTAAGACTATGGCCAAGAATGGTGTTCATGGGAGGACTCCAAGAAGGAAGCCACTGCTGTCTAAAAATGTCTAAAAAAAACATTGTTGCTTGTTTAATGTTTGCAAAAAGGCACTTGGACACTCAACAGAGGTTTTATCAAAATACTTTGTGGACTGATGAAACCAAAGTTGAATCACTTGGGAGTAACACACAACGTCATGTGTGGAGGAAAAATGGAACAGCTCACCAACATCAACACCTCATCCCCACATGGAAGCATGGTGGAGGGAGCATCATGATTTGGGGCTGTTTTGCTGCCTCAGGACCTGGACAACTTGCAATTATTAGTGGAAGAATGATTTCAAAAGTTTATCAGGACATTTTGCAGGAAAACCTAATGCCATCTGTCAGGCAGTTGAGGCTAAAATAAGGATGGATGCTGCAACAAGACAATCATCCAAAACACAGAAGTAAATCAACTTCAGGTTTTAGAAGAACAAAATACACGTTGTGGAGTGGCCAGGTCAAAGTCCAGACTTGAACCCCCGTTGAAATGATGTGGCATGACCGAAAGACAGCAATTCATGGCAGACATTCGAGGAATCTGATTGAAATACAGCAGTTTTGTAGAGAAGAATGGGCCAAGATTAGTCCTGATCAATGTGCCAGACTGATCTGCAGCTACAGGAAGCGTCTGGTTGAAGTTATTGCTGCCAAGGATGGGGGGGGCACAAAATATTAAATGTGATGGTTCACTTACTTATTCCCCCCTCCCTCCTGTCATTTTTAGCATACTTTCCTCATTAAAATATGAAAACCTGTAAATGTTTGGGTGGTTTTAGTTAAAGCAGACACTGTTTTTTCATTTGTGTGATTTTGACAAAGATCAGATCACATTTGATGATGATTTTATGCAGAAATGTGAGAAATTCCAACAGGTTCAGACACTTTTTCATGCCACTGTAGCTCGAGGGTAAACTAAGGCGATAGGCAGAGAGCCAAAAAGGCAAAATATATCACTGAAATACTTGCACAAGGTACAGGATTCCAAACGAAAGCAGGACACGAACAAAACCCCAAGGCAGGGGTGAAACAAGTAAATGTAACGAGACTATAGTATGAGGTATCAATGGTGATCAGCAAGACAATATCTCGGCACCCTTCTCTTGGTTTACAATCTAACCAGGAGCAGAATGTGACACTACTCGCCCAAACTTTTTCTCTGTAATACTGTCACAACCATTATTTCCACTCCTGACTTGCAACAAAACAAAATGGAGAAAATAATTTGGGGGTCATCGGGTGCTGGAGCCTTTCCCAGCTGACTTCAGGCAAAAGGCAGAAAAAAACCTAGTCAGTCAGTCATAGGGCACACACAGAGACAGACAACCATTCACACTCACAATTACACAGTCACTGAGTGGTAATCAATCCCACGCTGTCTGTGCCAAAGTACCACTACACAATCAGCGACCCTTGAATTGTGCTATACAAATAAATTTGTCTTGCCTTGCCTTCAATCAACATAAAAATGTATTCACTTACCGATAGCTCAAATCTTTAAGGCAGTCAGAGGCGGGGCTAGTGGACAGGCAAGGCAGGCAGTTGCTTGGGGCGCCGGCCAATAAAGGGGCCCTCCAATGTACTGCACAGAAACGACAAGAATTGTCATTTGAAATGTCATTTGAAATGACACCATGGTAGCAAAACTCTCCTGTGAGGGGACTTGACGCACTCATTGTATTTCGTGAAAAGAGAAACTTGAGTGTGTAATTTTACAGTGTGTAAGTTTATAAGATTTGATTTATACACTATTATTATTATTATTATTTTATTGAAATGTTTTATACAGTGTATCATAAAAGTGAGTACACCCCTCGCATTTCTGCAGATATTTAAGTATATCTTTTCATGGGACAACACTGACAAAATGACACTTTGACACAATGAAAAGTAGTCTGTGTGCAGCTTATATAATACAGTTAATGTATTTTCCCCTCAAAATAACTCAAAATATAGCCATTGATATCCAAACCTCTGGCAACAAAAGTTAGTATACGCCTTAGAAACTACATACATCCCTAAATGTCCAAATTGAGTACTGCTTGTCATTTTCCCTCCAAAATGTCATGTGACTCATTACAGGAGTGCTGTCAGCATTGCTGCAGAAATTGAAAAGGTGGGGGGCCAGCCTGTTAGTGCTCAGACCACATTTCTACATCAAATTACATGGCTGTCACCCCAGGAGGAAGCCTCTTCTGAAGACGGTACACCAGAAAGCCGTCTGTCTCATCAGACCATAGGACAAGGTTCCAGTAATCATGTTCTTTGTTGACATGTCTTAAGCAAACTGTTTGCGGGCTTTGTTGGTGCTATCCTCAGCTAGATGTATTTCCGGTTGACACCATGTGGAGGCCATGTTAACTAGGGAAAGAAGGAGAGGGGGTGTAGAAGATAGGTGATTGGAATTGGGATAAATAAGTGTAGTTACGAGTTCAGTGTAACTATCACTACTGTAAAAAATATTTGTAACATATGCGAAGAGAATGAGTTTTATAACTTGGGATACATTAAATATATCATTTATATACAAAGAGAAAAGCTTAGGCCCCAACACTGACCCCTGTGAAACCCCACATGAAATACCGAGTTTATTTGATGAATAAGAGCCGATGTTGACATATTGCTCCCTGCCTGTTAAATAACTTTTCACCCAGTCCCCAGCTACCGCCCGAATTAAAGATGTCCCGATCGATCGGAATGCCGATCGATCAGGTCCGATCACGTCATTTTCAAAGTATCGGAATCGGCAAAAAAATATCGGACATGCCTTTTTTTAATATATATATTTTTTTAATTAAATTGTTTTCTAATTGTATTTAACGTTACAGACAAAATGTCTTACACTCATCCAGAGTCTTTAGTTTTGGCTTAAAGTAGGGCTTTCAAATTTATCGCTTTAACAGCAGTTATTAATTTTTTTTTTTAATTAATCACGTTAAAATATTTAACGCAATTAACGCATGCGCTGCACGACCCACTCACGCATTGTCGCGCTCAATCTATAAAAGCGCCGTTTTACCCGTATATAGAGCTAAAAGGCAGCGTAAAATGAGTAGAGTGAATTTTGGCAGTCTTTGGAACCTTTTTTTAATTGGCTGAAGTCTTACAATCCCTCTGTCATCAATTAGAAATATCTTGAGAAGCAATGTGGGGAAGAAAGGTCGTAATTGATGTTTTCTTAACACCCTATGTTATTTCCCAACGCAGAGAAGATATATCAATTGGTGCCACTAAGCACAGTCATGGTTGCACTTCCCATCATGCATTTGGGCAGAACAGTTAAATGGCTACAGTATCATTTACTGAAAGCTCAACAAATACACTAGATGGCAATATTTAGTCACAATATACAAAGTCACATTTATCCTTTAAGAATTACAAGTCTTTCTATCCGTGGATCCCTCTCACAGAAAGAATGTTAATAATGTAAATGCCATCTTGAGGATTGATTGTCATAATAAACAAATACAGTACTTATGTACTGTATGTTGAATGCATATATTCTAGGGCTGCAGCTATTGAATATTTCAGTAATCGTGTAATCGACTGAAAATTCTATTGATTAATCGAGTAATCGGATAAAACAAATATATTTTTAGGTGAAGAGCAATTATAGATATACATGAGAAAACAAGACATTTCATCTAATCTTGAACCATTTTCAGTCAATCAATGTCTTTATTTTCGATGTATATTGTTGAAAACAGCCAACAATTGCATCTCAGATGTAACTAGAATTTAAAAAAAAAAAGACTAATTCACTGCTTTCACTCAAAAAACTTTTAGATCTTATTAAAATTTTTTTTAAAAAACTATATATATATCTTACCTAAAAATGCCGTTACGCTTGATAACACACATCACTTAAAAGTTAGGATTTTTTTCCCACGTGTTTCAATTGAATTTGTATTTGTGTCAAGCCATTTTTAAGTTCTAGTTAAGTTTTAAGTTAGTCTAAACTGTAAGTCCTGATAGGATTTTGAGTTTTTGCAGTGTTCAAAATAAATGTATGATACAGGCTGTATTGGAGCACATTAGGGACCAGTGCTACTTGGTGTTTTATCCAGCAATGACTACTGAGCTAAAATTGATAGTTAGCATTATTGAGTTTTTATTTTACACCCTCATCACTCCACAACGCTATGTTATGTTAAAAGCCTGTATGTAAGACACGTTAGCCACGCATCGACAGTGGTCATAAGTAATAGAAACCTAGCCCTCCGCAGGGCTAACTTTACGTGAGCTTGTGACAGTAACGTTAATCTTATTTATTAGCGCTTAGCGCTCTTTATTAGCGCTTAGCGCTGTACTGCTTTAAGATGGCGGCGGTTTACTAACGCTGCCCAGACGCGGCCGAGTCTGTCATTTCGCATCTATTTCAACATACATGTGATCTCTATGAGACGCATCAGACGCTACCTGCTACCAACTAGCATCAGTGCAGGCAAGTATTTAGCAACGTCGGCGTCGTGTGTAGCGGCTGTCTGCTGCAGTAAGTTTTTTTTTTTAGTTTTTTTTTTTTTGCTTCGTTCTCTACGCACGTAACATCAGCGCGTTGTGCCGCAGTAAAAGTAGTCAGTGCAAAATGTGATGCTTAGAGCTGTCAAAATAAACGAATACTCGAGGTGAATAAAATTATTCGGATCAGTTTTTAAACTCGAGTTACTCAAGTTGCTCGAGTATTCGTTTCAGCTCTAATATATTCGTCCGAGTTTTATTCATTTTTTTCTTAATGCATTGCCAAAATGTATATGATCGGGATCGGGAGCAAAAAAACATGATCGGAACAACCCTACCCTGAATACCATATTTTTTTTAATTTTTCAAGTAAGATTGAATGATTTATCTACCATTATGATGACCTCTATGATTATCTACCATTATATTTCTTCAAGTTCTAAATTTATATAATTTCTTGTTTATCATGAAGTTGCTTGTTGGAAACACAGCAGCTTGACACTGTTTCCCATCGCCTGGAGCTGTGGTGGTGCCTTCAAATATCTCAAGGCATCAGATTACCTCGTTCATTTTGCACTGAAAAATCCCTCTCCCTCTCTTTTTTTCCTCTCCTCTTTTCTGTGCCTGAGGGCTTTTCTGGCAGTTCAATCAACCTGATCACGCTCAAAACAAACACTCACTCTGTCCTCCGCTATGGTCCGATTCGGAATGACAAAGTTAGGCTGGATTAGACTTCGGTGTTGCTAACTCAATTGGCGATTAAATTGTGCTAAGACTCCCACTGTTTCTCCAGAGACGGGTAAAGGATGACAGGGAGGAATCGGGGATAAAAAAACGAGAGCTACTGAGAGAAAAGAGGGAGATGCAGTCGGTGAAAGAAGCCAAAAACAGGAGAGCTTGTTGGCCATTGGCTGAGCTCTTATTCAACCTGTCTTCATGCAGCCTCAATAAATGATGACCAGCAGGGGAAATAAGATGGTACTTACTTTCAGCATGTCTGTTTCATCACAGTCAGCTGCATCAGGTGCTGCAGTGCTAAATTGCCACGGATAAAAACCACCAGTATCCAGGAGGGCTTTGAGATTAATAATAAGGAAGTGGTAGAACTGTCTGTAATCAAAATGTATTCACCTGAAATTGAGGAGAATGATATGATTTTTTTATAGGAACTGATCAAATTGCAGTTTGTTATTTTCATCCTTCCATTTCCTCTCTGTGAGTGCCCTACGACTGACTACTGAGCAGCCAGGATAGGCTCCGGCACCCTGACAAGGAAAAGCCGTGTTGAACATGGATGGATAATTGAAGATTTTAAATTGCCAAAATCGTGAGTACAAATTTTTGTTTGTCTATAGATTCACTGACCGCTGGTAGGGTGTAAAATTGCACAAGGTTTGTAGTTCTTTCTTTTGTAATAAGAGTTCATTTTTCATTTCATTTCATTCGTTTATTTCAGGCCATGATTCCTTGTCAAGACGGCAAATACACTCACCGGCCACTTTATTAGGTACACCTGTCCAACTGCCCGTTAACACTTAATTTCTAATCAGCCAATCACATGGTGGCAACTCAGTGCATTTGGGCATGTAGACATGGTTTAAGACAATCTCCTGCACTTCAAATCGAGCATCAGTATGGGGAAGTATGATTTGAGTGACTTTGAACGTGGCATGGTTGTTGGTGCCAGAAGGGCTGGTCTGAGTATTTCAGAAACTGCTGATCTACTGGGATTTTCACGCGCAACCATCTCTAGGGTTTACAGAGAATGGTCCGAAAAAGAAAAAATATACAGTGAGCGGCAGTTCTGTGGGCGGAAATGCCTTGTTGATGCCAGAGGTCAGAGGAGAATGGCCAGACTGGTTCGAGCTGATAGAAAGGCAACAGTGACTCAAGTAACCACCCGTTACAACCAAGGTAGGCAGAAGAGCATCTCTGAACGCGCAGTACGTCGAACTTTGAGGCAGATGGGCTAAAGCAGCAGAAGACCACGCCGGGTGTCACTCCTTTCAGCTAAGAACAGGAAACTGAGGCTACAATTTCCACAAGCTCATCGAAATTGGACAATAGAAGTTTGGAAAAACGTTGCCTGGTCTGATGACTCTCGATTTCTGCTGCGACATTCGGATGGTAGGGTCAGAATTTGGCGTCAACAACATGAAAGCATGGATCCATCCTGCCTTGTATCAACGGTTCAGGCTGGTGGTGGTGGTATAATGGTGTGGGGAATATTTTCTTGGCACTCTTTGGGCCCCTTGGTACCAACTGAGCATCGTTGGAACGCCACAGCCTACCTGAGTATTGTTGCTGACCATGTCCATCCCTTTATGACCACAATGTAACCAACTTCTGATGGCTACTTTCAGCAGGATAGTGCGCCATGTCATAAAGCTGGAATCATCTCAGACTGGTTTCTTGAACATGACAATGAGTTCACTGTACTCAAATGGCCTCCACAGTCACCAGATCTCAATCCAATAGAGCATCTTTGGGATGTAGTGGAACGGGAGATTCGCATCATGGATGTGCAGCCGACAAATTTGCACCAACTGTGTGATGCCATCATGTCAATATGGACCAAACTCTCTGAGGAATGCTTCCAGCACCTTGTTGAATCTATGCCACGAGGAATTGAGGCAGTTCTGAAGGCAAAAGGGGGTCCAACCCGTTACTAGCATGGTGTACCTAATGAAGTGGCCGGTGAGTGTATATACAGCTCATATAATCATGTAACACAAAAGATCAGCAAAACTAAGTAACATTGCAACATCAACTACATGCCTGAAAAGGAATGGGAAGAAGAAATTTTATTTAATCCCACCCCCATTCTCATCTAATTAAGAACAAAAAAAAAATCTTGCTACTTCCTTCTAAAAATGTAGGCAAGCAAAAAATCAGTCCAAACAGTTTTGCACATATACAATTTTGTAACAAATTTTGTCCCTTGTGATGTAGTTAGCACAGGGAACACCCAAACCAAAAAACAATTTCATACCGACATGGTAAATGAAAGTAAAACCATACCAACTAAAGATGTCCCCATCGATCGGCATATCACGTCATTTTCAAAGTATCGGATCGACAAAAAAATATCGGACATGCATTTTTATGCATATTTAACGTTACAGACAAAATGTCTTACACTCATCCAGAGTAGTTTTGACTTAAAGTAGGGCTATCAAATTTATTGCGTTAACGGCGGTCATTAATTTTTTTTAATTAATCACGTTAAGTAATTAACGCATGCGCTGCACGACCCACTCACGCATTGCAGCGTTCAATCTATAAAGACACCGTTTTACCTATGGGTAGCGCTAAAAAGCAACGTATAATGAGTAGAGAGAATTTTGACAGCCTTTGGAGCCATTTTTTATGTGGCTAAAGCCTTACATTACCTCTCTCAGCAATTAAATATAACGTGGGAATGTGGGGAAGCAAGGTAGTAGTTGATCATTTTCTTAACACCCTATGTTCTTTCCCAACGCAGAGAAGATATATCAATTGGTAGCCCTACGCACAGTCATGGTTGCACTTCCCATCATGCATTTGGGCAGAAGTTAAATGGCTGCAGTATCATTTACTGAAAGCTCAACAAATACACTAGATTGCAATATTTAGTCACAATATACCAAGTCACATTTATCCTTTAAGAATTACAAGTCTTTCTATCCGTGGATCCCTCTCACAGAAAGAATGTTAATAATGTAAATGCCATCTTGAGGATTTATTGTCATAATAAACAAATACAGTACTTATGTACTGTATGTTGAATGTATATATTCGTCCGAGTTTTATTCATTTTTTTCTTAATGCATTGCCAAAATGTATATGATCCGGAAAAATTATGGGAATGATTGGAATTGAATCGGGAGCAATCGGATCGGGAAATATCGTGATCGGCAGATACTCAGATTAAAACGATCGGGATTGGATCGGGAGCAAAAAAACATGATCGGAACAACCCTAATACCAACAATGGTAAAGGCCACACACACAGGACAACAAATTATAAATGGCAACAATAACAATACCAAAAACGGTCTCGGACAATATACCAGCAATGGTAAGAAACAACCAGTACTCATACCAAGACAATTTATTGATGTAATTAAGACCTTATATCAGTATACTGTGACCAGACCATAAATTTGTATAACCTTTTAAATCTGTGGATGGTTTGGCATTGCTTGTGTTGCATTCCCAGATTATTCCAAAGTTTCACTCCACACATAGACACACAAAAACATGAGTTGAAAATAAAAAAGCTAACTGAAAAAAAGATGTGTGTGAGTTTAAATTCTGATGTTCACTCATTTGCCTCTATTGATAGCCAATCTATTAGAACTGGGAGGACTGGTGGTGAATGATCATGTTTAAGTGCTACTGACGCTCAGTTTATTACAACTGGTCAACATTCGCTTCCCGCCTTCTCAGTCATAATGGATAGGACATCGTTGATTAATATGCGCTGCTCTCAGCACAACTAGTGTAGACCGCCATTCTTGATGGCATCCAGCTCATTAGCAATTATGGTTCAGTAACTCTTAAGCTTTGGGATCTCAATAAGTAGGTTATTCATGTTGCAATTGTAAAAGCCACATAATATTGCAAAAAATTAAAAAACAACAACAAAAGGTTGAAAAGGCCCATGCCATTTTGGCTTCAAATGGGGGAGATGTTTTGTGTTTTTTTTTCCCAATAAGAACACAACTGTTACCTAGCAACCTCAATAGCTACAGATGACAGCTTTTCTCTTTGAGAGGGCAAAACATTCTTTCTTAATGTTTTTGTCATTTAGGTTTTAGTAGTGTTTATCACATCTGCCTCACTGTTTGCTACAGTTTTCTGCATGAAAATAATAATTTAACAAAACAAAAAAGTCAGTTATCTTTACAATAAGCCATTGACCATCTACCCTTTATATAATCTGTCAAATGTTTTTCTTTCAAATAAACAAATTTCAACGTCAGGCAGCTGGGAGTAAAACCATAAACTTTAAGGAAGGTTTTAGGAGAAATCTCCAAATACAAAAATCTGACTATATGATCAGAGTCAGAGTTTGTATGAACATATAGGATATACAGTGGGGCAAATGAGTATTTAGTCAACCACCAATTGTCCAAGTTCTCCAACTTGAAAAGAGAGAGGCCTGTAATTGTCAACATGGGTAAACTTCAACCATGAGAGACAGATTGTGGAAAAAAAAAGAAAAAATAGAAAATCACATTGATTTTTAAAGAATTTATTTCCAAATTAGAGTGAAAAATAGGTATTTGGTCACCTACAAACAAGCAAGCTTTCTGGCTGTCAAAGAGGTCTAACTTCTTCTAACGAGGTCTAACGAGGCTCCACTCGTTACCTGTATTAATGGCACCTGTTTTGACTCATTATCAGTATAAAACACACCTGTCCACAACCTCAGTCAATCACACTCCAAACTCCACTATGGCCAAGACCAAAGAGCTGTCGAAGGACACCAGAGACAAAATTGTAGACCTGCACCAGGCTGGGAAGACTGAATCTGCAATAGGAAAAACGCTTGGTGTAAAGAAATCAACTGTGGGAGCAATTATTAGAAAATGGAAGACATACAAGACCACTGATAATCTCCCTCGATCTGGGGCTCCATGCAATATCTCACTCCGTGGCGTCAAAATGATAACAAGAACGGTGAGCAAAAATCCCAGAACTACACGGGGGCACCTAGTGAATGACCTACAGAGAGCTGGGACCACAGTAACAAATGCTACTATCAGTAACACAATGCGCAGCCAGGGACTCAAATCCTGCACTGCCAGACGTGTCCCCCTGCTGAAGAAAGTACACGTCCAGGCCCGTCTGCGGTTCGCTAGAGAGCATTTGGATGATCCAGAAGAGGACTGGGAGAATGTGTTATGGTCAGATGAAACCAAAATAGAGCTTTTTGGTAGAAACGCAGGTTCTCGTATTTGGCGGGGAAAGAATACTCAATTGCATCCGAAGAACACCATACTCACTGTGAAGCATGGGGGTGGAAACATCATGCTTTGGGGCTGTTTTTCTGCAAAGGGACCAGGACGACTGATCTGTGTAAAGCATGGGTGTCCAAACCTGTCCTCAAGGGCCGCTGTGGGTCCTGGTTTTTGTTCCTACCAATCGAGCACAGACAGTTTAACCAATGAAGTTTGTGCTAAAACAAGTAGCACCTGACTGCAATCAACTCATTACACTTGTGGTACACCAGATTGGTGAAATGTTGTCCTCATGATGGGTATGAACAAAAACCCGCACCCACTGCGGCCCTATGTGGAATAGTTTGGACACCACTGGTGTAAAGGAAAGAATGAATGGGGCCATGTATTGAGAGATTTTGAGTGAAAATCTCCTTCCAACAGCAAGGGCATTGAAGATGAGACGTGGCTGGGTTTTTCAGCATGACAATGATCCCAAACACAAAGCCAGGGCAACAAAGGAGTGGCTTCGTAAGAAGCATTTCAAGGTCCTGGAGTGGCCTAGCCAGTCTACAGATTTCAACCCCATAGAAAATCTGTGGAGGGAGTTGAAAGTCCGTGTTGCCCAACGACAGCCCCAAAACATCACTGCTCTAGAGGAGATCTGCATGGAGGAATGGGCCAAATTACCAGTAACATTGTGTGAAAAGCTTGTGAAGATTACAGAAAACGTTTGGCCTCCGTTATTGCCAAACAAAGGGTACATACCAAAGTATTGAGATGAACTTTTGGTCTTGACCAAATACTTATTTCCCACCATGATTTGCAAATAAATTCTTTAAAAATTAAACAATGTGATTTTCTGTTTTTTTTCCACATTCTGTCTCTCACGGTTGAGGTTTACCCATGTTGACAATTACAGGCCTCTCTATTATTTTCAAGTGGGAGAACTTGCACAATTAGTGGTTGACTAAATACTTATTTGCCCCACTGTATAGGATATACGTCAATAACACTTTTTTCAGGATACTACATACCGTAATTTTAGGACAATAAGGCACACCTGACTATAAGCCGCCACCCGCCAAATTTGACATGAAAACAGCATTTGTTAATAGATAAGCCGCACTGGAGTAGAAGCCACAGTTGTCTTCACTGTATTATGGGATATTTATACAAAATATTTTAACTGGTAACACTTTATTGTACAGCGGCATCATAAGAGTGTCATAAGACCAAATGAACCAGCATGAAGCTTTGTGGCCAATTGGTTAAAATTTTCACTGCTTCAAAAAGCTTCATTTGTCCATCACTGCTCCCCTGGGGAAGACAGTCAACCTCTGCTGCCACCTGTTTGCACACTGTGTGCATTGCAGCCCTACAGATGTAAATACCAATCAAAATTCATGTTCTGTGCTAATTAACTCTTCAGTTACTGTTCCACTTGTTTCATTAATTGCTAGTTATGGTATTTAGCAACACTTTATTTGACAGTGGTGCCATAAGACTGTCATAAGACCATCATATTTATGAAATGACACTGCCATGAGCATTACTGAATGTCATTTTGTGCTATCCGCAAAATTATCTAACTTTTGAATGGATGTAAAAGATCCGAGCTGGACATAAATGGAGTGAGTTAACATTATTTGTTGGCCCCATGTCGCCCCGCGGCTGCTCCTCGGCATTTTCCCGCTTCCGCCTTCCCCTTTCTTCTCTGCATGGGTATCCGCCCTGCGCTCCGCCGCGGGTCGCTGGCTGGATGCCGGTGTATCGGCTGGATGTCGCCTGCTCCGGCGGGGGACCCTGCTCTGCCCTGGGCTTGGTGGGCTGCTGGGGGTCCCGCGGCGTGCTGTGCCGGTTGGGGGCTGCGGCTGTGGCTCGTGGGCCGGGTGGGTGGATGTCCATCTCCTCATCCCATCCCTGACAGCTGGTTGATGGGAGCGCGGGTGGCCCGGGGACCAGCCTGGATCCCGGGGGGTGACGATGGCTCCTTTGCTGGGCTGTGGGAGGAGGCATGCGCTGCGCTCCGCTCCGCTCCCCCACCACCCACCCTCCCTCTCCGGGCTGGGTGGGTGGGGGTCGTGGCCCTGGGTTGGCGCCTGCGCGGTGTCTCTGCTCGTCTGCGTGGCTTTCGCGTGTTTGCCGGGGCTTGCGTGCGGCTGGATGCGATTTGGTGCGCTCGGGTGGGGTGCACCGCAGCCGGGACTGGCTGTGCGGCAGCGCAGGGTCAGTTGCCAACAGGCTTACACTCACAAAGGATACACACGATTACTGGGTTCTAGATCACAGAGCTGATTTGTGTACACTCTACCCCTCCCAATCACTTAGCTTATAGACTTCCCCACCCCTCTCCCCTTCTTTCCCGGGTCAGCAGGCCCCCCACATGGTGTCAACCGGAAATACATCTTGCCGAGGATAGCACCAACATATTAATATTTAGTGTAGGCGTTCAATATGTTTCTTGTTTTTTGTGTTTCTTTTTTTTTTTCTTGTGTTTCTTTTCCTCTGTCCCCCCATAACCCCTTCCTGTTCGCTGTTTTGTCTTAATAAACGAGATATGTTGAATGATCACAATGGGAGTAAGTTATATTTTCAATGTGAAATATTAAAACTGTTCAGACCAACTGGACACTTAGACTTCCATTCTCAGTGTCAGACAGCTGAAAAGGACAAGTTAAAAAAAAAATGTAACCCTGTAGAGTCAACAGGAATTTTTCCAATTGGGCACGTGCGCTTAGGTCTGTCTCTTGAAGGAAAATTTTGGTGTAACAAGAAGAAATTTAGCACACAATAAATAACTGGAGCCACGAAAGGGTTAAAATTCAAAATAATAATTAAAAGAGAAAACTATTGTGATAAGAATGGTTTAGTGTTCCATTTAGCTTGCCGTAGCAAAGCATAAGTGATGTGACGTATAAGGAAATACGAGTTGTTGAATGTACGCAGTTACTGAGTGAATGCTAATAAAGAGCTTGTTGCTATATCTCATCCTCGTAGCAAGTCCATTTCATGACAACTATGTACAAATATTTACAATATATTCACAATGACTTCCTATGAGAGCCGGCTCTCTAATGTATAACAGTTCAGATTGGTGCCAGAAAAAATAAGAAATTAAAGTGTCCCTTCAAAATAAGTGAAGAGTGTCCGAATTTATATGAAAATAAAAGTGCACTGTTCAGTTTTTTATCCTATCCACTGCAGAAGAAGTTCGCAATCCTACCACACTGGAGAGGTAGGAAGTGAAGATTGTGCTCCTTGGGAAAAGGAAGCAGCCAGGTCCGTCAATCAAGGGTTAGCTCGCCATCCCCCTCTTCAGGGAGAATCCAGAATCCAAATCCAGTGTAATTCAAAGGTCATCAAAAAACCTAGCCTGTATAAAACAAGGCTATTAAAATCTAAATTTTCTAATTCCCAACCAATGTTATTTTTAACAACATTAACTGCAGTTCAACTCAATTTAATAATTGAGTTGAGTGTTCTCATTTAAACAAATACAAAAATGACATTCAACGTTGAAAAAAATAAATGTTGCCATTGTCAACAATTTAGTATCACAGACAATAGGAGTGCATATGGTTCAACTGCTGAGACTACATTTTTACAGTTAACTGTAGTTCGCACATTTGCAGTAACTCACCAAGATGCATTCAAAGAGCTTCACAAACTCCAGGCTCAAGGAACTCCGGTTCCACTCCCTTCTCTATTCGTCAACATATAGGATGACGATTATTTTACTAACTTTAGTCAACAATGAGTTGACAAATTCTTATTAACGGCCATACTGGCCAGCTAATGCTAACGTTAGCGCCGATTAGCTTGATAGGCTAAACTTACCAAGGACGAGTAAACTGCACTTTTGCCTCACACACACCGTCTCCAACTCAGCCCACGCTGATAAAGAAGTGCTACAAAAGTTTAACTCTGTCTTTTTGGAGGGATATTAACAGAAAAATGTCGAATAAATTCTCTCAGTGGCTCTCCAACGCAGCACCTCTCTGCTGGAGCAGCTCACAACGCGGTAAATTGAAAAAAAGGGGTTGGTCTCATCGCGTTGCTGGGAATTTTCCACAGGCCCTGTACTACAGCAGAGGGGTGGAGACCCGTTTCATCTATAATTCATCTATTGTGAATTAGATCATTTATAAACTAAAATAATTGAAAGGCAAATTTAAAATATTAAATTCCATCAAGTTATTCAATTGAAAATATTTACTCAATTATCCATTGGGTTACAAAAATAAAAACATTATTTGCTGGATGACACTAAATGACATCTGTCTTTGCTGGATGACACTGAAAGGGGAACTTTGAACTAAGGTTGGCCAACCATGTTTTTGAATAATATCAATGGCTAAACAATTATAAGCATATTTTCATTATTTTTTTTAACGCAACCCTTCCAGATTCTTTGTTTAACCCATAGCAACGCCCTTGACAACGAAAATGCTTTTCTTCGGCAATCTTCGGAAATTACGTCACACCTAGACGTGCGGGGGAAATCCACCATAGAACAGTATTGTTTGTTGCATTGCTTCTCGGTAAGATGCTACAGCGGTGTGTGGCGATGTTTTGTTCTCGCTCAAACGAAAAGTTGTATGAGTGGCCAAAGGATAGCAGGGCACGTAAATGGACATCTTTCGTTTGCACTAAGCGAATGAATTTCACGCCATCATCGAGTAGTGTTCTCTGCTGGAAACACTTCGAAGATGCCTGCTTCCTTAACCGGTCTGCTTATGATCAAGGATTTGCCAAAAAGTAAGTGTGATTTTTGGATAGATGACTGATGACTTTGTCAAAGCATAGCTGCCTACTGTTGTGGAATTGAACAGTATAAGATAGCGACGTTAGCCGAAAGTTAACTCGTGGCAATCCCCGATCATAGTTGTTGTTGCGTTCGCTAGGTTAAGCGTGTTTAAATTGAGCGTCATCTACGATCGTGTCCGAAAGGGTTAATCCACTGTCAATCGGGAAACGGGTGTGGATGTGCATATTAACGGGTCGGCGTCGCGGTAATAGGCTTCTAGTTTGTGTTTTATGAGAGCCGGTGACAGCTGACAAATAGCATGTTGGTTTAGCGTAGCCATTGAGTCAATCTTGCAGCGAATCAGCGAGCGCGCAGGTCACGCAGTGAATCATGGGAAATGTAGTCTCGGGACAACACTGAAGTGGTGCTTTGTAATCTGTTCGCTTGTGTGAAAAAACTACATTTCCTCACGCCATTAGACGCCAATTCCTGCCGAGAGCTGTGCCGAGCTGTGTTCTAACTTTTCCATAAGAACTGCTCCATGTGTTAATAAAGAGACAAGGTTGTCAGCGCGTCGTGTGTTCGATACATTTGTAAACAAAAAGCTCATAACAAGACACTATGCACAATCCGTTCAAGAGACGTTGGAGTGGGAGGCGAGGAGGAGATCGTCGAGAAGCAAAACTTTGCGGTCGAATGTGGCAGCAGTCCGCTATTATTTTGTTTTCTTATTGTTGCCACAATAAAGTGGAGAAAGCCATCGAAGACTCATCTCCTTCTTTCCCCCCAACGTTTTTATATTATTATTTTATATGCACGAGAGCTGCCGGATCTGCCAAAATGAACATGAAGTCTGATTATTATTTTTTTTAACAATGTCATCAGATAGACAAAAACATAAAATTATGTGCAAATGCCTGCATCTTCAAATCATGAAAATAATAACAGCCTATATCTTACCAATGTTGTAATCTCGATGGGTCTTGTCTCCATTCCATGTCAGGTAGTCTAGGCATATTGTTTGCATTCTGATTAGCGTCTGGCTAATACATGTTAGATCCAACATAAAATTCCAAGCTCCTCTTCTTCCTCCAACTCTTCAAAAACTTGGGTCTCCTCACTTGCGCTTGATCTATTACTTATATCGCTGTTTGAAGCATTGTTTGAAGGGCTTTGTAGGGCGGCCGTATGGAGCGCTCCCATCGCTGTTCTCGGTGTGACGTATCACTTCCGGGTTCGTCCCCTTTAAGGCTCAAACTTCGGAAACGCGATTATTTTGTCAAATATACAACATATAAATTATTTTTTCATGCTTTATTTGGTGGAGAATGTTTAATTACTTTATTTGTGACCCTATTTGGCATGTGAAGAAATTAGTTCACACTACAGCTTTAATGACATCTGTCATAGGCCTTCATTAATGCCAATGACAGTCATAATTTTGATGGTCTTATGATGCCACTGTCAAAGTGTTACCTATTAACCCAAATAAATCAACAAATAAGCCGCACTGGAGTATAAACCGCCAAATTCCAAAATGAGGGGAAAAATTAGCAGCTTATAGTCCAAAAATTACGGTACTCAGAAGCGTCTTATGAAGTTACAGTTCATCAGAGTCAATGAGAAGCAAATGTAACATTATGAATTCTGCGTAGGGATCAGTAGAGGCTATTTTTACCAATTCTGACCCCCATTCCCAACCTGGGAGTACCTGCTTTTCTCTTCACCATCTCAGCAGGATCTCACCTAACCTCCCCCTTTCCTCTGCACAGTCACTTTCATCCCTCCCTGTGGCTCAGTGGAATGGAGGAATGTACTGAGATCTAGCAGAGGAGAACAAACCTGAGGATATATACTGTACTGTACTTGTCATCTTTGAGCTGTAAGTCTTCAACACACACACCGAGACACACTCACACACTACTCCATCCCTTATTTCCCTCTTCTGCTCTCCCTGTCATCCTTTTATCTCTTCCGACCTCTCATCGTCGCCCTTCCTCTTGCTTCGTCTTCCCACTCCCCGTGCTCCTGCGCGCACTCTGTCTCACTTATGGCTTGGCTGCAGGCAACACTGACGTATTAGAAGCAGCATGGGGCTAGAAGAGTCATTTGGTTCCAAGCGGAAGCTGCTCTGAGCTTTAGAAAGATGGCTTAACATTTGGACTGGAGAGACTGACAAAGATGGGCAGGCGATAGAAAAGCCAAGTTGAGAAATTGGTCAAAAACGATGGAGAGAAAAAAAAAATCTCATACCAGATGATTGGAGTTGTTTGGCACCAGCCATTTAAAGACATTTTCTATTCTGGAACCACAGTGGTTTTAGGATTCAACCACTTTTCTCTGGATGAGTATACTACTGAACACTATCAAAAGTGCACTGAAACGTCATACATGTCTTGCAAGTCATGCCAGAAACTAAATTCTGACAAGAGTTAAATTGTTTCGGATATTGGAAACAGGAGACACTTCAATTGAAGTCCTGCTAAGTCAAATTTTTCTGCAGACATCATTTTAGGAGGAGAGTTAATGTGCTACATTGTCCGTTCACTTGCCACCATTTGCATTTAAAAAGCATTTGATTTCAGACTGGAGGGCTGCATCCCATCAGTTAGAAAAGTTCTCAATAGAATGTCCACATACAATTTCATCTTGTGAAACTTTTTCTCCACTCTGACGACCTCAAACCAAATACTCCTGAAATTACAGGGCGCAAAAAGGCAGAAAGGCTAATACAAAATTATAGTTACCTGAAATATCCTCTGAAGTTTAGTCTATCCGAATATCAATCGCTATTTGGATTAACGAGTTCAAAGATTTGCACACATACAGTGGTATGAAAAAGTATCTGAACCTTTTGGAATTTCTTACATTTCTGCGTAAAATCACAATCAAATGTGATCTGATCTTTGTCAAAATCACACAGATGGAAAAACAGTATCTGCTTTAACTAAAACCACCCAAACATTTCGTTTTTTTTATGTTTTAATGAGGATAGTATGCAAACAATAACAGAAGGAAGGGAGAAAATAAGTAAGTAAACCATCACATTTAATATTTTGTGCCCCCCTTTGGCAGCAATAACTTCAACCAGACGCTTCCTGTAGCTGCAGATCAGTCTGGCACATTGATCAGGACTAATTTTGGCCCATTCTTCTCTACAAAACTGCTGTAAATCAGTCAGATTCCTGGGATGTCTGGCATGAATCACTGTCTTTAGGTCATGCCACAGCATCTCAATGTGGTTCAAGTCTGGACTTTGACTTGGCCACTCCAGAACGTGCATTTTCTTCTTCTGAAACCATTCTGAAGTTGATTTACTTCTGTGTTTTTGGATGATTGTCTTGTTGCAGCATCCATCCTCTTTTTAGCTTCAACTGTCTGACAGACGGCCTCAGGTTTTCTTGCAACACATCCTGATAAACTTTTGAATTCATTCTTCCATTAATGATTGCAAGTTGTCCAGGCCCTGAAGGAGCAAAACAGCCCCAAATCATGATGCTCCCTCCAACATGCTTTACGGTGGGGATGAGGTGTTGATATTGTTGATATTGTGTTACTCCCAAGTGATTCACCTTTGGTTTCATCAGTCCACAAAATATTTTGCCAAAACTTCTGTGGAGTATCAAAGTGCCTTTTTGCATTAACATTAAACGAGAAACAATGTTTTTTTTTAGACGGCAGTGCCTTCCTCCGTGGAGTCCTCCCATGAATATCACTCTTGGCCACAGTTTTACATATAAAGTGGGGAGAACAAGTATTTGATACACAATATTTGTTCTCCTCACTGTAGTTGATGTGTGCACAGAGATATTCAACTGTGCCAGTGATTTCTGTACGTCTTTAACAGACACTCGAGGGTTATGTTTTACGTCTCTGAGTATTCTGCGCTGAACTCTTGGCGTCATCTTTGGTGGACGGCCACTTCTTGGGAGAGAAGCAACAGTGCCAAACTCTCTCCATTTGAAGACAACTTCTTTTACTGTCGATTGATGAACATCCAGACCTTTAGAGATGGTTTTGTATCCTTTCCCAGTTTTATACAAATCAAAAATCCTTGATCGCAGGTCTTCAGACAGCTCTTTTGACCGAGCCATTACACACATCAAACAATGCTTCTCATCAAGACAATTCTTACCAGGTTTGTCACTCATCAGTGATGGGCACACACTTGACCTAAATTGTTTGGTAAAAATTGGTTTCAATTGCTCTTTAAGTTAGGCAGAAGGTTCACTTACTTATTTATCCCCCTCCTGTAATTGTTTGCATACAATCCTCATTAAAATATGAAAACCGATAAATGTTTGGTTGGTTTTAGTTAAAGCAGACACTGTTTTTACATCTGTGTGATTTTGACAAAGATTTAGATTTAATGCAGAAATTTGAGAAATTCCAAAACGTTCAGATAATTTTTCAAACCAATGGAGTTCAGTCATGACCAATTAAGAATCAGGATATTTTTTCTGTTGTTTTTTTTCTGGGTTTTTTTCTGTTTTTTTTTTTTTTTTTTTTTTTTTTTTTTTTTTTTTTTTTGCAGTGGCGTTGACTGATAACCTTATTCATATCTGATTTCTATCCACATTCCTAAGAGGCTTGATTTTGACCTGAGGATATCCAATTTTATGTGTTCTCTTTCCACAGCCATGACCCATATTGAAAATGGGCCTCAGAGGAGGAAAAAATGAATTGTGTCACTAGAAAAGTAGTATAAATCCTGATGAAGAAATACGCAGCAGTGTGTTTTTTTACACCCCCTCTAATTTTTGTCATAGCCATTAGTCTTTTGTACAAAAATACTTATTACTCCGAGTCATATTTTATTCATTTGATTTATTGATTTTGCTTGCAATGAAAAAACACAAAAGAGAGGGGGAAAAAATTAAATCATTATCATTTTACACAAAACTCCAAAAATGGGCCCGACAAAACTATTGGCTCCCTCAGCCTAATACTTTGTAGCAAAACCTTTAGACAAAATAACTGCGAACAACCGCTTCAGGTATTCATCAATGAGTTTCTTACAATGCTCTGCTGGAATTTTAGACCATTCTTCTTCGACCAACTGCTCCAGGTCTCTGAGATTTGAAGGGTGCCTTCTCCAAACTGCCATTTTCAGATCTTTCCCTAGGTGTGTTATGGGAGTCAGGTCTGGACTCATTGCTGGCCTCTTTAGAAGTCTTCAGTGCTTTCTCTCAAACCATTTTGTAGTGCTTTTTGAAGTGTGGTTTGGGTCATTGTCCTGCTGGAAGACCCATGACCTCTGAGGGAGACCCAGCTTTCTCACACTGGGCCCTCCATTATGCTGCAAATTTGTTGGTAGTCTTCAGACTTCATAATGCCATGCTCACGGTCAAGCAGTCCAGTGCCAGAGGCAGCAAAGCAACCCCAAAACACCAGGGAATTCCACCATGTTTGACTGTGGGGACCGTGTTCTTTTCTTTGAAGGGTTCGTTTTTTTCCAGTAAACACCATGTTGATGCATTTTCCCAAAAAGCTCTACTTTTGTCTCATCTGAACAGAGAACATTCTTCCAAATCGTTTTCGGTTTTGTTAGGAAAGTTTTGGCAAACGCCATCCTGGCTTTTTTATGTCCCTGGGTCAGAAGTGGGATCTTCGTGGGTATCCTATCATAGAGTCCCTTTTAATTCAGACGCCGACTTATAGTACTGGTTGACATTGTTGTACCTTCGGACTGCAGGACAGCTTGAACTTGTTTTAATGTTAGTCGAGGTTCTTTATCCACCATCCGCACAATCTTTCGTTGAAATATCTCGTCAATTTTTCTTTTCTATCCACATCCAGGGAGGTTAGCCACAGTGCCATGGGCTTCACACTTATTGATGGCACTGTGCACGGTAGACACAGGAACATTCAGGTATTTGGAGATGGACTTGTAGCCTTGAGATTGCCCATGCTTCCTCACAGTTTTGCTTTTCAAGTCCTCAGACAGTTCTTTGGTCTTCTTTCTTTTCTCCATGCTCAGTGTGGTACACACAAAGACACAGGACAGAGGTTCAGTCAACTTTCATCTATTTTAACTGGCTGCAAGTGTCATTTAGTTATTGCCACCACCTGTTGTATACCACAGGTAAGTAACAGGTGCTGTTAATGACACAAATTAGGGAAGCATCACATGATTTTAAAGTTTTGTGTAAGATGAAAATGATTTAATTTTTTTCCCCCATTTTCATCCTTGTTTTTTTAATTGCAAGCAAAATAAATGAAGTTATTACTACCAAAGCATTTGTAATTAAATCATTTTCTGGGAGAAATTGAGCATTATCTGACAGAATTGCAGGGGTACCATTACTTTTGCCCAACAGTGTATGTGCTCTGGCTGGTGACCGGTCCTATGAGAAGCAGGGGCATTTTTCCTGAAGACAACTAGGATACACCATGTTACCCACAACTCTACATCGAGAAATGGCATCGAAGATGGATGGTTAGATTAGTTTTTGAATGGTAAACAGTACTGCAACTTATAGCAAGGGATTTGTTGAAGGTGTAATTGGGAATGTAGTTGGAGATGACTTTGGTGGAGCAGACAAGGTCAAGGCTTTACGCGCTTGCACGTGTCATGATGATTATCAGTCAGCAGATGCAGATATGCCGTCACAGCTGACAAGAAAACCCACGAGCTGACAACCTACATGAAAAGACAAGGACCTTCTCCATATCAATAATGTTTATTTTCTTTTGGATGAAATGTTTTTCCTCCTGTAAATGCATTCACCGACTATGAAGCAAATGCCATGGCAACAGTTGATGACAAAGTAGCGCTATTATAAATCAAATATACTTCAGAACTTTAGATGAAAAATAACCCATGTGAACTGACATTCTTGAAAATATAAAAATGTCGGTTTGTGCTTAGTCATTTATGTTTTATTGGGTGTTTCAAAGAAATTATATCCTTTTATTCTGTCAGATAACTGTCACGTTCTTAAGCTTAGTGCTGTACTTTCCAAACCCATGAATTCATCACTGTTCATACTTTATGTACTACAATATGATAGCAGACATCAGCACACACGGTGAGTAGCAAAAAAACGCACATCAATATTCAGATGTTTCGCATTACATACGGTGGTAGGAAAAGGTTTGGGCACCCCTGACACTTTATGTTACTTTGATTTGTATATCATTAGGTGTTTGTATCAGAAGGTTCATTTTGGGCACACACAGGGCATATACAGTGAGGCAAATAAGTATTTAGTCAACCACTAATTGTGCAAGTTCTCCCACTTGAGAATATTAGAGAGGGCTGTAATTGTCAACATGGGTAAACCTCAACCATGAGAGACAATGTGGAAAAAAAAAGAGAAAATCACATTGTTTGATTTTTAAAGAATTTATTTGCAAATCATGGTGGAAAATAAGTATTTGGTCTTGCTGGGTCTTTCAGCATGACAATGATCCCAGACACATAGCCAGGGCAACAAAGGAGTGGCTTCGTAAGAAGCATTTCAAGCCTAGCCAGTCTCCAGGTCTCAACCCCATAGAAAATCTGCGGAGGGAGTTGAAAGTCTGTGTTGCCCAAGGACAGCCCTAAAACATCACTGCTCTAGAGGAGATCTGCATGGAGGAATGGGCCAAAATACCAGCAACAGCGTGTGAAAAGCTTGTGAAGAGTTACAGAAAACGTTTGGCCTCCGTTATTGCCAACAAAGGGTACATAACAAAGTGTTGAGATGAACTTTTGGCATTGACTAAATACTTATTTTCCACTATGATTTGCAAATAAAATTTTGTTCTCCACATTCTGTCTCTCATGGTTGAGGTTTAACCATGTTGACAATTACAGGCCTCTCTTATATTTTCAAGTGGGAGAACTTGCACAATTAGTGGTTGACTAAATACTTAGTTGTATGTATCCCTTAACGTGAGTGTATTAACTTTTATTCTGTATTCTTTGTGCAATAATCTAATTGTAACATGTATTTGTTACATTTTTTGATGCATTTTGATGCATTATAAAAGATTTATGTCTAAATTTTGGAGGGTTTGGAAGGAATTAGGGCATTTGCATGGAAAACGCGTCTCTACTTACAGAAGTTTCAGGTTACGGAAACTAATTAATTTCGTAAGTAGAGGTACCACTGTCCAGTATTTTTAAAGGTGAACTCGCATTATTATTTGCAAAACAGTATTTTGTAACCTTTTTGCTTGCTTCTGCAAAGTCATATTTTCACCGATGTATGGTTGATGTGATCAAATCTTAATATTGATTGTTTAGATATAAACTCTTTGACAGTGAGTGTGTCAGTTGGCAAGTGCTTATACATTTACCTTGGTGGCCATTGGGAAGTGGGTAAGACAATATAAATAGCGTACTGCATGAATGCTATTTTTAGACCGCAAGGCTGCGTGACGTCACATATCGTAAACCGTAAGTGGGTCAACATAGAAGCGCGCTCGCATACAACCCATGCTAGTACTGCTTGTTTTCTGCTAGTAATCTTTCAAAAAAGAACATGCCGAGTAAACACTGCTGCGATGGAACTTGTAGACACGACTCTAGACATTACAACATATGAAGGATGTTTTCTTCATACGTTTCCTGAAGCCAAAAACTCAGAGCAAAACATGTGAACAATGGAGCAACTTGTGCGGACGTCCAATTGACCAGTTTAATGCCAGCAAGGTGAATTCATTTCACCTTCATATCGTAAACATTTTGTTGGGGGCCATGGTCCTTCAGATGACAATGCTGATCCATTGCCTTCCACGGCCTGCCCCGAAGAGGTAAGCCATTTATATATTTTTACTTATTTTTTAGCGTGGCGTTTTGCCATTCTGCTTCTGTCTGAAAATGAATAACCTGAAAAAAATTAAAAGGGTATCTACCACTGTTGTTACCTTTTGTGTTGTAAAGAAACAACTTTATTATTAATGAAAAAATTAAAAGTGTTCGTTGGCTGTCACTGAGTAGCATTTGCGATCCCGACACAAAAATATTAATATAAATGATCCCCACGAACGGTCAGAGACGTAAGACAACCAGAGGATATAATATTTAGGAAACACAGGGCATATGGTGGTAAAGGATAGCTTGTTGAAACAGGAGAATGTCATTGTCAGTGGCGAAAGGCAATACACACAAGAAAAAGGTGTCGATAAAAAAGCTACTTCTGGGCCAGGTCGGCTCTTTTTCCTGTCTTTTTCAGCTCTCGACACTCAAGTCATCTCTTTAACTGAACATTTGTACATTCTTCCACATCTTTACCTGTGAATTTGGGACCAGGGAGATCATTTTCGGAAAGAATTGGTAGGTTTAGATCAGTAAACATCTCGTCCGTACACTATTTACATGCATTTAGCATGAGGGGACAAACGCAAGTTTGACCCCCGCCTAGCAATAGTTGCTAACGTCATGAATATTAATGAGCAAAGGTGACATGTTACATGCGGAACGCTATCGGCAAGATACAGTGCCCTCTATAATTATTGGCACCCCTGGTTAGGATGTGTTTTTTTAGCTTCTAATATTTTTTTCTTTATTCAAATAATATGGTACCTTAGTTGAAAAAAAAGAGAAAAATACAACGTACAATACAAGTGCATTTATTCAGTGGGAAAAAATCCCACATAAAAAATAATTATTTGACATCAAATAATGTGTGTCACAATTATTAGCACCCCTGGTGTTAATACTTTGTAAAAAACCCTTTTGCCAACAAAACAAGGTCTGGGGACTGAGATGGCCATGGGAGGAGCTTGATTTTGTGTGTGGTGAACCATTTCTGTGTAGATTTGGCCATATGTTTAGGGTCATTGTCTTGCTGAAAGACCCAGTGACGACCCATCTTCAGCTTTCGGGCAGAGGGCAACAGATTTTGATTTAAAATATCCTGGTATTTCAAAGCATTCATGATGACATGCACCCTAACAAGGTTCCCAGGGCGCACGGTCCCAGTTTAAGCCTGGGACCGTGTGCTTTGGTCAGATGAGACCAAGATTGAGCTTTTTGGAACCAAACACTCTAAGTGGGTCTGGCGTGCCACGAAAGATGCGCATGCTGAAAAGCACCTCATACCCACTGTGAAGTATGGGGGTGGGTCAGTGATGCTGTGGGGCTGTTGCGCTTCCGAAGGCCCTGGGAACCTTGTTAGGGTGCATGGCATCATGAATGCTTTAAAATACCAGGACATTTTAAATCAAAATCTGTTGCCCCCTGCCCGAAAGCTGAAGATGGGTCGTCACTGGGTCTTTCAGCCAGACAATGACCCTAAACATATGGTCAAATCTACACAGAAATGGTTCACCAGACACAAAATCAAGCTCCTCCCATGGCCATCTCAGTCCCCAGACCTTGTTTTGTTGGCAAAAGGGGGTTGTACAAAGTATTAACACCAGGGGTGCTAATAATTGTGACACATTATTTGATGGCAAATAATTATTTCTTTATGTGGGATTTTTTCCCCACTGAATAAATGCACTTGTATTGAAGGTTGGATTTTTCTCTTTTTTCCATTAAGGTACCATATTATTTGAATAAAGAAAAAAAATATTAGAAGCTAAAAAACACATCTTAACCAGGGGTGGCAATAATTATGGAGGGCACTGTACTTGCTTGTTAGGGTGTGGCTGGACGTCACACTTTCTCCAATTTGAAACATGATAGATGACAAATTTAACAAGGTCACACACCCATTTTGACCTAGCATAAGCATGAAACTGTAGAAATGGGAATTTCACGCAAGGTCACCTTTAAAGTAACCCTCCCAACCCTTCCCACTACTTACTTGCCTATAAGAAGTGAACTATTACATTATTGTGCGTCCAAAGAGAAAGTTTGTTTTGTTTTGTTGTAATTTGATTTATTAAATTTAGATGAGCAGAAGTATGCATTTTCATTCCAAAGACTTGTCTTTCATCTTTTAACTCTAATTGTCAGTTTACGATACAACATGCCAAAAGAGTTATTTTTTTGCAGTGCCAACCCCTCAGTGACACCTTATTTTTTTTTTTTTTTTTTTTTTTTTTTTTTAAACCTGTCCTGTTCAGCTGTTTGACACAGAGAATGGAAGTCTAAGTGCCCGGATTCTGAACAGTTTTAATGTTTCACATTGAGAGTCTGACATACTCCCATTGTGATCATTCAAAATACCTTTTTATTATGACAAAGCAGCGAACAGGAAGGGATTATGGGGGGACAGAAGAAAAGAAATACAAGAGAAGAAAGAAAAGAAACACATACACAAACAACAACAAGAAATACATTGAACATCTAAACTAGTTACTAATATGCTGGTGCTATCGTCAGCGAGATGTATTTCCGGTTTACACCATGTGGGGGCCTATTGGCCAGTGAAAGAGGAGAATGGGGGTGGGGGTGTCTATAAGACTATAAACTAAGTGATTGAAAGGGGTAGAGTGTACACAAATCAGTTCTGTGATCTAGAACCCAGTAATCGTGTGAATCTCTTATGAGTGAAAGCCCGTTGGCGACCAACCCTACGCCGCCGCATTGCCAATCCCGGCACCGGAACCCCCAACCCGAGCATGCCCTACCACATCCAGCAGCACGCAAGCCCCACCGGGCGCGCGACAGCCACGCAGACGGGCGGAGAGACCGCGCGGGCACCAACCCAGGGCCACGGCCCACACCCAGCCAGCCCGGGGAGGGAGGGCGGGCGGGGGGGCGGGGGGATCCATGCGCAGCCCATCCCTCCCCCAACCGCCCAGCAAAGGAGCCACCGTCACCCCCCCCCGGGACCCAGGGTGGTCCCCCGGGCCACCCGCGCGCCCATCAACCGGCCTTCAGGGATGGCAGGAGGGGACGCATCACCAACCCCACGCCTACACCCACCCCCGCCCGCCCACCCGGACCACGAGCCACAGCCCCCCAACCGGCACGGCACGCCACGGGTCCCCCAGCGGCCCACCAAGCCCCAGGCAAGGCAGGGTCCCCCGCCGGTGCAGGCGACACCCCGCTGATACACCGGCGCCCAGCCAGCGACCCGCGACGGAGCGCAGGGCGGACGCCCAGCCAGAGAAGAGAGGGGAAGGCGGAGGCAGGAGAACGCCCAGGGACTGCCATGGGGCGACGCAAGATCGGAGACCCGACCCCCCAACCCACTCCCGCGGCCGGCAGCCGAGGCAGAGGGGAGGCCACACCCCGGGAGCCACGCCATATAGAAAAAGTGTGGGACCCACCTACCACCCTATTACTGTGGCTGCCAGGTTCCCGACTGGCAGCCATCACCCAGCACCGTGATGGGGGTGTGAGGGGAGGGTAGTGCAATGTATGCATTAAAATAGGAGAGCTTGGCTTGGGGCAGTGGGACCGCAGCATGGAGTTTCTGTCCAGCCGCCCGTCCCACCGCCCTTTGCCAGAGCTCTCCTGTGGAGTATGATGTGTGTGGTGCATTTAAAAAAGGTGCAGGGATGGCGGGGCCTGTGGTGAGGAGGCAGCCGTGAGGCCCCCCCCCCCCCCAGCAGGTCCCAACCATCCCACAACCTTGGTGTGTGGTGCATTAAAAACAGGGGGGAGTCGGGCTGGGACTGTAAAGCCCCGTCCCAACTCTCCCCGGAGAAATGTATGAGCATGTAAGTGCCAGGGTGAAAAATATTTACAGTGCCGAAGTGAGAAGTGCGTGAGTTAAGAGGCAGGCTCCCGCGGGCGTGGCCCCGTCCACCAGAACCACCGGCCCCAGGGCGGAAGAAGCGTCAGGGCCCCGATCAATCCCCGCCCCAGAACACCCACGGCGCCTCCGCGACCGCCCACCCCCCTCCCACCCACCGAGCACCCACCCCGCACCCCGAGCAGGCGCCACACCAAGCGCCGGCGACCAGGGGGCGTCCACCCCACCGGCAAGGGACAACAAGCCTCACCCTAGGCCCCGCGGGCCCCAAGAGGCCCCGCTAACGACCCCGCCGGCCGGGGGGCAGCCGCAGCCGCCGCGGCCCAGGGAGGCAGACAGGGCCGGAAACAGACCAAGGGGAGAGAAGCGCACCCCCCACAACCCACCCCCGGGCCAAGAGGGGCGCGCGGTATGGCACCAGAGGGCACCTCCCCGGCACCCGGTACAGGGAGACGCGGCTCCGGCCGGGCGGACCTGGGAGGGAACCATGGCTGCCGCATACACCCCCCGGCCCCCACCCCAACCCCAACCCCACCCCGGCCGGCCGGGGAAGGGCCGCGGCCCCGGACCGGCACCCGCACGGCCCCCCCACCCGCCCACGACACCAGCGCGCGCCCGACGGGACCCCCCGCACAGCCAGACGCAACCGGACAAGCCCCGGCCGAAAATCCCGGGGGCCAAGACCGGCGGCGGGACGGCCCAGGGCAGGACGCCAACAAACTCCACCTGTAAAGCTGATAGAAGAAGAGGTTTATCAAACACCATTAGATGTATGCCAAGGACCAGTGAAGTGTATTATTTACGCATAGTTCCTTAATTGTTCCAAGTCTGATAAGTAATATATAGGGTGTTCCAAAAAAAGTTGCATATGATCCCCAGCAGCTGGAAACCAAATTGTCCATGAGTATCCTTGTAAAATAAGCCCATTGACCGACTAAACTGTGAAGGAAGAAAAATTATTTATTACATGCTGTTGGGAGTGTATAAAACAATTCGGATTTAAACATGTCCAGTTTCCAGCTGCAGAAGGATGCATACAACTTCCCTGGACACCCCGCATACATCCATTTATGTATACAATTTTATTATTTTTGTGGCATTCCTTCGCAGGTGAGAGAGAATCCTTAGTCTATGTTCATCATTCTTGCAACCGTTTCCCACTGTTGTTCGTATTTGTCCATTTTATTTGTCTGTTTGGCAGATATTTTCTCTAATGTTATATATTCAATGATTAGATTTAGCCATTGGTTAATGCTAATGTTTTGTTTGTTTTTCCAATTCAACAATATTGTTTTTTTGGCTATCGTTAGACTTGCTAGTAGTGGACGGGTTTGATGGATAGAGATATTCACTGTATTCAGATCGCCAAGCAGACAAAGAGTTGGAGACAATGGAATCCTGCAGTTCAATAGGAAAGAGAGTTTCTTCGTTATCTGTGCCCAGAAATCTTGTATTGGTTTACATTGCCAAAGAGCATGAAAGTATGTATCTGAAATATCTTCGTTGCAGCTTATACATTTATCGGATTGGGAGAACCCCATTTTGTGCATTTTAGATTGAGTAATATGCCATCTGTGCAGTATTTTGAACTGTATAAGCTGAAGGTTCTTATTCTTTGTCATTATAAATGCATTTTTACAGATGTTGGACCAATAGTTATTATCTAATGTTACCGAAAGTTCGTTATTCCATTTTTCGATTGGTAGGCAAGTAGAGTTGTTACATGAGAGGGCTTTATATACTTTTGAAAGTATTTTTTTTTGTTGAGGATGTATATTTATTATTTTATTTACGAAAGGTGGTGGGTCTAACGTACCCGTTAGTGATGGAAATTTGCTTCTGATGGCTGCCCTGATTTTATTGTATTGAAGGAAATTGACCCCTTTGATCTGGAAATCTTGTACTATTTTTTCATATGACATGAATGTATTATCTTTAAACAAATGCTGTAACTGGTTTATTCCCGTATCATCCCATGTGCTGAAATAAATAGGAATTTTATTAACTACAAAGTCTGGGTTGTGCCAGATTGGTGAGAATTTACACGGGGCTTGTTGTGATTGCGTAATTTCCATACCTCTCCACCAGGCTTTCAAGGTACATGCTATCATTGGGTTTTTGAAGCAGCTATGGTGCTTAATACTAGAGCTAATAAAGGGGAGGTTTGCCAATTGTATTTGGTTGCAGTCTGTTTGCTCTAATTCTAGCCATGACTGTTGTTCAGTGTTAAGATATAACCACCTAATAAGATATTGTATTTGATTTGCTATATAATAGTGTTGGAAATTAGGGGCCTCTAGACCCCCCTCTGGTTTATTTCTTTGCAATTTGGCAAGGCTAATTCGGTTTTTCTTGTTTTTAAAGTAGAATTTTGTGACGGCTGAGTCTAGGTCTTGAAACCATTTTTGAGTGGGTTTAAAGGGGATCATTGAGAACAAATAGTTTATTTGTGGTAATACTTTCATTTTGACTGTTGCTATCCGGCCCAAAAGTGAGATGGGTAGATTATTCCAGTGTGTCAAATCTTCACATATTTTTGCTAGGAGGGGTGTATGGTTTAGTTTAATTAATTCTGTAAGTTTTGGTGAAATGTTGATTCCAAGATACTTTATATTCCCTATTGGAATATTGTGATTTTGATTTGCAGGATTCCATGAGTTTGTTGATAAGGGCATTATAATTGATTTTGACCAATTTATAGCATAATCTGATATTTGTGAAAATGTCTTTATTAGTTCAAAAGTCTCATGTAGGGAGGATTCTGGTTTTTCTAGATATAGAAGTATATCGTCTGCGTATAAGTTAATTTTGTGTTCCGATGTGTGCGAGCAGATCCCTTTGATATTAGCGTTTTGTCTTATTGCAATTGCTAATGGTTCAATAAATAGAGCAAATAATAGGGGTGAGAGTGGACAGCCTTGTCGAGTTCCCTTCCAACCCTTCCCACTACTTACTTGCCTATAAGAAGTGAACTATTACATTATTGTGCGTCCAAAGAGTAAGTTTGTTTTGTTTTGTTGTAATTTGATTTATTAAATTTAGATGAGCAGAAGTATGCATACATTTTCATTCCAAAGACTTGTCTTTCATCTTTTAACTGTAATTGTCAGTTTACGATACAACATGCCAAAAGAGTTATTTTTTTGCAGTGCCAACCCCTCAGTGACACCTTAAAAGAATTGAGCAGGAAAAAAAACATCCTTGGAGAAATTCACGATCAACATGTCAGAATAAGTGTACAGGTTTGGGCGCCAAGTTACAGGTTGCGATGAGGACAGCCAGATTAATAAAGTTAGCTGAAGCTGTACAAAACACAGCGGCTGATTGGGTGAGTGAGGGTGCAGTCAGCAAGCGATCCGAAAAACCTCGTCTGTGCGCTTTCACGGCAGAAAACTGACACCACAACCTCCATGAATTTTTCATGACCCTTGTTGGCTGACAAGGCTCCCACACGCTCTCTTTTCCTTCTATTATAACACACACACAATCATACAACTCATCGGTTCGTTATCTCCTAAAACTCAATAGCCATCAGCCTCCCTAATTTACTCGGTAATGCAAAATTACTTCTCCGAATGAGAGCGAGACAGTGAGGTTAGATGACACACTGAGTTAAAAGTTAATAGTAACGGCACCGCCTAGCAATATGTTCGTGTTTTGCATGCTACACTACTTTTCGAGGTCCGTGAATATGAATTTGTAAGACATAGGGTTTCTAAGTGAATTATGGTCATACAAGTTTTCAGCATATTTCTCTATCACTTTTTTAATGGGCAAAATAAGGCCATATTAGTACTGTACAGTTCCTGACAAAAGTCTTGTCGCTTATCCATTTTGTAGAAACAATTGCTAATAACCTGACTTTTAATGATTCAATTGGTTTCAAAAATGGGTCATATGAAGGCTAAGACCCTCCCAAATGATGTTGAATGTACAAAAATATATTTGTTTCACTGAAAAAAGATTGATCATTTAATGAACAAATAAAGGTCAAATTTTGGCAAGACAAAAGTTTTGTCGCCTACAGAAAGTAGTGTGAAAATTGAACAAAAAATGTACTTCAAATACAAAAATATGTTACATAACATAAGCGAATTAGGTAGTAGTGCTGTGAGATCCAAATATAATATTTTGTATGACTTCCATGCGCTTGTAGGACTGCATCCATGCGGTTTGGCAAGGATTCATACAATTCTTGATGAAGTCTTCATGAAAGAAAACAGTTTTGCATGCCTCCCAGAGTTCAACATTCTTGGGTTTTGTCATCCATGCTTCCCCATTCATCCTACCCCAGACATGCTCAATGATGTTCATGTCTGGTGACTGGGCTGGCCAGTCCTGGAGGATCTTGATTTTCTTTGTCTTGAGGAACTTTGAGGTAGAGATTGAAGTATGCGATGAAGCACCATCCTGCTGCAGAATGTGTCCCTTTTTATGGTAAGGAATGTAAGAGGCAGCTAAGATTTGTTGATATTTCAGAGTATTTATGTTGCCTTCCACCCTGCAGCTCTCTCAGGGTGCAGATAATTAAAAAACCGTGTGGCATTTGCCAAGGCCCACAGCCTGTCAAAAGGATGTACGCTGGAAAATGATGAATCTTCCATTGAATTACACCACAGTCGCCGCAAATATTGCAGGAGACCTACTGGAGCCCGCATGGATCCGAGATTCACTCAGAAAATGGTGAAGTTTGGTGGTGGCAAAATCATGGTCTGGGGTTACATCCAGTATGGGGGTGTGCGAGAGATCTGCAGGGTGGAAGGCAACATAAATAGTCTGAAATATCAACAAATCTTAGCTGCCTCTTACATTCCTAACCACAAAAGGGGCAAATTCTGCCGCAGTATGGTGCTCCATCGCATACTTCAATCTCTACCTAAAAGTTCCTCAAGGTAAACAAGAAAAATCCACCATTTGCCACTTTTCCAGCGTCCATCGTTTTGACAGGCTGTGGGCCTTGGCAAATGCCCCAGGGTTTTTTAGTTGTCTTTTGTTTAATGCTGATTTCTGGGCACTGATTCGACCATGGAGGCCATTTCTAGACAGAATTCGACAGACTGTTCTGGTTGACACAGGGACTTCAGGTGACCGTGTCTCGTGGAGCTCTGCTGCGGTGGAAAAAGATCAAGATCCTCCAGGACTGGCCAGCCCAGTCACAAGACATGAACATATTTGAGCATGCCTGGGGTAGGATGAAAGAGGAAGCATGGAAGACGAAACCCAAGAATGTTGATGAACTCTGGGAGGCATGCAAGACTGCTTTCTTTGACGTTTCTGATGACTTAATCAAAAAATTGTATAAATCCTTGCCGAAGCCCATGGAAGGGATACAAAATATTAAATTTGGATCTCACAGCACCACTACTTAATTCACTTATGTTATGCAAAATATTTTTGTATTTGAAGTATATTTTTTGTTCAATTTTCACACTACTTTATGTAGGCGACAAAACATTTGTCTTGCCAAAATTTGACCTTTATGACTTCATTAAAAATCTTTTTTCATTGAAACAAATATATTTTTGTACATTCAACATCATTTGGGAGGATCTTAGCCTTCATATGACCCATTTTTTAAACCAATTGAATAATTAAAAGTCAGGTTATTAGCAATTGTTTCTACAAAAATGGATAAGCCACAAGACTTTTGTCAGGAACTGTATATTAACTGGGGATGTACCGAAAGAAAAATTCTTGGCCAAAACCGAAAACTGAATATTGGAAACACTTAACCGAAAACCGATAGGCGGAATAATAGACCTGTATACAATTCAGTTCAATCTTTTACGACCCCCAAGGCTAGAGAAATTTGGTTTGAAAGGTGCAGATTACGCAACCTCTTGTGTAGTGTACTTTCTCGGCGACAGTGAGCATTTTATGGCAAACGCATCCTATAGCAGCCGTGTCGGCGTCGTCATAGTTTTCTCTTTGATGGACGTCACTGTCGATGAAACCTTGATAAATGTACTTTCTTGTTTGAGATACTTGAAAAATGGGTCTCATGCCTCCAGTTGTTAAGCTAAATGCGATCTCGATGCGCGTGTGTGAAACTGTAGCTCACAACAACAACAAAATACTCTTCCGTTCTAGCCCAAACTAGTAAAGCTCTTTACAAGGCTATTACAATTTCTTGTACTCCTTAAAATAAGATATGCTGTTTTCTTTTGCAACAAGTGGAAATGATCAAGAGCCAGGCGAGTAGGCCGAGTCCTAGCGGTGACGAAACCGAGCGAAGTCGATCCCAGCCGGATTAAACGGGCACTGGCAGAGGGAGGTGGATGTCGTGGAAAAAATGTGACAAAAAGAGAAAGTGGTCGTACCATCAAATTATTGTACGAAACTACAGCAAATGCACATGTACTTATTTAAATACAACTATTTGTATAGTGATAGCTTGATTAAAATTAATCATTAACACTGGAAGTCCCGTTTTTTTTTTTTTTTTTTTTTGGGGGGGGGGGGGGGCTATAAAGAAAGACCAGAAAGACGTCAAATGACCCTGCTACCAAACTGATTACTTGGCTTTGTCAAACAACAGACCACTCAAACAAGCAATCAAGCAGAAAACCCCCCTACACACTCCCGCAGAGTTGCTGCCTAGGTGTGAATGGGGGGTTTCACTCTGGAAAGCTGCAATTAGCATCTTGAATATTTGCAATCCCAGGGCTCCCTTGGCTTTCTCGAACAGGGAGGAACACGGAGATGGCCAGTCACCGTGTTCTACAATATGATTGACATGGCAGCATTGAATGCATATGTGTTGTATCAGGCATGCACCGGAAGGCAAGAGATACGGGTGGACTTCTTGGTGGGTCTTGCAAAGGATTTGGCTCACTCTCATGTGGGCGCAGAAGGAAAAATTGCTTCGGCAACAACTTCCAACACCTAGCCCCAGAAAAAAGGGCGAAGTGTCTTATATCACTACATAAAAAATGTTTTGTTTTGTTGTTTATTACACCATCCCTTGTATATAGTTTCTTTTGTTTCTTTTTCACATACGTTTGTTTATTGAATAAAAAGCTTTTTGTGCAAAAAATGAATTGTGTTGTGCATCATCAACCTCCGCAACAAATCCCCAGCAAAAAAGTGCTCTGATATCTTCCCAATTTTGTCAAATTGTGCACAATTCGATCACATTAGACAACCATAATGAGCAGTTACCAAACACAACAACATTAAAAGGTTGTCCGCCCGATTGCCTGCCGGAGCAGTCCACTTTCCGACAAAGACAAGGCAGCCCTGCCCTGCAAACACTCAAGATGTTAATTGGAGCAGTCCAATTTTGCAAGTATGAATGGGAATGACTAATGAGGACCTCAGTGCTCATAAAAGATATGCTGATTAGTGTCAGATGACCCTTCTCTGTGTATGAAAGTGATTTGTATCAACTGATCCACCTTTGGTAGTTCTCGTGTTTTAGTGACCATTTAATATTTTATATATTTCTTTGATACCTCAAAATACTTCTAAAGCACATATATGTTGACTGCGAGCTAGTAGTAGCCAGCTTGTTGCTTCTCGCCATGTTTTGATTACGTCATCACAAGAGGACAACGGTTCTTCACACTTTTCGGTGGTAAACTTCCGGTGTTTAAACCGAAAACCGAAAATGCAATTTTGGCTATTCTTGGCCAAAATTGATTTCGGGGCTGAATTTTCAAAAATTAAAGATCAAAACTGAAAATTAAACATGAGAAAGCATAGGCCAAAACTCGAAATAAATTATTAAAATAGTTTTTATGTAAAAAAAAAAAAAAAAAAATGGAAACAACCCTTCACATCATCACATTAGTTTCAGCACCTCTTGTTTTTAACTCCCATCCCTTGACAGCCCCCTTCTCTCTCTGCCGACTTGAGGTCAGCCAGCAGTGTCCCTGTTAGTCATGTATCATTACGTCTAAGCTCCCAACTCGGATCTATGGCTAGTCGTTATTTCCCCTCACTGGTGGAGTGTACTTAAGTTAAAAATGTAATGCTTGTAGTGTATACAGTAGGTCACAATATATATATATGGCGGAAAACGCAGACAAGACTAAAAAAGCAGTTTCTGCTTTTGCACTCCTCTTTAAAAGAAACTGCTGTATTTTTAGCCAAAACAACTGTTGCATTTGATAGAACAATATGTCTATATGCTGCCATAGCAGATTCATGGTGCATGAAACCCCCGGACTATTTTTAATTTGTCCGTTTTACCCTGAAAACCCCAGTCTACAGACATTGCACAACCGTTTTGTTTCAACCTGTGTTTGTTTCAACCTGTGTTTGTTTCCCTTTGTCTCATGGCTGTCGTTTTTAGCTTAAAATCATTAATTGATGTCTCATATTTCGCTTAAAAATAAAAGACTTTATAAAATTATTCACTCACATATTTTAAACTTTTAAACAAATTATGTCACAATGAAAAAATTGGCGTCTGTAAAAAAAGTCACGGATATCGACCTCATAACTAGAGGTGTGCAAAATTTCCGATTCTTAGATTATTCGCAATTCGACCGTGGAAGATTCGAGAACGATTCACAAACATCCAAATTCCGATTATTGAAATATGCCAAGTAAAGCGGAAGTACAACACACTCAGCGCGCCGCGCGGGCTTCTGGACGGAACGGAGCGGGAGTAGCTAAACATTATGCTTCTCATTAACCGGCCCCTCGGGTAATGCCAACGCTCAACTCACGGCTCTAGCTCAACTCATGCCACGAGATAAAAAAACACAACAACATACCTGCCTGCTGCCGAAAAGCTGCTACAAGTACAGCTAAGCTACATAATGTTACGGTAGATATCATTTATATAGGACTAGATGGATTATAGACTCGGTAGCGGTAGCAGCACATCTGCAAAAAGCTAGATGCGGGCGTTAGTAAACGGCCGCCATCTTAAAGCAGTAAACTTCCCTGCAATGCTGTTGTAGCGAACCTTCCAAGCAAACCTTATTAACTTTTTATCTAAAATACTCCTAAATCGGTAAAATATTGACTTGAATCTATCTTTAAAATAGTTTTAAAACTTTCACATGTCGAAAGTAGACAAAAGGGAAATTATGGAATAACGGGAGCAATTTTAACAACTTTAACGGTTGATTCACAACATTAAATAAATTGAATGTAGTTTAAAGCTGCTGATACAGAATGGGGACTGGAGTTTTTTTAATTTAATGTTATTTTTGTATATTTTTTTACTGCTATATGTTAACTTGATACTGAAATAGTAGTTTGGTTTAGCCTGAGAGTATTTTTGAACAATTTTGGAACTAATGTACAAAACTTTATTTAAAAAAAAAAAAAAAAAAAAAAAAAAAAAGGAGGGGTGTGCATCAATAATCGTTTTATAATCGAATCGGAGCCTCTGAATCGTAATCGTAATCGAATCGTTAGGTGCCCAAAGATTCCCAGCTCTACTCATAACTATCGCTTAATTGTATTTTTTTTTGTTACTGTCGCATTTTCTCTGATATGTTCGATGTAGGGCTGTCAAACGATTAAAAATTTTAATCGAGTTAATTACAGCTTAAAAATTAATTAATCGTAATTAATCGCAATTCAAACCATCTATAAAATATGCCATATTTTTCTGTAAATTATTGTTGGAATGAAAAGATAAGACACAAGACGTATATACTGTATATATTCAACATATGGTACATAAGTACTGTATTTGTTTATTATAACAATAAATCAACAAGATGGCATAAACATTTTTAACATTCTCTTAAAGTGATCCATGGATAGAAAAACTTGTTGTTCTTAAAAGATAAATGTTAGTACAAGTTATAGAAATGTTACATTAAAACCCCTCTTAATGTTTTCGTTTTATTAAAATTTGTAAAATTTTCAATCAAAAAATAAACTAGTAGCTCGCCATTGTTGATGTCATTACACCATGCTCCCTCCCCAAACCCATAAAATAATTTGGACCCAAGCGCCAGCAGAGGGCGCCAAACAACAAAAAACAAGTAACAAGCGGACATTACACTGCTGTCATTTTAATCTGAGCGGGGAATGTGCGTTAATTGCGTCAAATATTTTAACGTGATTTAAAAAATTAATTACCACCCGTTAACGCGATAATTTTGACAGCCCTAGTTCAATTATAAATAATCGATCCAAACAAAGAAACAAAAAAAAAAGAAGAAAAAAAAAATGTTTAGAAGGGTAAATATATGAAAAAGAAAATCTTGACCACTCCAGGATGTCTGCAATTTCTGCATCGCGACCCTTGTTATATTACCATGTTTCACACATAAAATCCCAGGAAAATCCAGCTTTTGCCATTCACAGCTGTGTCTTGACACTCAGTGATACATGCTACGTGGAGTTTTTGGATCAAAACAAGATACAGTAAGTACGCGATAATATCTCTTTAAAGTCATGGCGTCTGCAATTCTGCTCTCGCCTCCAGATAGGGTTTTGCTGTTTAAAAAACGTTTTTTTTTTTTTTTTTTTTTTTTTTTTTTTTTTTGTTAAATGCCCTGTTCAAAATTTTTCTTCCCCCAGAAAATTGAGATTTTAAGCTTTTCGATGGTGTATCACACATGCATATCGGACAATTTTGAAAGTTGGCCAAATTGGGGTTCTCAGAGCGGAACTAAGTCACCTGAGTGTTTTCCGCCATATACATTTTTTTTTTTTTTTTTTTTTGTGGGAGGGTGCAGATTTATACCATTCTTTGCAATATATTCAAATCTTAATATTTTTCAACACAGAGAAGTAGTTTTTTTTGTTTGTTTTTTTTACAGCCCCCCCCCCCCCCCCCCCTCCAAAAAGTTAAGAATAAAGTATAATGATGTAGGACAAGGTGCAGTCAGAAAAAAAAAAAAAAAAATCAACCAAAGCTTCATTTCAAGATCTGGCAGGAGAGAGATAATAACAAAACAAGACTCCCCGTGGAGGAGGGCGGGGTAGATTACACTGGGTGAAACAATCAGACAAGATGTTGCAAATAGAACTTGGAACAAATTCCACATCAGGGATTTCAGACAAATAATTCAATAAAATAGCACCAATATAATTTCCACAGTCCAACAACTAAAACAGAACAAGCCAAAAACTTAAAACATGTATCCTCAACTGACCTACAAATGTACATGGACTCATACACAGTTTGCAGTGGATTTCTGTCTTCTTGGTTTTGGTAAAATGTTTTAATAAAATGTTTTACATTGACATTACAGTGGTACATCTACATACAAAGTTAATGTTCCAGGACCGTGATTGTAAGTCGAAATGGTCGTATGCCAAGCAGGATTTTCCCATAAGAAGACATTATTGTCAGGGAAACGCGGGCAGGCAGGTGGTGTGGACCCAATTGCAGGGAAACAAAAAGCAGCAAGGCAGGTGGCGGTGAACTCAAAAAAACCTTTTAATAGCAACTAACAAAAAGCACAAAGTACAACCAAAAGGACTGGGGATCAAAAAGGCAATGTTCAAACCAAAACGTACTTAAACGGAGGGACTGGTACACGAGGGCTTGGACAGGACTTGAAATTGACGTTGACATGGACACAACAAGGAGTGAAAAGAAAATGGGAGCTTATATACACACACACAGACAAGGGGTAACGAGACAATGAGGAACAGCTGGGTAACACAGGAGGATGCAGATTGGAGGATACACTAGGAGTAGGTACAACAGGTGAAATCAATGGGCAATCACAGGGACAAGTCACACTAGGAGAAAACCAACACAAAACCTTACAATTATAATTCCATTAATTCATACCAAAGCTCAAAAACCTGCATCAAATCCTTAATAAATACTGCTGGTACAATTAAAAATGGCAATTACACATAGCAAAACAAATAAAAGATTAATAAAAAACAGGATGATAAAATAATGATAATTCCTGTAATAATTAGGGCTGTCAAATGATTAAAATTTTTAATCGAGTTAATTACGGCTTTAAAATTAATTAATCGTTATTAATCACAATTCAAACAATCTATAAAATATGTCATATTTTTCTGTATATTATTGTTGGAATAGAAAGATAAGACACAAGACGGATATATACTGTACATTTAAGATACGGTACATAAGTTCTGTATTTGTTTATTATAACAATAAATCAACAAGATGGCATTAACATTATTAACATTCTGTTAAAGCAGTCCATGGATAGAAAGACTTGTAGTTCTTAAAAGACAAATGTTAGTACAAGATATAGAAATTTTATACTAAAACCCCTCTTAATGTTTTTGTTTTAATAAAATTTGTAAAATTTTCAATCAAAAAATAAACTAGTAGCCCGCCATTGTTGAAATTCAATAATTACACAATGCTCATAGGTGCTTAAGCCCATTAAATCAGTCGCACCCAAGCGCCAGCAGAGGGTGACAAAACTCCAAAAAACCCAAGTAACAAGTTGGCATTGCACTGTGCTGTTATTTTAATCTGTTTCAGCGGGCATGTACGTTAATTGCGTCAAATATTTTAACGTGATTAATTAAAAAAATTACTACCGCCCAATGACGCGATAATTTTGACAGCCCTAGTAATAATATAACGAACCGGGTTCGAATGTGGCGGGCTTGTTTTGCGTGCTGTACCTGAACGCACAGCATCGCTGACGTGACAGAGAGAGGGGGATATGTGGTTGAGATTTTACTTTTAATGTTTTGTTGAGAACACCGTCAACTGTGGCGGACAGTAGGTGTGTTGTGTTGCACAAGTTCTGAAATAAATGATAAAAACCTGTCAAAGCTGGCGATTACATTGGCGATTTTACCACAATAATAATTGTCAATTTAACTTATAAAGACTGGTGAACGGAGATTGGAGGAGGACCATGGAGATCATCGACATTCTACGGCCGTGTTGTTGAGCCAATTCACAGATATGTACCCTACGCTCATATTTTTCTATCATTTCCATCTTCATTTCAAAGCATCACCTTTTTCCTTGTTTCACCACCTGCACTAATTTTCTTGGAACCTGTGTCATAGACATCATGTATTGACGAGGCACGGGATAAATAGGGGGCCTGCATTGTTAGCGTGGCCGTCAAAGCTGACCGAGTGGAATCACAGACAAAGAACTTTTTTCGTTGAAAATTCCTGTGAATAAATGCTTAAATCCCCTAATTCTTTACAGATATCGATGTAAAACAGTTTCGATTCTTGGTTAAAGGCAAAAAAAAAAAAATGTGCAGTTAGCATTTATTTTGGACTTGAATTTATTTATTCATCTTTGTTGCTTCGTTTGCTGTTTCTGATTGTGTATCATATTGCCTCTGCAAAGCCCTTTGAGACAACATTGTTGTGATCCAGGGCTATACAAATAAAATTGAATTGAACTGAATTGAATTGAATTTTCTGTAAAAATGTTAAAGTGCAATGGTAGTCTGTTAGTACACGTAGCTAGCAGCCGCGTTATGTAAACAGAGCTTTTCCGGTGAAAATTCTTGTGAAAAAATGCTTAAATCCCTGAATTCCTTATAGATATGGGCGTAAAACAGTCTCGATTATTGGTAAAAAGCAAAAAAAAAACGTGCAGTTAGCATTTATTTCACGTAAATATGTCAAGGTACAATGCTAGTCTGTTGGTGAATGTAGCTCGCGGCCGCCTAATGTAAAGAGAGCTTTTCCGGTGAAAATTCATGTGAATAAATATTTAAATGCCTGAATTCTATATAGACATGGACGTAAAACAGTCTCGATTATTGGTAAAAAGCAAAAAAAAAAAACATGCAGTTAGCATTTATTTCACGTAAATATGTCAAAGTACAATGCTAGTCCGTAAGTAAATGTAGCTAGCGGCTGCCTTATGTAAACAGAGGTTTTCCGGTTAAAATTCTTGTCAATAAATGCTTAAATCCTCAAATTCTTTATAGATATGGACGTAAAACAGTCTCGATTCTTGGGTAAAAGCAAAAAAAAAAAAAAAAAACGTGCCGTGCAGTAGCATTTATTTTACGTAAATATGTCGAAGTACAATGCTAGCCTGTTAGTGAATGTAGCTAGCGGCCGCCTTATGTAAACAGAGCTTTTCCAGTGAAAATTCTTGTGAATAAATGCTGAAATCCCTGAATTCTATTTAGATATGGATGTAAAATAGTCTTGATTCTTGGTTAAAAATTTAAAAAAAATGTGCAGTTAGCATTTATTTTACGTAAATATGTTGAAGTACAATGCTAGTCTGTTAGTAAATGTAGCTAGCAGCCGCCTTATGTAAACAGAGCTTTTCCGGTAAAAATTCTTGAGAATAAATGCTTAAATCCCCAAATTCTTTATAGATATGGAAGTAAAACAGTATCGATTCTTGGTTAAAAGCAAAAAAAAAAAAACATGCAGTTAGCATTTAGTTTATGCAAATATGTCGAAGTACAATGCTAGTCTGTTAGTGAATGTAGCTAGCGGCCGCCTTATGTAAACAGAGCTTTTCTGGTGAAAATTCTTGTGAATAAATGCTTAAATCCCTGAATTCTATATAGATATGGACGTAAAACAGTCTCGATTCTTGGTTAAAAGCAAAAAAAAAAAAAAAAAAAAACGTGCAGTTAGCATTTATTTATTTTACGTAAATATGTCAAAGTACAATGCTAGTCTGTTAGTAAATGTAGCAAATGTAGCTAGCGGCCGCCTTATGTAAACATACCTTTTTCGTTGAAAATTCTTGTGAATAAATGCTTAAATCCCTAAATACTTTATAGATATGGACGTAAAACAGTCTTGATTGTTGGTCAAAAGCCAAATTCTTTATAGATATGGACGTAACACAGTCTTGATTGTTGGTCAAAAGCAAAAAAAAAAAACTTGTGCTGTCAGCATTTATTTTACGTAAATATGTCGAAGCACGATGCTCGTCTGTTAGTTAATGTGGGGGCTGCCTTATGTAAACAGAGCTTTTCCGGTGAAAATTCTTGTGAATAAATGTTTAAATCCCTGAAACCTTTATAGATATCGATGTAAAACAGTCTCGATTGTTGGTTAAAAGCTAAAAAAAACACCGTGCTGTTAGCATTTATTGTACGTAAATATGTCGAAGTACGATGCCAGTGTGTTAGTCAATGTGGCGCAAACTTATGTAAACAGAGCTTTTTTCGTTGAAAATTCTTGTGAACAAATACTGACATTCCCGATTTCTTTACAGATATGGACGTAAAACAGTCTTGATTCTTGGTCAAAAGCAAAAACAAAAAAAACGTGCAGTTAGCATTTATTTCACGCAAATATTGCAAACTATGATGCTTATGCAGTTATGCAGCTAATTTCGCTAACTGATTTTTTTTTCCCACAACGTTTCAAAATGCATGCATGTGTAACCCGACCCGTGCGACCCCTCTCTGTACACCGCGATGCTTTGCGTTGTGTGTTTTTGTTGGATCGGTAATGACGGGGTGTATGGCAGAAAGGACGAGTGGGCACGGGCGTTCTGATTTGTAGATTGGACCACGCCGTTTATTGGCACAAGCAACTCGGCAACTTCTTCTTTTCCAACCCTTCATGACATACAATAGAACATCATTGTCATATACAAAAATAAAACAAAAATAATATTCACATGTTCCAAAAAAATAATGTTAGAAAAAGAAAAGTGCTCAATCTGCATAATATAAGGCAATATACTCACAGCTAACCAACAATGAAAAGAAAACTACTGGCATTCACAAATTCACAGGCAAAATAAACATTCAAAATGCACATTAAACTCACTTAAACTTTGCTCAAACTCTTTGTAAACATGTTAGCAGCCCATTTAACTTAACAAATAGACCGGATGGCAACATTTAGTCACCATATACCAACTTTGATGCTGAGAGCCATTAACATACGTCTTACCTTCATGACATACAATAGAACATAAGGTAGTGTTGTATCGGTCGCGAACGAGTCGTTCTTTTTGAACAAATTGTTTGGGTGAACGAGACCAAACTAACCACCATCTGCACTGATTCGTTCTATGAAGTTAGGGCTTGTTCCCTGCGTGGGAGGGCGTTGAGCAAGCGGCAGCGTCTTCTGACATCGCACACGACCAATCAGACGCCAGCGTCATCGCGGGCAGGGGAGGGAGCGGAAACAGAATCAGGGCGTCTGTCACTCACTTCCACGTGTGGCCAATAAGCAGCCAGCGTGCACGCAAGGGGGCACGACTGAGTTATGTCACTTCCCGTTCAGTGACTCGGTGCTCCGGTTCCTGACCTAGCTTGCTGCTAACTTGACTTTCCAGTAATGCGGTGAACGAGTCAAAAAATGGAATTACTTTGTCACATATTTGTTAATGTGGAGCCTATCAAATGCTGCTCAAACAGACAAAACACCACACAAATCTAGCGAGCATGGTTTAGTGTACTACTTTTCTCAACAGACTCGGGACTACCTATGACTGACAACATACTATCAAATTTACAGTAGATTAAAACACGGGTAGCTAAAAAAAAAAAAAAAAAACACGGGTAGCTACGAGGCAAGCAAAAGTGAGCTGCAGTCGCGTGACGGCAGTGAAGGGGGCAGAGAACTGTCACTATATGGAGGCTTCAAGCCAGCGATATTTACCTCATATGTACACAGAAAAAAAGAATATTTAGTATGATCACCATAATACTGATTTGCAATGAAACTGTATATACATGTCAATTTTTTCCGACTGTTTCATTTTTTTTTCGTGTCAGAGCGTGTCGGGTGTTGGTTGGTTTGACAAATTATGTCCATCTGTCCATCATGTGCTACTCAAGCGCCCAAAAACAACGCACGCGGACATGGGAGATGTCGCAATATGGCTACATTTTTCTTAACAGACTAATGAGAGTAGAAAGGCAACATCGTAAAGAGCAAACAATTATTTCTCGTCAGCATTTGACGATCTGAGATGAGGGGACGACAGGGGAGCTGACCGGATTATTTTATTTGTTAATACCAGTGCAAAAATTCAATATGATCATCTTAATACTGATTTGCAATTAAACTGTCAAATATCAAAATGTAGTATTGTTTTTATTTCAGAGCAGCACATTTGACAACTAGCTATTCACACTTTAGTTTTAACAATAGTGACCTAAAATAATAGTGACGAGTATGAAAACTAAAATACAACAGAGCGAGAGGTAAATATGATGTGTTGGTCGTTCCATATTTAGAAATTAAATTTTCGATTTATTTTTATTTTCGTGACAGCAAGCATGCCGCGTTGGCTGGTAGCAGCAGCATTGTATATGTGATCAAGATCATGCTAAAGAAAGTCCGTGCGCCCCCGACCCCCCACTCCCCCCACAAATATATGTTTAACCGTGTCCTAAATCGAAATGCAAGCACGAGCCATGACTTTGATCCCATTGAACTAGGACAGACGATGCGGAAGTTCTCCCTCGCTTTTGCAGCAGCGGGAGGGAGACGAGGCTGTCTGTGAAAGCAGAATGATATCGCCTGTCACTCATTTCTGAAACTACGATGAGTGGTCAATGAGGAGCCTGTGTGCAAGAGAGGGAGGGACCAAGCAATGTCACTTCCCGTTCAGTTATACTGCGAAGCGGTCTTTGGTGATTCGTTTGGCAACGTCACTTCCCGTTCACTAACCGAACGATTCATTTGGGCAGAGTGGGAGGTGAGGGGGTCGAACGATTCGTTGAACGATTTGTTTGAACGAATCTTTTTACTGAACGAACCGGAATGGATTCGTTTACTCAAGTGAACGACAGATCCCATCACTAACATAAGGCCCAATGGCACCAGCACTGGAAGACAGAGGAAGCCACGGCATCAGTGAAGGGTCAAAACGCACACTTTGCCTTGATCTCCCAACTAATCCAAAACTCGCCAATGACATCTGGTGGCGCATTTAAATCATTAGCCTACACACGATACGAAAAATATAATAATTACCTTGAACCCTCGAACAAATCACTCCTGAGACAATCCTTACTGTTTGTATGCGGTACAGATTTCGTACTTTTTCAACAGAAATCCGGCGTTAGATCGCTGGGTGCTTGTGTTTGTGAATAACTCCTCTTGATGTGGGGGGCCCCCTACTTGAATGTGAGGCGCAGTGTATGACAGATCTGACCCGTCAATACCATTATGCAGTTTATGCCTGTGTTGATTTCTCTCACAAGAAAATCCCCCGTGCGTCTGTCATGTCGTCGTATGTGGAAAAAATGGCGAGTCAAATTTTATGTCGGATATCGAAAAGATCGTGTGTCGAAGTGATTGTATGTAGAGGTACCACTGTATATGGCTTAATGGCTAATTTTTCTCTTTCCTAATTCTTCTTCATACATTCTACTAATATGTAAGGAAACGTGTTAGAGTGTGCATGTTGTAGAATATTTGCATTCATCACCCCCACTCAGTTTCCGTTAGGAGAGAGTGAAGTGTCAAAATTTAATTATCCTGATGAAAACATGTTTTGTTGCTGAACAATCGCATCCTTACAATGCTCCCCCATTTTGTCCGAGTGCATTAATCCATACAAATTTCTGCATGAATGACTCCCATAAATTACTTCTGGACGCTCATTAGAAATTAGACATCGTTCAACAACGATGTATTTCATTAATGGTGTGCAGATGTTTGTTTTATTATTGTGGACACATTGTCCATTGTCTCATGTAAATGCTTTGGAATCTTTGAGTTTGCCTTTTTAAAGTCTTAATTATAATAATCTTTGTGTTAACAAGCTACACCTGATAGCACCTGGGGTGTTTTGTTTATAGGGTACAAAAATGATTTCAGGCCAACAACGAGATATTGCATTTCTCCCTTTTTTTTGGGAGGGGTTTTCGTTCCAAATCACATCAAAATATTTATTTATTAGGGGTGTCAAACGATTACAATTTTTAATCGAGTTAATTACAGCTTAAAAATTAATTAATCGTAATTAATCACAATTCAAACCATCTCTAAATGTATGCCATATTTTTATGTAAATTGTTGTTGGAATGGAAAGATAAGACACAAGACGGATATATACATACAACATACTGTACATAACTGCTGTATTTGTTTATTATAACAATAAATCCACAAATGGCATTATTGACATTCTTTCTGTTTAAGTGATCCATGGATAGTAAGACCTGTAGTTCATAAAAGACAAATGTTATAGTTACAAGTTATAGTAATTTTATATTAAAACCCTTCTTCATATTTTCGTTTTAATAAAAATTGTACAATTTTCAATCAAAAGTAGAGTTAATATAATAATAAGAAGAATAAAAATAACAATAATAAGAATTGAGTGACCAAACTCTGAGTAATGCCAGTTTACTTTGCATTGTTGTGAGAATAGGGCCTCATTACTACAGACTGAAGTGCTTTTCTTTTTGTGAACATCATTTTTTTTTAGAGAGAGCAATATTATTTTTGTTGTGCTTTCACTAAATGATACTTCTGTTTGTTGTGAAGGAGTTGCAGAAGCGTATGCCAATAAACGGCGCAGCCCAAAGAACACCTGTGTCCACTCGCCTTTATAAAAGATATATCTCTGTGCATATCTTACCCAAAATACAACAAGAGACACATAATTGCCACTAAAAGAAAGCAAACTTACCGAAATATGTGTGGAGCACAAAGCATTAGCATAAACGTCTCACAACTACTAATTCTCTCACTATTAGAAGGAACAACATTAGTATGGAACGGCGCTGCGCTGCCCCCAAGCGGCCAGTGGCATTCTCTTCGCTCTTAATGTCCATAAACGGCCTCATTGAAATCTGTTTGAGGCAATGCGAGAGCGGCTCATTCAGTGCACGCGTTAATTGCGTCAATTATTTTAACGTGATTAATTTAAAAAATTAACGCCCGTTAACGCGATAATTTTGACAGCCCTAATATTTATCTTTTCCATCCACAATGTGCTTTCTTAAAACCTTCTCAAGTGATGTAAAGCCTATGAGGCACAACAAAGTTAATCCATAAAGGCATCTGAAACTAACACCGAATGCTTTCAGTTTCCCGATTCAAATCAATAACTCACAACCTTGGTTCATTTAAATCATTCATAGTCTAATCTTGAAAGTAATGGTTGCTTCAGGGCGTGATATGCTGTTCATTTTGTCTATAAACTATGGTGCGGCAGTTGTGAATGACAGAGAATCGATGCAGAGGCTTCCATCCCAAATGAAATTGGATATTTAACTGCTTCATTTTAAATTAATGAGACTGTTAACACTTACAATGATATGACATACGATTTATCAAATTCCACTTTACAGAGAAAACTTTAATAGTTTAACTTATTCACTCCCAGCCATTTTCACCGCTGCAATCCCCTTCGCTCCCAGCCATTTTACTGGATTTTGACTGATTTTGCAAGGCCCACAGAAAATTCTGTTCTATTGCTACAGTGCCCTCCATAGTTATTGGCACCCCTGAAAAAGATGTGTTTTTTAGCTTCTAATATATATATATATATATATCTTAATTCCATAAATATGGGACCTTAATGGAAAAAAAAAGAGAAAAATCCAACCTTCAATACAAGTGCATTAATTCAGTGGGGGAAAAATCCTACATAAAGAAAAAAATTATTTGACATCGAATAATGTGTGTCACAATTATTAGCACCCCTGGTATTAATACTTTGTACAACCCCCTTTTGCCAACAAAACAAGGTCTGGGGACTGAGATGGCCATGGGAGGAGCTTGATTTTGTGTCTGGTGAACCATTTCTGTGTAGATTTGGCCATATGTTTCGGGTCATTGTCTTGCTGAAAGACCCAGTGATGACCTATCTTCAGCTTTCGGGCAGAGGGCAACAGATTTTGATTTAAAATGTCCTGGTATTTTAAAGCATTCATGATGCCATGCACCCTAACAAGGTTCCCAGGGCCTTTGGAAGCGAAACAGCCCCACAACAAATTTTGCTGCATAATGTACTGTAGGGCCCAGTGTGAGAAAGCTGGGTCTTCCAGCAGGCCAATGACCCAAAACATATTTGAAAAAAACACTAGAAAATGGTTTGAGAGAAAGCAGTGGAAACTTCTAAAGTGGCCAGCAGTGAGTCCAGACCTGAATTCCATAGAACACCTGTGGAGAGATCTGAAAACGGCAGTTTGGAGAGGGCAACCTTTAAATCTCAGAGACCTGGAGCAGTTGGCCGAAGAAAAATGGTAAAAAAATTCCAGCTGAGCATTGTAAGAATCTCTTTGAAATATACCGGAAGCGGTTGTTCGCAGTTATTTTGTCCAAAGGTTGTGCAACCAAGTATTAGGCTGAGGGTGCCAATAGTTTTGTCCAGCCCAGTTTTGTGTAAAATGATAATGATTATTTTTTTCACCCATTCGCTTTCATGTTTTTTCATTCCAAGCAAAATAAATGAAGATATTACTACCAAAGCATTTGTAATTGCAATCATTTTCTGGGAAAAATTGAGCATTACCTGACAGAATTTCATGGGTGCCAATACTTTTAGCCAGCACTGTAGAACAGGTAAAACAAGCACAAAAGAATGGAGGCAGCGTCCTCTATAGCTATCATTATAGTGTATATACGTCATTGACTAAATATGCATGACAATAGGGTGACCATATTTTGATTTCCAAAAAAGAGGACACTCAGCCCGGCCTTAAGATACTTGAATTTTACTCGAAGTTCACTCAAAGATGCCCATATCACTTTAATATATGTAAAGTGTGCCCCCTCACTCTGGATGGAAAAACGCAGTTTGAAAAAAAAATATATATGCATATATTTAGAATGCAGACCCATGGAAATGTAGTCCAGTCAATACACATAGACACAGCAGGCTATGTGCCAACTAAACATTTTTATAAATTACTATCACAATTGTCCTTGACAAATTGTTATTCCCATTCAATTGATATTCTCATTCAATGTTCTAGATTGAACACAAACAAAAACCGAAATAAACTGAAAAACAATTCAACCAGCATGTTTCCAAACGTATCAGTTCAAAACTACGTTTCCCATAATGCCTAGCACGGTTTAGCCAACAAATAGCTAGCTGAGGTAAAAAACAAACTTTGCTATAAAAGTTTAATCATGGGCAGCGCAACGATGCGACACCAAACGGGATTTTACAGTCAAAGCTCCGACAGAAGTCAACAGTTGCCATTATATACGTATTTATTGTAAAAAAAAACTTAACAACTGGGCAGGCGTTGTGACCAAATCATCAACCCAGTCGATGGCGGTAATGCCTCATGATAGGGGTAAACTGCCAACAAAAACAAGAAGAACTACTCCTTCCCTTACTTCTAGTAAAAGCCATGTCAACTGCTGCCACCCAGCGGCCGGAGGGATTCTCTTCAAATTGGTCCCGTGAAAAATCATAAAAACCGGACATTTTTATGAATTTATTAAACCCGCCCGGACAACGAGGATACTACATGAAAGTAGGACTTGTCCGGGCAAAAGAGGACGTTTGGTCATCCTACATTACAACGCACTCAACTTTTATTCATAATTAGCTTCTTATCTGGTTACGTTACTGGTTATGATGCAGTTTGCTTTTAATTCATTTGTACAGCTTCACTGTCCTTTAAACAGAGTGGACAAGGTATGTCTCCAGAGTTGAGAGTACGCTGTTCCACTGCAGCGAAACGAGACGAGCCATTGGCTATAGGCTGTGTTTATCCCACCCGTCGGACAATGTGCTTCTCTGAGGGGCTGTGGGCGGGCTGAGCTGGCCCAGATGTCCTGCTTCTCTGCATGATGTGATCTGTCTGAGGCTGAATCCCCTTTGGATTGACAGCGAATTGAGCGAATCAGTGATCTTGTCATATTGACATCCACAGGAGGCGTTCTTCACATTTCATTCTGTTGTTCTGAGTTGAACCAGAGACTTTCATAATCACCCTAGAACTCCATCTGCTAATACCCATCGTCGGTCCTGGTGCTTCCATAGCCTGTCCGTCCCGGGAGTGGATCTCTCCTGACTGTGGTTCTCCCCAAGGTTTCTCTTTTTACCCATGGGTTTTTTTTTTAGTTTTTCCTTGCCGCCATAGAGGGTCTAAGGATGGGGGATGCCCAGGACTTGAACTCATCTAATTCATCCACTGTATCTGATTGTGCATCATATTGACTCTGCAAAGCACTCTGAGACAACCTTGTTGTGATATAGGGCTACACAAATAAAATTGAATTGATTTGAATCCTAGTGACACTTGCTTCGTTAAAAACGACTGGCGAAAAATTGAGTTTATATTTCTGTTTTTTTTTTTTTCCTTCAAGTGGTTGTGTTTGGAGACCTGACTTCTGGTACTCTAGTTTCTTTCCCTACTGAGCAGCGGGTGCTGCGGAACCCCTCCAACGTCATAAAGTACTTACACTTTGAGCTTCTTCTCATTGAAAGACCAGCATCCGCCACTGATCATAAACGGATTTCAAGGAGGGGCCAGCCCCCCCGGTGGCCGAAGAGCATAATTGCATGTAATTGACTTTATAAGTTGTAAAGCAATAAAACTGCAACAAAATGAATGAAATGAACAAAAAAACATTTTATAATGGGTCGAAATTATTTTCGAGCACCTTAGACAGTAATTTGCTTTGTATATAATTTAAAATATACGTATGTATATTAGAGAAAAATATTTTTAAAAAAGATTTTTTCGTTTGATTGAAAATATTTTTTTTTTTTTTGGTTGAAGCAACTTTTTTGGGGATTGAATGATTTAGACACAAATGTCCCACTCATTATATGGCTCAAACACAAAAAGGATTGCTTCAATCAAAGAAAACTTTTTCAATGAAAAATTAAGTGTTCAAATGCATTTTTTCAATCTCAAATAATTTTTCGCATTCAAAAACGTTTTTCTATGATTGAAATTTTTTATTTTTTGAATGAGGCTATATTTCTTTTTGAAAATCTATATATTTTTTTAAGCAACTTATTTTTTTGTTGAATAATAAAGAGAAAAATGTCCTGGCTAAAATGCGGCCCAAACACAAATCAACCTTACTTCAATCAAAAAGTTGCTTCAACCAAAAAATAAAAACCTGACTTCAGTCAAAAAAAAAATAATAATAAATACAAAAAATTTATCAAAGAAAAATAGCTTTAACATGCATTTTTTTTTAGTTTCAAATTTATTTTTGCATAACACCTTTTACCATTTACCATTCAAACACATTTTTATGTGATTGAAGCAACTTTTTTTTTTTTTTAATTGAAGCAACTTTTTTTGACTAAATAATAAAGACACAAATCTACCTCCATATGGCTATGCTCAGGGGATACACTTTTTGACTGGGGTAATGTCAAGTTCAAAAATATCAAAACTAGAACCTTAGGTAGACATTTGTAAAATTACCCAAAAATAAGGAGAGGAGACACTCAGTTTTCTTGGCCAAGGAGAGCAAAAGAGTGACCAGACAGAGAAATGCTAGATTACGCTGTATGGTCACCAAAAGTGATCTAAGGAAAAACCCTCCTTGCTATTTTTATTTAGGGGTTTGTCCTAACACAGAAAGGGTGCCGCCCTGAGGGAGGGGAGAGCAAGCTGGAGACACCCATGTGATTTTGGTTGGATATGTGTGAGCATGTAGGTGGAACTAAGTAAGTACACGTATGTAAGCAAAGGCTCATGTAAACAATGGTCAAAATGACCCAGACACTTCAGTTATGCAACGCTGCGGCCATGGAAGATGTCCTCGGATGGAAAATTGTCCTCGAAGGTCTAGACGAAAGTCCAGACGCCAGGTGCTGAAGATGTCTCGGAAGGTCTAGTTACGCAATGGTGCGGCCATGAAGCAAGGCAGTTGTCATCCCGACCCTCTTTACTGTTTGTAACACTTCAGCATTATACTACAACCTAGTATAGCAAGCAATAATCATTTACTGGTTATATCAATAAGAGAAAAATATGGCAATATGTATTATTTATGGTATATATGAGCACAAGCAAATATTCAATCAATCAAGCAAATATTTAATCAATCAACCCTTGATAATTACCTCAACAGGTAACTACATTAGCCCGACACCGGCCGGCATACCAAATTCAATGGATGACGATCTTGGCGAAAAGTACTGCCTGAGCAGCCTGATTTAGAATTCCCGTCAAGAGTGATGGGAAACAAAAAACGCTCATTGTCAACTAACCCTTCATATACAGAAAGAGTGCCTATTGTGTAGATCAGTAACAGCAAGTCAGACACATCCAGTGCGAATGTGCCGCCTTGGAATAATCCCTCATCAGCTATTCTCCTCCTCTGTGATGTATAGTGCATGTGGAGAGAAGCTATGAAAGAGTTTCGATGTATTATTGAACAAAACAGTTGCCAGAGTAGATATGCTATAATTCAGTGTGAGCCCGCATGTGTGTGAGTGTGTGCGTAAGTTTACTAGGGAATTACACTTATTAACCCACTCCCAACTATCAGACAAAAACACACGATCACAAACTGACAGGAGTACTGGTCATCCTGTGGGTGAACACAAGTGGGTATGCGTGTGCACAACAAACACGTGCGCACACAAATAGGCACACACTTATTTTGTGCAGCTCATCTTCTTAATTAGTCTCTGGATAGGTCCATGTTGCGGAGAGAAAGAATTTCAAAGGGATAAATCAGTTTCAGAGGGAAATGCAGATAATGTAAATGTAACATGCAGTGAAAACAATGTTTGGATGTTGGATTTCTTTCTTTTTTCAGTGGGTGCTGTCAAATATCCTTTTTACAATCCAACTAAAATAACATTTAGAAGAGAGTCTCTCATTGGACTGTCCAAAAACACAGAAATTACAGAAAAGGACACGTACAAATATTTTTTTTTCAGTCATTACATTAGATGTACATATGTGTGACTTTTATACAATAAAATATGTCCACATTTAGTTAGCTAGCATTTTTTATTTAAAGCAACACTAGGTAACTTTTCAACCTTTTTATTAACTCATTCACTCCCCTGCCATTTTCACTGGACTAACCCCCTTCGCTCCCGTCCGTTTTACTGGATTTTGACTGATTTTGCAAGGCCCACTCAAGATTCTGTTCTATTGCTATATAAACATGGAACCCACCAAAAGAAAGATTAGACTCTCTTCTTTCAGCAGGAAAAAAAGGAAGTTCATATCTTTTTCTATTTGAGCAATTTTCCAGTTTCTGATGAAAAAAACAGAGAAATTGAGCTTTTTGTTAAAGGGATCCTCTGTTTTTAAGACAAGTAATTCTTAAAAGATACATGTTAGTATGAGTTATAATAATTTGATATTAAAACCCCTCTTAATGTTTTTGTTTTAATAAAGCTTGTAAAATTATTTTAAGTGATAGGTCGTCGCGTGACGTCACTGGTCCCGTTGCCGAAATTCCAGCGTGTCAATCGTTAGCTTTCCCAACATGTCGTCAGTTCTACCCTTCCTATTTGAACCAGATCTGAAAAGTAAAGAGCAGGACAGCACTGTCGGTCGTTCACAAGACGAGCTTCAGGGAAAAATGCGTGCAGCAAATACCTGATAAGACAAAAGTTGGGCAAAACTGGTGATGCGAGAGAGTCCTGTTGGGAACTCTGGTTGGGAGCGAGAGTGTAAGCTGTCCGGTTTTATTAGATATTCAAGGTAAGCACATTGCATTTTCAAACTTATCCCAATATAATTATGTAGATTGTTAGCATCCAGAGCTGTCGTGTGCTTACAGTATAGGCCAAAGAGCACACCTTGTGTAATCCATGTCTTGTACATTGTAACGCGTGGTAGCTAGGATACGTGTATGAAGGTACCAAAAAGGGAAGAAGCTTCCACTTATGCACATTTATTCGCAAAAAATATTTCCACCTTGACCACTCTTCACTCGGGAGCTCAGCAGTACGCAAACACGCGATCCCTGACGAACTCCCAACATTGTAAGGTCCACGTCAGAGTCACTGTCGTCACTGTAGCGTGCCACAGTGCTTTATTTTGTATGATTTGGGGAAAACTCCCACGAAGAATAGTCAACAAAAAAGATAGCAATAGTCATCCAAATCCGCGTTTTTTACTCACTCGAAGATCCAGGAATTAGACAGATACCATGGCAATGTCGCAGCCGCGTTTAGGCCGTCGATTCCACAAAATAGACTGATCCGAAAAGCCATTGTGGGACCAACGAATCAAAACAATGGACAGATCTGAAACCAATATCGCAGACGCGGTGGGACCGTCGGATCCAGAAAATAGACGGATCCCTTACTTGACTGAGGATCCTGGAAAAATGTTTGGGCGTTAGTTGTAACGCATGGTGGGTAGGATACGTGCATACAGGGACCAAAAAGGGGGAGAAGCTTCCACTTATGCACATTTATTCACTAAAAATAATTTCTCCTTGACCACTCACTTCACTCCCCTTGTTTCCATTTGTCTGGAAATTGCATCCAAAAGCAGCACATCGTGGCCTTTTATTTTGCGAGTTTAGGCAGCAATAAGCAATTGTTGAACACGCTACACATTTGGAAAGATACCAATGACGTCATCACTCCGAGCCCGCAAACCATGGCGCCAACTAACGGTCAAAATATGGACTAAATATTATAAAATATTGTCATTGATTTAACATTTTATGTGTTTCTAACAACATATTTTAGTAGAATGGAGAACAATTGTGGTTTATTACAGCCTACATGTATTTAAGTTAGAGGATCACTTTAAAGCACACATTTCAAACATAACGTTAACTATTTTTAGCTTTTGTGACATCCCAAACATCTGAATAATGTTTTCCTTCTACAAAATAACAACCAGACAAATAGAGCTTTGATAGCAAGGTAACAATTTATTTACACATTTGAACTGAGACGCTTTTGTGGCCACGACAGCCGTGGTAAACCTTTCCCTCATCGCCATCTGTCTCATCAAGATGGATTCTTTTTTTAAAGTCTTTCTTTTGTGGTAACCACTGCCTCGTGGCAGAGTTCGCCTGGGGAACTTGTGTTCCTGGTGGGGGAATTGGTTTGGCCGTGCGCGTTTCCGGCTGAGTCGCGGGACAATGGAGGGTGTGGTGGACGCGAGCGGCCGAGCATGGTGGCGCGGGCTCTGCTCTGTGAGCAGCACGGACTCAACGGCATCGTCCACTGCATTGGTGGTCCCGGTCGTTCTGCTCGGTCGTCCAATCCCTGGCATCCCGGGCGTCCTCCCGGTTGTTCTGCCACCTGGCATCCAGGACGTCCATTTGGTCGTCTTCTGCCGGTGCCCCGGCTGTGCGGCCTGGCCGTTCGTTCCGTTGAGTCGGGTTGCGGGTCTTACAAATTATGCTACTGCCCTCCAGTGGCCAGTTGTATTGCTTTAAAATAGATTTTCAGCGTTGTGTTTTGGAGTTAATTAGCATCAGAACCTAGAGATGTCTTGTGAAAAAAAACGTACAAGACGTATAAATACGTTTTTGGGAAACAATTAAAAATAGAACATATTTATACGTTTTTGGGAGCAAATGAGTTAATTCATATTTTCATAACATTTGTGATAATATGTCAACTGACAACTAGTTGAATGACACCTCTTATATCTCGAGGGGGTCTGTATCGCTTTCACCGGCACAAATTAACTTGCAGGAACCCTGCCACACACACACACACACACACACACACACACACACACACACACACACAAAAACTACAAATGTGCTGACTGCTTCACGGCATACGGCACTTCCCCCTTTCATTATAAAGACGAAAGTCGATGTGAGTGCTGCAAAGATGGCAAAGCAACTAGTTTTGTCTGTGGAGGAAAAGCTACCAGGATATACAGAATAAACAACAAGTTGGGGTGGGGGTGTTAGCCACTAAGCCACACAGTTGCTAACAGTCATGCTATTGTTTAGCCACAACTGGATTCATTACCTTATTACTCGTCCTTCACACAGTCGCTGGAATCAGAAATGTTTAATCCATTTGCTGACGACCGGGAGATTGATTTTTGATTGAGGATTTTACGAAACCGTGCGGGTGTGCGTTGGTCCTCATGGGAAACGCAGCGCTGGTCTTCATGGGAATTGTCGCACTTGGACGGAATGGAGCGGACTCACGTGCAGAATTCAGTCTTTTAATGAATACAAATAATCAGAAGCAGTAACAAACTGAGTGCGCTCCAGAAGGAGGAAATAACAAGCTATGAAATAAAATGGTACAAACGGGAAACAAGAGAGCAAAAACGCACTGGAGTAGAATACTATAACAAAGGACTTTGCATTACGCATAAAAGACAAACTGTTGAATACTATGAATAAGCTCACAACATAGAATATCTTGGACTATGAATACTGGCGGTAGTGAAGACGAAGGACGAAGACACTTTGGCATGAGACTAGGGAGTGACAAACAATTTAAGCACATGATGAATAGGACACAGGTGGGAACAATTGGTAATCATAATCAGAGACAGGTGAGAAAGCAGGAAGGGTGAGTGGTGGAAACAGGAGGGTGAGGCTTCAAAATAAAGCAGGAAGAGAATATACCAAGACGTGACAACCCTCACCCAGGCGTGACAGGAATGTTTTGTAATCATTTCTTAATCTTTCCTAATTTATTTGATCACACAAATTAGCAAATTTGACACTTGAAAGGGTAGTTAGAACTATGAATCAAATCAAATAATCCCAGAATTAGCAAACTACTACACCAAACTAATATTTTTAAATAATTCCAAGATTTACCAGTGTTTTATTTACGCGGGTTTTCCTAAATAGTAGAGGTGTGCATCGGTACTGCCCTCACGATTCGATTAGAATATGATTCGGAGGGCCACGATTCGACTCAATTCGATTCGATTCAGAGGGTCACGATTCGATTCGGTTCGCTTCGGCAATGCATCGCGATGCCTTAAAGCCTGGGATGCATTAAAATTCTAAAGCAAAGCATATTTTTCGTGAATCATGAAGCAACACAAGCGGTCAGATATTAAACAACTTTTTATTGGCTCTTGTGTCACTCCTGGTTGAAGTCAAATGAAAATACTTTTAGATATATATTTAAAAAAAAAAAAAAAAAAAACATCACAGCATTTAATTGGTGCTTTGAATGAGACCAGGGCTTTCTCTTTTTTTTTTTTACAAACATTAGCAGCCTTTCACACAGTGCAACATCTGAACTCCTGTGCAAAATCAGTAATAACAGTCACTGTATTTTAGTCACAACAACCCATCGATAAAAATATTCAAGTAAATATTAAAGAAAGCGACAAAGAAAATATTGTAGTGCAGCAGCATCTTTACCGCAATATCAATCCAGGGATCAGTTCAGTTGCAAACAAAACATCCAACTAAATTGCAATGTAGAACAAAAGTAAAATGTAGGCCTAGCCCACTATATATGTGCAATCAACTTAGAAATGCAATCAGTAACTACCACATAACAATAAGAAATGATTAATTAAAATGAAGTGCAGCAGCATTTTAGCAGCCATAACAATCTGTTTCAACATGAGGAAATATCAGATTTTTGCAATTGAGAGAGCAGAGAGATAGTAGAGGTTAGATGGGGCCTAAAAAATCCAGCCCGACCCGACACGGCCCGCTGGTATTGAAGCCCGACCTGGCTTGGAGTGACGCGAAGAAAAAAAAACGCAGCAGCAGCAATTTATTTTCATTTCTTCGAGATGGCAGAAAAAAACGCATGTTTCTTAATGTTTAAATAGTCTACATATTTTTGTGATCATTATAGAAGCATTTGCATAACGAAATAACGCTGGGAAAGTTTAATATTAAAAAAAAAAACGTGATTTTGCAGACACACAGAGGAGAAGATTCAAAAGGATCACATTTGTGTTGCCTTTGTGTGCATAAAAAAGTGTCTTTCGTAACGAATTCTCAGTTGGCAGAAAAAAAACGCAAGTTTTCTTAATGTTTAAATAGTCTACAAATTTTTGTGATCTTTATAAAATCATTTACACAACGAAATAATGCTGGGAAAGTTTATTAAAAACATTTTTAAAAAAAAAACATCCGAGTTTGCAGACACACAGAGGAGAAGATTCAAAAGGATCACATTTGTGTTGCCTTTGTGTGCATAAAAAAAGTGTCTTTCGTAACGAATTCTCAGTTGGCAGAAAAAAAATGCAAGTTTTCTTAATGTTTAAATAGTCTACATATTTTTGTGATCATTATAAAATCATTTAAACAACGAAATAACGCTGGGAAAGTTTAATAAAAAAAAAACAAAAACAAAAAAAAAAACATCCGACTTTGCAGACACACAGAGGAGAAGATTCAAAAGGATCACATTTGTGTTGCCTTTGTGTGCATAAATAAATAAAACTGTCTTTCGTAACGAATTGCAAGCGCCACAGCGGAGGAGAAGAAGAAAAAGCGGGCGGCGCTACTGCTTCATGTGAGCCAATGCACAATACAGAGAGCCTGCTCTCGGTTTTATTCCATTTTTTTTTTTTTTTTTTTTTGTCTGGCGCGGGGCGGCCCGACCCGACCCGACCCGACCCGAACGTGAATGCTTAACATTTTGGCCACAACCCGTTCGGGTTCGGGCACAAGATCTAACCTCTAAGAGATAGGACATAACATAACAATGGCTGAAGCGGAGAAAGCGGGAGCAAGAAAGATTATTGATGCACCTAAGACATTGAAAGCTGACATCTGGAGACATTTTGGCTTCTATGAGGTTGGTGGGAAACTTGACCAGAGTTATGCAGTGTGTAAAAAATGAAACATGACAATAATAATACAAATGGGGAAACCAAATCCATTGCATCATCGGAATTGCGCAGGGAAGATTTTTGAACGTACTTATATATTTTAAAATGCGCTGAATCGATTCGGCTTGTTGCCTGCATCGAATCGAATCGTCCATGCCCCGCATCGGGATGCATCGCCGCATCGATTATTGTTGACACCACTACTAAATAGTGTCATTTTTTTTTACATGACATCAAGCTAGAAATGTTATTTAACATAAATATACTATTTTTGTTAAAAAAAAAAAAAAATCTTGGATGTTAAGGTTACCTTTTTGAGTTTTCTTCACTGAGCTACTGGAGAAGCATTGAGCAGATTTTGATGCCATCTCTGAATTCATTTAAATGTTGTAAAGTAGTGTGGACACCACAAGAGGGTACTGACAATATCCCTGGATGTGCCCAAGTGGTCAAAGGTTTCAAAAAAATACAAAATGAAAAAAACAAAGACGGTGAATGGGTCTCAGAGGCAGAAATCTAATATCCTCAAATGAGTATGTAGGGTCTTAGGAGGTTAATTTTGCACATTACGGTCATTATTAACCAACTATAAAAGGAACAATATGTGAACAATAGAGCATGTGTTTGTGCCCCCAAAACTCCCTTTCTATGGATGGTGCTTGTTTAGACTTTTAGACGTATTGTTTCTTTATATGGCGCTGGCCAGCCCAGAGAATGAATGGGCCCGCCGTACACCACAACAATGCAATGATGGATGAAGGTGGCCATTGTAATTATATGAGGACCAACAGGTAACGTAGCAAAGAGACAGCAATTCGCAGGCTGCCTTGCCATGATAGCACACATCAGCTCTGCTCTTTTTCCTTTTGTGCTCATAGGTAGCTGGGTTCTCATGATGGCAGTTTTCGGAGATGTCCACTTTAAGCTAAGGCCACACAAAATGTAGTATATCTAATAATTTGGATCTAGGTCTGTGTAAGCCCTTGGAGAAATACGTTGCGTTCCAGGTGAAGATCTCTCCATAGTATTTAGCATCCATTTGTAATGAGGGAAAATAGATTTTGGGTTATGTGGATTATGTAAACGCATGTGGCGGAAAACACTAAGGCAGTGCTTCTCAATTATTTTCTGTTACGCCCCCCCAAGGAAGACGTAAATGTTTCGCGCTACCCCCAAACTCTGTAAATAGTATCATTTGTCTATAATATTACTATTAAAAGTACGCCTCTGCCTCACATTGTATCCTTTTTTTTCTATTAGAGAAAACAACAGAGATCAACTTATAAAGTATAACTTTATTAACATTGTTTTGTTTGTAACAGAAAAGACAACGCGCATCAATTTGCCTGAATTAAAACAAAAAAAAAAGTCTCATCCAAACTGTAAAAATACACTCAAGGTACATTTTTTACCATTTGATACTGAAAAATAACATCAGTAAATAATAACAAAGTCAAATTGATTAGAAACATTAACTCATGAGGACAATATGCCAAAAAATTTGATCGAAAAAACAAAATTGAATAGAAGGGGAAAAAAAGTGTCTTTGGACAGAAGGACAGTTTTATTTTCGTTGCTCGCTGCTCCCAGTATCACCTCCAGTTTGCAATGATGTGGGGTTATTTTGCACTGAGCATGCTAACAGTGCTCACTGGTTTACTGATATAACACTGACAAAGCGGGACGATTGTTGGCAATATTCGGCACGTTTTCGCTGAAAAACAACCAAGCGGCTTATCAATGAGATTGGGGTCTAATGTCTTTAAGTGGCATCTTAATTGATTTGGCTTCCGGCTGTCCGCTATAATCATTTTTAGACACAGTAAACAGTGGTCTTTCCTCGTCTACAACTGTATTAAATGTCAAAGCCAAAAGGCAAACGGCCCGAAAAAAGCGCATTCTCGGCGGCCGAGGGAGAACCGTGGGCGAGGGCGGTCGTCGTGACGATCCCAAGCCGAAAATGGCACCTCTCGGGCGGACACGTGAGAACCGGAGAAGACAGTGGGTCGCTGCGTGAGTCCGGCCGCAAAATGGCTTTCGAAAACGGCGCACAGCTCTCCAGCTCTTCATGAGTCTCTTCCGTGTGCTCTTGCTTACTTCAAAAATACTGCGCGCACTTTGAAAATGAGAGCGCCACTGCCACCCATTGAGTGGATGTGCAAGTACACTTTATTCTAGTACGGCAAAAAAAGGTCACACGCGCCACCCCTGGCATCGCTCTGCGCCCTCCTGGGGGGGCGCGCCCCACTATTTGAGAAGTACTGCACTAAGGTGACTTGAAGTTCTGCTCGGAGACCCCCAATTTGTCCAAATTTCAAAATTGTCCGATTTGCACGTGTGATACATCATTGGAAAGATTAAAATGGCAATTTTCTGAGGGAAGGAAAATTTTGAACAGGAGGGCATTTAAAAAAAAAAAAAATTTAAACAGCAAAACCCTAACTTGAGGTGAGAGCAGAATTTAAAGACGCCATGATTTTAACCAGATATTATCGCGTACTTACCGTGTTTCGATCCAAAAACCCCATATAGCATGTATCATCGAGTGTCAAGACACAGATGTGATTGGCCACAGCTGGATTTTTTGAGGATTATATGGGTGGAACATGGTAATATAGCAAGGGTCGCGATGCAGAAATCGCAGACGTCAAGGAGTAATCGAGACTTTCATTTTCATATATTTACCCTTTTAAACGTTTTTATTTTTTTTTAAATCAAATTTTCTTTGTTTGGATCGATTATTTATCATCTAAAATATTGGGGAAAAAGCGACAGTAACGGAAAAAAATCAATTAAGTGATAGTTATGAGGTGTATATCCGTGACTTTTTTACAGACGCCAATTTTTTCATTGTGACGTCGTTAGTTCAAAACTTTAAAATATGCGAGTAAATATTTTTTTTTAAGTTTTTTTTTTTTTTTTTTAAATGAAATACTATACATCAATTGATGATTCTAAGCTAAAAATGACAGACATTTTGAATAGTAAATATAATTACTTGCCTTCTTTTTATGGCTGGGTTGAACAAAGGCAGTTGCGCGACGTCTGTAAATGGGGGTTTTCAGGGTAAAACGGACAAATTAATAATAGTTCGGAGGCTTAATGCGCCATGAATCTGCTATGGCAGCATATAGACATATTGTTCTATCAGACACAACAGTTCTTTTGGCTTAAAATACAGCCGTTTATTTTATAGAGGGGTGCGAGAGCAAAAACTGCTTTTTCAGCCTTGTCTGTGTTTTCCGCCATGTGCTGTTTACACACTAAGTACTTGTGTCTACTTTATTTATTTATTTTTTTCTATCTCTAACAAATGTTAAAAATACATATGATGTATTCAAATATGTTTGTTGGTTTGGTTGTTTAAAATATGTCAATCTGGAAAAACTACATTACTAATTTCTGCAAAAATTTGTAAATTATGAGCATTAATACTGAAAATAAGGTTTGTTATTTTTGTCAGATTTTAAGAGAAATTCGGGAAAGCACCGCATGTGCTAAAGTAAGGTTGGAGTGACACAAATGGAAGTGTGAGTAGAAGAGTAATTTAGACTTTATACTGTGTAAGTAGGATCTTATCAACAACTGCAAATGTAACTGCTGCCCATACAAGATTGAAGACAATACTGATGATAGAATCATAAATAGCTACATATGCTATTAACCCAATTAGACTGAAATGCTGAGTTAATAGTTTTGTCAGGTGTTATGTCATGACTCCTTCTTATAGTTTCTTTATTCAGAAGCTCCAAAATTGCATTGTTCAATTGATGATATATAATTCGCAGAAGGGTTACAAAAATAGGTTTGCAGTCATAACGTAATGTATTACTTTTTTTTTTTTTAAAGGGTGCTTTTTTCCTTATTAATGTGCATTTTTTGTTAATACCTGAAGTCATGTGAAAAAAATGAAGACAACCCATTAAATATTCAGTTCTTTATTAAGAAATGTTCACACAATCAATGTCAGATCTTGTTTTTCTTTATCTCTGGAAAAAGGTGATTTAATAGAAGGTAAACAACAACAAATAACATTCGACAGTATCAAAGTACCAATACGGACAGATACGATGTTTGATTGCAAAAGTATCTTTAACCAGTCTATCTGGTTGTCTTCACACGAGACAGCATCATAGGAAGGGGTACAACGTTCGCGTGGATGTATTGAACCGTTACAGTTTTGCATGTTTGGTACGGATCACTTGTGTATGTTTACGTTGTTTTTTATGCCAGTTTTTTTTTTTTTTTTTCCCAAAACAACCTTTTACTTGTACAAGCTAAGCACTCCTTTCAGATCAAAGTCTGGGGGAGTTTTCCCACAGATGCTTTAAGTGTCGGACACTTTTGAGTCTAACCAAAGCAAGAGGGCTATGAGCGAATAGCTTGCAAGTGTGACAAATGGAATCATGACATGATGTTTGTTATGAGTGTGAATAGCGATCTGACCATTTTTGTTTCATGACAACACTATCCAGTTATTAGATTTAGAGTACCGTAATTTCCGGACTATAAGCCACTACTTTTTTCCCTCATTTTGAATCCTGCGGCTTATAGTCCAATGCGGTTTATTTGTTGATTTATTTGGGTTAATAGGTAACACTTTATTTCACCGTGTCGTCATAACACTGTCATAAGACTGTCATAATTATGACATGACACTATAACGGGTATTACTGAATGCTTACGTCATTAGGGGTCATCCATTTATGTCCAGCTTGGCTCTTTTACATTCATTCATGTGATAATTTGCCAGATAACACTAAGTGACATCTGTTATAAGCATTCACTAATGCTAATGACAGTGTCATGTCATAGTTATGATTCTAATGAGTGTTATGGCGCCACTGTCAAATAAAGTGTTACCAAATACCATAACTAGCAATTAATGAAACAACTAGAACAGTAACTGAAGAAATAATTAGCACAGAACATGAATTTGGATTGTTATTTACATCTGTAGCGCTGAAATGCATGTTAGGAGGCAGGTTGGACAACAACAGTGTTGATAGCAGGAGGCAGCAGAGGTTGACTGTCTCCCCCAAGGGAGAAGTGATGGCCAATTGAAGCTTCTTGAAGCAATGAATCTTTGGCTGCAAAGCTTCATTGTTTCATGGTGGTTCATTTGGTCTTATGACAAGTCGTATGATGCTGCTGCTGTCAAATAAAGTTTTACCGGTTAATATCTTTTGGTGTAAATATGCCATAATACAGTGAGGACAGCTGCAGCTTATAGTCCAGTGCGGCTTATTTATGAGCAAATGTTGTTTTCGTGCCAAATTTGGTGGATAGCGGCTTATAGTCAGGTGCACCTTATAGTGCGAAAATTACGGTATGTATGATCAAGTTTCTCGCGAACCTTACCCACTGTATCATTACTGACCTAATTCTTCTCTTTATTGATAAACAGTGCAATACTAGATCACAGCAAACAGGTTTGACATTGTTACCTTATTTCAAAATTGAAAAGAAAATAATCAGAGCATGGAGTGTGTGAAAAAATCTTTGGAGTCCTAACTACTGACCTGTGTAACATTGGTTCCACCAGACAAGGTTGTCTGTTCGACATAGAGCAGTTTATCATCACACTGATGATAATAAGCTAATCAAGCAGCACTATAATAAATAGCTGCATAGCCTCACCTTGTATATGACTGTCTGAATGTGGTTTAGGCAAACAGAAATGGTAACAGGGGCAGGTGTATAGAGTGGAACGGACTCCTCGTGTATCATGTGGTAGCAGGTGGGTACACGCACCATCGCCCCCACAATAACGCCAACCCCTGGGGAAGCGGTATGAGGCCAGCCACCGCAGCCCCTCCTCCCCCCAAAACCCAAGACTCAGCGGGACTCACATACGCACAAATAACTACAAGTACACATCGTAGGACGACAACCCCTGGAGTGCAACCTACATTGTGTGTCCTCTTGCCTCAGATCAATTCATCACCACATAGCGGAGGGCCTCTCACTGGCAGAGCGATGGGGGAGTAGGCTTGAAAAGCACCGTGGGCCCTTCACACCAGGGGGAAACAATAGTCTACTGAATGTTACAATTAAAGGCTTTTTTTTTTCAATAGAATAAAGGAATCAAGGTATTTGAAGTAATGGTAAATGGGCTAATACTTGTATAGCGCTTTTTCTACCTTCAAGGTGCTTAAAGCGCTTTGAGACTGTTTCTTCATTCACCTACTGATGACACAGCATCAGGAGCAACATGGAGGTTCATTATGCTGCTCAAGGACACTTCGTGAAGAGGTGAAAATGGCGCAAAAACAATTATCTTGATGACAAATCAGTTTTGGATATATAAACTGATACTAATGGACTGTCAAACAAAAATAAAGCATAAAAAAGAAATGAATAACTATGTCTTTGTTTGCCATTGGCTCATGGTCAGCACACTGAACCCACTGCTACTGTATATTGGACTCCCATTCAGCTCCAGTGATTAAGACAAGAAAATAGTGGTGAACATGCATTATTTTAGGTCAGTGAATACACAAGCACATCTGCCCTCATATATTTGTAAAAATAGTTTGACATACTCTGATGTATTTATTTTTGTGTATTTTTTAAGCATACATAAAGAGTACAGGTACTGATGCAAGTTCAAACACAACATTAAGCGTCTTAACTGGTCCGACAAAATCAAGTTCAGTGAAGTTAATTGTACTGGGTTTAACAGTGGAAAGCATTAGAAAACTATAACAAGTCACAACTACTATAGGCCAGGGCCGGCCCAGGCCATTTGGGGGCCCTAAGCAAAATAATGCCAAGGGGCCCATATTTTTGTAAAAATGTATTAAAATTGTAACCTTCTGTGCATCTTTCTTGATTCTTGATCACATAACTATGTACACGACATTGCCAAGCATTACCTTGAATTGTACATTTGGGAAAATCCCCTTGTGAAGAGGACGGTATTCCACCTCCAATTCCAAAATACTTCTCAATAGCTCATTTGAATCAGCCAAAGTACAAAATATGATTGCATGGAACAAAATTCAGCCCAGGAAAATATTCGTCAACAAAAACGTGTACTGCGGGGCTGATACGGTACATGGCATACTACTTGATAATAAATGAAATGATCGGCTACGTCTACACTAGGACAGATCATTTTCTCCAGGGTATTTTGCCGACTATTTTTGTACCTTTCCACACTTCGTTTAAGGTGCGTTTAATGCCCCCACGCTTCTGCAAGCTACGTCTGCATTTGCACAAACTACGCATGCGTAGAAAGGAGAAGCCTAATGTGTTACGTCATCGCCCGCGCGGGTTACCTCTGAACCGGAAACTCATTACTTGCCCGCGGCGAATTTCGAAATCACTACACGTTTATCATTATTTTGTGATCACTGTTTTTTTTTCGTGATCGCAGTTGAACGCATCAAGCAGGAGCGAGAGTGAAGGAAGAGCACTTTTACGAGCAGGCGCCAAGTTGTGATAGAAATACATCTTTATAAAACAACATAAGCCTGACATCATTAACTGGGATGTTACAATCGATGCTCAGTTGCGCTCTCGCCACTTGGAAAATAACAAATAGAAGCATATGGTGTGGCGCTGCGTGTATTTCCTGTAAACTTGTGCATAAAAGTAGCGATCCTGGAAGTGGCGACAGTTTTGACAGGCAGAAATGACTTGGAAAAAAACTGATCGCGCGCCTCTTTGACTGGGGGTACCACGCAGGTCACTTTTCGGGGTTTAATTTTCCTCTATGCATTTTATATACAGAACTCATTTTTGGTCGGCATTGAGTTGGGAGGGGCCAGCTCCGCAGCTGGCTGATCGGAGACAACTCGGGAGACGAGCTCTGTAAAGAACGCTCATCTCCACCACCTCATCCGCAATGGGAGGACCCCAAATGGGTACTGAATTGAAGCATATTATTGAGACGTAGTTTGAAGGTTCAAGAAAAATGTGTGGAAAAGAAAAGAGCAGCAATGCCACGTCGTGATCGTCCGCCTCCGTTGTTTACGATGCTGTCATTCCGCACTAAAAACAGCGACGACATCACGTCCCTTGCCGAGTATCCGAATGTTGTACGATGAAAGCAGTCCATATTCGGCGGCGCGTAGGCGCGAGTAACATTACCCGCCTACATTAGCCGTCTAACAACTAATCCGGGTAATAGGACTATACCACATGTCGGCTACGCTAGTATGCCAAATAATTACACGTTTAAGGCCATTATCCATCCTAGTGTAGACGTAGCCTATATCTACGCTCACCAGTCCAAATCGTTTTACAACAATTAGCGGAAGCCGTACATTTGCCGTTGCCGACAGGTGACAACTTGCTCCGGGCCTTCGCCCTGCGGCTAATGACAATTACCAGACATATTGACAAGCTCATCTGACAACAACGTTAAAGTCAGAGTGTCTTGCACAACAACAACTTGAAAAACATGCTCTATTACCTTGATACTGTTGTTTGTTTTCTTGTCCGATTTTCTTCTTTCGTTTCTCTGCTCCAAAGGATAAATTCTCTTCGACGTATTCGTGCATCTATTTTCCAAGCAAGTTTGAGCACCAATCATTGCAAAGCAGTTTCAACGTCACTCCCCGGGTTGCCAGATTGTGATAATAAGAAAATGGATTTTTGCATAGATCAACGGCAACGCGCGCCACATTATTCACGATGCTGTATTAACAACGTATAAAATGCAGTTTCCAGATTGGGGGCCCCCTAGTGGTGGCGCTAAGCAGCTGCGTAGTCTGCGTATAGGCTATATTGCTATAGGCCTACTCCCAATAAATGTATTTCCTTTCCTACAAGTAAAGTCATCTGTAATGTGACCACCACCAACATAACGGAAAATAGTAATGCAGTGCTTCTCAATTATTTTCTGTTATGCCCCTCCAAGGAATAAGTACCATAATTTTCGGACTATAAGGCGCACTTGATTATAAGCTGCTACCTACCAAATTTGACACGAAAATGGTATTTGTCCAAAGATAAGCCGCACTGGACTTTAAGCCGCAGATGCACTGAAAAAAATGGGGTGTTGAACTGACATAAAAAAATTATGGAAAGAATTTGCACCTGATAATATTGCTTTTCTTCATCATTTAGCAATTGTGTCCTTTTAACATAAAGCACACATGTCTCGCCAACATTAGGCACTTATGTTGCGCGAACATAACACACTCTTGTTGAGCCAACATAAGGCACTCATGTTCACCCCAAAATACATGTTGAACCGACATTAAAGAAATACATAATTTGCACCTGATTAAATTGCTTTCCTTCAGTATTAAGCAATTGTGTTCTTTTAACATAAAGCACACATGTTGAACCAATATAAGGCACAACTAGGACTGTCAAATTTATCGCTTTAACGGGCGGTAATTAATTTTTTCAATTAATCACGTTAATATATTTAACGCATGCAGGGAACGACTCACTCATGCATTGCCGCAAACAGACTACAATGGCGCCGTTCTACGCATAGAGTTAAGAAGCAGTGACAGGTGAGTAGTGTGGATGCAGGCATTCATTTGAACCGTGCTTTTATTTATCTAAAGCTTTGACATGTCTTCCACAACAATACTAACTAGTGAGGCGAGCAACGTGGAGAAGACTAACAGGAATTGCTCTTTTACTCAACACCCTACATTGTACACAACACAGAGACGATATAGTATCTGCAGCCGCTACACACAGTCATGGTTACCCACTTCTCATCATGCATTTGGGCAGAACGGTTTTGTCACTACATTATCTTTACTGGAAGCTCAACAAATACACTACATGGCAATATTTAGTCACAATATACAAACTCACATTTATCCTTTAACAATCTAGCCTTGGATCCCTTTCACAGAAAGAATGTTAATAATGTTAAAGCCATCTTGTGGCTTTATTGTTATAATAAACAAATACAGTACATATGTCAGTATGTTGAATGTATACATCCATATTGTCTTATCTTTCCATTCCAACAATAATTTACAGAAAAATATATGGCATATTATAGAAATGGTTTGAAATGTGATATTAATTACGATGAATTTATTTCTAAGCTGTGATTAACTCGATTAAAAATTTTAATCGTTTGACAGCCCTAATTTTAACGTAAATGGCCGTCAGTGGCATCAATTTACAGTATATATGCCTCAATGGAATCCAGTACATTGGCATCAATAGTAGCGACATTCAGGATAGTGAATGGCATGGACGTACATAGCTGTCAGTGGTATTGACTTACTTAGGCGCAACTTCAATGTCAATGGGCTGTAATGGTAAGTGGTCAAAAATCACAACCACCTATGTTTTCCTGTCATTGAAAATGAAGGGACAATGTTTGCCATTAAAAATTAATGGAATTCCGGTCATTTTGATATTTAAACGGTGCCGGTCGGTCAAACGGTTTGGAGTCTCCAGTGTCCCGAAAAAATGTGGATAATAAGATTATGAAAGAAATAAAAATAAAGTTGAGGAATTTTTTTTTAGCTGGGCCTGTGCCTTGCAAAGCCCCATCTAAAAAAAACAAAAACAAAAAAAAAAACACTTTTCACAAACAAAATAATAATTAAATGGTGACGGTACCAATGAGGTGTCCCTTACTTTTTCAGGGAGTTGGCAATCCTCCTTTAAATGTCGCAAGAAATCACGAGACTATTGCAATTAGTTGGAAAGACACATTAACATTATGTAAAATATCTCGAAGTACAAGGCCAGTCTGTCAGTCAATATGGCGGCCACCTTATGTAAATGGAGCTTTTTTCGTTGAAAATTCTTGTGAACAAATGCTTAAATCCCCGAATTCTCAATAGATATGGACGTAAAAAAGTCTCGATTATTGGTTAAAAGCAAAAAAAAAAAAAAAAAAAAAAAAAAAAAAAAACGTGCAGTTAGCATTTAGTTTACGTAGATACAGTATGTCAAATGACAATGCTAGTCTGTTAGTGAATGTGGCGGCCGCCTTATGTAAACAGAGCTTTTGCGGCGAAAATTCTTGTAAATAAATGCTTACATCCCAGAATTATTTAGAGGTATGGACATAAAACAGTCTGGATTCTTGGTTAAAAGCAAAAAAAAAAAAAAACGTGCAGTTTTTGCAACATTTATTTTCCGTAAATATGTCGAAGTACTAGTCTATTAGTCAATGTGGCGGCAGCCTTACAACAAAGAGCTTTTTACGTTAAAAATTCTTGTTAATAAATGCTTAAATCCCCGAATTATTTATAGATATCAACATAAAACAGTCTCGATTCTTTGTTAAGATAGCAAAAAAAATGCGCAATTAGCATTTATTTTACGTAAATTTGTCGAAGAATGATGCAAGTCTGTTAGACAATGTGGCGGTAGCCTTACAACAAAGAGCTTTTTACGTTGTAAATTCTTTTGAAAAAACGAAAAATATTACAATTACCTTGAATCCTCAACAAATCACTCCTGAGACAATCATTCCTCTTTGTATGCGGTACAGCATTCGTCCTTTTTTTTAACCTAAATCCGGAGTTGGATCGCTGCATGTGTCGCTGCGACTGACTGCGAATTACTGAAGCGGATTGTGGGATCGCCCTCGACTTGAAGGCGTGGCGCAGTGAAGGTGGAATCTGACCCGTCAATATCTTTATGAAGTCTATGGGGCATCAATGGGCACATACTGGGGGAATTGTTGGTGCTGGGTTAAAGAAAGGAGCCTGTTTGGGTTCCTTGAAGACTCTCCAATTTGTCCCCAAGCTGGCAGGTGGTGTAGAAATTAAGACAGACATGATCATTCCGTTTGAACAAGTCAAGGCTTTATTCATACATAAATCTCTTGTCCATTCTTACAGACGTATTCTAGAAAGGTCAGAGAAGGCAACTGAGCCAACACCCAACTTAATTTATACTGTGTACCACAAGCAAAACTTTCATGTTTCTTTGTTCTTTATATCTTGGCCAATAGAAAGGAGGGTGGATCCCACGCCCCAAGAGGTGGGGAGACTCCATGCTGTGTTTGCAGGTAGCCCATCCATACAAAATCCAATTCACTCCCTTTGAAAAATGCTCGCTCAATTTACTTCAAAGAGGAGACATTCTGTCTAGCATGCCCCAAGAAGTCGGTGTATGTCTCTTCTCTTTTCACGTAAACGTAAAGGTAACAATTTTGCTTAATTAAATTACTACAAAATTAACTTTATAAAATAATTACCTGACTAGTAACTAGTAACATATGCCACAAAAACAATAATAGTGAACATTAGGATGTCGACTCATTAATTCGCACAGGTGAATTGGCTTATAAGCGGGTTACCTCTTGTACATGGATAGTAATTTTTGTACACTCACCCTGCCCTGTCATACCCAAATCTGTCCTTTCCTCCCACTTGCTCCCCTATCGGTTTTTAGGCGCATCCCCTCACCATATGGTGACCCATCAGTAAATGGATTTTAAATTAGCTTGTAATAGTAGTAGTAGTCAACCACCAGTTGTGCAAGTTCTCCCACTTGAAAAGATTAGAGAGGACTGCAATTGTCAACATGGGTAAACGTCAACCGTGAGAGACAGAATGTGGAAAAAACAGAAAATCACATTGTTTGATTTTTAAAGAATTTATTTCCAAATTAGAGTGGAAAATATGTATTTAGTCACCTACAAACAAGCAAGATTTCTGGCTGTCAAAGAGGTCTAACTTCATCTAACGAGGTCTAACGAGGCTCCACTCGTTACTTGTATTAATGGCACCTGTTTTAACTCATTATCGGTATTAAAGACACCTGTCCACAAAGTCAGTCAGTCACACTCCAAACTCCACTATGGCCAAGACCAAAGAGCTGCCGAAGGACACCATAGACAAAATTGTAGACCAGCACCAGGCTGGGAAGACTGAATCTGCAATAGGTAAAACATTTGGTGTAAAGAAATCGACTGTGGGAGCAATTATTAGAATTAATGGAAGACATACAAGACCACTGATAATCTCCCTCGATCTGGGGCTCCATGCAAGATCTCACCCAGTGGCGTCAAAATGATAACAAGAACGGTGAGCAAAAATCCCAGAACCACACGGGGACCAAGTGAATGACCTACAGAGAGCTGGGACCACAGTAACAAAGGCTACTATGAGTAACACAATGCGCACACAACTCCTGCACTGCCAGACGTGTCCCCCTGTTGAAGAAAGTATACTTACAGGCCCGTCTGCGGTTCGCTAGAGAGCATTTGGATGACCCAGAAGAGGACTGGGAGAATATGTTACGGTTAGATGAAACCAAAATAGAACTTTTTGGTAGAAACACAAGTTCTCGTGTTTGGAGGAGAAAGAAAACTGAATTGCATCCCAAGAACACAATACCCACTGTGAAGCATGGGGGTGGAAACATCATGCTTTGGGGCTGTTTTTCTGCAAAGGGACCAGGACGACTGATCTGTGTAAAGGAAAGAATGAATGGGGCCATGTATCGGGAGATTTTGAGTGAAAATCTCCTTACATCAGCAAGGGCATTAAAGATGAGACATAGGCTAGGTCTTTCAGCATGACATTGATCCCAAACACACAGCCAGGGCAACAAAGAAGTGGCTTCGTAAGAAGCATTTCAAGGTCCTGGAGTGGCCTAGCCAGTCTCCAGATCTCAACCCCATAGAACATCTGTGGAGGGAGTTGAAGTGTTGCCCAACGACAGCCCCAAAACATCACTGCTCTAGAGGAGATCTGCATGGAGGAATGGGCCAAAATACCAGCAACAGTGTGTGAAAAGCTTGTGAAGAATTACAGAAAACGTTTGGCCTCCGTTATTGCCAACAAAGGGTATATAACAAAGTACTGAGATGAAATTTTGATATTGACCAAATACTTATTTTCCACCATGATTTGCAAATAAATTCTTTAAAAATTAAACTTTGATTTTCAGTTTTTTTTCCCACATTCTGTCTCTCATGGTTGAGGTTTACCTATGTTGACAATTACAGGCCTTTCACGTATTTTCAAGTGAGAGAACTTGCACAATTAGTGGTTGACTAAATACTTATTTGCCCCACTGTATATGCCCTGTGAGTGCCCAAAATGAACCTTCTGATACAAACACCTAATGATTTATAAATCAAAGTAATATGAAGTGTCAGGGGTGCCCAAACCTTTTCCTACCACTGCATGTAATGCAAAACATCTGAATATTGATGGGCGTTTGTTTGCTACTCACCGTGTGTGCTGATATCCGCTATCATATTTTAGTCTGTTTCAGGGATCAAGTACATAAAGTATGAACAGTGATGAATTCATGGGTTTGGAAAATACAGCACTAAGCTTGAGAACCTGACAAGTTATCTGACAGAAAAAAAAGAAACAATTTCTTTGAAACACCCAAAAAACGCAAATGACTAAGCACAAAAGAACATTTTTATATTTTCAAGAATGTCAGTTCACATGGGTTATTTTTCATTCAAAGTTCTGAAGTATATTTTATTTATAATAGCGCTACTTTGTCATCAACTGTTGCCATGTCATTTGCTTCATAGTCGGTGAATGCATTTACAGGAGGAAAAACATTTCATCCAAAAGAGAAAATAAACATTATTGATATGGAGAAGTTCCTTGTCTTTTCATGTAGGTTGTCAGCTAGTAGGTTTTTTTGTCAGCTATGACGGCGTATCTGCATCTGCTGAATGATAATCATCATGACACGTGCAAGCCCTCAAAGCCTTGACCTTGTCTGCTCCACCAAAGTCATCACCAACTACATTACCCACTACATCTTCAGAAAATCCCTTGCTATAAGTTGCAGTACTGTTTACCATTCAAAAACTAATCTAACCATCCATCTTCGATGCCATTTCTTGATGTAGAGTTGTGGGTGACATGGTGTATCCTAGTTGTCTTCAGGCAAAATGCCCCTGCTTCTCATTGGACTGGTCACCAGCCAGAGCACATATACTGTTGGGCAAAAGTATTGGTACCCCTGCAATTCTGTCAGATAATGTTCATCTTACACAAAACTCCAAAAATTGGGCGGACAAAAGTATTGACACCCTTTGAAAAATCATGTGATGCTTCCCTAATTTGTGTAATTAACAGCACCTCTTACTTACCTGTGGCATAGAACAGGTGGTGGCAATAACTGAATCACACTTGCAGCCAGTTAAAATGAATTAAAGTTGACCCAACCTCTGTACTGTGTCATTGTGTGTACCACATTGAGCATGGAGAATAGAAAGAGGACCAAAGAACTGTCTGAGGATTGTGAGGAAGCTTGGGCAATCTCAAGGCTAGAAGTCCATCTCCAAAGACATGAATATCCCTGTGTCTACCTCCGTTATATCTAGAGATGTCCCAATCGATCGGCGATCACGTCATTTTCAAAGTATCGGAATCGGCAAAAAAATATCGGCCATGCCTTTTTTTAAGATATATATATTTTTTAATTAAATCATTTTCTAATTGTATTTAACGTTACAGACATAATATGTTACACTCATCCAGAGTCTTTAGTTTAGGCTTAAGGTGGGGTTATCAAATTTATCCCAATAACGGCGGTAATGAATTAAAAAAAAAAAAAGTATCACGTTAAAATATTTAACGCAATTAATGCATGCGCTGCACGACCCACTCACGCATTGCCGCGCTCAATCTGTAATGGCGCCGTTTTACCTATATAGAGAGGTAAAAGGCAGTGTAAAATGAGTAGAGTGATTTTTGGCAGCGTTTGGAGCCTTTTTTTAATTGGTTAAAGCCTTAAAATCCCTCTCCCTATGATTAGAAACATCATGGGAAGCAATGTGGGGAAGCAAGGTAGGAATTGATCTTTTTCTTAACACCTTAGCACTACGCACAGTCATGGTTCAACTTCCCATCATGCATTTGGGCATGGCTACAGTATCATTTACTGAAAGCTCAACAAATACACTAGATGACGATGTTTAGTCACAATTTACAAAGTCACAAGTCTTTCTATCAGTGGATCCCTCTCACAGAAAGAATCTTGAGGATTTATTGTCATAATAAACAAATACAGTACTTATGTACTGTATGTTGAATGTCTATATTTGTCCGAGTTTTATTCATTTTTTTCTTAATACATTGCCAAAATGTATATGATCGGGAAAAATTATCGGGAATGATTGGAATTGAACCGTGAGCAAAAAAAAAAGCAATCGGATCGGGAAATATCAGGATGGGCAGATAATCAAACTAAAACGATCAGGATCGGATTGGGAGCAAAAAAAACATGATCTGAACAACCCTAGTTATTGCCAACAAAGGGTACATAACAAAGTATTGAGATGAACTTTTGGTATTGACCAAACACTTATTCTCCACCATGATTTGCAAATAAATTATTTAAAACTTAAACAATGTGATTTTCTGTTTTTTTTTCCACATTCTGTCTCTCATGGTTGAGGTTTAACCATGTTAACAATTACAGGCCTCTCTTATATTATCAAGTGGGAGAACTTGCACAATTAGTGGTTGACTAAATACTTATTTGCCCCACTGTATGTGTGGATCCCTTAACATGAGTGTATCCACTTTCATTCTTTATTCTTTGTGCTATAATCTAATTGTAACATGTATTTGTTACATGTTTTGAAGCATTTTGATGCTTTATAAAAGATTTATGTCTGAATTTTAGGGGGCTTATAACTTATTTGCCCCACTGTATATTTGATCATGTTTTTGTAACATACACTTCTTCTTTCTTCCATCACTTCTGTCTTGCTGCATTTTCTTAATAAACACCACAATACAAACCACAAGAGAGTATATTCAACTGTTTCATCAATTGAAGACATTCAGACTTACTATTCTGCGTGTCTAAGCAACTGAACTGGACCGGTGAAAAAAACGAAAGAAAAAAATACATTCATATTCTTGTCCTTTCATATGCATCATTTGATGCAACCTCAAATATTTTGTGTCCAGCAAAAATAATGGAATCTGCCCCACTGTTCTAATACTTTTGAAGGGGAGTGTTTTATTTTTCTTTTGGTGCCAGACACAATATCTCTCCTCCTGCTCCCTCTGGATGTGAAGAGGAGAAAAGAGAGCAGAAGAGATTTTAATTGCTCTCCTCTCATCCACATCTGCCCTAGCTCATTCATCAGTTCAGCTCAACCTATACAGAAAAGGGCTAGGGGGATTCTTTTTTTTTCTATTTTAAGGGGGGACACTCTCATGGGACAGGGTACGCGGATGGTGAATAAAAGGTTGAGGTAGAGGTATTGCCATTGCGTCTGTTTGAGCCAGCATATCCTCGTGGGGGGATGAATGGCCTCAAAGCCTTAGGGAGTCTGTGATTGGGAGGGAAAAGGGGAAATTGGGACTCACGGAATAAGAAGAGGAGGGTAAAGATGGGAGGATTGTGAGTCACAAAAGGTAGAGAAGGACAAAAAACAGGAGTGTTGGACCAATACAAGGACATGTTATTCATCAAAGTTGAGTGAAATAAACAAGTAACTACTCGATCTAAAAGTGTGGTAAGGTAAGGTCAGTTGCATTAACTTTAAGACTCTTTGACCAAGACTTGATGAAATGGTTTTTGAGACTTTTATGCAAGTAAAATGATACTTTCAAACCAATGAATACCAATGCTGTAAAAAAGAAAAAAAAAGTCTTTTGGAAGCATTTTCTTAAGAAAAAATGTATAAAACCTTGAAGTTGTTACAATTTCTTCATTAAAAAATGTGTAACATTAGCACCATGACGAAACTTCTTTGTTTAGATTTTTCATTTTTATCTGGTGAAGTCAAGGGCCTACAGTGAAATGCGTGTGACGGAGGTGATGTGAATATGTATTGAATATAAACTAAAGGGGATTGTCATGAGGGTGAGGACTAGGAGGACCCAATCACAGGGAACACAACAAGGGAGGGGAACCCAAAAATGCTTTAATAATAGTTGACCAAAATACAACGTTCAAAGAAAAGACCACAGGATCAAACAAAAGATATCAGAACTTATTGGGAAAGGCAGGAACTTGAACATGAGGGGTATGACGCAGGTATGGATCATGATACATGAGCAGACAGTACATGGGGATCTTAAAGTGATCCTCTAACTTAAATACATGTTGGCTCTAATAAACCACAATTGTTCTCTTGTACTAAAATATGTTGTTAGAAACACATAAAATGTTAAATCAATGGCAATATTTTATAATATTTAGTCCATATTTTGACCGGTAGTTGGCGCCATGGTTTGCGGGCCCGCAGTGATGATGTCATTGGGATCTTTCCAAATGTGTAGCGTGTTCAACAATTGCTTATTGCTGCCTAAATTCGCGAAGTAAAATGCCACGATGTGCTGCTTTTGGATGCAATTTCCAGTCAAATGGAAACAAGGGGAGTGAAGTGAGTGGTCAAGGTGGAATTATTATTTTTTTGTGAATAAATGTGCATAAGTGGAAGCTTCTCCCCCTTTTTGGTCCCTGTATGCACGTACCCTACCCACCACGCGTTACAACTGGCGCCCGAACATTTTTCCTGGATCCTCAATCAAGTAAGGGATCCGTCTATTTTCTGGATCCGACGGTCCCACCACGTCTACAATATTGGTTTCGGATCTGTCCATTTTTTTTTGATTCGTCAGTCCAAGAGCGGCTTTTCGGACCAGTCTGTTTTGTGGAATCGACGGCTGCGACATTGCCATGGGATCGGTCTAATTCCTGGATCTTCGAGTGAGTAAAAAACGCAGATTTGGATTACTATTGCTATCTTTTATGTTGACTATTCTTCGTGGGAGTTTTCCCCAAATCATACTAAATAATTAAAACACTATGGCATGCTATAGTGACGACAGTGACTCTGAAGTGGACCTCACAACAATGTTGGAGTTCGTCAGGGAACGCGTGTTTGCTAACTGCTGAGCTCCCGAGTGAAGAGTGGTCAAGGTAGAAATATTATTTTTTGTGAATAAATGTGCATAGTGGAAGCTTCTCTCCTTTTTGGTACTTTTATACACATATCCTAGCTACCACGCGTTACAATGTACAAGACATGGATTACACAAGGTGTGCTCTTTGGCCTGTACTGTATGTAAAGCACACGGCAGCTCTGGATGCTAACAAACTACATAATTATATCGGGATAAGTTTGAAAACGCAATATGCTTACCTTGAATATCTGCTAATAAAACCGGACAGCGTACACTCTCGCTTCCAACCAGAGTTCCCAACACAACAGCACTCTCTCGCATCACCAGTTTTGCCCAACTTTTGTCTTATCAGGTATTTGCTGCACGTATTTTTCCCTGAAGCTCGTCTTGTGAATGACCGACAGTGCTGTCCTGCTCTTCACTTTTCAGATCTGGTTCAAATAGGAAGGGTAGAACTGACGACATGTTGGGAAAGCTAACGAGTGACACGCTGGAATTTTGGCAACAGGACCAGTGACGTCATGCACTGCGACATAACAAGAATGGCGAACTATCACTTAAAATAATTTTACAAACTTTATTAAAACAAAAACATTAAGAGGGGTTTTAATATCAAATTATTATAACTCATACTAACATTTATCTTTTAAGAATTACTTGTCTTAAAAATAGAGGATCCCTTTAAACACAGACAAGAGGTAACAAGACAATGAGACACAGTCAGATTAGTCAACACACTAGGAGCAGGGCATAACTGCTCAAATCAATGGATAATCACATGAACAAGACACACTAGGGCACAAAATTAACTAATTTGCTCCCAAAAACGTATAAATACGTTCTATTTTTAATTGTTTCAGTGTCCCAAAAACGTATGGTGGAAAACACAGACATGACTGAAAAAGCAGTTTCTGCTCTTGCAACCCTCTTTAAAATAAACTGCTGTATTTTATGCCAAAAAAACTGTTGTGTTTGAAAGAACAATATGTCTACTGGTATATGCTGCTATAGCAGATTCATGGCGCATTAAGCCCCCGACCAATTTTTTATTTGTCCGTTTTACGCTCAAAACCCCCATTTACAAACATCGCGCTAACGCTTTTGTTTCAACCCAGCCATAAAACGTAGGTAATTAATTGTATTTATTATTCAAAATTTCTGTCATTTTTAGCTTAGAATCATTAATTGATGTCTAATATTTTGTTAAAAAAAAAAACGACTTCAAAATATTATTCACTCGCATATTTTAACCTTTTAAACAAATTAAATCACAATGAAAAAAATGGTGTCTGTAAAAAAGTCATGGATAACTACCTCATAACTATCGCTTAATTGTATTATTTTTGTTACAATCGCATTTTCTCCGATCTGTTAGATGATGAATAATCGATCCAAACAAAGACAATTTAAAAAACAACATTTAAAAGGGTAAATATATGAAAAAGAACATCTCAACCACTCCTTGATGTCTGTGATTTGTGCATCACGACCCTTGTTATATTACCATGTTTCACCCATAAAATCCCCCAAAAATCCAGTTGTGGCCATTTACAGCTGCGTCTTGACACACAGTGATACATGCTACATGGCGTTTTTGGATCAAAACAAGGTAACTACGTGATAATATCTCGTTAAAGTCATGGCGTCTGTAATTCTGCTCTCGCGTGCTCTCACCTCCAGATAGGGTTTTGCTGCTTAATTTTTTTTTTTTTTTTTTTTTTTTTTTTTTTAAATGCCCTTCTGTTCAAAATTTTTCTTCGCTCTGAAAATTGAGATTTTAAGCTTTCCAATGATGTATCACACATGTATATCGGACAATTTTGAAAGATGGCCAAATTGGGGGTCTCAGAGCGGAACTTCAAGTCACCTGAGTGTTTTCCGCCAAATTTATACGTCTTTTACGTTTTTTTTACAAGAGGCATCTCTAGGTCCTGACGCACCTAAACTGCAATGCAAAAAGCTCAAAACCCATTTTAAAGCAATAAAACTGGCCACTGGAGGGCAGTAGCGCATTTTGTAAGAACTCATCTCGGGCCAAGAAAGGAAGTGAAGAAAAATAGTCAGTGAACGGAAGTTGGAGGGATCTTGTGAAGACGTGAGAAAAATGTGGAGAACGATAACTGGAGGAGTGTTTTGAAAAGAAAATGAAACCATCGCCAAAAAAGGATCCAAAAAAATCTATCTTGGTGAGACAGACTGTGACGGCCACAACAGCGTCAGGTTCCACACGCGTTTTGCGGAGCTCACGTTGCGTTATTCCTGAGCAATGTTGGGCACGTTACTTTAAAAAAGTAATGAGTTATAGTTACTCACTATTTCTTCCAAAAAGTAACTGAGTTAGTAACTGAATTACTCAATAGTAAAAGTAACTAGTTACCAGGGAAAGTAACTATTTCCGTTACTTTTAAAAGAAAATGTTGTATTCAAAGAATTTTAAATTTTCTGAGCAGTATTCGAGTCAGTTGAATAGAGAAGAACAGACAGGTAGTTGTGTTATAGAACCTTGTAATATTTATTGCACCTCACCAGCAACAGATTTATCCTACACTTGAAGTGCAACAAAAATAAACAGATTTGAATTGCTTACCACAGATATTGACAAAAACTTTGCCCCGGGACATCAATTACACTTTACATGCACGTTCTTTCCTTTAATTTCGACCAACTTGAAATAGTGTTTATATCTCCACCTCGTAAAGGACAAATTTTCCTCTGAATGCTGTGCCATCATATCCCTCTGCATCTGTTTTGCGTGTGTGTGTTTGCCGCACGTGCTGTTCCTGTTTGTGTGTGAAAACACCGGCTCTGAAGGCTCCAGCATTTACGTCACAGAATGGGGAATCACGTGACATTTGACAACAACGCAGCCATATTGGAAGCAGGTCTGGCTCGCGGGACATTAAACTTTGCCAGTTCGATAAAGAGACAAACTAAGGCAAAGAACAGATATGTGATCAAACTTAAGGATGTGAACAATGTTGACCCTTACGAGCTAGCCGTAGACAAATGGAGTAAAGATGTCAACGGGCTTCAACAATTACACGAAATGGACATTCTGCTGTACAAAGCTACGAACAGTTTTGCTGAGGATGGGTGCACGACCTGCACATTATGACCGTATCAAACGGCAACTCCATCGTTCTTGCAAAGGTAGGCTGTGTGTGTTTACTATTTTCATTGCCATGAACCTGAACGCATCCCAAGTCTTGAATGACAAATAAACAGCAGAGTAGACTCGCTACAGCTGGCAGTTTCTTCAATTTATTCAAAGTAAGTAACGCACCGCTTTTGACTGTCAGTAACGGTAACGACGTTGTAACGGCGGAAAAAAATAGTTAGATAGTTAGATTACCCCGTTACTGAAAAAATAACACCGTTATGTAACGTCGTTATTTATAACGGCGTTATTCCCAACACTGCTCCTGAGCCCCTGCTTGAAGCCAATGATGGAGATGATGAAAAAAGTGAGACCGATCTTGATCCGGACTCATCAGATTACTGGGAGCCACCTCATTCAACCGGGAGCAGCCTTCCCCGTTGTTATGTGCGCAAATAGTTCAACAGTTCAATAGTTTAATTATGTGTAAATTGTTACTTTGCGATCTAAAGCTCTATTTGTCTTGTTTTTTATGTTATTTTGTAAAAGGAAAACATTATTCAGATGTTTGGGATGTTACTAAAGCAAAAAATAGCTGTGTTAAAGTCAAAGTTGTATGTATGCTTTCACAAAAAGCTCAATTTCTCTGTTTTTTCATCAGAAATTGGAACATTGCTCAAACTAAGCTATTTTCTAATGCTGATTTCTGAAGAATGGAAAAAGATATGAACTAACTTTTTTTCTGCTGAAAGAAGAGAGTCTAATCTTTCTTTTGGTGGGTTCCATGTTTATATAGCAATAGAACATAATTTTCTGTGGGCCTTGCAAAATCAGTCAAAATCCAATAAAACGGCCGGGAGCGAAGGGGGTTGCACCGGTGAAAATGGCTGGGAGTGAATGAGTTAAGTGTCATCCAGCAAATAATTTTAACTAACCCCATTTATGTCCAGCTCGGATCTTTTACATCCATTCAAAATTTCGATAATTTCCCGGATGGCACAAAAATGACATCTGTCATAAGCATTCAGTAATGCTCATGGCAGTGTCATTTCATAAATATGATGTAGTGCTCTCAAATTTATCGTGTTAACGGGCGGTAATTTTTTTTTTTTTTTAATTAATTAATCACCTTAAAATATCTGACGCATTTAACGCATGCACGGAATGACCCGCTCGTGCATTGCCTCAAACAGATTACAATGACGCCATTTTGCGCACATTGAGAGATAAGAGGCATAGAAAGGCGAGTGGACACATGCGTTCATTGGACCGCGCCATTTATTGGCATAAGCTTCAGCAACTCCTTCACAATAAACATAAGGATCATTTAGTGAAAGCACAACAAAAATAAAATGCCTATCTCTCACAAAAAAATAATGTTCACAAAAACGGGAAGAAAAAGAGATTTGGCATTCCCAATCAAAATTACTATCCAAAATACACTAAAACTTACTCAGACTTTGGTCAAACTCTATTCAAACATTTCGTTTAGCTCAACAAATACACTGAACAGCAATATTTAGTCACAATATACAAACTATCAGAGGCTAAAAAAGCTCAATTTCTCTGTTTTTTCATCAGAAATTGGAATATTGCTCAAACTAAGCTATTTTCCAATGGTGATTTCTAAAGAATGGAAAAAGAAAAGATATTGACTTTTTTTCCTGCTGAAAGAAGAGAGTCTAATCTTTCTTTTGGTGGGTTCCATGTTTATACAGCAATAGAACAGAATTTTCTGTGGGCCTTGCAAAATCAGTCAAAATCCAGTAAAACGGCCGGGAGCGAAGGGCCTTGCTCCGATGAAAATGGCTGGGACTGAATGAGTTAAACTCAAACCATGACAGGGATATGGATTGGTATACTACAAGTGATCGCTTAAGGAATTTGAAAGTGAGCATAAACATTCCATACTTTTGATTGGGGTAGACTTATCTTTCGATAGGCCATATTGATATGCAGCAGTAAAACATCATATACAGTATGATAGAACATATATGAGCATTGGTGGTCCATCAAATATTTTTTTCAGGTTTTTTGTGTAATCTGACACTTTAATTGAGCAATACGACAACAAACATAATTCAAAAATAACTTGAAGGCTAATTTTATTTGCACCTCAAAAGTATTACTAGTTAGCCTATTAAAACCAGTCATTCATATAGAGATGTGCTCAGAATCCAACATGTGGTCCCATCTCACACTAATAAGAATTTCTCAGCATTGAGCAGGCAATCACAGGGCAAATTTAGTGTTGAGGCAAGGTCAAGTGGTTCCAACGACTGCTCAATGACATCAAGGCATACATTATATATGATGTATGGTATAATAGAAGAAATAAGTCTTTTGTGTATATACTAGAAGGACGAGATGAAAGAAAGAAGAGGGGAAGAAAAAGAGCCCGGGTCCCAGAGGCGGAGTCCTGATGCTGAGAGGGACTTGGGGATGATTCTCTGTGACCTCCCCCCACCTTGAGTACCGTACAATGTCATAGCCTGGGTGGTGTGATTGTGAGTGTGTGTGTTTTTAACCAGTTCAATGTCTCAGTGCCCTAACTTAACTATTTTTTTGATTCACTGCATATTTTCCATGAATTAGTTTTACAATTACAAAAAAAAAGGGTCCGTGCTGGAGTAGTGGTGTAGCACCATGAGACCCTAATCCAGAATAATGTTGAAAATGGATGGAATGGACAATTAACAAATACTTACATACAAAAAAATCTAACAAATGTGTCAAATAGGGATTGGCCACTTAGTACTTACATTTTTTTTTTTACAATAATAGTTTTCACTGTTTATATGTAAATGCTAAATTACCTTTGGGTGTTTAGTAGGGCTGTCCCAAACGACTAATTTCCTCCCGATTAGTCAGCCGACTATTTTTACGATTAGTCGACTAATCTAATATTTTTTTTTCTTTTACTACTTTAATAATGAAATTTTTGTTGAAGCTTATTAATTCACAAAAAAACATTTTGGAACACCTACATTCTTTATTAACGTATAAATAAATAAATAACATAAATATCAATAATAAATCACAAACAATGAGGTCAAATGCTGCTGGCATTAACTAGTGCAAAAAAAATAAAATAAACGTAAACACTGTGACTTCACCTTTTTCACAGGAGTCAAAGCAATTCTTACTCTTTATGTGGTATGTTATTGTCTATATTGTTCTAAATGTTAAAATGAATTGCAATGTCCCAGACAACCATTTTCAGAATACGTTGTGTGAGTTCAGATGCTTTTTCTGGTGTGCATTCTGCATTTTGGGGGGAGGGGAAAAACTGTTCAACTTTTGTTTGTTATAACCTGAAAATAGATAAAGTAGAGGGCACACTGAAATATTACCACAATTATTTTGAATGAGAGGCACACATGCTCACAGTAACAAAAATTAAATACATAGTATTAATTTTATAGTATACTACTATATGTATATACACAATGATACTTTATAATATAAAGTAACTAACATTAGTGCAGTCATGGATTAAAGAAAGCAGGCCAGTGCTGTTTCCATATATATTTTTAATTATATTATGTATATACAGGATATATGTATATGTTTTCCCCAAGTGGGAGCTTCCATGATCCTAATAAATTTAATAATAATAAAAAAATACATATATATATAATTATATTATATACACTCACCGGCCACTTTATTAGGTACACCATGCTAGTAACGGGTTGGACCCATTTTTGCCTTCAGAACTGCCTCAATTCTTCATGGTATGGATTCAACAAGGTGCTGGAAGCATTCCTCAGAGAGTTTGGTCCAAATTGACATGATGGCATCACACAGTTGGTGTGATTTGTTGGCTGCACATCCATGATGCGAATCTCCCGTTCCACCACATCCCAAAGATGCTCTATTGGATTGAGATCTGGTGACTGTGGAGGCCATTTGAGTACAGTGAACTCATTCTCATGTTCAAGAAACCAGTCTGAGGTGATTCCAGCTTTATGACATGGCGCATTATCCTGCTGAAAGTAGCTATCAGAAGTTGGGTACATTGTGGTCATAAAGGAATGGACATGGTCAGCAACAATACTCAGGTAGGCTGTGGCGTTCCAGTGATGCTCAATTGGTACCAAGGGGTCCAAAGAGTGCCAAGAAAATATTCCCCACACCATTACACCACCACCACAAGCCTGAACAGTTGATACAAGGCAGGATGGATCCATGCTGTCATGTTGTTGACGCCAAATTCTGACCCTACCATCCAAATGTCGCAGCAGAAATCAAGACTCATCAGACCAGGCAACGTTTTTCCAATCTTATATTGTCCAATTTCGATGAGCTTGTGCAAATTGTAGCCTCAGTTTCCAGTTCTTAGCTGAAAGGAGTGGCACCCGGCGTGGTCTTCTGCTGCTGTAGCCCATCTGCCTCAAAGTTCGACGTACTGTGCGTTCAGAGATGCTCTTCTTCCTACCTTGGTTGTAACGGGTGGTTATTTAAGTCACTGTTGCCTTTCTATCAGCTCGAACCAGTCTGGCCATTCTCCTCTTACCTCCAACATCAACAAGGCATTTCCGCCCACAGAACTGCTGCTCACTGGATATTTTTTCTTTTTCGGACCATACTCTGTAAACCCTGGAGATGGTTGTGCGTGAAAATCCCAGTAGATCAGCAGTTTCTGAAATACTCAGACCAGTCCTTCTGGCACCAACAACCATGCCACGTTCAAAGTCACTCAAATCACCTTTCACCCTCATACTGATGCTGGGTTTGAACTGCAGGAGATTGTCTTAGACCATGTCTACATGCCTAAATGCACTGAGTTGCCGCCATGTGATTGGCTGATTATAAATTAAGTGTTTACGAGCAGTTGGACAGGTGTACCTAATATAGTGGCCAGTGAGTGTGTATATATATATATATATATATATATATATATATATATATATATATATATATATATATATACATACATACATATATATATATATATATAAATTATTTTATTAAATAAAATTGCACGTTGATACGACGCACATAACGGTAACTTCCATTTTAAAAAATCGTTAGAAAGTTGTATGGACTTACAATCCGCTAGCTTGTTGTTTTTTGTTGTCTTCGAGAATTATACTTGGGTGACGGCGCTTCAAGTGTTCGTTCATAGCCAACGTGCTACTGTGGTATGCGAGCTCAGCTTAGCTAAGAGTATATACACAGTGGCAACCTCCATATTTTCCATGAAAAAATTCCAGGCTCTGGCTATTCTGGTCCGCTTTTTTGGCTTTATGCCACTTTTACGTGTCACCAATTCTGCCCTTTTTTGAAATTGGTGGTGTTTTCAACTCCTCGCTGTAGTGACGAGTGAACCGGTGATTCAATTGGCTCGTTGTCGTCGGTTCGTAGTGAGGAGTGAACCGGTGATTCAATTGGCTCGTTGTCGTCGGTTCGTCCGATTTCCTCCTCAGGAAGGCGGCGGCGTGCAAAAAAACACTGAGAGGCGTCGGATGGCTCTTTATGGATACTTTTATTGACCAAAATAAAAACGTGGGGGGGCGGCCACTGAACTCCGCGCTACCCGCGCACTTTCCCAACTCACCGATCTCGCTCCCCCTCTCTCGCTCGCCCACATTCTTCCTCTTTGCTCAACCTGACAATGCCGGTCACATTGAAATAACAGCGGCCAGCTTGCATCACGAGTGCCCGCCATTCTTAACTTTATCCGCATGTAAAACATTTTTTTAACCCGTCATTACCTGTCGACGGTATGTTTTGCCCGTCGACGCATTTACGTCATCGATGACGTCGACAACGTCGACTAGTCGGGACAGCTCTAGTGTTTCGACTAATGCAGGGGTCCCCAACGACCGGGCCGCGGACCGGCACCGGTTCGTGGCGCATTTGGTACCGGTCCGCGCAGAAATAATAAATAATTTATGAACGACTGCATTCTGGCCAATTGACTTTGGCCTGTGCCGCTTACAGTGTTGTTAATCTTACTGAAAAAAAGTAATTAATTATAGTTACAAATTACTTCTCCCAAAAAGTAATTGCGTTAGTAACTCAATTACCTGAATGTAAGAGTAATTAGTTACTTGGCAAAGTAATTGGTGATAATTACTTTTTTTTTTCCCTCAAAAAAAAAAAACATTGGCCACACTATGTGAAGTTTTTTGTGAAGGTTTTTGGTACAATTGGCCCGAGCCCAATTCTTTACCCTAATTTACCCTTTACCCTGAATCAACTGTTAAAAGTTGTTAAAATTGCTCCCATTATTGCATTAGTTCCCTTCTCTCTACTTTCGACATATGAAAGTTTTAAAACTGTTTCATCATTTAAAGATAGATTCAAGTCAAGATTTTGCCGATTTACAAGTATTTTAGATAAAAAGTTACTTAGGTTCGTCAGGAAGGTTCTCTACAACAGAGCCGTCCTAAAAAGTCTACTGCTTTAAGATGGCGGCTGTCTACTAACGCATTTAGTGCCATGTCTGTCATTTTGCATCTAGTTATATCTATATACAGTACATGTGATATCTACCATGTCTGCCATATCTGCCATAACACGTGGGCGTAGTTTGTAGGCTATCGGCTACAACATGTATTATTGGAGCTACCTAGCATCGCGTTTGCTCGGCGTCACAACTTTCTTGCCTCCTCCCCACTCCTGCTCTGATCTGTCGTCTCGGTGAGTCCGTCTCCCTCAGACTTTTGGACCAATATAGTAACGCATAGTAACGCATGCCTTTCCGTCCTCAGTAACGGTAACGGCAGGATGAGAAAAGTAATTAATTAGATTACCCACTACTGAAAAAAATAACGCCGTTAGTAACGCCGTTATATTGTAACGCCGTTATTAACAACACTGGCCGCTTAACACACCAATATCCCTGTCTACTCTAGATATACAACTACAGGATAGGAGGTCGTCAGAGAAATGCATTGATTGGGCTGTTAGCACTAAACCTCGTTTTGTATATCTATGCGCGCTTGGACTCGATAATAACGTATGACGTAGGTCGTCACCAATCACATTTATTCCCGGAAATAATTAGCCCCCACACTGGAATGACTGAATAACAGATGTCTTTGGAAAGACTTTTTACAGGGAAACGGGAACCTGACGAGCCAGAAGATGTGCCTACAACCTCAAAGAAAAAAAAATGTATGCTACTTCCCAATCACTAAAGACCCACGAACTGCAAAGGAGTGAATTCGTGACCCGTATGTGAATAAATCGAGTGATTCGAGCATGTCTGTGGAACAGGAATATCAGCTTGTAGAGATCGCAAATAACGGCGACTTAAACGTACATTTGAGACAACAACTCTACCGAAGTTCTGGATTGAAGTCATTTCGGAATATCCTGACATCGATAGGAGCGCGCTGAAAACTGTGCTACAATTTCCAACATCGTGTATTTGTGATGCTAGCTTCTCTCAGTCTCCCATCTCGGGATCATCTCGTCTTAACGAAACAAACTCAGGCCTCCCACTGATTGAGCGGGCTATTTTATATTTGCTGTATTTTTCTGCCGCACATTGCCGGTGTTCTGACAAAGTTGGCATGTGCGAAACGTTAAAAACTTTCTTTAAAGAAAGAAATATTAACTTACGTTTGCCATGTTAGGTGCACACAACAACTGCACGTAGCCCTCTCACTTAACGACTTCGCCGTGTCGTTAAGCATTAATTTACGCCATTTCCGTGTTGCACATGTATGTTTGTGATGTAAATAGTTTTTTAGCACCATTGGATAACATTGAGAGTCCAACTGAATATAAAATAAGGCTTTTTTCCCCGCCACAAAAGCTTTGGGAGCAAAACTTTATAAGGGTGCAAAATTTGACAGGACACCGGTCCGTAAAAAAAAAAAAAAAAAAATCACACCGGTCCGTGGTGCAAAAAAGGTTAGGGACCCCTGGACTAAGGAATTAAGGAAAATGGTATTTTTGCTAACATGGAAATCGATAATCATGGACATCCTATTGTTTTAGTACATCATTTTTAAAAAGATATTACAAACAGAAGCCCCTTTCACACAAACAGTAACTGAACTCCGGGTAATTCCTGGGATTTAACACTAGAAGTCCCATGGGTGTCCCATTTTGGGACATTTTATCATGTAGAATAAACTCAGATAACAAGTTTGATAAAATAATGAATGAGTTCAAAAGTGCAACTCTTTAGTATTCAGAAACACTAAAAGAAATGAATAAAAAACATTGTGGTGGTCAGTAAATGTTAATTTTAGAGAGCAAGTGCAGGGAAATATATATATGGAATCACTCTGTTCTGAGGAAAAAAATGGAATAATGAGAAACAAACAAAGAAATAACAATCAAAACACATCTCTAGTATTTAGTAGCACCACCTATGGCTTTTATGACAACTTGCAGTCTCTGAGGCAGGACTTGATGAGTATTCATCATCAATTTGGTGCCAACTCTCTTTGATTGCAGTTGCCAGATCATCCTTGCAGGCCGGAGCTTTGCTGTAGACCTTTTTTTATTTTTTCAATTTCCACCACAGGTTATCAATAGGGTTGAGATATGGGCTATTTGCAGGCCATGACATTGACTGGATGAGTCTTTCTCCAAGGAATGTTTTAACAGTTTTAGCTCTGTGGCATGATGCATTGTCATCTTGGAAAATGACAAAAATATTTTCATTTGACGGGATAAGAAAGCTGTCTAAAATTTCAATGTAAACTTGTGCATTTATTGAAGATTTAACCACAGCCATCTTCCCCAGTGCCTTTGCCTGACCTGCAGCCCCATATCATCGAGGACTGAGGGACAGTGCTTAATTTGTAAATCATAAGGTGCCGGAACGCAAAGTACATATGACTAGACATCCACAGGTCCCGGAACACAGGCAAAAACTGCTGTCAAAAACAACACGCAAATGCCCACTTGCCATACTGTGGGACTTACAAGCCTCAATTTCAGATAATATCCATGGTATAAATGCTATGACAACAATTTACAATTATTTTGGCTTTTCTCTGCACAGCACGGGCAATTGCCCACATAACCACATTTACCGGTCTGGTCCGGTAACAATGAACGCAGCCTTTTTTCTCCTGACCCTCACTACGCTCCGTGTTGTGTGTAGCGGTAAGATGGGTCTAAAAAATCCAGCCCGACCTGACCTGGCACGCGGGTATTAAAGACCAACCAGGTGTTGTGCCGAAAAATAGCCGACCCGCGTGAAATGTCCCCCTTGACGCGAAAGCTTATTTATAACGCTTTATTGAGGTGAAAACATCAAATGTTTTCATGGACGCTTTACAGTAATGGATTTAAGACTGTAAAATCAGTTTTAAATAAATAAATTACACAAAATGCTAGTACTGTATTGTAGTAAAAAATAGTGGACTGGGCCACATAACCATCTTTGAACAGAAATGTATTAGTCTACAAGTTTTGACGACCATATCCCAATTAGAATCACACAGGTATGACATTTATTAATTCAAAGTTCCCACCGCCTTACAAATTGTACAACCCAAACCCGAATTTCCCATAAGAAGCCAGGGGTAGTAAGTCTGCTTCACCTTCAACTGAGCTGCTGTCCAAACCCCGTCGCTGGAGGATGTCGTGCTTTCTTCTCTGCTCAGTGCACTCTCCTCTCCTTCTGGAACTTCCTTTGAGCGAGAGGATGTGGCGGTTCCCGCCTTTCGCTCCGGCTGCTTTACCGGGCTAGCTGATGCCAGGGTACAGGCCTGTTGTTCCGGCTCTTGGTGGTTCACCTGGCTGACTGCTGGCGCTGTAGCTGGTCCCGAATCCGGGTGGCGCTGAACCTGACCAGCTGCTGCCACGGTAGTAGCCTTCTGCTTGGCTGGCTCCCCGTGAACCTGGCTACCTGCTGCGGCACTAGCCTCCTGCTGCACCTGCTTCTCACTGTTAGCATGTTTGCTGCAGCTTCCCTGTTCGCCGGCTGTGGCTTTTTTGACTCGTTTTGAATCTTCCTGTTTTTTTTTTAAAGAAAAACTGTAAATTAAATTGCCTTTTTGGCATGTTGAAATAATGTTTAATCCGATTCCTGGCTGCGTGCTTTCCAGATGCCGCCGAAGTTTTTTTTTTTTTTTTTTTTTGTTTTTGTTTTTTTTTTTTATGTCGGGGAGGGGCGTCATTTGTCATCACCAAATCTCCGACTCTTTCAAATGACGTTTTTTTTTTTTTTTTAAATAAACAGCATACAATTCTTGGGATTTTTTTCTGTAAATGAATTTTTGCACATTATTATTTTTTTTAATGAATTAAAAAAATAAATAAACTTTTTTATATAATATTATGGGCTCTTATTGGTGCGGCAGCACGACGCTCCGATTGGTGGACTGCATAGCCGCCCGCCAGTGACTGGTTGTTTGTTTTGCATTAGGGTGGCGGAAAGAAGAATAAAATGAGGGGGTAAAAAGCGTCAAGGTTCCTGTGTTATTTTCGCTGCCAAGCTTTCACCTAGCAAGTGTTACAATTTAAAGCAACTGTTTTCTGTTAAGCCCAAATGCTCGATGAAAAGTTTGGGCAACCATGACTTTAGAGTGGTGGTTGGTTTCCAGTGTTATTTAATGTGTGCTCCGTACAATATAGTATTGCAAGTCGTGGCGTAATGTATTGAAAAGAGCTTGAGTATTCATGGAGACTACTGTCGTTTTACGCTTTCCTCGAAAACACCCTGCATATTATCATCATGAGTATTTACGCTTTCCTCGAAAACACCCTGCATATTATCATCATGAGTATTTACTACACTCAAAAGGTGCCAGAACGGACCAAATCAGTCCCGGAACACGTGGAATCTAAAATCAAGAGGTTCCGGCACAAATTAACCCCTGCTGAGGGAATTTTGATGTCTTCTTCAGGCAGTCATCTTTGTAAATCTCACTGGAACAGCACCAAACAAAAGTTCCAGCATCATCACCTTGTCAAGGTTCAAGAATCTGCATTGGACAAGGTGTCAAGAGTCAAGAATCTGCATTGGACAAGGTTCCGTATTTTTTGCTAGGGGTTGTATATGATATGGTGATGTCTGCTGTAAGTCAACAGTGCCAAGTAACTGCCATAATATCAACATACAACAAATTCTACCAATAAACTTATGAACTTTTGGGTCCAATATGTCACTCATGAAGTAAAACCAACAATATTTTTTTAATGTAGTTTGTGCATGTGTGAAAATGATTCTACAAATGGCATTGTCATATTATGGCAGGTTGTGCAATGTTTTTTTCTGAAAATGACATGAGCATAATCAGGGAGAGAAAAGTAAACGTGTTTGTGTAACTTGAAAAAGGGTACTGATTATGCTTGTGTAATTTAGACATTGATGTAGCTACAGGATGGTGGAGATTTTCATTCTGTTTTATTAAAAAACAAGTTTTTTTCCCACAGAGAGGAAGTCCTCGTTCTTTGCTGGCTCCATCCTATCAACTCCTTTACCCTTCTCTCCTCTCTCCTAAACCTTTCACTTTCCAAACCCTCTCCAAACTATCCAAACTCTCGCCTGATCGCAACTCTCCTTCGAACACCCACATTTTGAATGTTGCCAGAGGTGTTTATAGAGTGTTGCGAGCTGTCAAACCGCGCAGCAAATTCTACAGCACTCCCTGAAGCAATGTCTTGGTACAGCTGGGCAGCCAGGCTTCGGACGTCATCGTTTTCGGAACCTTCCCTCCGTGAAGCGAGCCTCGGTCCTCGCTTCGTGAAAAAGTCCATTCATTACTCGACACACGCTTCGAAAGCTCGGCGTACCTCGTTACATCCATAAGCGGATTTTAAGGGGGGGGGCACCCCCCACCCCCCCGGTGGCCGAAACGTGTCATTGCCTGTATTTGACTTTCCTATACTACATATATATATGTTGAAAAGCTATAAATTGCAACAAAAATGAATGAAATGAACAAAAAACATTTTTATAATGGGTCGAAATTATTTTTCGAGCACCTTAGACAGTTTGCTTTGCATATCATTTAAAATATATAAGAGAATAAAATATTTTTTTTTAATTATTTTTTTCATTGATTGAAAATATTTATATTTTTTTGACTGAAGCAACTTTTTGGGGGATTGAATGATTTAGACACAAATGTCCTAATCATAATATGGCCCAAACACAAAAAGGATTGCTTCAATCAAAGAAAACTTTTCCAATGAAAAATTAAGTGTTCATATGCAAATTTTTCAATCTCAAATATTTTTTTGATTGAAATTTTTCTTTTTTTTTGAGTGGAGTTATTTTTCTTTTTGAAAATCTTTATTTTTTTTTTGAAGCAACTTATTTTTTGATTGAATAATAAAGAGAAAAATGTCCTAGCCACAATGTGGCCCAAACACAAATCAACATTACGTCAATCAAAAAAAAAAAAAACTTCACTTCAATATGAAAAAATAATAATAATAAAAATTTAATCAAAGAAAAATAACTTTCACATGCATTTTTTGAGTTTTTTGAGTTTCAAATTCATTTTTGCATTCAAACACTTTTTTTTTTATTGAAGCGACTTTTTTTTTGGTTGAAAATATATATTTTGAATGAAGCAACTTCTTTTTTTTTTTTTCTTGAAGCAACTTTTTTCTGATTGAATAATAAAGACACAAATCTACCTCCATATGGCTCCGCCCAGGGGATACAATTTTTGACTGGGGTACCTACATTGGCACGACACCGGCGGGCGTACCAAATTCAATGGATGATGATCTTGGCGAAAAGTATTGCCCAAGCAGCCTGATTTAGAATTCCCTTCAAGAATGATGGGAAACATAAAAAACGCTCATTGTCAACTTATCATTATAAATATAAATATTCTTGTGAGTTAATTTTATTTCTGACACTGTGTTTTGGGGTCATCAACATGTTGTGCCCCCCCCTTCCCCCCCAGCCTCAAAAGTCAAACTCCGCCTATGGTTATATCACTACCTTTATGCAAAAAATATAGTGACTAAGTGATAAGAACAGGCCAGTCTGATGATAGTTGACGAACCATGTCACCCCCTCGCCATATGATAATGGGCGGACAGAAAGATGACGTCATGCACCAAGTCAACTAACTCCTGTCTGACGCTGCCACTGGATAATCAGCATCTCATCGACAACAATGGCCACAAACTCTTTTGCCCAATCCAAGACTGATAACACCACTTGTCAAGGCCCGGACAGCCCATCTGATAGAATCGACTAGAATACAATAGAATAGAATAGAATAGAATAGAATAGAATAGAATAGAATAGAATAGAATAGAATAGAATAGAATAGAATAGAATAGAATAGAATGCCTTTATTGTCATTACACAAAGTGTTATGAAATTCAAAGCTGCCCTATAGAGTGCACACACACTTACGCGTAGAATGGACTAATAGTATATACAATCTCCAATATGCAAAATTTTTAAAAAAGTATATATGTATATATATACAGTGCATTGCAAAAGTATTCGGCCCCCTTGAACCTTGCAACCTTTCGCCACATTTCAGGCTTCAAACATAAAGATATAAAATTTTAATTTTTTGTCAAGAATCAACAACAAGTGGGACACAATCGTAAAGTGGAACAACATTTATTGGATAATTTAAACTTTTTTAACAAATAAAAAACTGAAAAGTGGGGCGTGCAATATTATTCGGCCCCCTTGCGTTAATACTTTGTAGCGCCACCATTCGCTCCAATTACAGCTGCAAGTCGCTTGGGGTATGTTTCTATCAGTTTTGCACATCGAGAGACTGACATTCTTGCTCATTCTTCCTTGCAAAACAGCTAGAGCTCAGTGAGGTTGGATGGAGAGTGTTTGTGAACAGCAGTCTTCAGCTCTTTCCACAGATTCTCGATTGGATTCAGGTCTGGACTTTGACTTGGCCATTCTAACACCTGGATACGTTTATTTTTGAACCATTCCATTGTAGATTTGGCTTTATGTTTTGGATCATTGTCCTGTTGGAAGATAAATCTCCATCCCAGTCTCAGGTCTTGTGCAGATACCAACAGGTTTTCTTCCAGAATGTTCCTGTATTTGGCTGCATCCATCTTCCCGTCAATTTTAACCATCTTCCCTGTCCCTGCTGAAGAAAAGCAGGCCCAAACCATGATGCTGTCACCACCATGTTTGACAGTGGGGATGGTGTGTTCAGGGTGATGAGCTGTGTTGCTTTTACGCCAAACATATCGTTTTGCATTGTGGCCAAAAAGTTCAATTTTGGTTTCATCTGACCAGAGCATCTTCTTCCACATGTTTGATGTGTCTCCCAGGTGGCTTGTGGCAAACTTTAAACGAGACTTTTTAAGGATGTCTTTGAGAAATGGCTTTCTTCTTGCCACTCTTCCATAAAGGCCAGATTTGTGCAGTGTACAACTGATTGTTGTCCAATGGACAGACTCTCCCACCTCAGCTGTAGATCTCTGTAGTTCATCCAGAGTGATCATGGGCCTCTTGGCTGCATCTCTGATCAGTTTTCTCCTTGTTTGAGAAGAAAGTTTGGAAGGACGGACGGGTCTTGGTAGATTTGCAGTGGTCTGATGCTCCTTCCATTTCAATATGATGGCTTGCACAGTGCTCCTTGAGATGTTTAAAGCTTGGGAAATCTTTTTGTATCCAAATCCGGCTTTAAACTTCTCCACAACAGTATCTCGTACCTGCCTGGTGTGTTCCTTGGTTTTCATAATGCTCTCTGCACTTTAAACAGAACCCTGAGACTATCACAGAGCAGGTGCATTTATACGGAGACTTGATTACACACAGGTGGATTCTATTTATCATCATCGGTCATTTAGGACAACATTGGATCATTCAGAGATCCTCACTGAACTTCTGGAGTGAGTTTGCTGCACTGAAAGCAAAGGGGCCGAATAATATTGCACGCCCCACTTTTCAGTTTTTTATTTGTTAAAAAAGTTTAAATTATCCAATAAATGTTGTTCCACACGATTATGTCCCACTTGTTGTTGATTCTTGACAAAAAAATTAAATTTCATATCTTTATGTTTGAAGCCTGAAATGTGGCGAAAGGTTGCAAGATTCAAGGGGGCCGAATACTTTTGCAAGGCACTGTATATACACAAGATAAAACAATATAAAATGCATCAGAGAGGAGTCAATGACTTGTAATAGTGATACTCTTGTGGTAAGGGTAAAGTGATATTTGATAGCAGCATCAGACAGTGCAAAAAAAAAAAAATACAGTTTACGATATGTTACTCAGTGCAGACTGGAGTTGAGTATTGTGACAGCTTTAGGGAAGAAGCGGTCTCTGACTCCTCTCTTTAAAAAATGACTGAACATTTCCGTCAGAGATCGTCACTTCTCTATATGCCTGCTAGAAGCATAACCTGCATGTACACTTTTTGCCGGGGACGGACATTAATAACACCAGACAGATTGCATGAACGTGGGTCAGTTCTACATTTGTCGCGAATATGAACCTAATTAATTGATAGGCTAAATGATCAATCCAAAATAAATCTGTACTGACTTACACTAACTTTCATGTGCATTGGTTCAGGCGATACACCGTTCAATTCAAACCTTTGTTTTCAAAAACTACCAAATAAACATTTTGAAACCTTCCAGAATAAGTGTCTGGATTTTATTAGCACATTTAAATTGAAATATTTGACCATTAACATTATATTTTATGTTCAGGGTTCACTACATTTCTCACGGTTTAATTAACATTAACAGTATAAAACACATACAGGAGGACACTTCTCTCTAAGCAGCTTCCTACTCCAGTTTTGCAGATTAGCAAGTTCACACAGTTTAATGTTATGCGAACTCTGATTCAGGTTCGACTTTCAGTAGCAAAATTAGTGGCGTGTTCCCCACCTCCACAACATTGAAGTTTTTTTACATTACCTACAGTGACTGCTGCTGCTGGCCGGAAAAAAAATTGGAATATCCCTCGTATGCGGAGAAGGCGGCATGTTGTCGACATGTAATTCTGTCTCGGCTGTTGGCGTGTGCGCGCGCGTGTGTGTGTGTGTGGTGGTGGTGATAGTGGGGGCGGTCAAGTCATCGGCCAATCAAAAGTGTGTTTGAGGGAAAAAAATGGACCAGCACATTCAGCAAGTGAAAAGGGGTAAATGTTAGAGATGTCCCGATCCGATATTTGGATCGGATCGGACGCCGATATGGGCAAAAAAATGCGCATCGGTATCAGATCGGAACACGGAAAAATTCTGATCCAAACTTCCGATCCAGTTTTTTTTTCAAAGTCCGGTCCGCGTTTTCCAGCGCACAGATTTACATAATCCAGTTCTTGCTTCGGTTTCCCTAAAATCCGGTCCGCATTTTACGGCACACCTTCAACACACTACATTTACATTACCGTCTCCCAATTTTCCGAGAGACTTTATCGGTAAAAATGTCAGCTGTGTGGGATCATTTAACCTTAAAGGACGACAAAGACGAAGAGGCAGAGTGCAACATATGCCACAATAAAGTCAAGCGTAGTGGTAAAGCGGTAAGAAGTTTCAATACAACCAACCTAATCAAGCATTTAGCGAAATACCACAACAAACAATATGAGGAGTGTGTTAAGAAAACCGAAGACAAAAAGAAAGGTCCTACGCAAGTAACACTGGCAGAAACCTTTGCTATGCGTGACAAACTGGCACTCGACAGTCCCAAAGCCCAGAGTCATTGCCGAAGAATTCATTCTGGATGACGAGCCATTATCTCTCGTGAGTAAAGACGCACCATCCAACACTTAGAACCACGGTGCAACATGCCCAGCTGTCATTACATCCTTGAGCGATTCGGCCGTGGAAGATTCGAGAACGATTCACAAACATCCAAATTCCGATTATTGAAATAGGTCAAATAAAGCGGAACTAATACACAGCGCGGTCTTCGGGACACAATGAGAAACTGACCGCATTGCGTCCCGAAAGTAAACATAATGCTTGTCATAGACCCGGGTAATGCCAATGCTCAACTCACAGCTTTAGCTCAACTCATGCCGCTAGATTAAAAACACAAGAAAACCTGACTGCTGCTGACAGCCGCTACAAACTACGTCAACGTCGTTTTACTGGAGATAATAGCTATCATATGTATATAGAACTAGATGAAAAACGATAGACTCGACTGCATTAGCAACATTGAAGTATTGAAAACCAGATGTGTTAGTAAACAGCCGCCATCTTAAAGCAGAAGACTAGTAGACCCTAGTAGGCTGTTGTGAACCTTCCAAGCGAACCTAATTAACTTTTTATCTAAAATACTCCGAAATAGGCAAAATCTTGACTTGAATATATCTTCAAAACAGTTTTAAAACTTTCACATGTCGAAAGTAGACAGAAGGGAAATTATGGAATAACGGGAGCAATTTTAACAACTTTAACAGTTGATTTGCAAAATTAAATGAATGTACTTTAAAGCTGCTGATACAAAATAGGGACTTGAGTATTTTATTTACTGTTTCAAAATGTTCACTTGATACTGAAATAGTCGTTTATTAAAACCCGAGAGGCTTTTTATACAATTTTTGTAACTATTGCACGAAACGTTAAAAGCATCTAATAGCTTGGGGGATTTGTGGGATTTTCCACTGAGGTTGTTGGTGTGTTTTGCTTTTTTAAGACAGTTTACAATATTTGCACATTTTACTGACTGACTATGCCATTTCTGTTTGTTATTTATAATGTTTTGTGTTTGTCACACAGGTCAGTTTCTTGTTACCAACCGTTGTGTGTTATTCAAACTCACCTAATTCAGCTGGCTAGTTGTTATCAAGAGTGCTAAAACCTTTTTCAACATGAGTCTGACAACTAAGTAAGGAGGCTAAATAACTTTAAACTTTAACACATGCTCAGATAGGTCGGTATCGGTATCGGCCAGTATCGGTATCTGATCGGAAGTGCAAAACAATATCGGTATCGGTAGTAAATGTAAGTCTGAACATAATAGCATTTATTCACCTAATAATGGTCGGGTCAATTCTATCCTTACAACATACGGGAAGACAATCAAAATTACTTGTATAATTGAACTCATTATTTAATGCAAATAAGTTGCTTAAACATTGGTGGGGACAATTTGAGCATGCTGAAAAGTTGGTAGTGTTATGTCCCTACCGTCCCTATGCAAACCTACGCCCTTGGTTTTCATTGTTGTCCTTGTTATTTTTGACAGTTCTCGACTTGGATTAAATTGTCAACTTTTTCGAATGTCATTGTTTGGGCTTTTCTTCAGATTATCAAAGTTCGTGTTTTTGGCATCAGATAATTGTTACAACACCATAAACGTGCGGTTTTTGGCTAAGAGGTCAAATATCAACATTATATAATAGTGGTGTCAACAATAATCGATGCGGCGATGCATGCCGATGTGGGGCATGGACGATTCAATTCGATGCAGGCAACAAGCCGAATCGATTCAGCGCATTTTAAAATATATAAATACGTTAAAAAATCTTCCCTGCGCAATTCCGGTGATGCAACAGATTTGGTTTCCCCATTTGTATTATTTTTCTCATGTTTCATTTTTTACACACTGCATAACTCTGGTCAAGTTTCCCACCAACCTAGTAGAAGCCAAAATGTCTCCAGATGTCTGCTTTCAATGTCTTAGGTGCATCAATAATCTTTCTCGCTCCCTCTTTCTCCGCTTCAGCCATTGTTATGTTATGTCCTATCTCTTAGAAGTTAGATCTTGTGCCCAAACCCGAACGGGTCGGGTCTGGCCCAAAATGTTAAGCATTCACGTTCGTGTCGGGTCGGGTCGGGCTGCGCGCTGGGCTAATAAATTATATTTTAAAAAATGGTATAAAACCGAGAGCAGGCTCTCTGTAATGTGCATTTGCTTGTGCACGGCGCCACCCGCTTTTTCTTCTTCTCCTCCGCTGTGGCGCTTGCGATCCGTTACGAAAGACACTTTTATTTATGCACACAACGGCAACACAAATGTGATCCTTTTGAATCTCCTCTGTGTGTCTGCAAAATCGCATGTTTTTTTTTTTTCATATTAAACTTTCCCAGCATTATTTCATTGTGTAAATGCTTTTATAATGATCATACAAATATGTAGACTATTTAAACATTAAGAAAACTTGCGTTTGTTTTTTTTTGCCAACTGAGAATTCGTTAAGAAAGACACTTTTTTATGCACACAAAGGCAACACAAATGTGATCCTTTTGAATCTTCTCTGTGTGTCTGCAAAATCGCATGTTTTTTTAATTTTTTTTTTATTAAACTTTCTCAGTGTTATTTCGTTGTGTAAATGCTTTTATAATGATTATAAAAATATGTTGACTATTTAAACATTAAAGGGTATGACAACACCTGGGGAAATGCTAATATTCCATCATTTATCCATCAACGCATGCCTTTTGAATTCATATAATGCCGCTTCGTGTAATTACACACATCGCAACACCAAGAAAATGATAGATCGATAGGTCGATTGTCAAGCTAAAAGGACCCGCCCCCGAGATGCCGGAAATCTAGTATATTGTGTGCCTGACGTCACTATAGGGAAACAACCGGCTCAGTGCTTAGTACTTAATGGCGGCGATGATGGCGGACAATTTTGTTTCTATTTGCAGCGACGAATCCGACGTATCGAACATTCTTCTAATGGTGACGAGGAGAGTTATGAACATTTCTTTGGTGTTTTGGGTTATCAATTTGAGCCCAAACGAAAGGCAATGCAGCCTAATGAAAGGATCATTGAGGGGAGCAATCACACTAATGAAACACCGGCGGCAACAGAATCACCGAATGGTTTGTTTTGCATTTCTTTTTGTGAAGCTGATACACCGTGACCGCAAAATAAAGTAATGTATAGAATAATTATCATTTAATATGCTATCATCGGTTTCGCTCTGCCAACCGACACAAATTTGAATGGGATTAGAGGATTTGTTCTATATATTTTACGAGGGATAATTTATGCACGTGTCCAGTCCTATATCCAATGCGTGATATGTTTTTTATTATAAAAGAGTACTCACTCTGGCCATTTCCCTCCTTTGCTTTGCCTGGGGTGGTGAGGTGGTCTCATCAGAGCCAGTCATCGTCCTCTTTCACCGGGCACCGCATCTGCTTTCAGCAGCAATTTCTTAGCAAAACCTGATTTCATTTGCCCATAGTTCGTATAGCTTTCAGGTGTAAAATGCGCACCACACAAAACCGTGCCGGAGGCTGGGTCTGCAAAATTAGCCCTCTTAGCACTGACGATCTTTACTCATTGTCTGCGTAGTCCAGCTCTTTTTCTCGCGTTCGGGAACTCATGGGTACTACATTGCGACAAATGGCTATTTGTAAACCACATAGCATGACAGGTTTGAACCATTTTAGCGATTTTTTGATAAAACACGGACGCAACTCTCGTCGATAAACAACGATGGCACCTGCCTCGACCTTTTGTTTCCTTGTTATGACGTCTCCGCCCCATTCGGCTGTTTCCGGAACATCTTCTAACACCATCTATTTTCGATAATTGCTCATTAATGTGATTGATTTTTTTGTTAACTTTATCAATATTTGTTATCTTGGCACATAACGGTTCTATTGATGTCTCACACCCCCTTTGCGTTTTCATACCCTTTAAGAAAAGTTGCGTTTTTTCTGCCAACTCGAAGAAATGAAAATAAATTGCTGCTGCATTTTTTTTTTCGCGTCACTCCAAGCCGGGTCGGGCTTCAATACCATCGGGCGGTGTTGGGTCAGGCTGGATTTTTTAGGCCCGATCTAACCTCTACTATCTCTCTGCTCTCTCGATTGCAAAAAAATGATATTTTTTCATGTTGAAACAGATTGTTATGGCTGCTAAAATGCTGCTGCACTTCATTTTAGTTCATTATTTTTTATTGCTATGTGGTAGTTAGGGCCCGAGCACTAGGCGTGCGAAGGCCCTATTGTTTTGCAAAGGATTTTTTTTTTTTTTCAGGGCAAATGAAAACGGCCAATTTGGAGGCCTGAACATGCGCGAAAAGTCACCAAAATTTGCACATACGTGCGGAAAATTGTAAATTTCGATAATTTAACAACGTTGCAAAAAAATGTAACAAAATGGCTCAGTGGCGCCCCCTTGAAATTTTAAAATTGGCCTATAACATTAGGGTTTGTCAGCGTAGAGCAATGAAATTTGGGGAGTCTATACCTTGTCTAAAACCGCTTCAAAAAAGCATTGGCACCCATATTCCAAACACAACAGGAAATCGGTTATTTTGGATCGAACATGAAATTTTTATCGATTTACAGGGTGCACATTTGAGACCTTTTCGCCGAGGGAGTTAGTTGGATCATCTTCAAAATTGGTGAGACTGTTCAGGAGACATATGAGATCTTAAGTTTCTAAAATGGTGTGTTTTCATTCACGGGTCTGACCTGGGCGTGGTGCCAAAGTCGGCCATTTTTTCGGCAAAACACCGAATTCAGTAAATGGCTAATAATTCCTTGACACAACTTTCAATCTTTTTTATATCTGCCATGTATATGCGGTATCCCAGCCTGAACACGACTGCATTGAAATATTACCCATTAGGCCTAGCGCCCCCTAGTGAGAACAGGAAATGCCTTTTTTTACGAGACAGGTTCCTCCTCCAAGGGAAAAAAATCTGTTGACCTCAAACCTGCATCAGGGGAGCCTTAAGACCTGTGTTCAGGTGCCTGATGAAAAATATTGAGGTTTCGTTGAAGCAGAGGGGTCCAAACATGAAAGTGAAAATGATCGTCAACAATTTGTCTCGCAAAATACTTTGAACAGTCATAACTCAGCAGATATACAACATATTTGCGCCGAACTTCCCATGCTTGTTGAGAGTCATACCCTGAAGGGTCCTGTAGGGGTCATTTGCATCAACTCTACAGTGCCAACTAGTGGCGACAGAAAGGAGTTTTAAAAAAGGCCTTTCCTATTGGTTTTTTTCAACGTAGAGCAATGAAATTTGGGGAGTAGATACCTTATGCCTAACTGCTCAAAAAAGCCTCTTGCACCCATATTCCAAATCCAACAGAAAATCGGGTATTTTGGATCGAATGTGAAATTTCTGTCCATTTCTAGTACAGGTTACATTTGGAGGCCTGGACATGCACAAAAACTCACCAAATTTTGCACATACATACGGCTTTGTGTGGATTTCGATAATCTTGCAACGTTACAAAAAAATGTAACAAAATGGCTCAGTGGCGCCCCCTTGAATTTTTCAAAAAGACGTTTCCTATTAGGTTTTTTTAACGTAGAGCAATGAAATTTGGGGAGTCGATACCTTGTGCAAAACTGCTCCAAAAAGTCTCTTGCACCCATATTCCAAACCCAACAGGAAATCGGGTATTTTGGATTGAATGTGAAATTTTTATCAATTAACAGGGTGCACATTTGAGACCTTGTCACAGAGGGAATCAGTTGGATCATCTTCAAAATTGGTTAGACAATTCAGGAGACATATGAAATCTAAACTTTTCAAAATGGTGCGTTTTCATTCATGGGTCTGACCTGGGCGTGGTGCCAAAGTCGGCCATTTTTTCGGCAAAATGACAAATTCAGTAAAGGACTAATAGCTCCTTGAAACAACGTTCAATCTTTTTCATATCTGGCATGTATATGCGGCATCCCACCCTTAACACGAGTGCATTGAAATATTACTCATTAGGCCTAGCGCCCCCTAGTGGGAACAGGAAATGCCTTTTTTACAAAACAGGCTCCTCCTCCAAGGAAAAAAAAATCTATTCACCTCAAACCTGCATCAGGGGAGCCTTAAGACATGTGTTCAGGTGCCTGATGAAAAATACTGAGGTTTGGTTGAAGCAGAAGGGTCCAACAGGATAAGTAAAAATGACTGAAGCCATTTCGTCTCACCACAAGTTTTGAACAGTCATAACTTCTACAACATATCTGCGCCAAACATATCATGCTTGTTGAGTCATAGTCTGAAGGGTCCTGTAGGGGTCATTTGCATCAACCCTACAGCGCCAACTAGTGGCAATAGAAAGTCACTCATTTTTTAAAATATATGTCCAGTTCTTTTCAGGTTGGTCATTGTAGTTTCAAGACCTTTTAAAATACTTATTTTACGGCCCATGTCCACATGTCTCTGTCTGTTGCTGTGATGACCCTTTATTCGCTCCTTTTTTGTAGTCCTCTGTCAAATAGGGGTTTTTATCTCTTAGGTGTGTGAATGTAAAGAGGCAACTTTCGCGCATGTTAGGTTCTAATGAGATGATTAGAGAGGACGATCTGCCACCACCCTGACCTGCACACTGTCCGAGTTGCGCTAGATTGCGAGGGCCCATTCAGTCCTGCTTGCAGGCCTAGTTACTGATTGCATTTCTAAGCTGATTGCACATATATAGTGGGCTAGGCCTACATGTTACTTTTGTTCTACATTGCAATTTAATTGATGTTTTGTTTGCAACTGAACTGATCCCTGGATTGATATTGCAATAAAGATGCTGCTGCACTACAATATTTTCTTTTTCGTTTTCTTTAATATTTACTTGAATATTTTTATTGATGGGTCGTTGTGACTAAAATACAGTGACTGTTATTACTGATTTTGCACAGGAGTTCAGATGTTGCACTGCGTGAAAGGCTGCTACTGTGTGTAAAAAAAAGAGAAAGCCCTGGTCTCATTCAAAGCACTAATTAAATGCTGTGATGTTTTTTTTTTTTTAAATATATATATCTGAAAATATTTTCATTTAACTTCAACCAGGAGTGACACAACAGCCAATAAAAAGTTGTTTAATGTCTGACCGCTTGTGTTGCCTCATGATTCACGAAAAATATGCTTTGCTTTAGAATTTTAATGCATCCCAGGCTTTAAGGCATCGCGATGCATTTCCGAATCGAACCGAATCGAATCGTGACCCTCTGAATCGAATCAAATCAAATCGTGGCCCTCCGAATCGTAATCGAATCGAATCGTGAGGGCAGTGCCGATACACACCTCTATTATATAATGTAATTTAGCTTGTCGTCTTGGAACATTTTGAAAAAAAAAAGGTTAAAAGTTGAAAGCCTTATCAATTACAGTCAATTTGCTGATTTTTATTTGTATTTGATGAGTCTGAAAATGTAAATAGGTTGTCCACCTCTGGGATCATAGCAGTCTTTTATTTATTTCAGTGAACCAACATCTCATGAATACTTGAGCAGCTGCACCTTGAGGCAGATGAGTCATTCAGCAAAGAGGTGTAGAGGCAAGTACATATTCAAACACGCGAGAAACAGATTACTTCTCATTATGTTGCATTAATCGTCTTTAATCTGCTGTTAATCCAATATCTTTACCCCAAACCTCAATAATGAGTAAAATGTCAAGGCCGGATTAGTGTGAAAATTCTGGCAGCAAGTCATCAAGGGGGAAAAGTAAAATAATTGGAGGTAAAAGGGAGGAGAAAATACACCTCCTTATCTCGTGGGAGTTTAATTTAATTATTATTATTCCGAAGTTTGTCTAACTGTCTTCAAATTATGCCTCAAAAACATCCAATCATCAGAAAGTGCTACTTAACGAGTAGCAAATGTGTTAAAGTAAATGTATGGAGCTTCTTACGCTTGATTAAATCCGTGAACTGTATCTCTGAGATCATGATGGTTGCAGTGTAATTGAATCTGAATTTGTTCATTCTCTGTGAAGCGATGAAAATTGCAAACTAAATGAACTATTTGATTACAATTTTCCTTGCCGGTGGCTCTTTAAAGACCTGGAATTTGTCTAATTCAGCAGTAATGATTGCAGGTCACAATGTTTGCAACGATACTCAGAAAAAAATGAAAGTTGGATTCACTTGTGAGTACATCCCAAGGCAATTGTGACGATCTGATGCATGTACTTGCTCAAAAAATGAATAAATTAATAAAGGGAACACTGAAATTTTCAAGTGTACTCTTCATTTTTGATTAGTTATTAGTAATTAGTTTCCATCCTACTCTGTGCGCCATGACAGCCCGCATGCAGCACACAAGTTGGCACTTTGCCTCAGTGTGAAGTGTTTGGGGAAGCAGGAGTGCTAAAAACATCTTTTTTTTTAATTGGGACAAGAGTAGCGGGAATGAAAGGAAAAGCAGAAGTATTGTCAGACATGTTGGCAGCCTTGGTAAAAAAAACACAAAAAGCAACGCAGCTGAAGAAAGCCTCTTGGTTTGGAGAGCCCTGCTCTAAAATGTGTGGATGTTTGCATTTTTTGTCCATCTCTTTGTTTCCATTACATTCATAACACAAACAAAAACTAAAAACACATGCACACCATAGACTTCATAATGATATTGACCTATTCCACCTTCACAGCGCCACACCTTCAAGTAGGGGGCCATCCCACAATCCGCTTCAGTTATTCGCAGCTGGTCGCAGCAACACATGCAGCGATCCAACGATGGATTTAGGTTGAAAAAGTACGAAAGCTGTAGAGCATACAAACAGGAAGGATTGTCTCAGGAGTGATTTGTTCGACGATTCAAGGTAATTATTAGAGATGTTCCGAACGATCGGCATCCCGATCAATCGGGTCTGATCACGTCATTTTCCAAAGTATTGGAATCGGCAAAAAATATCGGACATGCCTTTTTTAATATATATATATATATATATATATATATATATATATATATATATATATATACATATATATATACATATACATATATATACATATACATATATATACATATATATATAATTTTTTTTAAAAAATTAAATCGTTTTCTAATTGTATTCAACGTTAAAGACAAAATATCTTACACTCATCCAGAGTCTTTAATTTTGGTTTAAAGTGGGGCTGTCAAATTTATCGCGTTAACGGCGTTAATAACACTAAAATATTTAACGCAATTAATGCATGCGCTGCACTACCCACTCACGCATTGTCGCGTTCAATCTATGATGGCACCGTATTGCATATACATAGAGCTAAAAGGCAACGTAAAATGAGTAGAGAGAATTTTCGCAGCTTTTGCAGCCTTTATTTAATTAGCTAAAGCCTTTCAATCCCTCTCTCAACAATCAGAAATATCGTGGGAAGCAATGTGGGGAAGAAAGGTAGTAGTTGATCTTTTTCTTAACATCCTATTTTATTTCCCAACGCTGAGAAAATATATCAATTGGTACCATTACGCACAGTCATGGTTGCACTTCCCATCATGCATTGGGCAGAAGTTAAATGGCTGAATTATCATTTACTGCAAGCTCATAAGAATCCACTAGGTGGCAATATTTAGTCACAATATACAAAGTCACATTTGTCCTTTAAGAAATACAAGTCTGTCTATCCGTGGATCCCTCTCACAGAAATAATGTTAATAATGTAAATGCCATCTTGAGGATGTATTGTCATAATAAACAAATACAGTACTTATTTACTGTATGTTGAATGTATATATTCGTGCGAGTTTTATTCATTTTTTTCTTAATGTATATGATCGGGAAAAATGTGTCGGGAATGATTGGAATTGAATTGGGAGCAAAAAAAAAAAGCATTCGGATCGGGGAATATCGGGATCGACAGATACTCAAACTAAAACGATCGGGATCGGCAGCAAAAAAACATTATCGGAACAACCCTAGTAATTATTGTATTTTTCATTTTTTCGTAAATATTTTCAACGTAAAAGCTCTTTGTTGTAAGGCTGCCGCCACATTGTCTAACAGACTAGCATCAATCTTTGACATATTTCCGTAAAATAAATGCTAATTGCCCTGTTTTTTTTTTCTCTTTTAACAAAGAATCGAGACTGTTTTACATTCAAATCTATTCAATCTATTTAAGAATTTATTCACAAGAATATTCATCTTAAAAAGCTCTTTGTTGTAAGGCTGCCGAGAAATTAGCCGCATAACTGCATAAGCACCATAGTTCGCAATATATACATAAAATAAATGTGAACTACACGTTTTTTCGCTTTTAACAAAGAATCGAGACTGTTTTATGTCCATATCTATAAAGAATTTGGGGATTTAAGCATTTATTCACAAGAATTTTCTCCGGAAAAGCCCTGTTTACATTAGGCAGCCGCTAGCTACATTCTCTAACAGATTAGGATTGTACTTCGACATATTTGCGTAAAATAGATGCTAACTGCACACTTTTTTTGTGTGCTTTTAACCAAGAATCAAAACTGTTTACGTCCAAATCTAAAAAGAATTTGGGGATTTAAGCATTTATTCACAAGAATTTTCACCAGCAAAGCTCTAATTACATAGGGCAGCTGCTAGCTACATTCATGAACAGACTAGCATTGTACTTTGTACTCTATGGTCTTGCACTGCACATGTATTACTTTGAACATAATACAAATAGTTTCTGTGGACTGCCTTATCTGATTTTACTCCCTCTTGTACCAGTTACAGCTAAGTTCCCATGGTCGTAACTTAAGATGTTTTTCTGTGGAGAACCACCAGAGTTGATACTTAAGGTTCACTTTCATTTTCGTAGGTTTCTTTTTATAGGAAGCAACACCCTTTCAACAAGCATACAGTGGGGCAAATAAGTATTTAGTCAACCTCCAAATGTGCAAGTTGTCCTACTTGAAAAGATTAGAGAGGCCTGTAATTGTCAACATGGGTAAACCTCAACCATGAAAGAGACAATGTGGAAAAAAAACCAGAAAATGACATTGTTTGATTTTTAAAGAATTTATTTCCAAATTAGAGTAGAAAATAAGTATTAGGTCACCTACAAACAAGCAAGATTTCTGGCTGTCAAAGAGGTCTAACTTCTTCTAACGAGGTCTAACAAGGCTCCACTTGTTACCTGTATTGATGGCACCTATTTTAACTCATTATCGGTATAAAAGACACCTGTCCACAAAGTCAGCCAGTCACACTCCAAACTCCACTATGGCCAAGGCCAAAGAGCTGTCGAAGGACACCAGAGACAAAATTGTAGACCTGCACCAGGCTGGGAAGACTGAATCTGCAATAGGTAAAACGCTTGGTGTAAAGAGTTCAACTGTGGGAGCAATTATTAGAAAATAGAAGACATACAAGACCACTGACAGTGTCCCTTGATCTGGAGCTCCATGCAATATCTCACCCCGTGGCGTCAAAATGATAAAAAGAACGCTGAGCAAAAAATCCCAGAACCACACGGGGGGACCTAGTGAATGACCTACAGAGAGCTGGGACCACAGTAACAAAGGCTACTATCAGTAACACAATGCGCCGCCAGAGAATCAAATCCTGCATTGCCAGACGTGTCCCCCTTCTGGAGCCAGTACACGTCCAGGCCCGTCTGCGGATCGCTAGAGAGAATTTGGATGATCCTGAAGAGGACTGGGAGAATGTGTTATGGTCAGATGAAACCAAAATAAAACTTTTTGGTAGAAACACAGGTTCTTGTATTTGGAGGAGAAAGAATTCTGAATTGCATCCGAAGAACACCATACTCACTGTGAAGCATGGGGGTGGAAACATCATGCTTTGGGGCTGTTTTTCTGCAAAGGGACCAGGACGACTGATCTGTGTAAAGCATGGGTGTCCAAACCTGTCCTCAAGGGCCGCTGTGGGTCCTGGTTTTTGTTCCTACCAATCGAGCACAGACAGTTTAACCAATGAAGTTTGTGCTGCAACAAGTAGCACCAGACTGCAATCACCTCATTACACTTGTGGGACACCAGATTGGTGAAAGGTTGTCCTCATGATGGGTTTGAACAAAAACCCACACCCACTGCGGCCCTATGTGGAATAGTTTGGACACCACTGGTGTAAAGTAAAGAATGAATGGGGCCATGTATTGAGAGATTTTGAGTGAAAATCTCCTTCCATCAGCAAGGGCATTGAAGATGAGATGTGGCTGGGTCTTTCAGCATGACAATGATTCCAAACACACAGCCAGGCCAACAAAGGAGTGGCTTCGTAAGCCAGTCTCCAGATCTCAACCCCATACAAAATCTGTGGAGGGAGTTGAAAGTCCGTGTTGCCCAACGACAGCCCCAAAACATCACTGATCTAGAGGAGGTCTGCATGGAGGAATGGGCCAAAATACCAGCAACAGTGTGTGAAAAGCTTGTGAAGAGTGACAGAAAACTTTTGGCCTCCATTATTGCCTACAAGGGGTACATAACAAAGTATTGAGATGAACTTTTGGTATTGACCAAACACTTATTTTCCACCATGATTTGCAAATAAATTCTTTAAAAATCAAACAATGTGATTTTTTTTTTTTTTTTTTTTTTTTTTCCACACATTCTCTCATGGTTGAGGTTTACCCATGTTGACAATTACTGGCCTCTAATATTTTCAAGTGGGAGGACTTTCACAATTAGTGGTTGACTAATTACTTATTTGCCTCACTGTATGTGGACCCTTGACTTGTGTTTTTCTCATTGTACTCCAGCGTGTTCACAGCTCTTGGCTGGATCACACCATTGTACCCTCGATATATATCTTGTGTTCTATAAAGTCTTCGAAGCAGGCAATCCTTGGCTGTGTTCGATTCATTTCTCATTTGAGCTATTGAGTTGATACTTGTCTTGTAGTTCAAAATTGAACTTCCCTGACACTCTCCAACAGGACTCTGGTCCCCTTGGTCTAGTGTGAAAGCGCCCATACTCATTGAACGTATGCATGAACGCGCTCACATATATTAAAAAAAAAAAAAAAGGCAATTGCTATTGTCAAATGGCAAATTGCACATGATTCCTTGTCTTTTGCTACATGTTAACCTCCTCTTGGCTATAATTTGTCTGCAGCGCTTTTGACCTTGTTTACCATAAAGGCTGCAAGCCCAAATGAAATAACACGAGAGCAACTCCTGCAGACTCCTGAAGGCCGGTAAAATAAAATAATAATATTTTATTTAATTATGGAATTTCAAAGTGCAAAATCAGAATAATCAGGATGTAAATAAATAGATAAACAAAAAAATCCTCATTAAGATTCTGTTCATGCTTTAGAACGTGGTATCAAGTGATTGGAACCTGAGGCTGTTGCCTTAGCAACCTTGTTGTTGAGGAAGAAAAGTACTGCAAGGCATCCACAATCAAGACTGGAAATTCACTATGAATAGGATCTCTATGCTGCTTGAAATTTAGTGACAGCAGTTGTACGGGGAAAATGGGCTGTGTAGTCCATACATTAATCTGTCATTAACACACAAAAAAAACAAAAAAACTGGGGTAGCAATTCCAGAGATTCTTGAAAGAGAAACGTGTTTAGAGAGATACTAGAGGGACTAAGGGTAAAATTTAAAACACAGCAAACATACACGACAGACCACTCAATGAATTAATGACAAGTTTTATGATTGTGGGAATATTTCTATTTCCGCACAAATGTGCACCTGTTCAAAAAGTAAACTCAGTAAAACCTAACACTTGAGATGCGTTTCGTTGAAAACATCTCATTCTAACACCTCTGGGATAAACTAAATGCACAATGTTTTACAGGTTGCAAAGGTGTTATCACTCCAATCTTTTTACCTTTGGAGTGGATGCAAGTGACATTATTGCAATGTTCCGCCACATGTTAACAATGATCTGAAAGCTAGGAAATAAACTTATCGGAAAAGTATATGGGTATAGGTTTGCATAGGGACGGTAGGGACATAACACTACCAACTTTTCAGGATGCTCAAATTTTCCCCACCAACTTTTAAGAAACCTTATTTGCATTGTAAAATGAGTTCAATTATATAGGGCGGAAAACAAAGACAAGACTGAAAAAGCAGTTTCTGCTCTTGCACTCCTCTTTAAAAGAAACTGCTGTATTTTAAGCCAAAAAACGGTTGTGTTTGATAGAACAATATGTCTATATGCTGCCATAGCAGATTCATGGTGCATGAAGCCCCCCCAAACTGTTTTCAACTTGTCCGTTTTAACCTGAAAACCTCCGTTTACAGACGTCGCGCAACCGCTTTTGTTTCAACCCAGCCATAAAACGAAGGTAATTTTATTTTATTTTATTTTTTTAAACCTGTCCTGTTCGGCTGTTTAACACGGAGAATGGAAGTCTAAGTGCCCGGATAGTCTGAACAGTTTTAATGTTTCACATTGAGAGTCTGACATACTCCCTTTGTGATCATTCAACATACCTCATTTATTATGACAAAACAGTGAACAGGAAGGGGTTATGGGGGAACAGAAGAAAAAAATCACAAGAGAAGAAAGAGAAGAAACACAAACAACAACAAGAAATACATTGAACGCCTAGCTACACTATCTACTAATATGTTGGTGCTATCGTCAGCTAAATGTATTTCCGGTTGACACCATGTGTGGGGCCTGTTGACCAGGGAAAGAGGGGGAGGAAGGTGGTGGAGTCTATAAGCTAAGTGATAGAGAGGGATAGAATGTACCCAAATCATCTCTGTGATCTAGAACCCAGTAATCGTGTGAATCCCTTGTGAGTGTAAGCCCGTTGGCGACCGACCCTACGCCGTCTAATCGCCAATCCCAGCACCGGGACCCCCCGCCCGAGTACACCCAATCACATCCAGCCGCACGCGAGCCCCTCCGGACACGCAACACCCACGCAGACGAGCGGAGACGCCACGCGGGACCCGACACAGGGCCACGGCCCCCAGCCAGCCAGCCCGGGGAGGAGGCAGCGCAGCCCATCCCTCCTCCCACAGCCCAGCAAAGGAGCCCTCGTCCCCCTCCCCGCCCATCTACCAGCCCTCGGGGATGGCAAGAGGGGATGCACTACCAACCCCACGCCCGTCCCCAACCCCGTCCGCCCACCCGGGCCACGAGCCGCCGACGCAGCACCCCAGCCGACACGGCACGCCACGGGGCCCCCAGCGGCCCATCAAGCTCAGGGCAGGGCAGGGTCCCCCGCCGAAGGTAACGAATGTAGGAACGAAGGTAATTAATTATATTTATTATTCAAAAAGTCTGTCGTTTTTAGCTTAGAATCATTAATTGATGTCTTATATTTCGTTTAAAAAGAAAACACGACTTTAAAAAATTATTCACTAACATATATTAAAGTTTTAAACAAATTATGTCACAATAAAAAAATGGCATCTGTAAAAAAAATATTCACTAACATATATTAAACTTTTAAACAAATTATGTCACAATAAAAAAAATGGCATCTGTAAAAATGTCACGGATATCTACCTCATAACTATCGCTTAATTGTTTTTTTGTTTTTTGTTTTTTTACTGTCACATTTTCTCCAATATGTTAGATGACGAATAATCGATCCAAACAAAGAAAAATTTAAAAAAAAAAAAAAAAGGTTTAAAAGGGTAAATATTTTAAAAAGAAAATCTCAACCACTCCTTGATGTCTGCGATTTCTGCATCACGACCCTTGTTATATGAGCATGTTTCACCCATAAAATCCCCCAAAAATCCAGCTGTGGCCATTCACAGCTGTGTCTTGACACTCAGTGATACATGCTACATGAAGTTTTTGGATTGAAACAAGGTAAGTACGCGATAATATCTCGTTAAAGTCATGGTGTCTGTAATTCTGCTTTCGCGTGCTCTCACCTCCGGATAGCGTTTTGCTGTTTAAAATACATTTTTTTAAATGCCCTCCTGTTCCAATTTTTTCTTCCCCCAGAAAATTGAGATTTTAAGCTTTCCAATGATGTCTCACACATGTATATCGGACAATTTTGAAAGTTGGCCAAATTGGGGGTCTCAGAGCGGAACTTCAAGTCACCTGAGTGTTTTCCGCAATAGGTAATTTAGATTAGTCCGGCCTGCATTCAAGTTAGTATAACATTAAATTGTGTGAATTTGCTAACCTGCAAATCTCGAGTAGGAAGCTGCTTGGAGAGAAGCGTCCTCCTGTATGTGTTTTCTACTGTTAACGTTAATTAAACTTTGAGAAATGTAGTGAACCGAGGTTTACCACCTTCTTCCCAATTGTCATTTTTATTTTATTTACATGGTCCTAAAGAGTCCCAAATGAGCTTTCATTTTTTTATTCAGTTTGGACAAAAGCATTAGTGTTTTACCTTAAGGACGACTCAATTTGTATTTATTTTATTTAATCCCTGTGTATAAAGTTTTTTTCAGATATATTTATTTATTCAGACAAAGAATGTTGAGTGGCCAAATGTTTATTTATTTATTTTTTGCATTCCTGGATAGTTAAGAGATTACTAACAAGTTTGCATTTATTGTGTATGTTAATATAATTTAAGTGATATTCAAGTGTTGCAATTTAAATTTGCTAATAAAATCCAGGTATTTTGGAAGTTTTCAAACTGTTTCTTCAGTAGTTTTTGAAAACAAAGGTTTGAATCAAACACTGTATTATTTGAACCAATACACTTGAAAGTATGTATTTTGCATTGATCATTTAGCCGATCAATTAATAAGGTTCATATACGTGAGAAATGTAACTCTGACCCCAGCTCAACTAATGTGTTTGGTCTTATTAATAGTTCTCTAGTTCTATATTATGTGATACCTACCGTAGCATCTTGTGGACGTAGTTTGTAGGCTATTGGGTATAGTCAGGTATTATTGGAGCCACCTAGCATCCGTGAGTCCATCTCTCTCAGAATTTTCTCGCGTCATTCAACTAACATAGTAACACATAGTAACATACGCCTTTCCAGCCTCAGGAACTGTAACGGCGTTGCCAATATGAGAAAAGTAGTTAATTAGATTACTCACTAATGAAAAAAATAATGCCGTTAATAATGCCGTTATATTCTAAGGCAGTTATTAACAACACTGCTGGTAGCCACTTTTTTTTCCTCCCTCAGACGAAACTTTTTGTCTCTTTTGTTGCTCTGCCATCTTTGCAGAATTCGCATGAAAGCGTTTGCATCGATTTCCGTCTTTATAATGAATGGGAAAAGGGGGAAGTGCTGTATGCCGTAAAGCAGTCAGCACATTTGTAGTTCTTTTTGTGTGGCAGGGTTCCTGTCATCCTCTTCAAAGTTAATTAGTGCCGGTAAAAGCGATAAAAGAGGTGTAATTCGACTAGTTTTCAGTCGAAATATTATCACAAATGTTATGAAAATATTTTATAAAGGCTGTGAATTTACCTAGCTTTGCTTTAAACGATACTTAATTTGAATGTTTTTATTAATTTTTAATCGAGTTAATTACAGCTTAAAAATTAATTAATCATAGTTAATCGCAATTCAAACCATCTACAATATATGCCATATTTTTCTGTAAATTGTTGTTGGAATGGAAAGATAAGACACAAGATGGATATATACAGTCAACATACGGTACATAAGTACAGTATTTGTTTATTATAACAATAAATCAACAAGATGGCATTAACATTATTAACATTCTGTTAAAGCGATCTATGGATAGAAAGACTTGTAGTTCTTAAAAGATAAATGTTAGTACAAGTTATAGAAATTTTATATTAAAATCCCTCTTAATGTTTTCGTTTTAATAAAATTTGTAACATTTTCAATCAAATAATAAACTAGTAGCCCGCCATTGTTGATGTCAATAATTAAACAATGCTCATGGGTGCTGAAGCCCATAAAATCAGTCCCACCCAAGCACCAGTAGAGGGCAACAAAACTCCAAAAAAACACAAGTAACAAGTGGACATTGCACTGTGCTGTCATTTTAATCTGTTTGAGCGGGGCATGTGCGTTAATTGCGTCACATATTTTAACGTGATTAATTTAAAAAATTAATTACCGCCCGTTAACGCGATAATTTTGACAGCCCTAGTTTTTATCAAAGCAGTTCAATGTTTTAAAGTTTTAGTTAAATTTAAATAAAGCTTTGGAAAAAGCTTTTTTTCCCTTCATCATTAAGCAATTTTACTTTTTTATGTTTAATCACTGCAAAAAAGACTGCTAGCAATTCAAACACCTATACAGCCTTTCAATCCACCTCTAATCTGAAAATCAAAATAGCTATCTTGTAGCTTCAACAAAAAAGACACCTAACGCTTATCAAACCTTTCAGCTTCGCTTGACCATTTGCAATTATATAAGAATAAGGTACTGTGGTTTGCAGATTTGGGGTAATATGAAATACTTATAAGTATTGAAACACATCAAGCAATAAATGGATTCAGGGTGTATCCCACCTACTACCCACTGTTAGCTGGGATAGGCTCCAGCACCCTGTAACCCTCGTGAGAATAAACAGCTTGGAAGATGAATGAACAAATCAAACACTATTGTTCATTATACCCATGTAATAAAGCTAATTCTGCCTACATCACCTCAAAGTCCTTGCATTATCAAATTATTACTTTCGCCTTACCAGTTGTACTGTACTTTACGGTCCACACAGCCCATTTGTGGCCCTCTCAAAACTTGTATCTCTGTTATCTACTGTTGTTTTCACCTGTAAGTTCATCCCGCCTGTTGCTGAAGCATTGCTATCATAGAGCCTTTTCAAAGAATACTGTATGTGTGCAGGGGTGAAAGTGTTAAGAATTTCTTGCCGGAACTCCCCGACGTGAAGGTCGCCACGGAGCCAGAAATTTTATTTATTTATTTAGGGGTGGGGGGGGGGATCAAAACTACTGAAATGCAAAGAAACTGTTTTGGTCAGTTATTTCTATAACACATACAAAAACTGATTTTCATTCAAAATTGTATTTTTTCAATGATTTGCAAAATAAAAGTTAACAAAAACAGCTATAACACCAACCTCCATCTCCTAATTTTTATTTTCCCTCATTTCCTCACATACTAAATGCCAAATATCAATTTTAATTACTTAAGAACATAGGATGTACTAGTATATTAAAATTGAAGATAATGTAAACATTTACTTTTTGTTGTGTTTTTAGTAATAAAAACTTTGTACAGCCCGCCCGTCTCATCAGACCATAGGACATGGTTCCAGTAATCCATGTGCTCTATTGACGTGTCTTCAGCAAATTGTTTGCGGGCTTTTTTGTGTACCGTCTTCAGAAAAGGCTTCCTCCTGGGGTGACAGCCAAGCACACCAATTTGATGTAGAGTACGGTGTATGGTCTGAGCACTAACAGGCAGACCGCCCACCTCTTCAATCTCTGCAACAATGCTGACAGCACTCCTGTAATGAGTCACATGACATTTTGGTGTAGTAGTAGTAGTTTCTTAGGGGTGTATTCGCTTTTGTTGCTAGGGGCTTAGATATTAATGGCTATATTTTGAGGGGAAAATAAATTAACTCTATTTTATGAGCTGCACACAGACTACTTTACATTGTGTCAAAGTGTCGTGTTGTCAATGTTATCCCATGAAAAGATAGATATCTGCAGAAATGCGAGGGGTGTACTCACTTTTGTGATACACTGTATATAATGTGCCAACATAGTACAACTATAAAAACGACAAAATATTTAGTTTGCAACATTTTTCATTGGTAAGTCATCTAATGCCACCTCTCAACATGATCTTGGTGGCTGCTCTCAGATGACGATGAGTCCTTGACATTTCTCATGACTCTTACGAGGTAGATAGCGTCCAGTACTTCTTCAACATAGAACGTGTGCTTCTGCTTATCTAATGTGCTTGTGAAATTTGTCTCAAACAAGCAGTTGGTGAAGTCGTTGCGGAGGCAGTTGGCAGCTCCCAAAGTAGAACCTCTTTCTATTGAATCATGTTACTATAAAAACTACCAAATTTATTGTTTTATATATTTGTAATATGTAATATTCTAGTAATTGTGTTGGATTTTTACATGCTTCATTTAATTTTAAACAAATTAAAGATTTGGAAATTGAAACAGCACTGACAAAACAGTTAAGTTTAAAGAGTTTGATTGAAATTTTGGGAATTTAGCCAAAAGACTGATGCATGCCTGATTATTGCTGTATTGCATAATTTCAAAAAACATTTCAAGATGAAAGGAAAGCAGTAACTGATGCTGATTAGTCTTGCCGTACGGGTTTGGAAATTCGGCAGGCATTGCAGCATAAAAGTCGGTGTACCAAAATCAAATCAAATTTATTCATGTAGCCCTTTACAAAAACCTTTGAGGTCCTCAAAGTGCTTTACAACAAAGCAAAATATAAAACATGATAAATAAAAGGCAGGAAGGCACTATACAATAAAATTGAGAAGAAAAAACATGCATCACACTGAGAGTCATTACAGCAGATAAAAGTAAATAAAACATAAAATCCGAACATATGAAAACTGTAAAAACCAGGCTACTTTAGTCAGAAGAAAAAGCTAGTCTAAAAAAGTGTGTCTTTAACCAAGATTTAAAAAGGCCTAGAGTAGTGAAGGTGCGGATATCAGGGGGCAGATTGATCACCCTACTGTTTAAGTCTCGACCTTGGAACTTTCAGAAGAAGCTGGCCGGGAGAACGAAGAGCCCTGCCAGGGTCTCGGAAGGTTAAAAAAAGGTTTAAAAAAAAAAAAAAGGTTAAAAACTAGGAAGGAGCCCGGCCGTTAATAGAATTAAAAACAGTAAAAGTTTAAAATCTATTCTAAAATTAACTGGAAGACAGTGGAGTGACAATAGCACGGGTGTAACACGTTCACTTCTAGATGTGCCGGTAAAAAAATCGAGCATCAGCATATTGAACAACCTCAACCATGAGAGACAGAATGTGGAGAAAAAAAAACCCGAAAATCACATTGTTTGATTTTTAAAGAATTTATTTCCAAATCATGGTGGAAAATAAGTATTTGGTCATGACCAAAAGTTCATCTCAATACCTATGTTATGTACCCTTTGTTGGCAATAACGGAGGACAAACGTTTTCTGTCACTCTTCACAAGCTTTTCACACACTGTTGCTGGTATTTTGGCCCATTCCTCAATGCAGATCTCTTTTAGAGCAGTGATGTTTTGGGGCCGTCGTTGGGCAACACGGACTTTCAACTCCCTCCACAAATTTTCTATGGGGTTGAGATCTGGAGACTGGCTAGGCCACTCCAGGACCTTGAAATGCTTCTTACGAAGCCACTCCTTAGTTGCCCTGGTTGTGTGTTTGGGATCATTGTCATGCTGAAAGACCCAGCCACGTCTCATCTTCAATGCCCTTGCTGATGGAAGGAGACTTTCACTCAAAATCTCTCGTTACATGGCCCCATTCATTCTTTCCTTTACACAGATCAGTCGTCCTGGTCCCTTTGCAGAAAAACAGCCCCAAAGCAGGATCTTTCCATCCCCATGCGTCACAGTGGGTATGGTGTTCTTCGGATGCAATTCAGTATTCTTTCTCCTCCAAACACAAGAACCTGTGTTTCTACCAAAATGTTCTATTTTGGTTACATCTACCATAACATATTCTCCGAGTCCTCTTCTGGATCATCCAAATGCTCTCTAGCGAACCGCAGACGGGCCTGGACGTGTACTTTCTTCAGCAGGGGGACACGTCTGGCAGTGCAGGATTTGAGTCCCTGGCGTCGCATTGTGTTACTGATAGTAGCCTTTGTTACTGTGGTCCCAGCTCTCTGTAGGTCATTCACCAGGTCCGCCTGTGTGGTTCAGGGATTTTTGCTCACCGTTTTGGTTATCATTTTGACGCCACGGGGTGAGATCTTGCATGGAGCCCCAGATCGAGGGAGATTATCAGTGGTCTTATATGTCTTCCATTTTCTAATAATTGCTCCCACAGTTGATTTCTTCACACCAAGCGTTTTACCTATTGCAGATTCAGTCTTCCCAGCCTAGTGCAGGTCTACAATTTTGTCTCTAGTGTCCTTCGACAGCTCTTTGGTCTTGCCCATAGTGGAGTTTGGAGTGTGACTGACTGAGATTGTGGACAGGTTTTTTTTATACTGATAATGAATTAAAACAGGTGTCATTAATACAGGTAACGAGTGGAGCCTCGTTAGACCTCGTTAGAAGACGTTAGACCTCTTTGACATCCAGAAATCGTGCTTGTTTGTAGGTGACCAAATACTTATTTTCCACTCTAATTTGGAAATAAATTCTTTAAAAATCAAACAATGTGATTTTCTGTTTTTTTTTTTTTTTTTCCACATTATGTCTCTCATGGTTGAGGTTTACCCATGTTGACAATTACAGGCTTCTCTAATCTTTTCAAGTAGGAGAACTTGCACAAATGGTGGTTGACTAAATACTTATTTGCACCACTGTATTCGTCTTGTGTCTTATCTTTCCATTCCAACAATAATTTACAGAAAACTATGGCATATTGTAAAGATGGTTGGAATCGCGATTAATTACGAATAATTAATTTTAAGATGTGATTAACTCGATTAAAATTTTTAATCCTTTGACAGCCCTAGAAATAATACGCACCAGGCCGACAATAGCAGGAGAACGCGAGTTACAAATGGCAGCAGAGGTGCTAAAGTGCTAGCCTTGCAGATTGGCAATTTGGTGTCAAAAAATTTGAAACAGGAGGGTTTGGAAGTGACGCCGACAATTCATTTTGACTGAGACTGTTAAAATGACTTGGACATATTTCACGCTCAATGGTATCTAGTGTGTTTACCTATTATTACTTTCATATTTATCATCTTTTTTTAAACATCACTATGGCTTTTATTTTAAGCACCTTGAATTGCCATTCCTGTGAATATCAGTTCCTTTTTGCATTGTTTCAAGGATTATGAGTGAGCCTCCTGCTCGCCATATTTGAAGGGGATTAATTGAACAATACACTTTGATTGGAGCCATCTTTAAAATGATTCACCTTGTGTGTGTCAGCATAATTAGCAACACAGATTTAGAATGAAATAGATCCCTTATTTCATAAGTAGTGCAGTTTAGCACTCATAAATGACCATTCTTAGAGTATTGTTAATATACCTTCAGGCTTCTAATAAAACAATATTCATGTTCATGCTCTTCACCTCTCCAATAGGATATTTAACATTGTTAATACTTGCAGACATCAAGCTGTCAATTTTAATACTCCTTAATGCAACTCTCAACTACAGTTTAGGAGTCATTAAGTCAGATCCAAGTATTGATTATGTTTCCAGGGTCCCACATTTTGATATGTTACACTAAGCCGTTCTGTGTGACTTACTTCTATTCTACATTCAGCCTGAATGCAACTGACCTTGTCTTCCCACAATATCAGTGGGTGGATGGACCTACGATCATGTTTGCAGTGCCGGCATGACCTTGGTGTTGTCTCCATTCACATACTGTCAGAACTCAGAAAGTCTCTAGGCAATTGGAGCCGCCACGCCTCATGAAATATGATCTGGAATAAAAGAGTCAAGCAGGAAAAATAAGTTACTATGCAGAAGTCTATAGTGTATGTTGACTTCTGTTGACTATTGATTGAGTTAACTTTTCTGCACTAAACAAACTTCAACAAAGAGCAATACACTTAACAGAATGTGTTGCCGAAGAGTGTATTTTCACGACAACTAACTTAAAATGAAGAAATAGTTTAAAGCACTTATGGATATGTGGGTGGAACAGTTTTTGACCTGTAGTAGAAAATGTGTCACGCTTTTCAAGCTAAGGCTAATAGAAAAAGTCTAGGTGAATAGACATGTAAGAAACCCTTTAAAAGTTCAATTTCTTGACCTACAAGAGAGCTCATAAAAATCCAGACCTCAGTCAGGGAGGTTTGAAGCATTTTCTCTGATCGAACGATTCAGTGAGTGTCATCTATCTTTGCTTGTATTTCCACAACATTTTAAAGTGACTTTTTTAAAAAATTGTTTCCAAGTAGCACCATTCTGACTGTGTTATACAAGTGTGTAGTAAGAGAGATTAAAAAAAAGGAAACAGCCATCCTCTGATTAAAAAAAATAAATGCAAAGGGGAAACTAACCTCTATTTGGTGACTTAAGGCCGAGTTATACTTCCGCGTCAGACCTGCGCCATCAAGGAAGACCCGATTTATGACCCTGTGCCTTAGCCTGACGCGGTCCTATTGATTTTTCAAACCCTAGCGTCACGTTAACGCATATGACGTAGCAGAAATGGACTGTGATTGGTTCGCTTAGACTGTTGTTTCTGAAATCACCGCCATTGTAAAACATTATTTTTCTACACGCAAAAATGGACCAAGCCGACGGGTGTATCATCGAATAGCAAGTCTCGTCAAGATATTATTATGATTGCCAAATGGCAAGGTCGGTGATCGGAAAAAAAAAAAATGGAAGAACCACCGAGACGTGTGTGTTCAGAATCGAGTGGCCACACGAAGCGGTGACATAGTCGGCCAAAAACTGCCAACTTTTTATCCCAACTTTTTATCACTTTATGTCGTATTTTTTGGTTGGTGCACTTCATCATTTATTGTGTACATACAGTGCCTTGCAAAAGTATTCAGTCCCCTTGAATCTTGCAACCTTTCGCCACATTTCAGGCTTCAAACATAAAGATATGAAATTTAATTTTTTTGTCAAGAATCAACAACAAGTGGGACACAATCGTGAAGTGGAACAACATTTATTGGATAATTTAAACTTTTTTAACAAATAAAAAGAGATCACGCAAACTCTAAAAATGAGAATGCCACTGCCACCCACTGAGAGGATGTGCAATTACACTTTATTCCAGTACGGTAAACACCACCACCTATCCCGACCCCTGGCATCGCTTTGCGAATTTCTCTCATATAGAGTGACCAGATCACAACTCATCTAATGTGGGACAATGATTTTAGGCCAATTTCGGGGGCTGGTTGGGGAAACTCAGTTGGACTGGCGTTGATGGTATGTCATTGACTAGTATGGTGGGGCATGCAGTCTTGAAAGTGGTGCGATGCTCGGCCTTACCTATGGTCCTACAACACATAAAAATGGATACACTTGTGAATGGGCATCCATAGACTTCATAATTAATAGGGGGCCTGCAATGTTGGCTTGGCCGTCAAAGCTGACCGAGTGGAATCACAGACAAAGAGCTTTTTTCGTTGAAAATTCTTGTGAATAAATGCTGAAATCCCTGAATTCTTTATAGATATGGATGTACAACAGTCTCGATTGTTGGTTAAAACCAAAAAAAAAAAAACACCGTGCTATTAGCATTTATTTTACGTAAATATGTCGAAGTACGATGCTAGTCTGTTAGTCAATGTGGAGGCCACCTAATGTACTGTATGTTTGCTGTGAGTCTGTTACTTATTCAGGGTCCCCCCAGGATTGATAAATCTAAATTCAAGACTTTTAAGACCTTTTATAATGCCATTTCAACTGAAAATTAATACTTTTCTCACACCCATTATTTAGATCATATTGAATCATATTAAATAAATAAAGCACTGAACATCAAATTTAACCTCAATTACTAAGTGTGTTTGACAAAAGAATGCACATATATTGAAGATACAATTAAAACACATTTAAAGTAACATTATAAAGTCTGTCAGAATTTTTTTAAACACACACATGCACACAATAATTATGGACAAAAAGAGGAGGAGGACAGAACTCAGACCAGCCATCTTCTGTAACAGGCTAGCTGCTAGTGCACCTGCGAAGACCCCGGTGAACATGGCTAACTCTCGAGTTAAAACGCGAAATTCACATTCATTCAAGAGGCAAACCGAAATGTTTAAGCAGGTCCACTGCCTTCGCATGACCCATAAACTGCAACCTAAAGTATCTGGATGTAACTTGAGCCCCTATCACATACTCCAAAACAACGGGAATATCGCGGGACTTAACCGTGCAGCAGTTGTGTGTGAAAACAATTTCCCCTGTCGACTGACATGGGAAGCAGTGTGCGTGAAAGCAGGCTTTAAATTCCCGGGTCACAGCAGATGGCTGATGACTTAAATATCATAGCGGCGGCCGATGTAACTTCCTCCTTCTTCGCAGTAAGAGGAAAAGCGTTAAACAAAAATCGGAATTAAAAACATAGCAAGCTGGAAACAGCTAAATTAAACTGAAAACATGACCAAAATTAAAATGTCAATTATTACGTCGGGCCGGGCCAGGCTTCTTTCTCGCTAACTTTTTGAAATAACTATATATTAACGATGTATGAATGATAAACTAAGGAATATTTGTTATAAAATAAATAATTTGGATAAAAAAAAAAAGAAGGCACTGTATGGTCATTGCAGAGCCAGAGCGTGCCTATACGCCCTTTTTAATCTTCCCCTCTGCGAGTCCGCAAAACCGCATCTGTTTATTTATATTTAACAAACTTTTCCAGCGTTATTTCGTTGTGGAAATAAATTTATAATGATCATAAAAATATGTAGTCTATTTAAACATTAAGAAAATGTGCGTTTTTTTTTTTTCTGCCAACTGAGAATTCGTTATAAAAGACAGGCTTTTATGCAGACATCGTCACAAATGTTATCACACAAAACGCGGGTCGGGCTTTAATACCCGCGGACCAGTTCGGGTCAGGCTGGACTTTTTAGGCCCGATTTTACCTCTATCTTCAAGTCTTGATGAGCTTAAATTGGCTGCAGTTACGAAGTCGGGAATGCTCCCTCCGGGAAAAAAAACACGATTTGAACAACATTATGTTTAACAAACTTTTCCAGCGTTATTTCATTGTGTAAATGCATTTATAATGGTCATAAAAATATGTAGACTATTTAAACATTAAGAAAATGTGCGGTTTTTTTTTCTGCCAACTGAAATTTCGTTACAAAAGACAGTTAAGACATCGGGAACGCGCCCTCTGGAACAAAACGCAATATGACCAACATTGTGACAGCCAATGCTGACCAAAAAAGATGTAATATCCGAAACAGATCACTAATGGACTCATTTGAAGTATATGAATGGTGGTCTGTTTTGGTGTTCAGAATCCACAATACTTCTGCCTGCAGGGTTTTCGTTCCACCGACAAACGGACGCATTCCCGATGCAGAGGTGGATGGATTCTCCATTTTGCCGGTTGTGGTGGTTTGGCACGCACGAGTTGCATTTCAATTTGTAGTGCAGTGCATGGTAAAAATTCTATGTGTCATCTTCGTTATGGATTAAAAAAAAAAACAAAAACAAAAAAAACTTCGTCACGGATATAATTTAGGTTGCACTGAGATGTTCTTGAAAATCAAGACCACGGTGAAAAAATTCCAGACTTACAACAGCTAATTTAATACCTTTAACAATGGAAAACTAAATTCAATGCTTTTTCAATACTTTTAATAACCCGCGGGTACCCTGTTATTACGTGTCACACTTCAAGTATATGAAGAATAAAGCACAGGTTTGGTGTCAAAAGAGTTGTTTTGATCTTTAATTTTCAATAACAGACAGTTCACACACGATACATCATCACTGATTGAGAGTGCCTTGGTGCTTTTTATGATAACGTTAAAATCAAGGCTCCCTAACACAGTTTGGGAAGTTCCATAGGCGCCAGAAATCTGCTATGGCTTCCCACTGGCTGGTTGTAGGACACGGCAAACAAATCGGGCTGGAGGGCTTTGCAGATCTTGGACGCAGTGCTCGACGTCAGTTTGAAGCTAGCCGCCACAGCTCGCTGTCTCCACCCGAGTCTCGAACTCTCTGTGCGGCATCAAAAGTCGGCCAGGCCGCCTTGAAACCGTCTTCTGTTTTGCCTGCCCCTCAACATTTGAATTATCAACATTTCTTCAATGTTGATGAGCAGAAGATTTACATTCAAACGTTCCATCTTGCATTGTTTATTTTTTCTCCGTTAAACTAGACTAGCGGAAGTCAACAAGCATGCCCCAAAACCGTAAAAACATAACGCCACACCCCTCTAGTGGCTTGGCGGTGAATTACAGAGCAACGCGTTCCCTCACCGCAGAACTATCGAACGCTCATTGACGCCGTGATCACTTCGCCGTCACCGCAACGCAGGAGTTTAACTCAGGCTTTAGTCCTTCTTTCTTTTTGTTTGAATCATTTAGGTCTGGAGATTGGGCTCGCCATGCCGTTTTGCGTCCTGGTTAGATTCTTGCAAACTCCATCAAGCCTTTCAACCTTGCTAAAGAAGCTTGCTGAAGTATCTATAACAGAGTCGATTGCTCTAAGACTGCAAGGGAAGCTCACCTCCCCCCAAAATTAAAAAAAAAAAAAAGCAGGAAATTTGACCCAAAACACACTTCACAAAGCACTAGAAAATGGTTTGAGAGAAAGCACTGGAGACTTCTAAAGTGGCCAGGATGAGTCCAGACCTGAATCTCATAGAACACCTGTGGAGAGATCTGAAAATGGCAGTTTGGAGAAGGCATCATTCAAATCTCAGAGACCTGGAGCAGTTGGTCAAAGAAGAATGGTCTAAAAATTCCAGCAGAGCATTGTAAGAAACTCATTGATTGATACCGGAAATGGTTGTTCGCAGTTATTTTATCTAAAGGTTTTGCTATGAAGTATTAGGCTGAGGGTACCAATACTTTTGTCAGGCCCATTTTTTGAGTTTTGTGTAAAATGATAATGATTTTTTTTTTTTTCATTGCAAGCAAAATAAATGAAGATATTACTACCAAAGCATTTGTAATTGCAATCATTTTCTGGGAGAAATTGAGCATTATCTGACAGAAGTGCAGGGGTGCCAATACATTTGGGCAGCACTGTAAGTGATCAAATGTACACTACATGTCATTGACTAAATATGCGGTACAACACGTTGAACTTTTGTTGAGAATTAGCTTCTTATCACTGGTTACGATGTGTGTTCTTTTTATTCATTTGCGCAGCTTCACAGTCTTTTCAACAGTGTGGACAGTGTGCTTCTCCAGAGTTGAGAGTACATTGTTCCACTACAGCGAAATGAGACGAGCCATTGGTTTCAGACGCTCTGCGTATCTGGGGGTCTATGTGCAGTGGGCTGGGCTCGGCTGGCCCGGACGCTCTTGTTCTCTGCATGATAATCTTTTTAATTTTTTTTTTAAACCTGTCCTGTTCAGCTGTTTGACACAGAGAATGGAAGTCTAAGTGCCCGGATTCTGAACAGTTTTAATGTTTCACATGGAGAGTCTGACATACTCCCATTGTGATCATTCAAAATACCTTTTTATTATGACAAAGCAGCGAACAGGAAGGGATTATGGGGGGACAGAAGAAAAGAAATACAAGAGAAGAAAGAAAAGAAACACATACACAAACAACAACAAGAAATACATTGAACATCTAAACTAGTTACTAATATGCTGGTGCTATCGTCAGCGAGATGTATTTCCGGTTTACACCATGTGGGGGCCAATTGGCCAGTGAAAGAGGAGAATGGGGGTGGGGGTGTCTATAAGACTATAAGCTAAGTGATTGAAAGGGGTAGAGTGTACACAAATCAGTTCTGTGATCTAGAACCCAGTAATCGTGTGAATCTCTTATGAGTGTAAGCCCGTTGGCGACCAACCCTACGCCGCCGCATCGCCAATCCCGGCACCGGAACCCCCAACCCTAGCATGCCCTACTACATCCAGCAGCATTACGCAAGCCCCACCGGGCGCGCGACAGCCACGCAGACGGGCGGAGAAACCGCGCGGGCGCCAACCCAGGGCCACGGCCCCCACCCAGCCAGCCCGGGGAGGGAGGGCGGGCGCTGGGGGGGCCATGCGCAGCCCATCCCTCCTCCCGCCGCCCAGCAAAGGAGCCACCGTCCCCCCCCCGGGACCCAGGGTGGTCCCCCGGGCCACCCGCGTGCCCATCAACCGGCCTTCAGGGATGGCAGGAGGGGACGCATCACCAACCCCACGCCTACACCCACCCCCGCCCGCCCACCCGGGCCACGAGCCACAGCCCCCCAACCGGCACGGCACGCCACGGGACCCCCAGCGGCCCACCAAGCCCCAGGCAAGGCAGGGTCCCCCGCCGGTGCAGGCGACACCCCGCTGATACACCGGCGCCCAGCCAGCGACCCGCGACGGAGCGCAGGGCGGATGCCCAGCCAGAGAAGAGAGGGGAAGGCGGAGGCAGGAGAACGCCCAGGAACTGCCACGGGGCGATGCAAGATCGGAGACCCGACCCCCCAACCCACTCCCGTGGCCGGCAGCCGAGGCAGAGGGGAGGCCACACCCCGGGAGCCACGCCATATAGAAAAAGTGTGGGACCCACCTACCACCCTATTACTGTGGCTGCCAGGTTCCCGACTGGCAGCCATCACCCAGCACCGTGATGGGGGTGTGAGGGGAGGGTAGTGCAATGTATGCATTAAAATAAGAGAGCTTGGCTTGGGGCAGTGGGACCGCAGCATGGAGTTTCTGTCCAGCCGCCTCTGCATGATAATCTGATGATCTGTCTGAGGCTGAATTCCTTTTTGACAGAGAAATGAGCAAATCTGTGATCTTGTTGTATTAACATCCACAGGAGGCATTTTTCAATTTTCATTCCGTTGTTCTGAGTTGAACCAGGGACTGTCATATCATCCTGGTGACACTTGCTTTATTAAAACTGACTAGCGAAAAATCGATCTTATTTTTGGTGTTCTCTTCTATTGTAACCTGCTTGTGTTTGGAGACTTGACTTCTGGCACTCTAATTTCTTTCCTTATTGGGAAGCGGGTGCCGGTGAGGCCCTCCACCATAAAAAAGCACTCACAGTTGAACAAACTTTGAACTTCCCCTCACTGAAAGACCAGAATCTGCCACTGATCTGGAATAAGAGGTTTCACACAACAATAGAAATGTGCCATGTGCATAGTGTATTTTAAAAAGAAATATTATTATGAAAAGTTAATTGCTGTGTAAAATTACACAAATTCAATTCATACTTCTTCCTAAATTCCACCGAAGGTTCAGAAGATCTTTTGTGGTTTTCTTCTTGCTGGCGACATTTCTCTCTGAGCAGATTGTAATGGTTAATTCTCCAGAATGGGGATCAGACAGAAGGGATACATGTCAAACAACTATAATCCATCTCTATTTGCATCCGCAGATTCCATCCTGCTCATTGTGTGTTAATTTTGGCGGCGGCTGTACTGGAATAATCCTTGGTTTGTTGTGGCTTCTGCCCCTTCTGTCTACTCTGCACACTCAGGTTGTTTTCTGACCAGTTACCTGAAGATACAAAAGGGTCGGATTGCATCAATAGCGTAGCAATGTATTGAAATACATCTGTTTTATTTCAGGTCATCCCCTGAGGAAGCTGTAGTCTAATCCAGATAGATGATATAATAACAATAAAAATAATAATGCATTATATTTGATGGCACCATTCTTGGCACAAGATCACTTTACAAGCTATCAGAAGCAACACGATATGTTAAAAACGGTATGGAATTAGATATGTGTCAAAAATGATTAAAACAAAACTCTCTAAATTACAAGTGAAAAATTAAGACTTTAAGCAAAACAATTGAACTAAGCAAACAAATGTATCTGAAAAGTAAAACTAAAAACTGAGGAGCCCAAGGACAGATCCCTGGGGGATGCCTGAAGTGACAGAGGAAGGAATTGTTTTGAATGACCAGGGAGTTAAAATGTGAGTTAGTTCAAATAAGCGGGTGTGGGTAATGCTGATAGAGGAGGATGAGAAGTAGTGAGGAATCCAGAATCAGCTGCCTTGAGGAAGTCCTCAGAGATTTTAATAAATGTTATTTCCTTGCTTTGGAGTGGGCAGAAATTAGACTGGAACTGTTCCTCGGGGTTATTGTGAGATTGTGGGACGCGCATTGTGTCTTAAGGTCTTAATCAGTGAGTTTTTTTTTTTTTTTTTTAATTCCTTTTTACTTAGCGATCAAAAGGAGGAAAACGTTGTGTTTGTCCTTATTTGATTAATTTTTAAATTTACCACCTTTTTTATTTGTTTTTTTTAATGAAAAACATAGACCTCATAATATTTTGACGGAACATGGGGCTCTTTTAAAGCTGACCGAGTGGAAACACAAAGAGCTTTTTACGTTGAAAATTCTTGTGAATAAATGCTTAAATCCATGAATTCTTTATAGATATGGACGTTAAAACCTACAAAAACGGGCAGTTAGCATTTATTTTACGTAAATATGCCGAATGTGCTGCTAGTCTTTAAGCCTCTGAGGCGCAGCCTTATCACCACAAGAGCTTTTTACGTTGAAAATTCTTGTGAATAAATGCTTAAATCCCTGAATTCTTTATAGATATGGACGTAAAACAGTTTTGATTTATGGTTAAAAGCGGGCAGTTAGCATTCATTTTTTTGTAAATATGTCGAATGTGCTACTAGTCTTTAAGCCACTGTGGTGCTGCTGTATCACCATAAAGAGCATTTTACGTGTAAAATTCTTGTGAATAAATCCTTCAATTCTGAATTCTTGATATGGACGTAAAATAGTGTCGATTTTTGGTTAAAAAAAAAAAAGAAAAAAAAGGGCAGTTAGAAATATTACAAATTATGACGCCAATGCCGTAGCGGTTAATTTCTCCCATTGATTTTTTCACAACTTTTCAAAATGTATGCATGGTACGAAAAACACAATAATTAGCTTGAATCCTCAAACAAATCACTCTTGAGACAATCCTTCCTGTTTCTATACTGTACAGCTTTTGTACTTTTTCAGTCTAAATCCGGCGTATGATCGCTGCATTTGTTTGAGAATAACTGTGACTGACTTCGACCGACTGAAGCGGAGTTTGGGATGGCCCCCCACTTGAAGGCATAGCACAGTGTCTGCGGAAGGTGTCCCGTCAATATCATTATGAAGTGTAAGGAATATATTACTTATTGCCCCAGACTAACACAATACAAATGATGATTCAGCATTAATATTTTATCAGAGACAGACTTTTTCAGGTAAAGTATGCTTTCAGTTTTTCATTTAAAAAACATTTTTTTAAAAGAGTTTACATAAATTAAATGCCACCCTGAAATAACCGTTTCCTGAATGTCCATCTAACCAATCAAGCCTAGAGAGAAAGTCCATAAACTAATACCTACATATCTTTTATCTATACTGTACAACAAAATCCTTGCATTTGAACATTTGGTGTATGTACAACTTTTATTACCACTGTACATTACCTGCATAGAACAATCTAACAATGGTGTACCGCACGCATGCTATTTTTAAACCGTGACGTCGCATCGTAAAGCGGAAGTAAAGTAGAAGTGGGACATTATAGACCCGCTCTCACATAGAAACGATGTTAATTCTGCTACTTTTCTCCGATTATCTTTCAAAAACGAACATGCCGATCACACATTGCTTTTTTTGGAAGTTGTAGAAACGACTCTAGACATTACTACATATGAAGGATGTTTTTTTTTCATACGTTTCCCGAAACCAAAAACTCGGAGTAAAAAAGATGAAGATTGAATCAACTTGAGCGGACTTTTAACGGCAGCTCAGTGAATCCATTCACATTTCATATGCAGTAAACATTTTGTTGTGTTAGCATGGTCGTAAGCCATTTTGATATTTTCTTATTTTTTAGCGTGATGTTGTGCCGTGCTGCTTCTGACAATGAATGACCTGAAAAGAATTAAAATGGTATCTGACTGCCAGTTACCTGTTCTGTTGTAAAAAAAAAAAAAAAACTTTAGTAAGGGGGGAAGTGTGAATTAATTATTAAAGATGCACCGATACCGATACTAGTATCGGCAGGGGGCGCCGATCCGGCCCGAAATGGTGGTATCGGTATCGGCGAGTACCAACAAAGACGGCGCCGATACCATTTACCGGTCCATTATTATAACATTTGACCACAGCCTTTTTCTCCTCCTGGCGCTCACTACACTCTTTCTCTGTGTTGTGTGATGACACGTGAACACCAAGCAGCTATCGCTATTGGCCTGCTCCAGACCAATGAGAGCGGGCCAATAGCCACTCCTGACCAATCAAAAGGGGGATTTTTTCATATGGACGAAAAACAAACCAGGAAATATGGCGGCGCCGCGGCGGTCGGGAAATATTTCCAAATAGAAATCCCGTCGATTAAAATCAATGGCTGCATGCAAGATTTGCGGCCTGAAAGTTTGGAGATGTGGAGTTAAATCGGCCAGTTTCAATACCTCGAACTTGATAAAACATTTGAAGACGAAACGTGAACGAACACAACGAGTTTGAGCCTGCAAGAGCAGGACTGCTATCCAGAGGAAGAAGGCCGCTGGACCGGAGCAACAATCTCTGGTCAGTTCACTTTGTCTACTTTACTTTTATTGTCTTTTACTGAAAGAAATGCCGCAGTAATTTGGGAAGTGTTTCCAAAGTATTGTTACCACCTTTCAGAAATAGAAATAAGGGACTCCCACCTCCCGAAAAAAAGGAGAGACGGGATGCTGTGGTCAATTATTATTACTTATAATTGTTAGCGTCCGCAAATGCGGAAACAAGGTTGAACCTCGAAGCAGACAACAAGCGGGGGATACATAAAAGGGTTTAATGATTGCAAACAAAAAATAACACGCGATCGCGGGACAGTAGAAATAACAAAAGGAGTCCGTGACAGCAGGTCGACGGACAAACTAAGATGATAGGCAGCGGTTACAAACGAGAGCAGCACACTAACAGAAAAACCCAATGCAGGGGCATAACAAGCAAATGTAGCGAGATTATTGTGCCAGATGTCAAATAGCGATCAGCAAGGCAAATATCTCGGCAGCCTTCTCTGAAATCACCCGTGCTTAAATGCTGCGTTGACGAGCCTGCATTGGATTCAAGTTCCACGCCCCCACGCCCAGCAACAAAACACAATCTAACCAGCAGCAGAATGTAACAATAATTTCATGAAAGTTGCACTGTTTGGACTTTGAGAGGTTTAAAAAAGTTTATTCAGTTCATTCAGAGTTTATTATTATGAATGTATTTTTACTTTCTTACTGTTGAGCTAGTATTATACATGTTTTATTAATTTCACGAATTTAGCACTATTTTGGCCTTTGAGAGCGGAAGGTTTATTCAACTATTGTCTACTAGGGTTTAGTGTACTTTTTCCTATTTTGTAAGCAACAGCCTGACAAAGCCTTGATAGCAATGATTTCACATCCAATTATGTAGCTCTTTGGGAAAAAAAAAAAATCAGAAAAAAAAAATATATATATATACATATAATCGGGGTGGTATCAGTATGGTATCGGTATCGGCCGATACTGCACAGCCAGGTATCGGTATCGGGGCCAAAAAATGGTATCGGTGCAACACTATTAATTATAGAATTAAGATTTGTTATCAATGAATAAATTAAAAGTGTTCGTTGGCGGTCACTGAGTAGCATTTGCGATCGATACACAAAACTAATTATATTACTGCCAAGAACGGTCAGAGACGTAGGACAACCAGAGGATATAATATATAAGAAAGGCAGGGCTGGTGGTAAAGGATAGCTTGTTGACACAGGAGAATGTCATTGTCAGTGGCGTTGATAAAAAAGCTAAGGCTATGCTTAGGTCAGCTCGTTATTTTCAGCCTTCGACACTCAAGCCATCTCTTTAATTGAACATTTTTATGTTCTTCCTTATCTTTGCCAGTGAATTTGGCACCAGGGACATCATTGTTGGAGAGAATTGGTCGGTTTAGCTCTGTAAACATCTCCTTCGTACACGATTTCCATTAATTTCCCATTAGGGACAAATGGTGGCGTGTCCCCCCCTTAGCAACACTTGCTAATGTCATGAATATTAATGAGCGGAAGTGACGTGTTGCTTGCGGTACGCCATTGTAGCGATACTGAAGTTTTCACGGGCCAGACAGAAGAGGACCACAAATGCATCATATTTCGACTGTTCTTTCCTTTTATTGAAGGGTTGGGGAGGCACGCACACAACAGCAGGGCAGGCGAAAAACAGGCAGCAGTACAAATAAGGGCTAGGCAGGATTTGTGGTTCCAAAAGCAGAAGGCAGGTCGAGTTGCTGGGGCAGGAGACCAGGCCAAAGTCAGGCAGTTTCAGGATCAAGAGTCAGCTGTGGAGAGCTAGGCAGGTAAATAAGAGGTAGGCTTCGCAGACGGTCTGACAGAGAGGGACTGCAAACGGCTTTAAATACACAGGTTAATTGTAGAGTGAAGCAGCGCTATTGGCTGGGCGATGAGGTGGATTGAGAACAGGTGGGGATCATTGAAGCCGATCAGGCCGTGCAGCAGCAGGGACAGAGGCCATGACAGAACTACTCGCATCAATATCATGGCACATGTATACACGATGAATATATCATATCCAAATTTACACTTGTCACCAGTAAATGTTGCAGCCTCACAATAGCGGAATATTCAATGACTTATTTTTGTTGGCATCGCTGATTACAGTACCTTCATATAGTACATTTTAAGTGTAAGGGTGGGTTAGGAGCATGGAAGAGAAACTGCATTTTTGTTGTTGCATGGTTGTACTCATGCATTATAAAAAAAACAACAACAAAACAAAAAACACTTTTAATAGAAAGACTTCATATTAACCATGTGCTGTGCGAATATCCTCAGCATAGTAGTGAATTTCTCTAAAAATTATATTTCTGTAATTGTTAACTGTATGCAGTCCCTTTGGTTTCACTCTGACTAAAGTGTGAGTCCATTAATTATTGGTTTTCTATTACTGTATTTTCTAGGGTTGTTCCGATCATGTTTTTTTGCTCCCGATCCGATCCCGATCGTTTTAGTTTGAGTATCTGCTGATCCCGATATTTCCCGATCCGATTGCTTTTTTTTGTTCCCGATTCAATTCCAATCATTCCCGATAATTTTTCCCGATCATATACATTTTGGCAATGCATTAAGAAAAAAATGAATAAAACTCGGACGAATATATACATTCAACATACAGTACATAAGTACTGTATTTGTTTATTATGACAATAAATCCTCAAGATGGCATATACGTTATTAACATTCTTTCTGTGAGAGGGATCCAAGGATGGAAAGACTTGTAATTCTTAAAGGATAAATGTGACTTTGTATATTGTGACTAAATATTGCCATTTAGTGTATTTGTTGAGCTTTCAGTAAATGATACTGCTGCCATTTAACTTCTGCCCAAATGCATGATGGGAGGTGCAACCATGACTGTGCGTCATGGTACCAATTGATATATCTTCTCTGTGTTGGGAAAGAACATAAGGTGTTAAGAAAATGATCAACTACTACCTTTCTTCCCCACATTGCCTCTCACGATATTTTTAATTGCTTAGAGAGGGATTGTAAGGCTTTAGCTAAATTAATAAGGCTCCAAACGCTGTCAAAATTCTCTCTACTCATTATACGCTGCCTTTTAGCTCTATATATAGGTAAAACGGCGCCTTTATAGATTGAACGCGACAATGCGTGGGTGGGTCGTGCAGCGCATGCGGTAATTATTTAACGTGATTAATTAAAAAAAATCAATTACCACCGTTAACGCAATAAATTTGATAGCCCTAATTTAAGCCAAAACTACTCTGGATGAGTGTGAGACATTTTGTCTGTAACGTTAAATACAATTAGAAAGCGATTTAAATAAAATAAAAAATAAAAATAAAATATTGATATATTAAAGGCATGTCCGATATTTTTTTGCCGATTCCGATACTTTGAAAATGACGTGACATCTTTCGTATTTTCTTTATTGCCAATGTACGTATGAGTCAAATATTATTATATTTCCAATGTACTTACAGTATGTAGCACTACTTCATTTTATATCCAACGCACATACTGTGCCTAGCACTTCATTATTCGTGAGATCACAATGCTGATTTCATTTTGGATTCAGTGACAGAATGTATGCATTCTCCCTCAGTTGTCAATAAGTGAAATGCAAAAAACAAATTGATCCAAAAATCAAGGGAGGCCATTTAACTGCTTTCAATGAAAACAAGTGCCACTGTGGTGCTCATTGCAACAGATTGGATTTAATGAACTCACACTTGAAGCCCTATTAAATATCTAGCTAACAATCCATGTTCTTTACCACCTGTTCTTGACTCAACATTAGGAAAGTCTTTACCAACAAACATTGGGCTGGTCACCAGGGCACAACAATAAAAAAAAGTCAGTTTTTAACATCCAGCAAACCAGACGGAGTACTATCCAATGGCTCTTTTTCTGTGGTATATTTTTTACAATATATTTTATGACATTTACAGTCCCTGACAAAAGTCTTGTCGCTTATCCATTTTGTAGAAACATTTGCTAATAACCTGACTTTTAATTATTCAATTGGTTTCAGAAATGGCTCACATGAAAGCTAAGTCCCCCTCCCAAATGATGTTGAATGTACAAAAATATATTTGTTTCACTGAAAAAAAGAATAATCATTTAATGAAGACAAAAATGTTGTCGCCTACAGAAAGTAGTGTGAAAATTGAACAAAAAATGTACTTCAAATACAAAAATATGTTACATAACATAAGCGAATTAAGTAGTGGTGCTGTGAGATCCGAATTTCATATTTTGTATGACTTCCATGGGCTTGAAGGACTGCATCCATGTGGTTCGGCAAGGATTCATACAATTTATTGATGAAGTCATCAGGAACATCAAAGTAAGCAGTCTTGCATTCCTCCCAGAGTTCATCAGCATTCTTGGCTTTAGTTTTCCATGCTTCCTCTTTCATCCTACCCCAGACATGCTCAATGATGTTCATGTCTGGTGACTGGGCTGGCCAGTCCTGGAGGATATTGATCTTCTTTGCCTTGAGGAACTTTGAGGTAGAGATTGAAGTATGCGATGGAGCACCATCCTGCTGCAGAATTTGTCCCTTTTTATTGTTCTGAATGTAAGAGGCAGCTATGATTTGTTGATATTTCAGACTATTTATGTTGCCTCCCACCCTGCAGATATCTCGCACATCCCCCTATCTGGATGTAACCCCAGACCATGATTTTGCCACCACCAAACTTCACTGTTTTGTGGCAAAAGGTGGATTTTTCAGATGAATCTTCCATTGAAGTATACCCCAGTCGCCGCAAATATTGCAGGAGACCTACTGGAGCCCGCATGTATCAGAGATTCACTCAGAAAACAGTGAAGTTTGGTGGTGGCAAAATCATGGTCTTGGGTTACATCCAGTATGGGGTGTGCAAGAGATCTGCAGGGGGGAAGGCAACATAAATAGTCTAAAATGTCAACAAATCTTAGCTGCCTCTTACATTACTAACCATAAAAAGGGACAAATTCTGCAGCAGGAAAGTGCTCCATCACATACTACAATCTCTACCTCAAAGTTCCTCAAGGCAAAGAAAGATCAAGATCCTCCAGGACTGGCCAGCCCAGTTACCAGACATGTACATCATTGAGCATGTCTGGGGTAGGATGAAAGAGGAAGCATGGAAGATGAAAGCCAAGAATGTTGATGAACTCTGGGAGGCATGCAAGACTGCTTTCTTTGACGTTCCTGATGACTTCATCAAGAAATTGTATGAATCCTTGCCGAACCACATGGAAGTCATACAAAATATCAAATTTGGACCTCACAGCCCCACTAACTAATTCGCTAAAATTATGTAACATATTTTTGTATTTGAAGTAAATTTTTTGTTCAATTTGAACACTACTTCCTGTAGGCAACAAAACTTTTGTCTTGCCAAAATTTTATCTTTATGTCTTCATTAAACGATAGATCTTTTTTCAGTAAAACAAATATATTTTTGTACATTCAACATCATTTGGGAGGGTCTTAGCTTTCATATGAGCCATTTCTGAAACCAACTGAATAATTAAAAGTGAGTTTATTAGCAAATGTTTTACAAAATGGATAAGCGACAAGACTTTTGTCAGGGACTGTAGAGTACTTGTTTATGCTGGACTCGTATTTTATTTTTTTTCCTATGCGTATTTTGAGCGCCACATTAACTAGTTCGACTAAAAAAGATGAAGATTATTATAGTATGGTTTTAGTCAGTGACGTGCGGTCATGGGAGGCAGAGGAGGCGGAGCCTTACCTGCAGTGTATTCAGTAACGCGTTACTAAGTAACGCATTACTGTAATCTGATTACTTTCTTCAGTAACGACTAATCTAACGCGTTCATTTTTCCAAGCCAGTAATCCGATTAAAGTTAGTTTCCCTAGTGCCTGTGCGTTACTATTTTGTTTTTGCCTCATAATGTATGTAGAATGAAGAATACTGTAGTCATGTGCGAAGAGCATTTCTCATCGGGGGGGAATAAAACGGGTCACGTGTATTACGATGCCGTTTGAGGCTGTCTGCCACGGCGGTCATCAACATAGCATTCTGACGAGGCAGCGAGGCTAACAGTGAAAGGCAGGATATATGCCGCAAATGGATGCATTTGCTCACTGGAAATACAGCCATTACTTCACATTTCTGTCCAGTGAAGATGACAAAAATATCTCCGTGCGTTGCAAACTTTACGCTGGCTGAAAAAGACTGTCGGCCGCTAAAAACTCATCCAACATCCAATTCAACAAGGAAGCACTTGGAATTACAGGACAACGCGACAAAACTTGAAAAAGCCGTGAGGTAACAAGACAGCCAGCACTTCTACAGTATGTAACCAGCCTTTATGTACATTTTATTGTCAGTGTTTGTAACCATAGGCGGAGTTTTACTTTTGTGGGGCTGGGGGCAAAGCATGTTGATGACTGAAATAAAAGTCAAAAGTTTGGACACACCTAAACATTTTTGCGTTTTATATATTTTCCCTATAATTGTAAATCCTCTCTGAATACATCAAAACTATGAACGAACATGTGGAATGGCAAAAAAAAGTGAAATAACTGAAAACAGGTTTTATATTCTACATTCTTCAAAGTGTCCACCTTTGAGGTGTCACCAAACTTTTGGCCAATACTGTATATATACATATATATAAAACTGTTCAAGCTCAGTTGTTGTTGGTTGCGTTTGAAAGCTTAGGTTTACAGAAATTCTAAATACCCATCTTGCCTCCACAGGGGTAGTTTTGGCTTAGCAAAGCAAAAGCTAGTGTCTTAGGTGCTAGTCACATGATCTGCTCGAAAAACGATTTTGACCCATTATGAAATACGTTGTAGGATTCTTGTTCATTTCAATAATTTTTGTTGTTTGTTTTATTGCTTTACAACTTTTATAGACAATATTTTAACAGCTAGGTCTTTATTTTAAAGGGGAAGTTCAGAATTTTTGACATTAGGCTTTATCTTGGAGTTAGCGGGGGTTTATTTAGTCGTTGGAGTTGATTTGAACAAATTCCGTGCAGTTTGTCAGTTATTTGTTAGTTTCAGGGCTCCGGGGTGGCTAAGCTAGCGCGACTCAATGGTGGTTGAAATCAACTCCATCGACTAATTAAACCCCCGCTAACTCAAAGATTAAGCCTTATGTGAAAAATTCAATTACATGCGATGACATTTTTTGTTCTTATTTTTATGTTGAGGCAGCAAAAGGAGAAAAATTGGTAAAAAGTAACTGATAAGTTACTTTTAAAATAACTTAGTTACTTTGATGATAAAGTAATCGGTAAAGTAACTAGATTACTTTTTTGAGGTGTAATCAGTAATCAGTTATTAAATTACTTTTTTAAGTAATCTGTGACAACACTGCTCACCTGTCATCACGACCAAAAAAATAATTACCGTAATTTCCCGAATATAACGCGCACTTTTTTCCCCCAAAATCAACTTGTAAAATCATGGTGCGCATTATAAACGGGTACATGGATGGAGACAGAAATATATATATATATTACATATATATATAAACCGATTTTTTTTTTTATTGACACGGCCATGTTGTCTTGAAGAAACGTATGCTGACCATTACGGTACGTGACGTCACCATTTTGTTTCGGTAATACTTCACTCTAATTGGTCGAATTATTTCGTCTGTGTTAAATTCTGCTTTTTTCACTCTTCATAAAGCACAGAAATTAGTTTCTTGAACTCATTTGAGTCAATGTTAATTGCAGCTCCGCAACTCGGACCATAACAAATGTAAGCACACACACTTCCTGTGTCCGTCAACTATATCTGTCCCTCGGGAAACTCAAACCCAAATAACAATAGCTCCTATTGTTACTGTCGTGTCAACAGCGATGAGCTCTCACAGATTTCCGACTTACGTCCTCACTTTCATTTTACCGTATCAATCCATGGAAGAAACATTTATTCATCATGATGAAACAAGCAAGTTATACAGCAGTCTTTAAAAGAAATGTCACATCTGTTTTGTTTTCTCCTAGATTCTGGTAAGTTGGAGAAGGTGTCAATTATCACCGTAAATATTGTCAGTTTATGGTAATGTTTTGAACTACCAATGTGCTATGCTTGTGCTGTGTTTCACCAGTCAGTAAAATGACATTTCTGTATCTGTACACAAGTTCTGTTTTCTTGTATTTTTCTATTTATTGGTGCTAAAATTAGGGTGCGCGTTATAAATGGGTACAATAATTTCCCCTAGATTTTACAAGTAAATTTGGGGTGCGCATTATACGTGGGTGCACCTTATATTCGGGAAATTACGGTATAACATCAAATTTATATTACTATTTGTCCACTGATAATATTTGTCCACTGATCTTTATGTATGAATAATTTCAAACATTTTTTATAGTCAAAATTGCTGAATTTGCCCATTTCCTGTTCACTTAAAGAAATGAAACGAGAGGTGCGGCAGCAACGAGTCAAGCCTCACCTCTAAACGCGCAATCCATCACAAACTGGGTTGATACATGCAATTGGAGCGTCCAGGTTGCCGTATATCTGCATGTCTCCATTATAATGTTTGCAGATATGTTTATCTTACCTGATTTTACACAGTCTGGCTAATGTTTTTATCCCTTAAAATGTAATGTTAGTTAGTGACATAATTAGTGTTGCTGATGGGAAATAAAACCGCAGTAAAAAGGCACAGGTTGCGGCAGATAGTACTCTACCGCACAGAAAGGGGCGTACGTGAGCCAACGGGTACTTGCCGCCAGTCGAGTCAAGTGCACTGCTGCGAGCCCGTCGACGTCGTACTCCCAAAATGAAAGAGGATTATATATCTAAGCTTAAAAATTTCTCAAAACTGGACTTTCAGTCAAAAGTGGACGTGACCAACGCCAGAGCTAAAAGGTTTGCTTTAAACGACGGGACAGAAGATACCTCGCTCTTTTCAGAGTGGTACACCCGAAAATACTCTCTATGTGGCTGTATTTCAAAAAATCGCCTTTTGTTCTCATATTGTGACATGGAAAATTTACCCCAAAGCCTCAGCAAACATGAGATAGCTTTCAAAACTTTTGGAAGCTCAAGGATTGATTTGACTTTGAACGAACAGCGGAGGCTCAACATTAGCATCCACAATGCTAAGGTAAAGGAAAACCGAGAGATTTTGAAAGACCTCATTTATGCAACCTGCATCCTAGCTAAACAGGAGTTAGCATTTCGTGGCAACATTAGAGGGCAAGCTCTTCTAATCGTGGCAATTATGTAGAACGATTACATGCTTTTGCTGAGAAAGATGAGAGGTTAGCTAGACATTTGGACACATCCACTGTGTTTTCTGGCGTGTCAAATAGAATACAGAAAGATCCAATTGAATAGGGTGACCATATTTTGATTTCCAAAAAAGAGGACACTCAGCCCGGCCTCAAGATACTTGAATTTTACCCGAAGTTCACTCAAAGATGCCTATATCACTTTAATATATTTAAAGTGTGCTCCCTCACTCTAGATGGAAAAATGCAGTTTGAAAAAAAATGATTAAAAAAAAAAATATATATATATATACATATATAAATATGTATAATATATAATGCAGACCCATAGAAATGTAGTCCAGTCAATACACATACACACAGTAGGCTATGTGCCAACTAGACATTTTTATAAATTACTATCACGACAATTGTACTTGACAAATTGTTATTTCCCATTCAATGTTCTAGATTGCACACAAACAAAAACCGAAATAAACTGACAAACTATTCAACCAGCATGTTTCCAAACGTAGCAGTTAAAAACTACATTTCCCATAATGCCTAGCGCGGTTTAGCTTACGGATAGCTAGCTGAGGCAGAAATCAAACTTTGCTATAAAAGTTTACAATCATCGGCAGCGCAACGATGCAACACCAAACGGGATTTTGCAGTCAAAGCTCCAACAGAAGTTGCCAAACAGTTGCCATTATATACGTATTTATCGTAAAAAAACTTCAGCCGTTGTGGCCATATCGTCAACCCAGTAGATGGCGGTAATGCCTCATGATAGGGGTAAACTGCCAACAAAAACAAGAAGAACTACTCCTTTCCTCCCTACTACTAGGAGCCATGTCATCGCAGGTCGGCGCTTCCACCCATTGGCCGGAGGGATTCTCTTCAAATTGGTCCCGCGAAAAATCATAAAAAACGGACATTTTTATGAATTTATAAAACCCGCCACCACTAGGATACTACGTGAAAGTAGAACTTGTCCGGGCAAAAGAGGACGTTTGGTCACCCTACAATTGAAGCAATCGGCGATCATCTCCACTGAGGCGGACAGACAAAAAATTAAAGGAAATTAAGGAGGACTTTTACAACAAATTAACGGAGGTTTTTGTGGCGAAGGATAGGCGCATGGACTTCATCAACAAATAAAGCTAAGACCACAAACAGTTTTCATTTCAATCTTATAAAAAAGAGATTTGACTAAGAAAAATACATTAGAATTAGGGCTGTCAAATGATTAACATTTTTTAATCGAGTTAATTACAGCTTAAAAATTAATTGATCGTAATTAATCGCAATTAATCGCAATTCAAACCATCTATGAAATATGCCATATTTTTCTGTAAATTATTGTTGGAATGGAAAGATAAGACACAAGATGGATATATACATTCAAAATACAGTACATAAGGACTATTTGTATATTATAACAATACATCAACAAGATGGTATTAACATTATTAACATTCTGTTAAAGCGATCCATGGATAGAAAGACTTGTAGTTCTTAAAAGAAAAATGTTAGTACAAGTTATAGAAATGTTATATTAAAACCCCTCTTAATGTTTTCGTTTTAATAAAATTTGTAAAATTTTCAATCAAAAAATAAACCAGTAGCCCGTCATTGTTGATGTCAATAATTACTTACACAATGCTCATGGCTGCTGAAGCCTATAAAGTCAGTCGCACCCAAGCGCCACCAGAGGGCGGCAAAACTCCATAAAACACAATTAACAAGCAGTTCACTGTACTGTCATTTAAATCTATCTGAGCGGGGGGAGTGCGTTAATTGCGTCAAATATTTTAACGTGATTAATTTTTTTAAAATTAATTAACGCCCGTTAACGCGATAATTTTGACTGCCCTAATTAGAATATTTAAAAACTAAATGTTTGCCTTAAATAAAATATTCTTTTCAAGCTTTTTGTGGAGCAATCTGTATTAAATTGATTAAAGTATCGGGATTAAAAGTTTTAAAAACAACTGAATATTTCACTAAAGGTCAAAATTGAAATCTGTGGTTTTGTACACCATTCTATACTCTCATTTATGTTGTATGAATTATAGAAGTGTGACGGCCAACACATGGAGGGATAAGAGCAAATGCACGTTATTTTCTTACCTTTATGTATCTGTAATCGTGTTTTGTGAAGAACGCTCATGAGATATGAAATAACTAGTAGCCGATTGAATAAGCTACCCTTTTTGCTTTATACAGTGCCTTGCAAAAGTATTCGGCCCCCTTGAATCTTGCAACCTTTTGCCACATTTCAGGCTTTAAACATAAAGATATGAAATTTAATTTTTTTGTCAAGAATCAACAACAAGTGGGACACAATCGTGAAGTACAACAACATTTATTGGATAATTTAAGCTTTTTTAACAAATAAAAAACTGAAAAGTGGGGCGTGCAATATTATTCGGCCCCTTTACTTTCAGTGCAGCAAACTCACTCCAGAAGTTCAGTGAGGATCTCTGAATGATCCAATGTTGTCCTAAATGACCGATGATGATAAATAGAATCCACCTGTGTGTAATCAAGTCTCCGTATAAATGCACCTGCTCTGTGATAGTCTCAGGGTTCTGTTTAAAGTGCAGAGAGCATTATGAAAACCAAGGAACACACCAGACAGGTCCGAGATACTGTTGTGGAGAAGTTTAAAGCCGGATTTGGATACAAAAAGATTTCCCAAGCTTTAAACATTTCAAGGAGCACTGTGCAAGCCATCATATTGAAATGGAAGGAGCATCAGACCACTGCAAATCTACCAAGACCCGGCCGTCCTTCCAAACTTTCTTCTCAAACAAGGAGAAAACTTATCAGAGATGCAGCCAAGAGGCCCATGATCACTCTGGATGAACTGCAGAGATCTACAGCTGAGGTGGGAGAGTCTGTCCATAGGACAACCATCAGTTGTACACTGCACAAATCTGGCCTTTATGGAAGAGTGGCAAGAAGAAAGCCATTCCTCAAAGATATCCATAAAAAGTCTCGTTTAAAGTTTGCCACAAGCCAGTGGAAGAAGGTGCTCTGGTCAGATGAAACCAAAATTGAAGTTTTTGGCCACAATGCAAAACGAAATGTTTGGCGTAAAAGCAACACAGCTCATCACCCTGAACACACCATCCCCACTGTCAAACATGGTGGTGGCAGCATCATGGTTTGGGCCTGCTTTTCTTCAGCAGGGACAGGGAAGATGGTTAAAATTGACGGGAAGATGGATGCAGCCAAATACAGGAACATTCTGGAAGAAAATCTGTTGGTATCTCTTCAAGACCTGAGACTGGGACGGAGATTTATCTTCCAACAGGACAATGATCCAAAACATAAAGACAAATCTACAATGGAATGGTTCAAAAATAAACGTATCCAGGTGTTAGAATGGCCAAGTCAAAGTCCAGACCTAAATCCAATTGAGAATCTGTGGAAAGAGCTGAAGACTGCTGTTCACAAACACTCTCCATCCAACCTCACTGAGCTCGAGCTGTTTTGCAAGGAAGAATGGGTAAGAATTTCAGTCTCTCGATGTGCAAAACTGATAGAAACATACTCCAAGCGACTTGCAGCTGTAATTGGACCAAAAGGTGGCGCTACAAAGTATTAACGCAAGGGGGCCGAATAATATTGCACGCCCCACGTTTCAGTTTTTTATTTGTTAAAAAAGTTTAAATTATCCAATAAATTTTGTTCCACTTCACGATTGTGTCCCACTTGTTGTTGATTCTTGACAAAAAATTAAAATTTTATATCTTTATGTTTGAAGCCTGAAATGTGGCGAAAGGTTGCAAGGTTCAAGGGGGGCGAATACTTTTGGCACTGTATATTTGTAAATCTGACACTAAAGGAGTCAGTGCCTCACCAACCATGAACCTCACCGTACGTCACTGGTTTTAGTTCCTGTGTTTATAGAACTTTCCGGCGAGCCAACCTTTTAAAAATGGATAAAGATTAAGAACGTTTTAGGGCCATTTCTTGAAACTTCAAATCTCATATCTGCTTGATGCATAAAATAGATGCCCTTTTATAGGGAAATGGCAGCACGGTTTTATGCAGATTGTGGCTTCCAGGCATGAGCCTGTCATCTAAGAGTAATTGGCAGGTGTGCACGTGTCGTGAATGCAATGGTAATTTTGCGCTTATGTGGAATTTATGCATAAATTAAGAATATTCTTACACATTAGTGAATGAGGCCCAATGTACATGTATTATTAGATGTATTGCTCATGTTGAGAAAAACACGCTTGTCAAGTGTTACTACACATTTGTATTTGTTTGTATCTGTTATCTGTTACAGCAGGTATGGTACTTGCCTACCATTGTCATTATTGAACCTCTCAGCCGCCTTCCAATCCCATGCAAAGCTGAAAATTGACTCGACTCCAGTTGAGTCCCTTTGAGAGTACACTCCATGGGAGGTATATTTCAACACAACACATGAATAATAGCACCACTTTGTACACTTCTGAGGGAAATATTTGTCTCACCCCTTGTGGGCTCTCCAGATATTCTGGCTTGGTCACCACAGGGACAACTTTTCTTTGAGGTAAACATGAAACCACAGGGCTCTACGTGTATGTATTGCTCAATAAGTGATCAAGGACTTCTAATCGTTTTTGTCACTACATATTTTCTATGCTCTTGCTTCATTCAGCTGTCTGTCCCCTCATCCCATGTAACCACTGCTCCCTGACTAACCCCAACTCCGAAATATAGACTCTTACACATTTTAAATGTCAACTGAAAACACGTCCGTTTAATTGCCTATTCAACCGAGAACCATTTGCTCCTGTTGTGAACACTAATTTTTAATAAGTATGTAGTAATTTGGGGCTGGAAAACATGCCAAACTTTGTTTATCTCAGTTAAGTCAAATTTGAAAAAAGATTTTTTTGGTACCCCAGGGTTTCCGCTACATACAGTCCCTGACAAAAGTCTTGTCGCTTATCCATTTTGTAGACACAATTGCTAACAACCTGACTTTTAATTATCTGGTCTTTGCCTTTTTGGCAAAGCCAGATAATGATATTCTTCAATTGGATTCAGAAATGGCTCATATGAAAGCTAAGACCCTCCAAAATGACGTTGATTGTACAAAAATATATTTATTTCACTGAAAAAAGATTTATCATTTAATGAAGACAGAGGTCAAATTTTGGCATGACAAAAATGTTGTCGCCTACAGAAAGTAGTGTTCAAATTGAACAAAAAATGTACTTCAAATACAAAAATGTGTTACATAACATAAGTGAATAAAGTAGTGGTGCTGTGAGATCAAAATTTAGTATTTTGTGTGACTTCCATGGGCTTGAAGGACTGCATCCATGCGGTTCGACAAGTATTCATACAATTCATTGATGAAGTCATCAGGAACATCTTACAAAGCAGTTGTTTTCTGAAATTTCCAGGTTCGCGGTGAATCAGTAACAGGCACACTTTTGCTCAATAGATGATGTTTATTGATTAGAAAATGCAGAATAAATCAGATTTATTGATTACAATCCCACAAAAGCAAGCAAACAGATATCAAAAACAAGCAAACAAATGGTAACGTGATGCTAGATTTGAGTTTGTCAATCTCAGAATCCCCGCGTTATGTTACAGCACAACTAGTTGTCCCTTAGCAATGAAAATCGCTTACCGTGACAAACGAGTGGGAAGCCAACAACATTCCAGTAAAGCGTCAAAAGGACAAAAGCCAGGCGATCCGTACGTAACCCACTGGTGGACCTCACTGGTCGCCCGGAAATGTTCGGTTTTTGTAGGGACGCACCCCTCGGAGGCGGAGAGGCCAACTTCCACCCCCGAGCGGCGCGGCCCCATCCAATCACATACATTTAAGCTACTTTTGGTTCAGCCCCCTTGAAAAAGGGCTTTTTACATGGGACAAATGAGCCGTGCTGCAACAGATGCCAACAAATGGTAAATATTATGGGTACAAAACAAGTTATCTCTATTGGACCCAGGCGTGTAACTATGGGACCCAGGCGTGTACTAAAACAATACTATGGTGCAAAACAAGTTATCTCGTGAGATTCTCAAGCGCGTCTCCTAACTATGGGAACAAGGTGAAAAACAATAGAAGTTGTTACAATCTATGTCACAGAAGCAATCATACATCACAAAACCATGATGTAATATTTTCCTCCATCAGTAGTCTTGCATCCCTCCCAGAGTTCATCAACATTCTTGGGTTTCGTCTTCCATGCTTCCTCTTTCATCCTACCCCAGACATGCTCAATGATGTTCATGTCTAGTGACTGGGCTGGCCAGTCCTGGAGGATCTTGATCTTTTTCCACTGCAGCAGAGCTCCACGAGATCTGGTCACCTGAAGTCCCTGTGTCAACCAGAACAGTCTGTCGAATTCTGTCTAGAAACGGCCTCCATGGTTGAATCAGTACCTAGAAACCAGCGTTAAACAAAAGGCAATTAAAAACAGTGTAGCATTTGTCAAGGCCCACAGCCTGTCAAAAGGATGGATGCTAGAAAAGTGGCAAAAGGTGGATTTTTCAGATGAATCTTCCATTGAATTACACCGCAGTCGCCACAAATATTGCAGGAGACCTACTGGAGCCTACATGGATCCATGATTCACTCAGAAAACAGTTAAGTTTGGTGGTGGCAAAATCATGGTCTGGGGTTACATCAGTATGGGGGTGTGCGAGAGATCTGCAGGTGGGAGGCAACATAAATAGTCTGAAATAACAACAAATCTTAGCTGCCTCTTACATCCCAACCCATAAAAAGGGACAAATTCTGCAGCAGGATGGTGCTCCATCGCATACTTCAATCTCTACCTCAAAGTTCCTCAAAGCAAAGAAGAACAAGATCCTCCAGGACTGGCCAACCCAGTCACCAGACATGAGGACGAAACTCAAGAATGTTGCTGAACTCTGGGAGGCATGGAAGACTGCTTTCATTGATGTTCCTGATGACTTCATCAATAAATTGTATGAATCCTTGCCGAACCGCATAGATGCAGTCCTTCAAGTCCATGGTAGTTATACAAAATATTAAATTTGGATCTCACAGCACCACTACTTAATTCGCTTATGTTATGTGACATATTTTTGTATTTGAGGTACATTTTTTGGTTCAATTTTCACACGACTTTCTGTAGGCGACAAAATGTTTGTCTTGCCAAAATTGGACCTTTATGACTTCATTAAATGATAAATCTTTTTTCAGTGAAACAGATATATTTTTGTACATTCAACATTATTTGGGAGGGTCTTAGCTTTCATAAGAGCCATTTCTGAAACCAATTGAATCATTAAAAGTCAGGTTAGTAGCAATTGTTTCTACTAAATGGATAAGCGACAAGACTTTTTTCAGGGACTGTATAAGTGATTGTGGCGCATCTCCACACCAAAATAAAAGCCGCTACGTCTGAGATGTTTTTTTTTTTTTTTTTAAGGCCGTTTCATACTAGTGTCAGCCGAGTGTGAAGAGTTCAGTGACAACCTATTCATTGTGTATTGTAATGTCCGGAACTAAGCGCAGCCCCCTTTAAGAGCCGATCGGACTGGGGAGCTGTGACGCAGGGGGAAGCGAGTAGGAAGAATGTGAAAACGGGCGAGATAGCAGTCGCATGTCGCGGCAGCCCACTGTTATTTTGTTATTGTTTTTCTTTATTATTTGGGTAAGCCAATACCGACTCCTCTCCTTCTTCCCCATATCCAGGGCATTACAGTAGTTTGGATCGGACTTTTCGGCAAAAGTTAGCAGTGGACGAGCGTCTTGGACGGATGGACGAGTTTGAATGAATTTGTGCTAAGAGGCGGGGCCCATAAGAGCGCCGGCGTGCTAACATCGCCAACGAAAGGCAGGCGTACTTGTATGTGTGCTATCAGGCTGTTTTGGCAGACGCATATACGCAATCACGGCTGACGAAACTTTAATAATTGCGCTTTTTTTCAAGTTTCGCGAGCTCTGGGACACTCGACAAAGGACTCTCACACCTCCCCTTGCTAAGTTAATGGTACATCGACGGGCATTTGTGTGGAAATGTAGTTCACGAACAGCAAAAAAAAAAACTATTCACCTTCTCACCAAAACAAGTAAAACTCTTTACACAGCTATTGGAATCCCCCCCTACTCCTTGAAATGGATTCGTTAACAGAAGAACTATTATTGCTGTGGTAATGTGGTACGTATTAGGGCCAAATAAAAGGAAAAAGAAGGACTACGAAGGGAGCCTGAAACCCGCGGCTCTTTAGCGCTGCCCTAGTAGCTCCCTAGAGCTTTTTCAAAGATTTATGAATAAGATGGGGGAGGGAAATATATATATATATATATATATATATATATATATATTTTTTTTTTTTTATTTTTATTTTTTTTTTTCCATACGGTGCCTGTAGGAGGACAAACATTACACAAACATTCTTTCAATTCATTAATATTGTCATGAAGTTAAACTTGGGGTGGCATCGTAAAAACGAGTAGTCACGTGGTACGTCATCCTTTATAGGATCCACTGCAGGGAAAATAAACATTTAATCATGAAGGCTAATTATGTATTTGTAGCCAACATAGTCATTTTGATAGTAGGCTAATATACACATACATATCGATACATACAGCCGGTGTTGCTTTTTTTTTTTTTTTTTTTTTTTAAACCTGTCCTGCCCAGCTGTTTGACACAAAGAATGGAAGCCTAGGTGCCCGGTTGGTCTGAACAGTTTTAATGTTTCACATTGAGAGTTTGAGATACTCCCACTGTGATCATTCAACATACCTCGTTTATCATGACAAAGCAGCGAACAGGAAGGGGTTATGGTGGAACACAAGAAAAGAAACACAAGAGATGAAAGAAAAGAAACACAAACAACAACAACAAATACATTGAACGTCTACAATAACTACTAATATGTTGGTGCTATCGTCAGCTAGATGTATTTCCGGTTGACACCATGTGGGGGGCCTGTTGACAAGGGAAAGAGGGGGACGGGGGTGGGGGAGTCTATAAGCTAAGTGATTGAAAGGGGTAGAGTGTACACAAATTAGCTTTGTGATCTAGAACCCAGTAATCGTGTGAAACTCTTGTGAGTGTAAGCCCGTTGGCGACCGACCCTACGGCGCCCATCGCCAATCCCGGCACCAGGACCCCCCACCCGAGCGTGCCCTGTCGCATCCAGCTGCATGCGAGCCCCACCAAGCGCGCGACAGCCATGCAGACGAGCGGAGACGCCACGCGGGCGCCAACCCAGGGCCACTGCCACCACCCAGCCAGCCCGGGGAGAGAGGGGGGGGTGCTCAGCGCAGCCCGTCCCTCCTCCAACAGCCCAGAAAAGGAGCCATGAGAGACGCAATGTGGAAAAAAAACAGAAAATCGCATTGTTTCATTTTTAAAGAATTTATTTCCAAATTAGAGTGGAACATAAGTATTTGGTCACCTACAAACAAGCAAGATTTCTGGCTGTCAAAGAGGTCTAACTTCTTCTAACGAGGTCTAATGATGCTCCACTCATTACCTGTATTAATGGCACCTTTTTAAGTCATTATCGGTATAAAAGACACCTGTCCACAACCTCAGTCCGTCACACTCCAAACTCCACTATGGCCAAGACCAAGGAGCTGTCAAAGGACACCAGAGACAAAATTGTAGACCTGCACCAGGCTGGGAAGACTGAATCTGCAATAGGTACAACGCTTGGAGTAAAGAAACCAACTGTGGGAGCAATTATTAGAAAATGGAAGACATAAAAGACCACTGATAATCTCCCTCGATCTGGGGCTCAATGCAAGATCTCACCCCATGGCGTCAAAATGATAACAAGAACGGTGAGCAAAAATCCCAGAACCACACGGGGGGACCTAGTGAATGACCTACAGAGAGCTGGGACATTAGTAACAAAGGCTACTATCAGTAACACAATGCGCCGCCCGGGACTCAAATCCTGCACTGCCAGACTTATCCCCCTGCTGAAGAAAGTACACGTCCAGGCCCGTCTGCGGTTTGCTAGAGAGCATTTGGATGATCCAGAAGAGAACTGGGAGAATGTGTTATGGTCAGATTAAACCAAAATAAAACTTTTTGGTAGAAACACAGGTTCTCGTGTTTGGAGGAGAAAGAATACTGAATTGCATCCGAAGAACACCATACCCGCTATGAAGCATGGGGGTGGAATCATCATGCTTTGGGGCTGCTTTTCTGCAAAAGGACCAGGACGACTGATATGTGTAAAGGAAAGAATGAATGGGGCCATTTATCGAGAGATTTTGAGTGAAAATCTCCTTCCATCAGCAAGGGCATTGAAGATGAGACGTGGCTGGTTCTTTCATCATGACAATGATCCCAAACACACAGCCAGGGCAATAAAGGAGTGGCTTCGTAAGAAGCATTTCAAGGTCCTGGAGTGGCCTGGCCAGTCTCCAGATCTCAACCCCATGGAAAATCTGTGGAGGGAGTTGAAAGTCCGTGTTGCCCAACAACAGCCCCAAAACATCACTGCTCTAGAGGAGATCTGCATGGGGGAATGGGCCAAAAATAACAGCAACAGTGTGTGAAAAGCTTGTGAAGAGTTATAGAAAGCGTTTGGCCTCCGTTATTCCCAGCAAAAGGGTACATAACAAAGTATTGAGATGAACTTTTGGTATTGGCCAAATACTTATTTTCCACCATGATTTGCCAATAAATTCTTTAAAAACCAAAGAATATGATTTTTTTTTTCACATTCTGTCTCTCATGGTTGAGGTTTACCCATGTTGACAATTACAGGCCTCTCTAATATTTTCAGGTGGGAGAACTTGCACAATTAGTGGTTGACTAAATACATATTTGCCCCACTGTACCTACAGTATAATAATTAACAGTGTGTGAAAAGCTTGTGAAGAGTTATAGAAAGCGTTTGACCTCCGTTATTCCCAGCAAAAGGGTACATAACAAAGTATTGAGATTAACTTTTGGTATTGACCAAATACTTATTTTCCACCATGATTTGCCAATAAATTCTTTAAAAATCAAAGAATGTGATTTTTTTTTCACATTCTGTCTCTCATGGTTGAGGTTTACCCATGTTGACAATTACAGGCCTTTCTAATATTTTCAGGTGGGAGAACTTGCACAATTAGTGGTTGACTAAATACATATTTGCCCCACTGTACCTACAGTATAATAATTAAACTGCACATCAGTGAGCTGCAATTAGGACTTCTTTGGGAAAGAAAAACATAGTTACTAAAGGACTACATCAACGTGAACACAAACAAATTTGCATACAATCACAAAGTATACTGTGTGTGTGCACATGTATTGCAGAGCTGTTCACACCTTTGTTTTATGTCTCACAGTACATGACACACTTTGTCCTTCTGACCTTAATGGAAATTACTAAATGCATACAGAATGCATGTCCACTCTCAAAGATGCTCTCACACAATATTTACATAAAAAATGAGGAAACACAAGTTTTACTAACTTAACTGCGTTCTATAGCAGTTTAACGGGCACACTAGCAAATGCAGTGGGAGGATTTGTACCCGTGTCTATTGGGAGAATGTCAGAGATGAAGTGATTTATTGGCAGATCCAGTCTCCCTCCCACATAACTTCACATTATTGAGATGAATAATGGCTTTTTAACCTCTGTAGATCATATCCCTGGGCAAGCTATGCATCTGTGGTAATAGTATCTCTAAAAATCTTGGCGCAATAGAGCTATTAGGTTTTTATCCATGTTTTATATTGTTTTCTAATTAATGTCACCTTGAAAACTGTCCTTATCGATCAGTCGATCAACCACAGCATTAGTACTGATTTAATTGTAACGGTAACTTTATACAAATGAGCGTATCCTGTCATAATAATCAAAGAGGAGTAATCAGTCGCAAAATATTTTCTGAAAAGTGAGGACCAACAGAAGTCTTCCATGTTGCTTATTGAGCAGGGGTCCCCAAACTTTTTCCTGTGAAGGCCACATAACTTTTCTCTTCTCTGATGAGGGGCTGGGGTCAGTTTGTAACAGAAAAAGTGTGACGATTGCAAGTCCCTAAATGTAAAAATGTATTGTTTTCAGAAAGCCACAATTTAATAACCCTTTCTGGATTCTTCACGGAACAAAAGTAAATAAAATAAAAAACAATAATATAATATAATTAGGGATGTCAAAATTATCGCGATAACGGGCGTTAATTTTTTAAATAAATCACGTTAAAATATTTGACGCAATTAACGCTCAAACAGATTAAAATGACAGTAAAGTGAAATGTGCACTTGTTGTGTTTTTCGGAGTTTTATCGCCCTCTGCTGGCGCTTGGGTGCGACTGATTTTATAGGCTTCAGCACCCATGAGCATTGTGTTAGTAATTATTGACATCAACAATGGCGGGCTACTAGTTTATTTTTTGATCGAAAATTTTACACATTTTATTAAAACGAAAACATTAAGAGGAGTTTTAATGTAAAATTTCTATAACTTGTACTAACATTTATCCTTTAAGAATTACAAGTCTTTCTATCCATGGATCGCTTTAACAGAATGTTAATAATGGTAATGCCATCTTGTTGATTTATTGATATAATAAACAAATACAGTACGTATGTACCATATGTTGAATGTATATATCCATCTTGTGTCTTATCTTTCTATTCCAACAATAATTTACAGAAAAATATGGCATATTTTATAGATGGTTTGAATTGCGATTGTGATTAATTATGATTAATTCATTTTTAAGCTGTAATTAACTCGATTAAAAATTGTAATCGTTTGACACCCCTAAATATAATATAATAATAATAATAATAATAATAATAGAAACACTATTAAATAAATAGATAACAACCAAATAACCCTCTCTGAGTTCTTCACAGAAAAGGCCAGGAAATAAATAATACTATTGAGAAAAAAATTCAAAATGCTCACCGGTATTGTTCAGGGGGCCGGACGAAATGTGGAGGTGGGCCGTATTCGGCCCGTGGGCCGTAGTTTGGGGACCCCTGTTATAGCTGCTCCACTGCATTAAAAAAATGAAAACATATTCCAGTTTTATTCCGATTATAAAGGATTGAACAAATACAAAAAAAAAAAACGTCAAACACAATGTCGGCAATAACATTTTGCGCCACAACTGACACAAAATGCATACTTCCCATTACAATCGGTATACTGTGTGATTACAGCTATCACAAGCTCTGACAGTTCTGCGATCTTCTCTGCTACTACACGCCATCATATGATGGATTTTAATGAAATGCCTCCTACAACATCAGGAGGAAGGACTTGAGCTGTCAAACATCTTACATTGATGATGTCAACGTAAATTACCGGCCACATTCGCCCTACCCCCACTGGCATGAAAGCAAATTCATGTTGATGAATCTTGACATGACCATAACACGCACTTAAGTTGCTAAAGTTTGCCTCTAAACCTGAGACTTTTTAATTCCACAGCAAAGGGCAGCTGCAGTTCGGTTAGTGTTGGTGACGGTCAGCTAACCCCGGGGCCAATCTTGGGGTTAGCGTGAGGACCCCTGCTACTGACAGGGTATCAATACAAAGCAATTTACAGGACCCCGATGAAGAATCGACCCCCAGCTAACAGGCAATTTCTCTGCTCTGCTGGTCACTACAACCTGCTGACGACCAAATCAGAGCACAGAAGTAAACAGAGACTGAGAGATTAGAGGACAGAAAAGAAAGATTTAGGCTGTGGATTGTATATTGTGTAACACCAGTACATGTCCCAATATGCTCTTCAAAAGACATCATGCAAATACTGGTCCAATACACATTGCACACAGATGCACTTCCTCCAAACAGCCCTTCTTTGCGCCAAACTTGCACCGGTCTTGAAAATAGAACCTGCAACTTTCAAGCTGATAAGCCAGGGGCAAAGTGATTGGCTGTGAAAGGTGGAAAAGATGGTGGATAAAATTTGTCAACATGACTAAATGCCAACCTGTACAAGGCAAGGGTAAGACTAACCCTAAACATTGGAGCACTTAAATTGACCCCAATAACTTACTCTTAGGCTACGTTCATACTACAGCTCTTAATGCACGAATCCGATTTTTTGGCGTGCCCGTTCAGACTGACTTTGTCCATTGAGACCGTTCAAGTATTACGCATGCGCACTAATTCGAAGTCCGACACGCGCTGAGCATGAAGACCCGCATGCGCAGAAGCATCAAAACAAATGACACACGTCATCCGTCATTCCAGGGATATATTTTGCTTTTCAAAAGGACACAAATAACAGACATAAATAATCCCCGTTTAGGCTTATATTCAAAGTTTATATGGATCGATAGCATGCACGCACTGTCCCTGCATGTCACACACAAATACGCGCAGTTTGCCCCGACTCTCGGCCGTGTAGGCAATGTTGAAATATTGCTCACTTGGAGCAGAGAGAAAACTGAGCATTCTCAGGTTTATCCTCAACCCATTTTTATTTTTTATGATTGTTGTCAAGCCCAGCCCTTCCCCAAAAGCCGTGTTCACTGCAAGCTAGACGCTAATAACGCACAGCGGCACCACTACGGTAAGAGTCTCTCTCGCTATTTGATGACGTAATTGCTGCATGAAATCCGATTTGGGAGAGTGGACAGTACAGACCGCCGCAACAGTCTGGAAAAATGTGGCCCAGATCGGATTTGAACCACATACGAAAGTGACCCAGATCGGATTTGAAATGGTCCAGTTCTATGAGACTTGTCACGTTCAGACCGTCAAGTTAATGCCTCACTCGAGTCGGAAAAACACGAAAAAATCGGATTCGTGCATTAAGACCTGTAGTATGAACGTAGCCTTAGTCGCATGAAGGTTTGTGGTTCACATTTTTACCTCAGAACCACATAAATACTAGTGGTGCAACGGTTTGCGGTTCAAAGCCAAACCCTACGGTTCACCCTGTATTGTTCAATACACCTTTATGAACCGCGCCTTTTCGGTTTTGCAATTAATGTATTCCGAACGCTTGTGGAATGAATTGATCGAGCTCTGTGTGCCTGTGTGTGATGTGAAGCACCACTGTGGAGAAATTCCCGCCCCGCAAGTAAATGTCGGATCGCTGTCAAGCACCTGCGTAATAGAAGCCGAGTAACGCCCTCTCTCGCTTACGAGCGAAGTGAAAGTGAAACAAGAAAGAAAACAAATAGCTATGGCGAGCGGAGGAGTGGAGAGACCGAATTTTGAGGAAGCACCGACTTCTTTCAAATCTGCGGTGTGGCAACATTTTGGTGTCCCCGTGGACTACAATGCAGAGGGAGAGAACATATTGAAAAAAAAAAAAAAAATTGCAAGCATTGCTCAGCGCTTGTTCCCCATGCTAATGGCAACACTTTTATAACATGACTCCGGCACCTCAGCCGGCATCACCCACAGATATCACTTTCTCAGGGTAGGACAACCCCGAAGATGACACCAGTGAAAACACGGCGGGCTTCGTTAATTTATTTGCAATACTTGACCCGCGTTACATTGTTCCCTCGCGGACATATTTCTCCAACAACGTAATCCCCGACATTTATGAAATGGCACGCAAAGACATCGAAGATGATTTTGCTAAAGCACATAGTTTCGCCCTCCCCACTGATTGTTGGACGTCCCGTGCTACAGAGTGCTACTACCTAACTGTGACGGTCCACTATAATTCATACCTGTCAAGTTGTACGGTCTCGTCGTAATTTGTACAAGTAAGCACTCATTTTTAAATGTGTACGCCGTACATTACGTTCAAAATCTGCACGTTTTTCGTGCATTACGGGTTTTTTTCATCCGTTCGGATTTGGTCACCATTTCTGCAACGAGACAATGTTCGTTAATACGTTGGTTGAATGACGCGAGGAAAGTCAGCGACACGGAGAGGGAAGAGTTTGTTGAGACGCTGTAGCAAACGCGATGCTAGGCTAGGTGGCTCCAATATTTCCTAACTTAGCCAACAGCATACAATCGACGCCTAGATATCTCATGCATATAGAACAACATGCGAAATGACAGACTCGGTAGCGTTAGTAAACACCCGCCATTTTAGAGCAGTAAACTTCTCAGAAAGGCTCTGTTGTAGTAAACCTTACGAGCGAACCTAAGCAACCTTTTATCTAAAATACTCCTAAATCGGCAAAATCTTGACTTGAGTCTATCTTTAAAGGATGAAACAGTTTTAAAATGTTCACGTCGAAAGTAGACAGAAGGGAACTAATGCAAAAACGGGAGCAATTTTATGAATTTTATGAGTCAGAGTTACTGCGCGTTCACATAAAAGGGGGCGGTGACCAGAGTCAAACACTACTTGTGACGATGGCACGGGCACCTTACTTCACGGAGGAGGAATGCGCGATGATCATGCGGAATTATGAGGAATTAAAATCCACCCTCACCGCGAAATCCAACACCACTTCGGCGAGTAGAGCGCAACGGGTCTGTTGACAGCGAATTTACAGATCGTGTGATTTGTGAATGCGTCAATATGCCAGTTTACTTATGTCCATGAAAAGAAATAAAGCCTGCTGTCAGGACAATAAAATAAGATTTGGTACATTAACAGTAAGAAATAATTGTCACGCATCACCACACGAAACAGGATGATTGTATGTTTAGTCCCCTTGACTGTATACGTATGTTCTTTTTTTTAGTTTGGGGTCCGATCAATAAACTTGATTTGCAGGCCCGAGCCCGACAACCCCCCCCCCCCCCCCCCCCAAAAAAAAGTTATATTTGTGAGGACTCAGGAGAAGAAGGAAATGCGGGGATGCCATGCGTTGTTGCGTAAATAAAAGCCCGTCTTTTGTAACGATTTTTCACAGTTAAACAAGATTGTAAGATGCATATTCAATAAACATTTATATCTTTTATATTTGTGCGTCTGTCCTATCAGTGGATTTGACATTTAATTTAATCTCCTCCAGTTGGCAGAAAAAAACGCAAGTTTTCTCAATGTTTAAATAGTCTACATATTTCTATGATTATTATAAATGCATCAATTTGAAGCGTTTCCATACCCCACTCCGAATCACACGGCATACAGTGTTCTTACGCAGATATTCAGCATCACCGATGGAATACATATATTGTCCCTGGCGAAAGAGCGCACGGACAGGCACACACAATCTGCGCGGTTGTGAGGGCCTGACTCGGCGGGTTACATTAGTGACGTCTGCCTAGATCAGTTGGCACAGGTAAAGAATTCCCTCAGCTGAAAATCTATATCTTTCATGGAGAACATCTTCCGGGTACGCCAGCGGATTCTGGCGGTCCCGAAATACCCGTGCCCTCCGGAGAGAGCCCCTCACAATCCGCGCGCCAATGTCGTATGGGTCGTCCAAGTACGCTGTCATTGACAGGAGGACACGTCCGCGGAGGAGTGCTGTTTAAATAGAGCGTGGTTAATTGGAATCCTGATGTTAAGCAAGATCTAACTCTGACACGACCAGGTTTGGCGTGTGGCGTGTGTTGCCATGGCAACACTTCTCGGTTCCAACATATCCACCTTTCGTAGTCTCGCATAGCCGCGAACTTACGTCGCACGTGATAAAGTTACTCTCGAAGTTACCCTGCTAAGCCAGAAAACCGGCTTCGTAGTATAGGCCACTGGGGTCCACACAAAACATAAAACAGACAAAATATCAACATACTAATCTATGGAGGACCCTTTCTGGGGTCCACACAAAACATAAAACAGACAAAACATTAACATACCAATCAACATAGGCTATACTGTATATAAAAGAAGAATTCTTATCTTGAAAAATTTACAAACTAAAACAAACATAATTCAACATACTAACATAAAAACAGAAGAAAGTAAGGAGGTAAATAGACAATATAAGAGGTAAAATATAAGTCAACAACAACAAAGAGGCATACATTACAAATTACATCAGTGATCAAATGCAGTTGACCCGAAAGTACTGCTTTATTTGTTTCTTAAAATTAGCTTTATTTTGAGTTTTAAAAATTTGGTCGGGGAGGGCATTCCATTCAATCATAGCTCTACATAGTATTGTACGTTGTTTTAAGTTAGTTTTTATGATAGGTATGGTATAGTTACCGCTAACAGCATATCTGGTTGGGTATGAGTGCAGAGTTGAGCTCAGAGTGTAATCCTTAAACAAACTGCCTGGTTTGCTCAATGTCATGGTGTTTTTCAGAAAAACAAGAAGAGATACTCGCAGCCTTGAATCAACTTTAAGCCAAGACAGTTTGTCATGCATATTGTCTGTGTTGGCTCTTTGGATGCTTTTAAACAGTATTATGTCAAATACGAATACAGCGATGACAAAGTAAACACTACAAACTTTCTTTAAATAAAGGATTACTTACGTTTGATCATTGATAGGCATGTAAAAAGCTCTCCTCATGCACATTAGCTGCACGTTAGCTGCACAACAACTGCAGCCGCCCTCCTCCGGGGAATGAGCTGTAAATTTCTCTCCGCCGGGCGGTTTGCCGATCCGCAAAGACAATTGACAACCCAGTCATGTCAAATAATCCGGGCTTGTTATGTGTGATTTTCCGCTTGGTTTGTTTACATTCTCCGAAGCAGGGGAGGGGAAATGACATATGTCCGATTTAGGTGTCATAAAATATCGTTCGGGAGGTGCGACAGTAAAGGTGAAGTCGACAGTTTTGACCATTATGGAGTAATTTTGCCATGTCGTCCTGAATAAGTGCATTTTTATTATTTCATATTCCATTTAGCACCCGACTGTTATTTGTCATGACCATGCCATTGATTTCGCAATTGGGGAAAATACTTGGATAAAAATAATATCCTGTAAAAATATTGAAGTAAAGAGACAGAAACAATGACATTTTGCGGCTCTCTTCGTCGCGTTTTCCTTGTTCAGAATAATTCCGCTCAATGGGCTGAATAGTAAAACCGATGAGCCCAGTCTCCCACTGATGTCATCCACCTGTTGGAGAGGCTAGAGCCTTATAATGGTAGGCGTGGCTAAGATTAAAAGACTAATTTCTCGTCATCTGCGCTTTGCTGTTGTACAGTATATAGTTGAATCGTCTCAAAATTTCATTCTAATTCACATAATAATGCTATTTAAGACTTTTTTTCTCCTGTCGTATGCTTTTTAAATAACAAGTCGTGATCCGTTTTCCGATTTTGGATTCTAAAACAGATATGGAATGATTCGAATGATACACTCATGGCTACTTCACCATGACAAGTGTCTTTTCAAAATTTCCTGAGCAACCGACAATTCCTGGTTAAGAACATTGCCTGCACCGGCGGGGGACCCTGCCTTGCCTGGGGCTTGGTGGGCCGCTGGGGGTCCCGTTGCGTGCCGTGCCGGTTGGGGGGCTGTGGCTTGTGGCCCGGGTGGGCGGGCGGGGGTGGGTGTAGGCGTGGGGTTGGTGATGCGTCCCCTCCTGCCATCCCTGAAGGCCGGTTGATGGGCGCGCGGGTGGCCCGGGGGACCACCCTGGGTCCCGGGGGGGGGGGACGGTGGCTCCTTTGCTGGGCGGCGGGAGGAGGGATGGGCTGCGCATGGCCCCCCCACCACCCCGCCCGCCCTCCCTCCCCGGGCTGGCTGGGTGGGGGCCGTGGCCCTGGGTTGGCGCCCGCGCGGTTTCTCCGCCCGTCTGCGTGGCTGTCGCGCGTCCGGTGGGGCTTGCGTGCTGCTGGATGTGGTAGGGCATGCTCGGGTTGGGGGTTCCGGTGCCGGGATTGGCGATGCGGCGGCGTAGGGTTGGTCGCCAACGGGCTTACACTCATAAGAGATTCACACGATTACTGCGTTCTAGATCACAGAACTGATTTGTGTACACTCTACCCCTTTCAATCACTTAGCTTATAGTCTTATAGACACCCCCACCCCCATTCTCCTCTTTCACTGGCCAATTGGCCCCCACATGGTGTAAACCGGAAATACATCTCGCTGACGATAGCACCAGCATATTAGTAACTAGTTTAGATGTTCAATGTATTTCTTGTTGTTGTTTGTGTATGTGCTTCTTTTCTTTCTTTTCTTGTATTTCTTTTCTTCTGTCCCCCCATAATCCCTTCCTGTTCGCTGCTTTGTCATAATAAAAAGGTATTTTGAAGGATCACAATGGGAGTATGTCAGACTCTCCATGTGAAACATTAAAACTGTTCAGAATCCGGGCACTTAGACTTCCATTCTCTGTGTCAAACAGCTGAACAGGACAGGTTTTTAAAAAAAAAAAAAAAAAAAAAAAAAAAGAACATCGCCATGACTATTCATCTATCTGGCACTCTGTAATGATTTATCTTTTGCCTAAGTTCAAATGGGGCATTAACATAACCCATTTTGAAAATGTGGATGCCATAAAGATGCCCATGACAAGGATTTGAAATATATTTTAAAACTAGTCCTGGAACTTTTCTTAAACATCTCATGCACATAGAAGTCTACACACAGACTATAATGCAATTGGGCAGGACGGCAGGAGCCTCTGTTCCTAATTAATTCCCATTATCCTCTAGGATCTGATTGCAGGGAAAGAGGGATGTGATGCAGGCTGCCCTCCTCAAAAAAATCCAAATGAGCTTAATCGACCGCACTCAACAATCTCATTTAAGCCTCTCCTTGCCCATGAATTAAACTATTGCGGAAACCTGCTTGAGCCTGACTGCCGCCTACTAAATCACAGCAAATCACTCTAATCCCTGTACATTACAGGGTCTTGCAAATACATCACATCCCCCTGCCTGATCCTGAATAAACACATGGGTTAACATTGTGTTTTGTGCAACACAGTGTTTTGTACAACATGATCTTTAGAAATAAAAGGGTGAGGACAGGCCCAACTTCTGTCATTCCATCTGCCTTGTTTTACTTTTGGTAGGTACACAGAGTTTCACACCAATATTCACATTGCTCCATTCACCTGCTTCATCGGTGATGACTCCTCTCAGGGTTGTCCCAGACAAAGCTTTCTCAGCCTATCCTTCAATTTTCTGCTCTCCTCTTCACCTGCTGACCCATCATAGCTCCATCATGGCCTCCTCTTACTTGCTGCAGTTATTCACTTCCCACGTAATGCAGATGAATGAAGGACCATGCCTTGTGGTAGCATATAGTAGGAGAGATAGAAATGTCAAAAAATCCTTTTATTTGTGTGTTTTGAAGGTGAAGTAAAGTAAAACATGACACAAATGGTCAAGCTATTAATTATTTTGAAAAAGTGTTTGTGTAGACTGCATTTCGGGCATTAAAAACAAAGGTATTTAAAAACTCCGACCAAAGTGAAGATTTGCGAATTCTGTGTTTGATGCATTGTCATGTGTATGTTAATAACTGGAGATTTGCTGGGGGATTTCAGCAGTGGAAATGTCACCGCGAATGGGAAAATATGTTTTTACATCATATCAATCAATCAATCAATCAATCAACTTTATTTGTATAGCACATTTAAAAATCCGTCAAGGAGACCAAAGTGCTTTACATAGCATAACACAGCAAAATAAGTCAACTTTGAAAGATAAAACAAACACATAAAATAAAATAAATAAAAGACGAGGTCATAAACTGTCATTGCACATTAAAAGCTGAAGAAAAATAAAATGTTTTAAGGCGTGATTTAAAATCCGTAAGTGAGGGGGCCTGTCTAATAGTAAGTGGTAATTGGTTCCACAGCCTGGGCGCCATCACCACAAATGCACGGTCACCCCAAAGCTTCAGCCTTGATCTTGGGACTACTAGAAGCAGGTGGTCAGCTGATCTGAGGGTTCTGGCTGGACTGTAAGGCTGAAGCAGTTATGACAGATATGGTGGCACAAGATTATTCAAACATTTAAAAACAAATAATAATATCTTAAAATGTATTCGGCAATGTAGCGGGAGCCAGTGAAGAGATGCTAAAATCGGGGTGATATGTTCGCGCCTGTGGGTTCTAGTCAAGAGTCGGGCAGCAGAGTTTTGTACAAGTTGCAGACGGGCCAGTGCCGCCTGACCGACACCTGCATACAAAGAATTACTGTAATCCAGCCGAGTTATGACAAAAGCATGAATCAATTTTTCCATATCAGAGCGTGAAACAATAGATTTCACCTTAGCAATCTGGCGAAGCTGATATGTACGACACGTGTTTACATTCAGAGACGCTGCACTTAATTCACAGAGGTTTTGATGCCACATCTAGTCAAGGTTTTTCAAATACTCCTCCACAGACAAAGAACGATATGAAGGACAGTTCCATTATCATTTCCATTACACGTCCGAGGGCAAGTCTCCAACACAGGATTAGCTCTCCCTTCAGTTTCATCAATGCTTCACTGTGTTCAATTGTTTGTCGAGATTTTGAATAAAGATGTGAAACACAGTGGCTTGTTTGCTATTTCAGATCAGCTCCATTTAATTTTGATAATTGGTTTAAAATAAAAAGTCAGGCGTCACTGTCTGCTTAACTGTCTGCTTAACAAAAAACACACATTTTCAGGTTTTTATATTTTAATGAGGATAGCATGCAAACAATGACGGGGTGGGGGTAAGTAAGTTAACCGTCTGCCTAAGGAGACTTAAAGTGTATGTCAACACCTGGGGAAATGCTAATATTCCATCATTTATCCATAAACTAATGCCTTTTGGATTCATATCATGTCACTTCGTGTAATTACACACATCGCAACACCAAGAAAATGAGTGAAATTTGGGTCAATTTAAAGCTAAAAAGACCCGCCCCCGAGGTCCCGTAAATCTGGCAGATTGTGGGCGTGACATCAAAACAAGGAAACAACCGGCTCAGTGCTTTAGTACTGAATGGCGGCGATGATGGCGGACAATTACGTTTCTAGTTGCAGCGACGAATCCGACGTAACGAACATTCTTTTAATGGTGACGAGGAGAGTTATGAACCTTTCTTTGGTGTTTTGCGTTAACAATTTCAGCCCAAACGAAAGCCAATGCAGCCTAATGAAAGGATCATTGAGGGGAGCAATCACACTGATGAAACACCGGCGGCAGCAGAATCACCGAATGGTTTGTTTTGCATTTCTTTTTGTGAAGCTGATACACCGTGACCGCAAAATAAAGTAATGTATAGAATAATTATCATTTAATATGCTATCATCGGTTTCGCTCTGCCAACCGACACAAATATGAATGGGATTAGAGCAGGGGTCCCCAACCTTTTTTGCACCACGGACCGGTGTGATTTGGGTCTTTTTTTCACCGACCGGTGTCCCTCTTTTATATTCAGTTGGACTCTCAATGTTATCCAATGGTGCTAAAAAACTATTTACATCACAAACATACATGTGCAACACGGAAATTGCGTAAATTAACGCTTAACGACATGGCGAAGTCGTTAAGTGAGAGGGCTACGTGCAGTTGTTGTGTGCGCCAAACATGGCAAACGTAAGTTAATATTCCTTTCTTTAAAGAAAGTTTGTAGTGTGTACTTAGGAATCGCTGCATTCGCGGTCCTTTTTAACGTTACGCGCATGCCAACTTTGTCAGAACACCGGCAATGTGCGGCAGAAAAATACAGCAAATATAAAACAGCATTTGTTTTTAGCCCCGTCGTGTGAAGTGCAGGGAAAAAATACAACTCACCCGCTGAATCAGTGGGAGGGCTGAGTGTTTTTCGTTGAGACGAGATGGGAGAGTGAGAGAAGCTAGCATCAAGCTAGCGATGTTGGAAATTGTAGCACAGTTTTCAGCGCGCTCCAAGCGATGTCGGGATATTCCGAAATGACTTTAATCCAGAACTTCGGTGGAGTTGTTGTCTCAAATGTACGTTTAAGTCGCCGTGATTTGTGATCTCTACAAGCTGATATTCCTGTTCCACAGACATGCTCGAATCACTCGATTTATTCACATACGGGTCACGAATTCACTCCTTCGCAGTTCGTGGGTCTTTAGTGATTGGGAAGTAGCATACATTTTTTTTTCTTTGAGGTTGTAGGCACATCTTCTGGCTCGTCAGGTTCCCGTTTCCCTGTAAAATTGCAAAACTAGCCCTCTTAGCACTGACAAATTTTACTCATTGTCTGCGTAGTCCAGCTCTTTTTCTCGCGTTCGGGAACTCATGGGTACTACATTGCGACAAATGGCTATTTGTAAACCACATAGCATGACAGGTTTGAACCATTTTAGCGATTTTTTTTGATAAAACACGAACGCAACTCTCTCGTCGATAAACAACGATGGCACCTGCCTCGACCTTTTGTTTCCTTGTTATGACATCTCCGCCCCATTCGGCTGTTTCCGGAACACTTTCGGAAATGTTCGTCATTTCCGATCTATTTTCGATAAATGCTCATTATTGTGATTGATTTTTTTGTTAACTTTATCAATGTTTGTTATCTTGGCACATAACGGTTCTATTGATGTCTCACACCCCCTTTGCGTTTTCATACCCTTTAAAGAGCAATTGAAAACATTTCTTACCAAACAATTTAAGTCAGGTGTTTGCTCAATCACTGATGAGTAGTTTAAAGCTGCTCTGCCCACTATAAAACACACACCTGGCAAGAATTGTCTTGATGAGAAGCCTTGGCTGATGTGCATCACGGCTCGGTCAAAAGAAACTCCTGAAGACCTGCGATCATGGATTTTTGATATGTATAAACCTTGGAAAGGATAAAAAAACATCTCTAAAAGTCTGGATGTTCATCAACTGATAGTCAGAGAAGTTGTCTACAAATAGAGAGAGTTTGGCAAAGCTGCTTCTCTCCCAATAGTTAGGCGCAGAATATTCAGAGAGGTAAAAAAGAACCCTGGAGCGTGTGCTAAAGACTTACAGAAATCAGAGGAACACAGAGGAAGCCACTGCTGTCTAAAAAAAAAAGCATTTTTTTCCTCGTTTAATGTTCGCTAAAAGGAACTTGGGCACTCCACGGAGGTTTTGGCAAAATATTTTGTAGACTGATGAAACCAAAGTTGAATTGTTTGGGAGTAACACACAATGTCTTGTGTGGAGGAAAATGGAACAGAACAGAACCATAGAGTGTCTGCTAAAGACTTACAGAAATCACTGGCACAGTTGAGTATCTCTGTGCATACATCAACTACTTTATGTAAAACTATGGCTAAGAATGGTATTCATGGGAAGATTCCACAGAGGAAGCCACTGCTGTCTAAAAAAAAAACACAAAAAAAAAAACATTGTTGCTCGTTTAATCTTCGCAAAAAGGCACTTGGAACCTCCACAGAAGTTTTGGCAAAATATCTTGTGGACTGATGAAACCAAAGTTGAATTGTTTGGGAGTAACACACAATGTGTTGTGTGGAGGAAAAATGGAACAGCTCACCAACATGAACACCTCATCCTTATCGTGAATCACGGTGGAGGAAGCATCATGATTTGGGGCTGTTTTACTGCCTCAAGGCCTGGACAATTTGCAATCATTAATGGAAGAATGAATTCAAACTTTATCCGGATGTTTTGCAGGAAAACCTGAGGCCGTCGGTCAGATAGTTGAAGCTAAATAGAGGATGGATGCTGCAACAACACAATGATCCAAAACACAAATCAACTTCAGAATGGTTTCAGATTAACAAAATACACGTTCTGGAGTGGCCAAGTCTAAGTCCAGGCTTGAACCCCATTGAGATGCTGTGGCATGACCTGAAGACAGTGATTCATGCCAGACATCCCAGGAATCTGATTGAACTACAGCAGTTATTTAGAGAAGAATGGGCCAAGATTAGTCTTGATCGATGTGCCAGGCTGATCTACAGCTACAGTAAGTGTCTGGTTGAAGTTATTGCTGCAGGTGGGTACAAAACATTAAATGTGATGGTTCACTTATTTTTTCCCCCTTCTGTAATTCTTTGCATGCTATCCTCATTAAAATACGGTTAGGAAATATTGTAAATTTTTGAGTGGCTTTAGTTAAACCTTTTTTCATCTGTGTGATTTTTACAAAGATCAGATCACATTTGATGATGATTTTAAGCAGAAATATGGGAAATTCCAAAAGGTTCAGATACTTTTTCATACCACTGTAGGTATATTTTTCCAATGCTAATTCTGAATAAATACATTGAACACACACGCACACACACACACACACACACAAAAAATAATAATAATTTTGGAGGGGGGGGGCACTACTTCGCGGTTTTTCACTTATTGCTGCGGGTTCTGGTCCCCATTAACGCAAAAAACAAGGGATCACTGCACTGACCTTTGCAATGACACTGAAATGCACTTAAGCCTCGGGTTACAACCACGTTTTATACTGGAGCTCACCCACGCTACCTACGAAGAGAGGGACCGAGGGTTTAAATTGATCTTGGTGAGCTCTGATCTCGGTCTACAACACCACAGAGTTAGTTTAATATTATCCTCTGAAAATAAAATATACAAAAAATCTTCCAAAAGGAAACATGATGTGAGTCTTTGGAATTTCCGCACAGCCATCACGAAAACCAATACGGATCTAAATATAAGCTGCTCGGTTCCGAAAATCATGTCTTCACTTGCTGTGATTCCCATACAACCACTGCCACAGCAACTTGCTGTACCCTTGAATTTGCAGATAGGTTGGATGAAGATCTACTTTCGAAAGAAGGCTCTGAAGCACTACTACAGTATATTTTAAAGTCAAAACATAAGCAGAACTGCATTCAATTTTGCTGGCCATGGACTAGCATTATCACACCACAGTCTAAAATTCAGTGGATTCTTTCCACTGCTTATGAATGTCTAAGTGTGTAGATTTGTTTTTAAATACAATATAACAATTTAATATGCCTACTTTGCATCATCTCCCTTTTGTTGCACTCCTTACTACATTGGGGCTCCATCTTTGAATCATTTTCCTCATTTCCTACCTGCCCTTTCTTGTATTTTATATTTCCTTCACATCTTCCTTTACTTTCCAGTTCCATCCCATGCTGATTCCCCAAGCTCCTTATTAACTTAGTTGGCTGTAAAGAAGTTGAGATGAATGAAGTGTCAATGCAACATGTGCCCTATAGCATCATCAAAGACCAGCACCTAAAGCTAACACCCTAGCGGCTTTTCAAGTCAAACTACGGGTGGCATTACACTACATAATAATCAAGCTTTTTAACGACCCTCCTGAGAATCGTAAGGGATGCGTCTAGGTCGAGGCCAAAAGTTAGGTAAAAGATCCGATTTGAATTCGCCAAGTTTCTAGTAGATCAGTCGGGGCCTGATCAGTTTCAATATTTGAGGCACCGTGAGAAACACAGCTGCTATTTGGGCGGAAACCACGGGTATTATCTATGCTTACAAATGTTGAAATGAATCAAGAAAGTAGCTCTGAACATTCTACTTAAAACTTAAAACAACTGTCTTGGAATATGATTTTATTAGGGCTGTCAAATTTATCGCGTTAACAGGCGGTAATTAATTTTTTAAATTAATCACGTTAAAATATCTACCGCAATTAACGCGTGTGCGGCATGACCCACTCACGCAATGCCGCAAACAACCTATATTGGCGCCGTTTTACTTACAGTTGTGGTCAAAAGTTTACATACACTTGTGAAGAACATAATGTCATGGCTCTCTTGAGTTTCCAGTTATTTTGTACAACTCTGATTTTTCTCTGATAGAGTGATTGGAACAGATACTTCTTTGTCACAAAAAACATTCATGAAGTTTGGTTCTTTTATGACTTGAGTACAGAATACAGAGCAAAAATAATATTTCTATCCCTCAAAAAAATAATGTTCACAAAAAGAAAAGCGCTTATATCTGTATTAATAATGCCCAGACTTTGGACAAACTATTGAAACATTTCGTTTAGCTGTCGTTTAGCTCGACAAATACACTGGATGGCAATATTCTGTCACAATATACAAACGATCAGAGGTCTCGCACGTTGTGAAGCCAGCACTCAATTTTTTTTTTTTTTAACCTGTCCTGTTCAGCTGTTTAACACAGAGAATGGAAGTCTAAGTGCCCGGATAGTCTGAACAGTTTTAATGTTTCACATTGAGAGTCTGACATACTCCCATTTTGATCATTCCAAATACCTTTTTATTATGATAAAGCAGCGAACAGGAAGGGATTATGGGGGACAGAAGAAAAGAAACACAAGAGAAGAAAGAAAAGAAACACATACACAAACAACAACAACAAATACATTGAACATCTAGACTACAGTAATTACGAATATGCGGGTGCCATCGTCAGCGAGATGTATATCCGGTTTACACCATGTGAGGGCCTATTGGCCAGTGAAAGAGGGGGACGGGGGTGGGGGTGTCTATAAGCTAAGTGATTGAAAGGGGTAGAGTGTACACAAATCAGTTCTGTGATCTAGAACCCAGTAATTGTGTGAATGTAAGCCCGTTGGCGACAAACCCTACGCCGCCCCATCGCCAATCCCAGCACCAGGACCCCCAACCCGAGCATGCCCTACCACATCCAGCAGCACGCGAGCTCCACCGGGTGCGCGACAGCCATGCAGACGGGCGGAGAAGCCGCGTGGGCGCCAACCCAGGGCCACGGCCCCCACCCAGCCAGCCCGGGGGGGAGAAGCGCAGTCCATCCCTCCTCCCGCAGCCCAGCAAAGGAGCCATTGTCCCCCCCCCCCGGGATCAAGGGTGGTCCCCGGGCCACCCGCACACCCAACAACCGGCTTTCAGGGATGGCAGGAGGGGACGCACCACCAACCCCACGTCTAACCCCACCCCCGCCCGCCCCCCCGGGCCACGAGCCATAGCCACAACCCCCCAACCGGCATGGCACGCCACGCCACGGGACCCCCAGCGGCCCACCAAGGAATCCCCCGCCGGTGCAGGCAGCACCCCGCGACGGAGCGCAGGGCGGATGTCCAGTCAGAGAAGAGAGGGGAAGGCGCTCAACTGATGTACAATGGATGGACAAGTAAACAGGGAACTACGGCATCGGTCGAGGGATAAAACACATTCATTGGCTTGATTTCTAAGTAATTTAAACTCGCCATTGACACCTTGTGGTGTATATCAATCACTACCTTACATAGTTAAAGACACTGTGAAAGAACGGCAGGGAGCCCATGTGACGTCACCGCTCGGCGACATCAACAATGGCGAGCTACTAGTTTATTTTTTTGATTGAAAATTTTATTAAAACGACAACATTAAGAGGGGTTTTAATATAAAATGTCCATAACTTGTACTAACATTTATCTTTTAAGAACTAAAAGTCTTTCTATCGATGGATCACTTGAACAGAATGTTAATAATGTTAATGCCATCTTGTTGATTTATTGTTATAATAAACAAATACAGTACTTATATACAGTATGTTGAATGTACAGTGCCTTGCAAAAGTATTCAGCCCCCTTGAACCTTGCAACCTTTCGCCACATTTCAGGCTTCAAACATAAAGATATAAAATTTTAATTTTTTGTCAAGAATCAACAACAAGTGGGACACAATCGTGAAGTGGAACAAAATTTATTGGATAATTTAAACTTTTTTAACAAATAAAAAACTGAAAAGTGGGGCATGCAATATTATTTGGCCCCCTTGCGTTAATACTTTGTAGCACCACCTTTTGCTCCAATTACAGCTGCAAGTCGCTTGGGGTATGTTTCTATCAGTTTTGCACATCGAGAGACTGACATTCTTGCCCATTCTTCCTTGCAAAACAGCTTGAGCTCAGTGAGGTTGGATGGAGAGTGTTTGTGAACAGCAGTCTTCAGCTCTTTCCACAGATTCTCGATTGGATTCAGGTCTGGACTTTGACTTGGCCATTCCAACACCTGGATACGTTTATTTTTGAACCATTCCATTGTAGACTTGGCTTTATGTTTTGGATCATTGTCCTGTTGGAAGATAAATCTCCGTCCCAGTCTCAGGTCTTGTGCAGATACCAACAGGTTTTCTTCCAGAATGTTCCTGTATTTGGCTGCATCCATCTTCCCCTCAATTTTAACCATCTTCCCTGTCCCTGCTGAAGAAAAGCAGGCCCAAACCATGATGCTGCCACCATCATGTTTGACAGTGGGGATGGTGTGTTCAGGGTGATGAGCTGTGTTGCTTTTACGCCAAACATATCATTTTGCATTGTGGCCAAAAAGTTCAATTTTGGTTTCATCTGACCAGAGCACCTTCTTCCACATGTTTGGTGTGTCTCCCAGGTGGCTTGTGGCAAACTTTAAACGAGACTTTTTATGGATATCTTTGAGAAATGGCTTTCTTCTTGCCACTCTTCCATAAAGGCCAGATTTGTGCAGTGTACGACTGATTGTTGTCGTATAGACAGACTCTCCCACCACAGCTGTAGATCTCTGCAGTTCATCCAGAGTGATCATGGGCCTCTCGGCTGCATCTCTGATCAGTTTTCTCCTTGTTTGAAAAGAAAGTTTGGAAGGACGGCCGGGTCTTGGTAGATTTGCAGTGGTCTGATGCTCCTTCCATTTCAATATGATGGCTTGCACAGTGCTCCTTGAGATGTTTAAAGCTTGGGAAATCTTTTTGTATCCAAATCCGGCTTTAAACTTCTCCACAACAGTATCTCGGACCTGCCTGGTGTGTTCCTTGGTTTTCATAATGCTCTCTGCACTTTAAACAGAACCCTGAGACTATCACTGAGCAGGTGCATTTATACGGAGACTTGATTACACACAGGTGGATTCTATTTATCATCATCGGTCATTTAGGACAACATTGGATCATTCAGAGATCCTCACTGAACTTCTGTAGTGAGTTTGCTGTACTGAAAGTAAAGGGGCCGAATAATATTGCACGCCCCACTTTTCAGTTTTTTATTTGTTAAAAAAGTTTAAATTATCCAATAAATGTTGTTCCACTTCACGATTCTGTCCCACTTGTTGTTGATTCTTGACAAAAAAATTAAATTTCATATCTTTATGTTTGAAGCCTGAAATGTGGCGAAAGGTTGCAAGATTCAAGGGGGCCGAATACTTTTGCAAGGCACTGTACCTCTACAGGTTAGATAATGGAACACTTTGACTGGTGTTAGGTATCAGGATGAAATCCTTGGACCCATTTTCAGAACCTACGCTGATGCAGTGGGACAGAGGTTCCTCCTGGTCCACAACAATGCCCGACCGCATTAAGGAATAGATACCATTGACTGCCCCCCCACGTTAAACTGACCCAAACCCAATAGAACACCTTTGGGAAATTATGTTTAGGACTATCCAGCACCACCAGGTTGCTATGAAAAACTCTTCAGGAACTCAGTGATGCCCTGGTCCAGATCGGGGAGGAGATCCCCCAAGACACCATCCGTCGTCTCATTAGGGGCATATTTCAAGGTTGTTATTATGGAATGTGGGGGCAACACATACTACTGAGAATAATTTTAAGTTGCTAGAATGACATTTTGCCAAAATGGATCAATCTGCTGTATCTTCTTTTCAGTTTCATTTTTGAGGTGTCTTTGATTTGCCCCCTCTAGAGAGTGATCATTATCTTTCTATTAAATTACGTGTCATCATTTTGTTACAAATACATCACCTACTTATTACCAGGAAAGATATTCAAGATAATTTTTCCTCCCTCTTAGATCTAATGTGTTTTCAAATTGTTCCTCAAAATGTTTTGAGCAGTGTAGAAATTAGAGATTCAAACCTCGATGACACCATCTACTGTCATCATAAACTGTGCCATAAACTGATCACAGTCAGTTGTCTGCATTGCGAAATTATTATTCTGATACCAAAATGATCAATAGTTTAACGAAATTATTACTGTAACCACACATTATCCAGTTCATACTTTGTATTAGATTTCAAGTTGAATTAAATTCAAGTTAAACATTATGAATGCAGTAGCAATTCAAAATAAAATAAAAAAATACTTCACCATCGAGGAGATGGCATATTTATTGAAGATACATGTGTTTTCACGATTTAAGCTAGCGCAAATAAAAACCCTCAAACCTTTCTCACGGCTTGTTTCTGGTAAGCGTTTAAGAGACTTGAGATGGTTCTAATATGGGAGTGGAAGAATAACTTCTGGGTCCCCTTCAGTGTTTTGAGGAGTGAGGAGCATTGCAATTAACTCATTCACTCCCAGCCATTTTCAACAGAGCACCCCCCTTTTGCTCCTGGCCATTTGACTGGATTTTGACTGATTTTGCAAGGCCCACAGAAAATTCTGTTCTATTGCTATATAAACATGGAACCCACTAAAAGAAAGTTTAGACTCTCTTCTTTCAGCAGAATAAAAAAAAAGTTCATATCTTTTTCCATTGTTTAGAAATCAGCATTAGAAAATAGCTTAGTTTGAGCATTTTTTCAATTTCTGATGAAAAAACAGAGAAATTGAGCTTTTTGTAAAAGCATACATTTCAAACACTTTGACTTGAACACAGCTATTTTTTGCTTTTGTGTCATCCCAAACATCTGAATAATATTTTCCTTCAACAAAATAACATAAACAACAAGACAAAGAGAGCTTTTGATAGCAAAGTAACAATATATTTACACATAACTAAACTATTGAACAGAGAGATGACGCTGTTGTGCGCGTTTCCGGCTGAGTCACGAGACACTAGAGAGTCACGAGAGACACGAGCGGCCGAACATGGCAAAGCGAACTCTACTCAACGGGCAACACAAACTCAACAAAATCATCCACTACACTGGTGATCCCGATCGTTCTGCTCGGTCGTCCAACGGCTGGCATCCCGGACGTCCTCCCGGTTGTTCTGCTCGGTCGTCCGCGGCCTGGCGTCCTGGATGTACTCCTGGTCGTCGCGCTTGGTCGTTCATCGCCTGGCGTCCCGGATGTCCTCCAGGGCGTCCTGCTTGGACTTCCCACACCTGGCGTTCTGGACGTCCTCTTGTCGTCCGTTCGGTCGTCTTCCTCCGTGTGGTCCGACCATTCGTTCCGTTAAATCTGGTCGCTCCTGGCGTCCTGTGTGGGTGGATTCTGGGGGGACCTGTGTGGTGACCGCTCACCAGGGGAGCTTGTGTGGGGCATGTTGTGCTCCTGGGGGGGGGTACTGGTTTGGCCACATTTTTCTCACGCTTCTTGCTTCTTCCGACTTACGTTTCCTGACATATCACTTCTTACCAAATGCGCTACTGCCCTCCAGTGGCCAGTTTTATTGCTTTGGAGCAAAGTTGCATCAGAACCTAGAGATGTCTCTTGTAAAAAATAGCGTAAAAGATGTATAAATACGTTGTTGCGACACTGAAATAATTAAAAATAAAACTTATTTATATGATTTTGGGAGCATATGAGTTAAGAGACATGAGATGAACCATTTGTCTTTTTGCATCTCTGAACTTTTGACAAAGGTTAAATGGCTGAGGACCAATTCAGTTGTACGGTTGTTTAAGTCTGCCATCCAAAAATAAAGCAATGTTGGCATCTAAAAAAACTAAATTACAGAAAAAAAAGTTTGAGCATACTTAGTTAAGATTTATATTGTGGCGAGTAGTTAAATATGTTCATGAAATGTGTCAAATTTGGGGTAACCCTGAGCCCTGCCATAGTACAAACACTGTACATTGAAACCATTATTTTTTAAATATCAGAGGAGAAAAACAAATGTGTATCATATAATTTGTGTACTGTTTGCATGAATAATTCTAACACCTTTACCCATTTCAATATTTGGAAAGTACCTTGATACAAAAAACAGAATCAATGTTCCATTTTCCACTGCAGTGCTTTTGAATGGATGGTTGGGTTGTATTGCTAATTATCAAGAGTGAGAGAGACAGAGAAAGAGAGTGAGAGAGAAAATTCAGATTGTCGTACTAAGAAGACAGAAACAATGCTGCCAACCTCACTTGGAGAATGATGATGTTTAGCCTCCCTAGAAAGCGCAAGCTCGAAACAACTATTGATTTACTAATTGCGTTCACTTTCAATTCCACTATTGCTTAAGGTGGTATTTAACCCCTGTGACACCATGTATTATTAGTGGGGAAATATATTGCAAAAGGCTGGGGTCAAAACCTGATAGAAGTCCACACATTAACTAGGGGAATTTGACATTGACCAATTGATATTGTTGGCGAAAAAAACTGCAGTCATTGACAAATATGTCTCTTTAGAATCTCAGTCATCCATGTCACGATAATTCACAAAGGTTGACTCAAGAAAACTGGACTTGTGAAGACAATTCACCTTTAAGCCAAAGGTTTACTCCATTTTTGTTTTGTTTTGTTTTGTTTAGGTGGGAAGTCCTGTTATGCCTCGGTGCGTGTGTGCTGTAGAGGTAAACAACATTGTTGTTGTTGTTGCCGCCCGCTTTGGCTGGATCATACAAATCATTCATTTACTCTTCATGTGGCAAAATAGCTCACCAGGGCACGACTTCCTTTTGAAAAAGGAAATGTCTGGTCAGAGGGGGCAGATAGGTGATGCATCAAATCCCGCTTTCTGTTTAAAGACAGATTATCAAGTTTTCAAACAAAAACGCGATTGCGGCAAAAAGGGGAAATAACAAAACGGGTCAGTGACAGGAGGTCGACGGGGATCAATATACATACGTGAAGGTAAACCAAGGTGGTAGGCAGAGAGCCAATATAACAACTAAAATACAGTCACGTACCTGCACAAGGTAGAGGCATACAAAACTAAAGCGACAGGCGACCAAAAACCATAGAAGGGGCGAAATTACCAAAATAGCAAGTTACTCGAATGACACGGATGTCGAATGGCGACTAGCAAGGAAAATATCTCGGCAGCCTTCGCTGAGACCACCCGCGCTTAATTGCCGTGTTGATGAGCCTGCATTGGATTCAGGTGAGACATCGGACACGCCCACCACTACCAGGTCTGCAACAAAAACACAATCCGAGCAGCAGCTGAATGTGACAGTTGCATCCATCTGTCCTCATCACGACATGGAAGGACAACATGAATAAATGGCTGAGTCACCACGACCAAAATAGTTTTGTATTTTATTGATTTAAAGGCAGTGCATGAAAACGCAATCAAGGACATGAAAAACTCTGAAGCATCCAGTTGAATGTGTCCTAATACATGAATATGGGAATTTTGTGTTCATGGAGGCAGATGTGGAACCAAGACAGTGTCACCACAAAGCAATAAAAGGTACGTTTACAGTCCCTGACTAAAGTCTTGTCGCTTATCCATTTTGTAGAAACAATTGCTAATAACCTGACTTTCAATTATTCAATTGGTTTCAGAACTGGCTCAGATGAAAGCTAAGACCCTCCCAAATGATATTGAATGTACAAAAATATATTTCTTTCACTGAAAAAAGATTTATCATTTAATGAAGACATACAGGTCAAATTTTGGCAAGACAAAAGTTTTGTCGCATACAGAAAGTAGTGTGAAAATTGAACAAAAAATGTACTTCAAATACAAAAATATGTTACATAACATAAGTGAATTAAGTAGTGGTGCTGTGTTATCCAAATTTAATATTTTGTATGACTTCCATGGGCTTGAAGGACTTCATCCATGCGGTTCGGCAAGGATTCATACAAGTCATCAGGAACATCAAAGAAAGCAGTCTTGCATGCCTCCCAGAGTTCATCAACATTCTTGGGTTTCGTCTTCCATGCTTCCTCTTTCATCCTACCCCAGACATGCTCAATGATGTTCATGTCTCGTGACTGGGCTGGCCAGTCCTGGAGGATCTTTATCTTCTTTGCCTTGAGGAACTTTGAGGTAGAGATTGAAGTATGTGATGGAGCACCATCCTGCTGCAGAATTTGTCCCTTTTTATGGTTAGGAATGTAAGAGGCAGCTAAGGTTTGTTGATATATCAGACTATTTATCTCTTAGGGCGCAGACAATTAAAAAACTGTGTGGCATTTGCCAAGGCCCACAGCCTGTCAAAAGGATGGACGCTGGAAAAGTGGCAAAAGATGGATTTTTCAGATGAATCTTCCATTAAATTACACCACAGTCGCCACAAATATTGCAGGAGACCTACTGAAGCCCGCATGGATCCGAGATTCACTCAGACAACAGTGAAGTTTGGTGGTTACATCATTACCAAAATCATGGTCTGGGGGTGTGCAAGAGATCTGCAGGGTGGAAGGTAACATAAATAGTCTGAAATATCAACAAATCTTAGCTGCCTCTTACATTCCTAACCATAAAAAGGGACAAATTCTGCAGCAGGATGGTGCTCCATCACATACTTCAATCTATACCTCAAGGTTCCTCAAGGCAAAGAAGATAAGGATAGGATGAAAGAGGAAGCATAGAAGATGAAACCCAAGAATGTGGATAAACTCTGAGAGGCATGCAAGACTGCTTTCTTTGATGATCCTGATGACTTCATCAATAAATTGTATGAATCCTTGCCAAAGCCCATGGAAAATATTAAATTTGGATCTCACAGCACCACTACTTAATTCGCTTATGTTATGTAACATATTTTTGTATTTGAAGTACATTTTTTGTTCAATTTCACACCACTTTCTGTAGGCGACAAAACTTGACCCTTATGTCTTCATTAAATGATCAATCTTTTTTCAGTGAAACAAATATATTTTTGTACATTCAACATCATTTGGGGGGGTCTTAGCTTTCAAATGAGCCATTTCTGAAACCAATTGAATAATTAAAAGTCAGGTTATTAGCACTTGTTTCTACAAAATGGACAAGCGATAAGATTTTTGTCAGGGACTGTATGTTCAGTTTGACTACAATTCTGTGTGTTGTGTCACAGCTGACACATCATTAGCTTTGCATTAGCTTCAACGATAAAGAAATGGCAAACACACAGTCATCCACTACAAGTCATACACAAGCTTTTTACCCTAAATTCATAAATTTATTATGCATGCATAAACACGTTTTTTATCATTTGTTAACAGGTTGAAAACGCTGTTAGGAAAGGGAAGATGATGGACATACAGTATATCGAGACTATGAGCATTCTACCTTCATTATGGAAGGCTCGATTTATGCTCCACCTTCGTTAATATTTTACTAATAATTTTATAATTTGTAATTTATTGACCTGTTTTGCACATACACCAATCCATTTAAATATAACAAGAAATTGAATCATGTCCAAAAAGTTTTATTGCGATCAATATCTGTAATAAAAAAAGAATGACTTACTATTTGTGTTTGTATGTACATATGTGATGAGCTCATAATAATCAAAACAGATGAACAATACCTTGTAGTATTATTTCCTTGTAACAACAACATCTGTGTCAGCCCTTTTGCATTCGGCAACTGCAATATTATTTGTAAATTTGCCTCACTTTGGTCACTAGAGTGGCCGACGTATCAATCTACACCTCATGTTAACACAGGCTGCACAGCTTGTTAGAATTTTGTCCACGAACGATCAACGAAGTGATAAGAACAAACGCACAACACAGAAAGTCCTGGAGCTTCATCTACATCATGGTGAATCCATTTTTGGAGATTTTGTGGGTTCCTCGGGATTCATTTTGCAGTTTTAACTTTGTCCACACAATGCTTACTTCAAACGCACTTCATGTTGTTCTGCCTAAACTAGAAGTCCATAGCAGAAAATCAGACCCGTGCCACCCAAAAGGCGATCTAGGCAACCACTTAGGGGCGCACCAGCGTCCAAAAGGGCGTCAAGAAAAATATTCAAATTAGAGATGTCCCGATCGATCGGGTCCGATCACGTCATTTTCAAAGTATCGGAATCGGCAAAAAAATGTCGGACATGCCTTTTTTTGATATATATATTTTTTAAATAAATCGTTTTCTAATTGTATTTAACATTACAGACATAATATGTTACACTCATCCAGAGTCTTTACTTTTGGCTTAAGGTAGGGTTATCAAATTTATCCCGATAATGGCGGTAATTAATTGTTTTAAAATTGTATCACGTTAAAATATTTAACACAATTATTGCATGGGCTGCACGGCCCACTCACGCGTTGTCGCGCTCAATCTGTTATGGCGCCGTTTTACCTATATAGAGAGCTAAAAGGCAGTGTAAAATGAGTAGAGTGAATTTTGGAAGCCTTTGGAGCCTTTTTTAATTGGCTAAATCCTTACAATCCCTCTCCCTACGATTAGAGCTATCGTGGGAAGCAATGTGGGCAAGCAAGGTAGTAATTGATCTTTTTAACACCCTATGTCCCCAACGCAGAGAAGATATATCAATTGGTAGCACTACGCACAGTCATGGTTCCACTTCCCATCATGCATTTGGGCATGGCTACAATATCATTTACTGAAAGCTCAACAAATACACTAGATGGCAATATTTAGTCACGATATACAAAGTCACATTTGTCCTTTAAGAATGACAAGTCTTTCTATCCGTGGATCCCTCTCACAGAAAGAATGTTAATGCCTTCTTTAGGATTTATTGTCACAATAAACAAATACAGTACTTATGTACTGTATGTTGAATGTATGTATTCGTCCGAGTTATATTCATTTTTTGCTTAATGCGTTGACAAAATGTATATGATCGGGAAAAATTATCGGGAATGATTGGAATTGAATCGGGAACAAAAAAAAAACAATCGGATCGGGAAATATCGGGATCGGCAGATACTCAAACTAAAACGATCGGATCGGGAGCAAAAAAACATGATCGGAACAACCCTAATTCAAATAATATTTGATGATAGCAGTATTCAAAAAAATTATAAAAAATAATAAAACGAAAGAACAACAAAACCGTTCATAATAAGTCTTTAAATAATAATGAAATCCTTTTTCTAGTGTGTCTTCTGTCCGTTTCACTCTTTCCTGTGATGCGATAATTTCACCACAGACCCTAGTCTCACCACCCAGCAGACCAGCGAGCTACCTGAAGGTGCTACTTTTAGCCTCCGCAATTGAGCGACGTTACGGTGACAAGTCAACTTCATGAAAAGACAAAAGCCCTCGGGTCGGACGTAAAGAAAAACAGAGGTTTGTTGTGATGATTTTTTTTAACAGCATAAGCACGTAGACTAAGCGCAACTGCAAGCTAGCGGTTATTTACAAAGAGTTTATATGACTTAGTGCTAAAGCAAAATTATACTGTATCATTAGCCATGCTGTTGTTTTACAAATATTTTCAGTATTCAGCCAGCTGTGGATTAGTTTCAGTTAAATTTACCCCCCCCCCCCCCTCCAATTTTAGAAAAATTTGGACAAAGTGTATGGGAGACTAAAATTGTATTGATGTCAGGTGATGTGAACCACTTTTACCTTTTGTAAAATTGTACTTTTCGAATAAATTTGCCTTGCCTAAAAGTGCCAAGGTTAATAAAACAAATACACCATTAAATATGCAATTAATAATTTCAAAGTTCTGTGGTATGGGGGACTAAAAGTGCCACGGATTTAAATGCAAACATTTGTTATTAAATGTGTCATTAATTCATTAAAATGGCAATCATGTTCATGTAAAAACATATTCAATTTTTTTTTTTTGCTATCATATATTATTCAATTCATTATTATTGTGAGGAAAAGCGGCATGGAAAATAAATGAATGAATGGATAGTCCTGTGTAGTTGCCGTGCATCAAGAATGTATTTTCTTTTAACTACGCCCATCAAAGGTAGTGGTCGGATCCAATAGACAGGTACAGTAAGCTGGAAGAATTTAGGCGATATTGTGGTTATGTCATGCTGGTTTCACAATCAACAACTATTTGACTAATATAATGCAACATTCCACTTTCTTCTCTTTGTAGATGCTCTTCTGATATATTTTCCTTCTACCTCTGTACATCCTGGGCCATCTTTTACAGCCAACTTATCCACATCAGCACCAAGTCCAAGCCCACCAAGTCCAGGAAAGAAGTGCCCCTTCCAAAACAACTGTCATATGAAAGTGCAATAGATGCTTTTGCATCAGTGAATACAAGGTGAGTAAGGTCAAGGTGAAAAAAGAAAAAGTTTCATATTAAAGTGTTCGGTGTGTCTTTATATAGGTTTGTGTGGGTGGGTGTTAATCTTATTGTAATAACAATTGTAATTTATTTAAGGCATTTGGTTTTGAAGTGTTTTTTATTGGTGCTTGTGAATAGTTATTACAGCATTTTTCTTTTAATTTCTGCACTTGTTCGTTGATTTTTTTTTTTTATATAATAAATTACAAAGAGATAATGTGCTTTTTCAGTGTGAGTGTTTAAATATATGCGGTGAAAATTAGTGGTGGGGGAGGGCAACAAATGTATTGCCTGGGGCACTAAATTGGTAAGGAACGGCCCTGCAGAAAATGACAAAGATGGCACCGCCCATGTTTAGCTCAGGAAACTTGTCTATTCTCGAAGGAATAGCCCATCTTCTCTTGATGCAAATGAATGTCATCTGGTGCAAATGAATGTCCTCTTTCTGTGTGCAACAAATGCTTCTGTCCACATAGTTATGTTCAGTAAGCAAATGTACTTCACCAGTTTTTATTATCCCATTTGTTTAAAACATCTGAAACAGTGCCTGGACTTACTTTTTCTAAAGTAACCAATACACTGTCTTTCCTCTTCTTCTATGTATGAATTATGTTTAGATTCAATACATTCTATGTATAACCACGGTCATTGTAACACTGTAGCAGTACGAAAACTGGCCACATAATTGTAATGAGTACAAATTTGATGCTGATGACAATATTCTGTCGTAACGGTTAGCAAATGGCAACAACGTCATTTTGTATATTTAACGGTCTGTATTCTCTTTCCTTTTAAAATGGATTGGAAGTGTAATGCTGTTATTGGCAACCAATGACCTAAGAAGTCACACCTTGTTTTAAGATCAAAATGAGCCTCCAAGGCTCTGATCAAAATGAGCCTCCAAGGCTCTGTTCAGACTGCAGGCATATCCAGTCGGATTCCTCCACAAATGTGATCTTTTTGACTGACTGTTCACACGATTTTTAGCAAGTGTCCAAATCAGATCTGGGCCTATTCAGAGTGGGCCACATTATGGACACACCTGACAGATTACAGTGGCATCGAAGGTGTCATTTAGCATGGGGTGACGTCACGAACAGTCAAAACCCATTTGAGCTGTTCAGAATGACTTGTCCATATCTGATATGAAACTGCCTCCAGTATGAGGTTTCAATCCGTCTCGCAAAAATGAGATTTCTGGGCTTTGTGACTGTTCAGACTAAGAAAGAGCCATCCAGTTTCAGTCTTGACAGGCTAAAAATCGAATTTTCGCCGCCAGTCTGAACAAGGCCAAAATGCTCAGAATGTGTTTTGAATTCATTCTCAGGAAGAAGGCAAATTACGATTATTCTGTTTACAGTGGGGCAAAAAGTATTTAGTCAACCACTAATTGTGCAAGTTCTACCACTTGAAAATATTAGAGGCCTGTAATTGTCAACATGGGTAAACCTCAGCCATGAGAGACAGAATGTGGAAAAAAAAAACAGAAAATCACATTGTTTGATTTTAAAGAATTTATTTGCAAATCATTGTGGAAATAACTATTTGGTCAATACCAAAAGTTCATCTCAATACTTTGTTATGTACCCTTTGTTGGCAATAACGGAGGCCAAACATTTTCTGTAACTCTTCACAAGCTTTTCACACACTGTTGCCAGTATTTTGGCCCATTCCTCCATGCAGATCTCCTCTAGAGCAGTGATGTTTTGGGGCTGTCGTTGGGCAACACGGACTTTCAACTCCCTCCACAGATTTTCTATGGGGTTGAGATCTGGAGACTGGCTAGGCCACTCCAGGACCATGAAATGCTTCCACTTCTTTGATGCCCTGGCTGTGTGTTTGGGATCATTGTCATGCTGAAAGACCGAGCCACGGCTCATCTTCAATGCCCTTGCTGATGGAAGGAGATTTTCACTCAAAATCTCTCGATACATGGCCCTATTCATTCTTTCCTTTACACAGATCAGTCATCCTGGTCCCTTTGCAGATGTTTCCACCCCTATGCTTCACAGTGGGTATGGTGTTCTTCAGATGTAATTCAGTATTCTTTCTTCTCCAAACACGAGAACCTGTGTTTCTATCAAAAAGTTCTATTTTGGTTTCATCTGACCATATTGCATTCTCCCAGTTCTCTTCTGGATCATCCAAATGCTCTCTAGCGAACCGCAGATGGGCCTGGACGTATACTTTCTTCAGCAGGGGGACACGTCTGGCAGTGCAGGATTTGATTCCCTGGCGGCGCATTGTGTTACTGATAGTAGCCTTTGTTACTGTGATCCCAGCTCTCCGTAGGTCATTCACTAGGTCCCCCCATGTGGTTCTGGGATTTTTGCTCACCCTTCTTGTTATCATTTTGAAGCCACGGGGTGAGATCTTACATGGAGCCCCAGATCGAGGGAGATTATCAGTGGTCTTGTATGTCTTCAATTTACTAATAATTGCTCCCACAGTTGATTTCTTTACACCAAGTGTTTTACTTATTCCAGATTCAGTCTTCCCAGCCTGGTGCAGGTCTACAATATTGTCTCTGGTTTCCTTCGACAGCTCTTTGATCTTGGCCATTGTGGAGTTTGGAGTGTGACTGTTGGAGTGTGACTGACTGAGGTTGTGGACAGGTGTCTTTTATACCGATAATGAGTTAGAACAGGTGCCATTAATACAGGGAACGAGTGGAGCCTTGTTAGACCTTGTTAGAAGAAGTAAGACCTCCTTGACAGCCAGAAATCTTACTTGTTTGTAGGTGACCAAATACTGGTTTTCCACTCTAATTTGGAAATAAATTCTTTAAAAATCAAACAATCTGATTTTCAGTCTTTTTTCCACATTATGTCTCTCGTTGTTGAGGTTTACCCATGTTGACAATTACAGGCCTCTCTAATCTTTTCAAGTAGGAGAACTTGCACAATTGGTGGTTGACTAATTACTTATTTGCCCCACTGTAGCTACTCCACCCAAGTATTTCTCTGAACAATTTTAAATGTGACCAAAGTTTAAAGTAAAATTTTACCAATCAAACATGACATTGTGTTGACAAAGTATTGAATTTCCTGCAAGCGAATAGTGCCTCGTACTAAACAGTAGTTATTGATTTAAGTCTTTAGCCTTTAAATGAGTTGTTGTAATAACATCCATCTTAATGTGATCTGGGAGACACCAGCCTCTTTCCCCTTTGCATCAGCACCTATTTGAGCTCACTCTGCTAATGTTATTTGCCTAGAAGTGTTGAAGGATGTACTTCGAATAGGATCACAAGAAAAATGTTTTGATCTGTAATGTCTAACCCTAAAACGTAATTTAAGGTGTAATCAGAAGACTGCCAAGGATGTTCTTCCAAGTCATCATTAATTTCCATGAATTCACTTCACTTTGTGTGAGATAAGTCGAAAGGCAGAAACAAATGACTAACTTGCATTCCTAATGTTTCCTTAGCCAAGATGATTTAACCCTAATTCCTAGGATATGCTTACTACTAAGAGGCTTCACGTGCACTACATGCAAACAGGAAATCAACTTGCAGTATGCATTATGTTCATAATTTCCCCATTTCGTGAGAGTCCCTCTTCCTCAAGTGCCAAAGTGTATAGGTGCAGAACTACACTTGAAAGGGTGACTGTTAGGGCCTCCGTCCCTCCTTCCTGAGCCCTGCCTCAGGTGAGGGGAGTTTTGCCTGATTACAGGTCGAACGTCAGACGGGTGGAGCGGCCAGCTGTAAGCAATCGTCATCAGCCAGCTTAAAAGCCCAGCGGACGCACCACCACGTCGCCCGAACAACTTGTCTGTTTTCCACGTCAGTTGATTCTCGCATCCCTAGTGTATCTATTGGCTTTGACCTCCGGCTCACGATATCTTTTGTTTCCAGGACCTGATCAGCGCGCCCCTCGTCGGATACCTCTGTCAAACCCAGCCTTTCAAACTCCCAGCTGACAGCTACACACGTGGCAGCCAGAGTGTTCTTCACGAACATTCCCCCTCCTGCCTCGCTTGAAGCTAGAGACCCAAATAAACGAGAATTATCCCTCTCATCGTGTTTGTCACGTTGCCTGCGTTGGGATCCCCCACCGGTTCCGCGAACCCTAACAGTTTGTTCGGGCCAAAACATGGATCCCGCAGACAACCTCGCCCGCTTGCCTACGTCACTCCTCGATCATCACCAGGCCATAGAAGTGCTCTTCCATAAGGTAACTGACGTCTCCCAGACAATCCAGGCCATCCAGGCACGGCTCACATCGCTTTCTCACTCGCATACGGCCCCGTTACCCCCCGGCCACCCCGCTGCCGTTTCGAGCCTCGCGCCCACTGCTAACCCGGCGTCATCGGCTTCGGGCCGAGAGCCCCACGTTCCCGCACCGGCTCCGTATGGTGGCGACCTCGGAGCATGCCGGGCATTTCTAGTGCAGTGTAGCCTGGTATTCGAACAACAGCCATCCACTTACCGGAATGACAGAGCGAGGATAGCATATTTGATTAGCTGTCTTCGCGGCACCGCATTGGAGTGGGCTTCTTCAGTGTGGCAGCAAGATTCCCCCTTGTGCTATTCGTACGCCAGGTTCACCGAAGAAATGAAGAAGATCTTCGATCACCCCGTTCGGGGAAAGGAAGCCGCTAAACGGCTCATGTCAGTGCGCCAGGGAGCCCGCAGCATTGCAGAATTCGCCATAGAATTCCAAACGCTGGCGACGGAGAGCCGATTTAACGACGAGGCGCTACAGGAAGTATTCACCCGTGCGCTAAACGAATCCCTCAAGGATGAATTGGCCACAAGGGAAGCTTCTTCGCTGGATCACGTGATCGCCCTTTCGATCCAGCTGGACAATCGGCTGCGGGAACGAAGGAGACAGCGCCGAGAGCAGCAGGAGGCTCCGCCCGCCCGTGTCTCTCTCCCCCGGCCGCTTCCGCCTCCCTTCCCGGCACCCAGCGCTGCGTGTGTGCCCACGGGCGCGCCCCCTGTCGACGACCCGGAGCCCATGCAACTGGGTCGAGCACGATTAACGCCAGGAGAACGGGAGCGAAGATTCAGAAGCAAATTGTGCATTTACTGCGGGACAGGGGGACATTTCCTTTGCGACTGCCCCGTACGCCTGGGAAGTTCTGGCTCGCCAGTAAAAGAGGGACTGCTTGTGAGCCATATGAGCAACATCCCCTCTTGCCGCCTCCAACTCCCAGTTACCCTCTCCAGGAAGGGCCAGTCGCGCGCCGTCACTGCTTTGGTGGACTGTGGCTCTGATGAAAATTTCATTGACCAAGAACTGGCTAATCAGTTGGGGCTCGCAATGCATGTTCTCCCGACACCTATGCAGACCACGGCGTTGGACGGCCAAATCTTGTTCCGGGTGACCCATCAGACCGAAGCCCTCGACATCCTCGTATCAGGTAATCATAGAGAGGTGAGCCCCTTCCTCGTTTTCAGGAGCCCTCGCTCCCCCCTTGTCCTTGGGCTGCCTTGGTTGAAGAAACATAATCCCACCATTGACTGGTCCCACCCCAAGCCTGGAGCTCATATTGCCATGCACACTGTCTTCAGTCTTCATTGATGCCGTCCTGCCCTGTCCCAGAAGCGGAGCCACCCGACCTCTCCAAGGTCCCGGAGTGCTATCGTGATCTTGGGCAAGTGTTCAGTAAGGAACGCGCGGCTTCGCTCCCTCCACATCGCCCGTATGACTGTGCTATCGACTTCCTACCAGGAGCAGCCCTCCCCAGGGGGCGCCTGTTTTCCATCTCTCAACCTGAGAGGGAGGCGATGGAACAGTATGTTAGAGAATCCTTGGCAACGGGCATTATACGGCCGTCCTCTTCCCCGGTGGGCGCGGGGTTCTTCTTCGTGCCGAAAAAAGATGGCGGCTTACGCCCGTGCATTGATTATCGATCCCTGAATGATATCACCGTAAAGAACAAGTATCCGCTCCCGCTCCTCGAGTCTACATTCACCCCCATCCAGGATGCCACCATCTTCTCCAAACTTGATCTCCGCAACGCCTACCATCTCGTCCGTATCCGTGAGGGAGATGAGTGGAAGACTGCATTCAACACGCCCCTGGGTCACTATGAGTACCTCATTATGCCATTCGGTCTCACAAACGCCCCTGCCGTCTTCCAAAACCTCGTTAACGATGTCCTCGGGAACCTGATCAACCGGTTCGTGGTGGTCTACCTTGACGACATCCTGGTCTACTCCCGCACCCTCGCCGAACACAAGGAACATGTCCGCCAAGTGCTCCAGCGGTTACTGGAGAACAGGCTCTTTGTGAAGGCAGAAAAATGCGAGTTCCACGTCCCCAAGACTACCTTTCTTGGCTACATCATCGGCAAAGGCCACTTACGAATGGACCCAGCTAAGCTCTCAGCGGTCCTGGATTGGCCTCTTCCCACAGACCGAAAACAGCTCCAGCGCTTCTTGGGCTTTGCGAATTACTACCGCCGGTTCATCCGCAACTACAGTCGGATTGCTGCTCCTCTCACGGCCCTCACCTCCACAGCCACGCCCTTTCGCTGGTCTGATGCTGCCAGCGTAGCCTTCCGCGACCTCAAAGCCCGTTTCACCACTGCTCCTGTGCTACTCAATCCCGACCCGGCACGTCAATTCATTGTTGAAGTCGACGCCTCCGAGGTTGGGGTGGGTGCTGTGTTGTCCCAACGCGGGACCGACGACAAAGTGCACCCCTGCGCCTATTTTTCCCGCAGGTTGTCCCCAGCCGAACGTAACTACAGCATTGGTGATAGAGAGCTCCTCGCTGTGAAGCTGGCCCTGGAGGAGTGGCGCCACCACCTGGAGGGAGCATCCGTACCGTTCCTTGTGCTCACCGATCACAAAAACCTTGAATACCTCAAGTCCGCCAAACGTCTCAATCCACGTCAAGCACGGTGGGCCATGTACTTTTGCCGGTTCAATTTTAATCTGTCCTACATTCCAGGCTCCAAGAATGCAAAACCAGACGCCCTGTCCCGGCAGTTCCAGAGAAGCCAGTCCCAGGAGGAACCCTCGACCATCCTCCCGCCAACCTGCTTCCTTGCCGCCATGGAGTGGGAGATTGAGGGGAAGGTGAAAGAGTCACTCAAGGACCACCCCGACCCTCGTGTGGGGCCACAACCAACCCTCTTCGTTCCTCCAGACCTTCGAGCCCAGGTACTGGAGTGGGCCCATTCTTCTCGTTTGTTTTGCCACCCCGGCATTAGGAGGACGTTGGCGGTGCTGAGACAGCGTTTTTGGTGGCCGACCCTTGTGACGGACACCCGCTCATTCGTCCTTGCATGCACTGTCTGCGCACGCAGCAAGACGACCACCAGGCCCAGTGCTGGACTACTACACCCACTACCAATTCCGAGCAGACCATGGTCACATATCGCCCTGGACTTCGTCACCGGTCTCCCGCCGTCCAAAGGCAACACAGCAATCCTCACGATAGTTGATAGGTTTTCCAAGGCAGCCCACTTCGTTCCTCTCCGTAAGCTTCCCACCGCCTCGGAGACAGCTGATCTGCTCACACAGCACGTTTTCCGCCTGCATGGTATCCCAGCAGATATCGTCTCAGACCGGGGGCCACAATTCACCTCTCAGGTGTGGAAGGCTTTCTGCACAACCTTGGGCATCTCGGTGAGTCTCTCCTCCGGCTATCATCCGCAGACAAACGGGCAATGCGAGCGTACTAACCAACAGATGGAAGCCGCCCTTCGATGCACCACGCAGGCCCATCCTGCCTCCTGGAGCGACTATCT